>NC_068357.1:135381481-136043981 GCF_020536995.1 Dreissena polymorpha | reverse complement strand
TACTCACATCGACGTCTACGAAGGCTTCTCTTTACCTACCGAGAAACTCACGTCAACTAACGTCGGTGTTACGGTTCACGTGCGCGGAAATCCGGGAAGCTACTATCTTAGCCGGTGGGAATCCATATTCAATGACAATAACTGGTACCGAAATTCGTAAGGCGGTGCCGCGCAGCAGCAAATCCAGTCGCATCAATATCATCATCCCTTCGCCTTCCGAGCGAGTACAACCGACTATGTCCGAGTATAAAGAAAGCGAGTATTCGAATAACGATCCTTAAAAGCATTTCGTCAAATTCGTATAAAAGAGCGTATCCGGAACCTCGCGTGAACGACTCGTGGTGTGAAAACGTATTAACAATTATGTTTATAATGTTCATAGTATTAATTTTATGGAATGTATTCATTTAATTCAAATGCCGTTTTTCTATGGTGTTTTAATGTTCAGCAGTTGCAACATGTACACAATGCAGTGCTTTCTATACTCTCTTTAATGTTACTTAAATAGTTGTTATACTAGTATAATGATAATGTTAAAACGTATGTATGAATTATTATCTACGTGTGCATGTAAATATCCGTTGTATCTGTATCATTACATGACGATAAACTGTATATGCTTTAATGAAACAAATATCATGTACATGTATATTATGTTCTATTACCAAATCATGTACGTATGCCTGTAGAGGTTTCAGTGATATAAATTAAATAGAGTAATGTTTTGTTCACATTGCATTATCGGTTTTTGTTTCACTTATTGTTTAGTTTAAGACTATCATATATGTGTTGCATATAATGATTTATCTTACTGAGATTTGTATTTTTTATTCATACTTTTACAATTATTGTAGCAAATATGAACATACTATGTTAGCAAGACTGATCGAATAGCTTACGGACTATCGTGCTTGCTGTTTAATTCAAATCAGCTATCGAATTCGCGTCGCTAGAAAAGTGAGCTTTTATCAGTATGATCTTTTATCAGTATGATCGACGTGTCGTGTAAGAATGTTTATTCGTTATCTTGGTTTTAAAAACAAACATTACTTTCCTAATGTTTTGATTGAGGATGTAACAAAGTACATGACAAGTCACGTGTGAATACATCGCATTATCATGCTTGCCATGAATCTTTTGCCGAGGCTCAGATCATTCAAGTTCAAGTAGCCTTTCATAGTATGACAGTTTTTCTTTCAAGTAAGAGGTCAAATCTCTCACAGAGCCTACTTCGGTTAGGGAGACATATAGGCTGACAGACTAAACAGGAGACTGCAAACATGTTCACTTTCGTTCGAAAAATGTCTATCAGTAAGCCACTAGCATGTACTTCTTGGTGCGGAATCTGTCATTAATATGACATTAGGAAATTAAAGTTAACGTGGCGATTATGATTCCATTTCGTAACGGAAAAACATTTAGTCATATTCATCCCTCAAGTTCATTTGATTTTATTTGAACTTGAGGGATGTATATGACTAAGTGTTTTTCCGTTACGAAATGGAAATAATTTCAGCAAAATAAGTCCTTGTATTAAAATTAAATTTAACACTTGTGTTTTTTTTTACTTATTTGACCGGCTTTTATGTTTTTTCTGACACTTACTTTTTTTGTATTCCATGTTGAGTTAAAGAGCATGTTGTTTATTTCAATCATAATCGCCACGTTATCTTTAAATAATCGAAAATAAACCAATGATATGTTATTACATAATTAAGTCATGCATGTATTGCATTTTCTTATTTAATTGGGGAACCGCAACGAATTTTATTTTAAAAACTAACCTAAGCAGACCTACCGACCCTAATATGTTGGCCGTTGTAGTAGAAAAAATGATATTTTCTATCTGGCCTGACATCTCAAAACGAAAGCAGCGTTATAAACTGACAGAAATTTTCGAATATTTCGCGTTGAAGCTTCCGCATAAAATGCGTCTAATACCCCGATATATATTATTGGCAAGGTTCGTCAAACAATTTTGTTGACGATAAACCTACAAAGCGTTTATCATATTGTCAGTGGGTGATCTCTGTACTCCCTTCGATTTCTCTATGCAGCATCCCTACTTATTCTGATCCTATATCTTGATTATCATCAACACTTGCAATGTAAATGCTTTGTAAAACATTACTAGGTTCAGGATGTGATGATTCAATTTAATTACATAACATTTTCTTTGATCAGCTGTCCATTTAACCCCTAGAATTTGAACGACTTAAGAGATATCGTTGATATTATGTATAGAAAACAAAGTTTATGGGAAACACCTTTATACAATTAATTTATGTATGATATCCCATCATTCCCTTGACCGGTTTTCCGTCGGGGACGACGCCACAGAGATCTGCCAGACAGTCAGGTCTAATGTGGGTTGCTGAGAGTAATTCGTCCGTACGGAACGACAACTATTGTGGACAATTTCCCTTTCGATCTGATGAAATATGGATGAGAGTCAACGACTAAAGCAATGGCGACGCAATGCCAAAAGATCTGAAAGAAGAGGAATTGACGCAAGGAGTAGATCCAGTTTTTGATCAACCCACTACCAAACGGGGAAATATGAAGCTGTGCGAGAAAGAATAACTTAACAATTAGCATCCTCAGTCATTCCAACAAAGTCATTCTACGTATTATCCCGAATCGTTTGAAAAGTAAGAGCAGCCTGCATTCAGAGCAAATTGCAAAAAGGCTGGTGCGAGTCTTGCTATGCGTGTCTGGTCCAACCTTAGAGTTCCAGTCGCCATTGACAATGATGATGTCTGCCTTCGTGTCCTTGACTATGGTGCTCATTAAGTTTTCCTAGAATTGTTCAATATTCGTATTCTGATGTTGAAGCGCAGACCTGTATGATGGTGGTGTTGTGAAGTATCACCGAGAAACGTTAAGAAATGAGCCCGCTGGAGACCGGGATGCAACTGATGGCGCTGTTGACTACCTACTTCCTAACGACAAAAACAACCCTGTGGCGACGTATAGAATGCTTAACGCTTTACCATATATTGGGATCTTTGTCTGTTGATGATCCCACCGGCTTATCCGATTATGTCCAATCTAAGAGTGGTCTCTTGTTTATATTGTTCAAATCACGACTTGTGGTAAAACCTGATCAGATGGTTATGTGTTTTAAAAAACTTGTAGACTAAATTACTTTAAAAACTAGACTTTTACTCCGAATATAATTATATAAATAACGTTGACAAACGTCGTGTAAGAAACTTTTGGTACGATGTTAAAGAATGCTAAAAATGTTTCTCATGTACTTGATAAATTATAACATAGTTCAAGTGTTTTTATTTGTTGGGACGTCTTACCTAACAGGACAAATAGTATTGTGATAAAAAAAATCTTACAGAGTCCAGGTCTGATTTATAATTATTAAACCCTTGCGTTGCGCCAAAGATCCTGCTCGTAGTTCAAAAAGTTTAAGTTTGGTTCGTTAAAACATGTTCAACATAAAGGTCAATGTTGCAGGTACATGACTTGAAAAAATAAAAAAGGTCTTGTCATAAAACACCGACAATTTCTAGTCCTGCTTTGCAATATGTGTGCAAATTGAATCACCGGGTGGTCCTCTAACCAAATAGTCCAACTATCTTGATTCGCTAAGGCTGATAGTGTATTTTTTCCTTATATGATTAGAGCAAAAAAGTCCTCTGTGAAATAAAGATATCACAAAACTGCTCTGGACCAAATTGCTGTTATTTTGATTCATTAAAAGATCGTTACTGGGAGGCGGTACAGTTTTTATTATATGGCCATGTTCTTAAAACACTTAAAAATAATGTAAGAACCACTGAACGATTTTCGAAACGTCAAAAGACAAAATACTATCACGTATGCTTAAAGCGAAATCGAGATTAACGACAATAGAAAACGAATTGCAAGGAATCCATTTATTTGTTTTAAATTGTAAGCACTGGAGTTTTGTGAGTGAAAATATTCACAATAAACAAACCTTAATAAATGGGAATGTGTTATTCCTTGCAATTAATACTACCTGTCTTATAATTATTACAATACAATAAACAAACAAGATTTTTATATTACATTATTATTTAAAATTATCATTCTTCAATCTTTGTTTCAAGAGATGTTAATTAAATATTTCGCGAAATCGAGTACGTGTATATAACACTCGTTTTTACGTCTGTAAATAATGTAATATTGATCAATTTGTCTGCGAACATTTACTCTATGAACATTAAGCACTCCTGTATATTATAATTATTAGTGTATAATTTAGCAAAAATGATCAATCTTATCAATATAATCAGATATTTTTAAACGTCAACATATGACTATGCAATGATCCGAACTCAATTTTAGGTCACTTGGTTTCAAAACATTGAATTATTGTTTAACATTACCCCACCCACTTCTGACAATTTCAGAAAGTGATATGTCCTTAATCAATATAGACATTGTCTGAAAACAAAAGTATCGATTTTCAGAAAGTGAATTCACTTCAAAAATAAGATTTATGTGTAATAAAAGCCTGTGTTGACGTACTCAAATAACTTTAATTACGTTATGAAACTTTCTTATGAAATTCTTAGACTACGACCGTCAGAAATTTATTATTCACAGGATTCGATAAACAACATTTTTGACTTGATGTGTGTCACGGTGGAGTTTTAATCGGAAAGACATTGGATGATATTTGCAAAGGAAGGTATGATTTAACTCAAAAGGGCACACATGAAAATAAGTTCAGACCTAATCTGAAAGAACATACTGTTTATATGAAATGTTTTCTCAAATAAGTGAACCAAGAAGCACTTAAACTTAACATTTTGAATTTTTTAACTGTTTTCTTAACGGAAGTTGACAAACGTTTTGACAAGCTATTATTATGAATCAACATTAGCTGATGTCGTCTGCAAGTCTGTACTTGCATGTTAATTATCTTTTTTTTTCCTGAAAAAATTCTGGCGTACAATAATCTGTATTTATTAAAAATACTAAAAAATGTGTGCATGAACGTTGTCGTCTGTTATTCCTTAAACTACGTCGTTAATTAGGAGAATGAATTAACACAAATCCTTAGTCGTTACTTTGCTTTGGTAACAGTTTTACAACAACCAATACAGCTACCTTTAAACCGCACCTTACTACCACGTATACTTCTACCCAATGATAACGAAATCATATGTCCGAGTCGTACAAAAAATAATCTCGAAAAAATAGTCCATTTAAACTCTTTTAATGGCATGATTGTTTAATTTTTATCTTATCCTTTTCCTGGTTAAAAAGTATCCTACTATGTTAATCCATGATTACATGCATTGTATAAACAAAGAATGGGAAAAGCATATCATTACTTTCTACAATGCGGACCCTTTCGTAATATTATAAACCGTCAGGAAAAACTACATAAGCATAGGTTTTAATTATGTAAATCTAAATGCCTGTAGGTGTATATAATTTGAATTCAAACGAAAAAGTGATGCCCAGTTATAAGAGATACTATAAAACTGTTTTAAGTATGTTACATAAAAAAGGTTTCTTTACAAAATATATATCTGCTGGGCTGAATTGTTGTTAACAACAGCACACCCCAGTACCATTCAACTATATATAGCTAATACTTATACTTATAGTGTTACTACTGTTGCTACTTTTACTGCTTTTTCTACCTCAATACAATCAGAAACTGTGAAATTGTTTTACTTTTACATATCCCTTAATAATATGGCTTAATTATTGCATCTTCTTTCTTCAGGACAGCAATATACAGCATTCCAACAATCACGGTTGTGAAACGGAATGGGCAATGGGTGACGGCCGACAACCGGCGACTCTGGGTATTCCGGCAGCTGGAGGAGCTCGGAAAATGTACCTTCATCGACGTCAATGTAGGATACTCTATACCGGCCGCGAAACTAACGTCAACTAACGGCGGTGTTACGGTACGCGTCCGCGGAAATCCGTACAGCCGGTCAGAATACCTGTACAACGACAGCAGCTTGTTCAGTAATTCGTACGACAATGCGACTCCATACAGTAGCAACTCTACTCGTATAACTACGAGCTACTCGTCGCCGCCCGCTCGAGTACAAGCGACTCAGTATCAAACTCAGCAACACACGTATACGGAACCTGGGAAAAACGCCTCGTTTTGTCATATAATACTACTACTTTTGGTTATAATGTTTATTCTTGTAATTTTGTGGAATGTATTGATTTAATACCGATGCCGCTACTACGTGTTGATGTTAAATTTGAAATGTTCAGCATCTGCAATTTACACACTACAGTCCTATCTTAGATACTGTACCTGACAAAAACTTACTTCAAAGCGAGTAAATGCGATATTTCTGTTAAAACACAGAGCTGATTATTTAAAAAAATGTTCTGAACAAGTAGTAGCAGAAAATAAACGAACGTATATATTAAAGCAATTCTAAATTACATCTGCTGTACCGCAGTAGACATCTCCATGCACACAATAGACACAGGATTGGTTCTTCAAAAACTACGACTCAATTTGTTGTTATTTGCGGGAGTAAACATGTTCCTTTAAATTTAATTGAAGTAAATATTTTTTGATGGTGCCCTACAAAGATTATTGATTAATTTTATATAGTTTCCTCGTTTATAAGTCATACTTTTGTTAAAGATTGGGAGCGTAAAATGTTAATATTTAAACCTTATTTAATCGCTTTGTTGTCAATGTAATGGATGTGATACAAATATAATGTCACGACTTAAACGTATATATAAGTAATAAAATACTTATACTGGTGAATATTTGTTGTACGTGTATAAGTACTCGATCATAAGCTGTATATGCGTTATTAAAATTGAATATTGTGGTATTTTCTGGTATGTTCTATTATTCAACCATTTCTACAAGGAGATGATGATGACCATGATAAAACTGCACATACAATTGTAAACCGTTTTTTGATGATTTTGTGTTATATACTTTAGTAATGAAATACTGTAAATACATGTTTATGATATGTGGATGGCATAAAGAGGTTTCAGTGGTACCATTAAATGTTGTTGGTTTTTTTTCAAATTGCATGTTTTGTTTTGTTTGACTTATTGTTCAGATTAATTTATCTTACTGTGCTTTTTATCTTACTTGATTTTTTTTCAAAATCAACTATCAAACGCATTCAACTATTCAAACAAAATTATTTTAAGCGTTTTAAGGGCAATTTAGTAAAGAAGCTTAGCTTATTCGTATAAAGAAAGCTTGTGCAGTTTTGTATTGCAGTGATCACATGTACATGGCATGCAAAACAAAATGTTCGGATAACATACGGACTGTCGTGTGTGGGTGACCAAGGTTTTTATCAGTCTGTCCTTTATTCTTCTACTTTCATAAGGCGCATGAATAGAGACAGAATACACTAATCCGTACTTTGCTTACGTTACAATTTTACAACAACGACCAAATCGACTACATTTACAAACGTATCCTAAAACTACTACTACTTTAAATGTATTGGCCTTTCCGTGTTCACAAATTTCTCCTAGTATGCTTATCTGTTCCCTACCGGTTTCACCGGAGGGGTTTTAGGGTTTGCGCTTTGTGCGTCTGTGAGTCTGTCTGTGAGTCTGTCTGTCTGTCACACTTTTCTGGATCCTGCGATAACTTTTAAAGTTCTTAATATTTTTTTCATGAAACTCGCAACATGGATAGATGGCAATAAAGAAATTATGCACGTCATTTCATTTTGTTCCTACGTCAAAAATTGTGGTTGCTATCGCAACCAAAAAAATAAAAAAAATTATAATGGTGGAATTTCTGACAATGGTGGAGCCGGTAGGGGACCATATTGCTTGACAATAGCCTTGTTTATTATTGTTTTATATAAACAACAGTGTAGTAGACAAATATCATAAGATTCTATGATGCGGATCCCATTTAACTAGAGACATCGATTTAAAATACTATTTTAAGACTATCTTATAAATTAAAATCTCTCATGTATTTATGTGCAAATAATATATATTCAAAATATTTATAAAAGTTGTGTCAATTTAAAACAGATGTGTTTAAAGAATTACATAAGAAATAATTTTCGACACAAATACATCAACAACCTGCAATTTTCTTACCAACTGCAAATCAACTGCATACCATTAAACTTCGTATTTCTGTTTCTTGAATATTGAACCTATATTGCTATGAAATGCTTACGATATGATTTATTGTTCCATGTTGTCATGCACTGAATAAGTGTTATATAAATTATAAAAAGTGATACTTGTTACTCACAGTTCGGTGCTTGCATGGTTAAGCTATTGAATTATATAGATTGAATCGTTATTGATCGGCTACACAATACATTGTAATTATGTTACGCATTTGCAGCAAGAAACTGTGTCTAATTCGACAGTCACTTCAATTATTATTTTGTTCTCTTCATCACAAGCCTGTGTAATTGTGTACGCTTTTGTAATTTATTGTCAATGAATCTGAACAGCAAAACAGACATTCACAATTACAATATCGTCTTTGATAGTCGTAACGTTATAATTATTGTAATAACATTTACACCTCTTCAATATTGATCAAACTTCAAAATACACTGACATGTACGCAATACCCACATCTAAACATTTGCACAATTTTAAGAGATAAAATGAATTATTCGTCAAATATTTTTATTCATAAATGCGTTTCGGTTAAAAGTAACTGACAAGTAGTGTGACATTATACCCCATAAATATATTCTGACCACATTTTTAGCGTAAAGTTTACAAATGATGGTTTCACAAAACAGTAGACTTCCGAAAAAAGACCAAGAAAATAATTATTTGGGGAATGTGATCAGATATATCAGTTATAAATATGGGGAATCGCACATTTATATATGCAAATTAGTTGTCCGTGGAAAAATTAAGATTTTTCAGATTAATTTCACTGCTTCTACTCTTTCAACTACAACTTGCTCCTCTTCCTCTACCACCGCTACTTCTTCCTCTTCCACCACCATTTAAGATTGTTAATTAATTACATAAGAGACACAGGTTTATTTCGTCAAAAATACGAGTTTATATATTTTAATCGGCGTCAACTTGTTCGTTTTAACTTAATTTTAAGTAAAAAATATTTGTTTGGGTTTTTCACTGTAGAGAAAGCACTTCCTTGCTTGGTAGTAGCTCCTTATGGTAACTTGTTCTAACCTGACACGCAACTCTCAGCTTATAGTTCCATGATCATGCGCAAACCAGACCCTGGTAACCGCTTCTGCTAACGGGCAAAACGTGAAGGGCTGGCACGCTTCGAACGACCAGCTGCAAGTGTTTGGAGAGGATTCGGGCGCCGCCAATAGTTATTTGAGCCCAATGATAATTACTAGACATCATTATAACAGGCTCGATCGTTCGGAATAACAATAACCGCGAACTTCACTGCCTATCTGCAGGGTGAATGCGACAAGTCAACTACTTGAGCTTTTTCATCGATCAGGCTGGCAACAACGGGAACAACCATAGGAACTTAAAACGTGACAACACTTCATGTGTGCGACAATATCCACGAAATTACGCTCAAGCTGAATAGCTACTGCTGGAAAATAAACGGACCTGCCGAAGTCAGGTGGCTAGGCTCCGGAGATACACCAACGGACAAATCCCACAAAAATATGATTAAGCGGGGAGGATTCGAAACATCGCCACGAGATTGTTTTTCATCGTTAGGAAGGAGGTTGTCAAAATCGTCATCAGTTGCTCATACGTATCAAGCAGGTTCATCTCTATCATCAATCTCAGCGTGAATTCACAACATCACCATTATCCAGGTGTACGCACCTATATCAGACTATGAAGACGGGGAGATTGAACGGTTGTATGAAGAGATACAGCTTTCCATGTCACGAAGAAAGACATCCGCATCGTCCAAGGAGGCTGAAACGCAAAGTTTGGACCAGACGACTTTGAAGACTAATCAGGGACAGCAGTCAGATTTGGTATATGAGAGACTAATGACAGTGGGCTTAGAGTTCTTCAGTTCAATAGAAGCCACCATCTTACACTTGCCAACACGCTTGAACCACACAAACCGGTCAGAACAGCGACCTGGCATGCTCCACAACCAGATTGATTTCATATTGTCTCCATAACAGTTCAAGTCTAGTATAAACTATGCGAACACACAAACGTTTGCTAGCGCAGCTATCGGGAGTTACCATGACTTAGTACTCACCACCATCAAGCTGAAGCTAAAGATGAAGCGCATCACCAAAAACCTTCGCATAAGGTTTTATAATCAGAAACTTAAATATCAACAGACAGCAGAGGCATTTCAAGAATAGATAGGCGGTAAGTTTTTAGCCGAGAACATCGTAGACAAAGACACCATCACCAAGAACATCAAGGAAGTCCTGCTGTCATCAATCGAAGCACTTCTTTGGACAAAATAAAGAAAAAAAACATGCTACGGATGACACCCGAGATCATAGACCTCTGCGAAAATAGAATAGAGCTGAGGCATCAGAAGTACACCAGCCATGAGTCTAGGACAGAATACCAGAAAGCAAACAGGGAGGTGTAATACGTGGTCACAACCATTTGGCTGGTTGCTTAAGCCCTAGCCAGCGACGCAGCTCTTTGCTTTGACACGTTAAATGCTGGCCACCATTTCATAAAAAATTCAAACCATTTTAAGAAGAAAGGATGTTCTTTATCGTGTTTATGAAGGCAAACCACATATTTGGAGGCCATATTCACAACTTCCATTCTCATGTAGCCATATCCTACACTTGCAATAAACTTCAAATGGTCTACATACATGGCTTCTTCCTCTAGTGACAAAACGGAAGAGGGTTCCGATGACATTACTTCTGGATCAACTCGTCCCCTTACTCTCTGTCTTAATGAAGTAGTTGGAACAACAAACTGTACTGTACTCTACGCACTGATATCTGCTGTTCATTCATAAAACATTTGGACAACATCTATCTGGTATTGCTATTCATAAAAATTATCCACATAGATAATTTTATTAGAAATTTATAACCCCAAACAACTACATGTACTTTTAGTACTTCACACAAATCCCGGAACCTGCAGGCACGCGCGTATGGTGCGGGGGGGAGGGACGAATATAGTATCCGTCAGTTTGCGTTTGGTACATAATGCTAATGTGGATATTAAGTAAAAGATTGATTGATGTTGGATCAAAATATTTCAAATATACTACAAAATACACAAAATGAAAAACATAATTAAGATAAAATAAAATAAAATAAAATAACTCAATGAACTTTGTATGAACCGAAAGCGGTCAAACTTTTATTAGATTATTTTCCTGAATCAATAATTATGTGCATCCGTTTTCAACATTATTATTCATAATGTGATTATATTATTTAAACTAACCTTGTTTTCTTCCTACATGCAGCCATATTTGACATTTCCTGCAATTGCAATTCACTAAGTGAGACTTTGTAAGATTTTTGTTTGGGTTGAACCTTTAATTGACTTAATATTTTGCTCATTGAAAAGATGTTTAAAAAAGATGCATATTATATATGCGTCGCTTATGTTCAACAAAGAAATTTTCCTTTTGCAAATTGTGTAAGATAAGCAAAGGGCAAGAATGCACCCATTTACCACGCGAATCTCGGTGTTATTGAAAAAAGGGCAAGCAATTGATCGATCTCAATAAATGAAAAGATGGACTGTGAATAAGTCTTGTTGTACGTAAGTTTTATTTTGCCGACTTTATTGTTTTTAATATGTTGTTTTTTTCGATTTTTTGTTACATCGACTGAAACAGATGACACCATGATACAATAGTTTTGTTTCACAAGTTTCACTTCAAACATTTTGGAACATGTACTTTCAAAATGAATTCTTGGCCACGTCAAACTTAAAAAGTTACGTTTCATTACATAATTTACCTGGATGACTAATTGTGCTGCCAAGTAATTTGAGAACATAAATATATTTGCAAAAGTACTTTCATAATTAAATTCGTTATTAATGTAATGCTTCATATCATAATTATTGCTGAATTGTTTATTGTGTAACCATAAAATTTAAAAGCATGCTATATGTGTCATTTGTTGCAAGGAATCAACTGTATTGCTCTGATGATTATTTTTCTTTTGAATTTATATAATCAGTGTATCGTAATTATTATCTTCTTGGAATGACTAAAATGCACATACATACTTTACTTGCAGTGAGTTGGTATGTTTCTACATTAGTTTAAAATTGTATATAATCAGTGTTCCGTTGTAATCGTGAGCGTTATCTTGAAAATGGCAAACATGTACATTCATGATTTTCTTGCAGTGATTTGTTATGTTCTACATTAGTAAAGTGTATTTGTTATGCAAACTAAAAATGACTGCAGAGTGCAGTTTGAAGAGGTTATACATTTTCATTTCATTCTTTAACTGTCATAATGTGATTGATTCTAAAAAATATATTTAGTTTTATAGCGTAACAAATATGAATTGTACATATTTCTCACTTCTTGTTAATATATTTTATTGTGTTGATGCACTGTGTGCATGTATTTACTTATGTCATCCATGTTATAAGTATTTGCCTTTACCTTTCACTATGTTTGCTGAATAAGTTATCTTCTACCAGTTCAAGTTCACCTTATTATTTACACCTGGTGCCATCGAATACTCTACTCAGTATTTGACACCATCCTAAAAATCTTGATTGTGCAGGATAACGCCACCCTTTACATGGCATGAAGGATCCGTAGGTCAGTGTTCTTGTTTTATTTGATGTTTTATACATGTAGATATATTTGTAAATATCATCATGAATCATATTAAATCTTACAGCCTTATACTTTTATAAATTATTCACACAACATATGACAGCTGATAACAGTTAAAACGTATGTTCATCTATAAAAACGCAAATCTAATACGCTGTCTGTACATCATCACGTAAAATATGCCACTTTCGCGTGGTAAATGGGTGCATTCTTGCCCTTTGCTTATCTTACACAATTTGAAAAAGGAAAATTTCTTTGTTGAACATAAGCGACGCATATATAATATGCATCTTTTTTAAACATCTTTTCAATGAGCAAAATATTAAGTCAATTAAAGGTTCAACACAAACAAAAATCTAACAAAGTCTCACTTAGTGAATTGCAATTGCAGGAAATGTCAAATATGACTGCATGTAGGAAGAAAACAAACACCGTGTATTGCACCAATGACTGTCCATGAATTGAAATCAACAGAATCTTCGACATTCCTCAATACCAAAACTATAATCGATAATGATGAACCTGACAGAACATACTTAGCAATTAAAACACAAGTCAAACCATCAAGTAATTATTTAGTTCCAGCAGAGAAACCGTACAAGAACATTCCTTCAAATTCTGACGATATTCCGCATACAAAATTTCAATATTTGAGTGCAACTAATATGGATAGCAGTCAGGCACGATGGCCAGGAGACACTCTCAATAACGCAAAAGTGAAAACTAAATATATTCCTTCGGAACCTACCGATTTTGAAGTATATAATAACGCATGTTACGCAAAAGACAATTTTGTTGTTTCAGAAATAAAATCCAGCGCACGACAACTTAAAACAAACGTCTTAAAAGAAGTATCAACTCACCTTAATACGAATCAAAATCCTTTGACAAATATAAGTGTAAAACATATGTATAAGTCAGTACAGAACAAACCGGAATGAATATTACAAACCACGACCCGTAGGAGGTCAACTGTAGAGAGAAACATAAAAACGGAAGGAGCATTTTCCAAAAATGTAAAAGTAACTACTTTTGAATACCTCGGCAGGCAGACCGATGTGACCCCCAATACTGTATTGAAAGAGAAGGTTGCAAATATATCGGGGCAAAATGCAAACGTCCCATTTTTGACGGTTTCTAAAGATTCGGTGGATATTTGGTTTAAAACAAAATCTGTCTGCAGCAGACAAGAAACCTTCTACCGACCAACCAGAATATCCAACTAGACATAATGCAGTCTTTTTACTTTCAACAGCGACATCTTTAAAGCCGCATTCCCCAGGCACAAATACAAGAACTGAATCATCAAGTTATCCTGAAATAAGAGGAGATGGACAGGTTGCCATATTGGAATCAAGACACAGCATTTCCTCGCAACAGCGAGAGGAAATACATTCATTAAGTGCACCAAAACATAAAAACAAGGTTTTTGACCCAAACAATAATAGACATTCAATGCGTGTTACCACAAACACTTCTGGCAATTTAGCAAGTGCACTGACAATGAAAATAAATGAAGAAATGGCTTATAAAACAATCACCACAACGAAAAAGCGTGTTCTATCAGATGTCAGTAAAAACGCATAACATACCTCGTAGAGAATGTAAAGAAGGGACGGAAAACCATGAGTTCAGACAGTCGACTCACTTAAACGATGTTGATGCTTCTGGAAAAAAAGGCATAGAGCTGTAACTGTGAAAAACATGGCTAAGGAATCAACGATTGAACAAACAGAATACCACCACAGCGAAGAAACGGAACCCAAGTATAACACAGATTAGCTTATGCCATCGGGTGTCATTTTACCTCAATCGAAACCAAAAGCAACGAAATTATCGATTCATGAAACTCATAGCAAAACATGTGAATTGGTACCAATGTCCGCATCATGCTATACAGACACAGACAACAAATCGCATAGAATAGACACACAAAGGGGTGTAAAATAAAATAATTGGGGTTTAACCGCAAACTTGACAACAGTTCGAAATTCAGCAAACATATCAACCTTGTCAATCGAGATACTAACTCTTAAAACAATATTGTATCATACTGCAATACACCTGATATAAAAGGTAACAGAAGTAAATACACATCAATTACAAAGCCTTTCAAACAGTGGAAGAAGAAATAAAAAACCTGCAACAAAGCTTTAAATAAAGATACTGATGTGATAATAATGACACAACAAGATGAAACTTTAAGGATGGCGAAAAACTGGGATGGAATACCGTCGAACAAACAGTTCCGCACCAAAACAAAACCAATTCTTGTTGAATCAGAGGGGAGACTGCAAATGGGGACAGTTGCAAAGCCACCAGCAAGAATTGATCAAAACGTAAATGAATCAATAACTGGTATGTTTAAAACTGTTAACAACCAGATAGATGACGACTGTGAAAGCAATTCAGATGAAGAGTATGTAACCAAAGCGGGAGCTATAAAAACACTTCAAGATCGAATGTCGAAGAACAAATGACATCATCAATAAATCAAGAAGATATCTAAGGTGAATAAAAACATGCGTGTTAGCGGACCTCAGCACGTTCAATATAACAATGCCAGCAAATAAAACAGTGCTTAAAAATAATGATAGAAATATGTAGTTCTAACACGTGCATTTTAATTATTGAAATGATGGGATTGCAAACTTTCTTGTTATATATAAACATATATATGTGTGTGTGTGTGTGTGTGTGTGTGTGTGTGTGTGTGTGTGTGTGTGTGTGTGTGTGTGTGTGTGTGTGTGTGTGTGTGTGTGTGTGTGTGTGTGTGTGTGTGTGTGTGTGTGTGTGTGTGTGTGTGTGTGTGTGTGGTGTGTGTGTGTGTGTGTGTGTGTGTGTGGTGTGTGTGTGGGTGTGTGTGTGTGTGTGTGTGTGTGTGTGTGTGTGTGTGTGTGTGTGTGTGTGTGTGTGTGTGTGTGTGTGTGTGTGTGTGTGTGTGTGTGTGTGTGTGGTGTGTGTGTGTGTGTGTGTGTGTGTGTGTGTGTGTGTGTGTGTGTGTGTGTGTGTGTGTGTGTGTGTGTGTGTGTGTGTGTGTGTGTGTGTGTGTGTGTGTGTGTGTGTGTGTGTGTGGAAGTGTAAACCCTACATTTGTAGCACTCAACACTCAACACTCACTCACGTATGTAGCACAACACTTTTATGTAGCACGCCAACTGCGTGCTACAATTGTTTTATGCTTTCTAGTGCTCAGAAAACGTTCAAAGTACTAGAATATGTATACTTCGACATCGCCTCTGTCTGGCCTTAGGCCAATGCTACGAAGCATTGAACATATCGAACATATCGAAGCTTTATGAGCATGTTACTGTGCTACAAAAATGTGTGTGTCTTAACACACACAAACACGTATATGGCGTGTTATGTAGCGATTCTTAAAGTGTAAGATAACTGACTGTGTTGCTATTCGTTTGATGCCAGTTGATGTACTGAAAACTTACACAGATAGGAAAAAGGATAATCTTTTTGGCATTTACTTGTATTATTGTTATTGTGATACACAAAGAGCTACATTTGAATGTGTGTGTCCGTTTAAAACAAGCTACAAACGCGGTTCGACATACGTGTATACTGTCTTCTCCACAGACCGGCTTAAGTAGCACACTGGTTTCCCTGCGTACTACCGCGGTAAGACTGATGGAAAAAGTTCAATGTAGATATATGAAACACAAACAGGACAAGATGTGAAGGTTGAAAGCATTTCCTTCCAATACACAAAACCTCGAATTTTACTGCAGCAAGTAGCACCAGTGTGCAGGTGCTACATAGAATTTAATATCGAAGCTTCATGAGTGTGTTACTGTGCTACAAAACGTGTGTGTCTTAACACACACAAACACGTATATGGCGTGTTATGTAGCGATTCTTAAAGTGTAAGATAACTGACAGTTGATGTACTGAAAACTTACACAGATAGGAAAAAGGATAATCTTTTTGGCATTTACTTGTATTATTGTTATTGTGATACACAAAGAGCTACATTTGAATGTGTGTGTCCGTTTAAAACAAGCTGCAAACGCGGTTCGTCAACAGTGGAAAGCTTGCCATCTATAGTATGGTAACTATGAAAATGTCACAAATGCTGAATATTGTAATTGATCATATAGTCTCAACGCAAACTTGATTGTTTCAGTCAGTAATGAGCAATAAGTGGTGCTTGCAGCCACCATTATCAAGTAGGATTCAGGCTTAGGTTATAGTAATTCCACCAAGCCGGTCAGTGACTCTTTAAGCACTGTAATAAGCCATCAGTGATTTGTTCGTTCGTTCGTTCGTTAATTCATTTTGCAAAAACGGCTATCTCAGCTATCCCGAAGACACAGTGTTGTGCCGTGATTCTGCTGAGAATCTTTATCAGGTACACATATTGGTCGAGCACACCATATTAATTAGATCCCTGATGGAAATAACAAAATAGTGAAGGAGACACACAGGCGTCGTAATGCGCAAAAATACCTACATGAACAGCGGTTTAAATTCCAACAGCAGTTATTCCTGCAAAAGGACGAGTTCTGTGTCAGTATTGAGAAAACACAAATACTCGGATAAATACTTTGCCAGGCTATGTCCTATAACTAAAACTATAAAGATCAACATATATCACTTTTTTAACATTACTGGCTGGTAAGTAAGCAAAAAGGTAACGGAACACTGTAAACGTATTTTGGCTTCGCTCCAATAAGTCTGTCATTCGATATACATGTATTTTATATCAGCTCTCTAGAACATTGAAGTGAATTATTGTACAGTACCGCAACACCCGATTTAAGTTATCTAAAATCTCAGATAATTGGTATCCCGATAGCATGATGCAGCGGCAGTTCCAACTTCATAAATTAATCAAATATATATAAAATATTTGGCGCAAATTCTTCATTTTAAGCGCTTGATGCAGAACAGTAGGCGAAAAAAATATCTTTTATGCATATGGTCGTACGGCTCGTGTGAGTGGAAGTTGTCGCATGTCGGAATTCTCTAGTCCTCGTTTTCGTTGGTCCTCTGTACGCCCAATTGTTGTTGTTGTTGTTGTACCTATGGTTATCGTCATCGTGTCCATTCGGAACACCTCGTCGAATGATTGGCTCTGCCGGATTAGCCGAGGATTCCCGATTGCATCGTGTCCTGTATCATAACTATATGCCCCGGAATACACCTCATAATACCGTTCAAGACCCGATAAGTATTGGAGATCTGAGTCAAGTCTGTTTGAATAATTATAAAACTTATAATAATGTTTTGATATTTCTTTAAATTGTAAGAAGATAGTTATTTATCCTACTTTACATATAGAACTTATAGGTTTTTTTCATATTTAAAAGTATCTGCTTTCTTCAATAGGTCCCCACTAGAGTAATATGTAACGGATGAATTGCCTCAGGCAAAATTTGAATGGCGCAACATTGAATAACAATTCAGTCGTCTCTAATTCACAGTAGTAGCACGCCCACGATTGAAATTCGTAACATTAATTAAATAAATAAATACAATAAAAATCAATAAATAATTAAATAAAAATAATATGCCCCCGAAAAACGTTTTTTTGAAACCTAAACACAGATTTTGAAAGCTAAACGCGGACCCTAATTTCAAGGTCAAAGGCGTCAAAATTATTGTGCGTATGGAAAGGCCTTGTCCATATACACATGCATACAATATATGAAGGTTACATCTGAAGCGACATAGAAGTTATGAGCATTTTTTAAAACCTTAACGCAAAAGTGTGACGGACAGACAGACGGACGGACAGACGGACAGTCTAATCACTAAATGCCCTCCTTCGGGGGCATAAAAAGCCTTTGCATTATAATAACAAAACATAAACTTATGTTAAACTAACAACTATGTTAGACTTACAGCTTTGAAAAAAAAACAACAGGAGCACGTCCTTAATTGTGGTAAATGCTTATCCAACAATATTAAAATTGCCAAAGTCAAAAACAGTTGCAGTCTATCGTAACAGCCAGCATAAGGGATTAATTTTAAAGGATTGTTGTCTTTCAGTAACTGATTTATAGCCAATGCTCAAGCTTTACACTGCCCAATGCTAAGGTATAATACCTTTTTACTGCCTTTAGAAAGATTAATAAAAAAGATGTGTTAAAACATTTAATCAAATATTCAATATAAAACGTGTTACATATAAAGATATACATGGAGTCAATCTTCAGAGTGACTATTTACAGTGTATATTTTTGGGCAGTACGCTTTATAAAAGAATAATATCATTCGTAGCATTTTAAACCATGACAATAACATGAGTTAATTCATTTATATTTTGACACACTAAAGGACTTTCAACTATCAGCTATACAAATATATCATTTTAAGTATGTTTGACCTTTCAAAATAACATCAGAATATGGATATGAACACAATGTTAATAATATCACAATTCTCGTTACTTTAAATCTATACAAAGTTCTGCTTCAAAGTTTTTTCAAGAGCATATTATTTTGGTGTAAGGAAAGATATAGCGGTTTTCACATTTGAGCATGCGGTTTATCTTCATCTTGTTCTTTTATGACATAAAAATCGTCATATGAGGTTCCTATTACATTGGTCAAATAAAATTCTAAATTATCATTATACTGAAACTAGCAACACATGTCCATAATAATTCTTAATGTTTCTTACCAATACAAAAATACATTACATTGTAAAAGACTGGACAATGGGAACAACATTTGAACAATAATTAAAGTACAGTTTATATGTATCATCAGTACAGCAAATTTCAAGCAGCATGTATATAGTGTAACTATTGAAAAATTGATATATACTAAGAAAACATTGTTAAATAGTTGAGCATTTGTTCTTTTTCAGAAGTTTCATGGCATATTTTTATTACAAACAGTCACTTAGCCCCATAATATAAATAATACAGAGTTCTGCATTATAGGCCTAGGTGAAATGTGCATTGGCATATTCTGTGAGGTATGATAACATGAGTCTAAGTCTTAGGGTTATGGGTAAATTGCTGTAATTCTTTCTATATCAGACTTTGTTAAATAAATGGGTGAGCCAACTTAAACAAAACAAGATATGTGTTTGTCAGAAACACTATGTCCCCTTTTGCGCCGCTTTGAAGCTATATATTTGACCTTTGACCTTGAAAGATGACCTTAACCTTTCACCACTCAAAATAAGCAGCTCCATGAGATACACATGCATGCAAAATATCAAGTTGCTATCTTCAATATTGCAAAAGTTATTGCAAATGTTAAAGTTGGGGCAAACAAACAAACCAACCAACAAACCAACCAACAGACAGGGCAAAAACAATATAGTGGTGGGGGACATAAAAATCACAAAAAATATCAAAGCCATAAGTCTTAGGGTTATGGATAAATTGCTGAATTTCTTTCTTTATCAGCTTATGTTAAACAAGAATATTGCCAAGCAATATATGTCCCATACCAGCTCCACCATTGTCAGAATTTTTATTGATTTTTTTATTTGTTGCCATAGCAACCAGAATTTTTGACGTAGGAACAAAATGAAATTATGTGAATAATATCTATATTGCCATCTATCTATGTTTCAAGTTTCGTGAAAAATATGAAGAACTATTAAAGTTTTATCGCAGGATCCAGAAAAGTGTGATGGACCGACAGGCAGACAGACACACAGAGCACAAACCACAAGTCCCCTCCGGTGAAACCGGTAGAAGACAATAATCGGTGAGCCAACTTAGAAAAACACACACAAAGTATCAAAGCCCTAAGTCTTAGGGTTATGGATAAATTGCTGAATTTCTTTCTTTATCAGCCTATATTAAATGAATGGGTGATCAAACTTTAATGTAAAAAAACAACATATATATACACTTATACAAGAGGTATTGGAAAAGACTGCAACAGCGCTTAAAATACGACACTATTGATCAAACATAATTAATTACATCATGTCTAGTTGCTCTACCAAATTTGAAAGCCATCCATGCAAAACTGTAGTAGTTGCACTCAAAAGATTGACCTAACAGACAAACGTAAATATATACCTTTAGATAAGTTATTACAAAAATATGGCAATGCTGCAGACTTTTTAAATGACCCTCATACACATATTTTTACATACATCATGTACATACAAGCTCTTGAATTGCCTTACACAATACTTTACAATCAGTAAAATATTTCAATCAAATAATATGAGACAGGAAACAATAATAGAATCAGGACCCAAAACCCATGTGATGATGTCCCATTGAATATTTCTTTAACATAATTTTTTCCCAAATGTGTTATTCATCCAATCACAAAAACAAGAGTATCATCTTCCTGGTGCAGACTTCTTATCTATTTTTCAGATTTTCTAAGTCTAAAGAGGGAGAAGGCTGTAGAAGTTAACAATATATGCACACATTCTCAGAATTTCAGAAATGCCCCTCCTTAGTTTTATCAAGTGTCAATCACACTCAAATTTTACACTGCATTATTTCAGCTGATACTTGATGTTCATCCATGTTCTGTTTCCAAGTGCTTTGCAGTTGTCCTAAACTTTCATTATCTCCCGTTTTCCCCAGGTAGATGCCTGCAGTTCGGGACTAGGTAGGAGGAAAATGCATCAAGCAATGCAGCATGCTCTTGATGACACCATGGTCTATGCACCTGTTTCTTTTTCCCTGTTTTCCCTGTTTTAAAAATAGATATGAAAACATGGATAACAATAGATAATAAGTCAGAAACACAATGCCCCCTACTGCGCCGCTTTGAATTTAAAAAAAATATTTTTTGATTGTATAACTTTCCTTGCCTTGTGAAAATGATCGTGACCTTTCAGCACTCAAAATGTGAAGCTCTATGAGATACACATGCATGACAAATATCAAGCTGCTATCTTCAATATTGCAAAAGTTATGGCCAATGTTAAAGCTTAGGACTGACAGACGGACTGACAGTTCAACTGCTATATGCCACCCTACTGGGGGCATAAAAAGTAGAGACAAGAGCGCCGCCAATGGGTGCCAAAGCTCATCATTTATTTTATTATTTGTTATTTTCTCGATTTCATATAAGAAGACATTTCTAGGTAATATATACAGAGCCATATTATATAGGGCCGCAGTTTTAAAATGTCTATTTTAATCAATGCATGTCAAAAGTTTCAACCGAAAATGTGATAAGCATATGTACAGCATTAAGTGCCAAATGCAAAGAACAATCTCATGCATCTACATAACAACCTGACAAGTGTACAGAACGACTTCATGTCTTGTAATCAGCACATAACCACTTGATAAATGTACAGGATGAACTGCAAAATGCAAAGAATCATCTTGTTTTATATCTACATACCGGTACCAATTTTTTAAATGCACAAAACAAATTAATAACTGGATGTACATGTAACCATTTGCTAATTGTACAGAAAAATTTAACCATGGCGCAGGACCATCTATTAAAATGATGGCTGAAAATATTACACTGCAAACCTATTGCTTACTTTCACTGTTCTGTGGGGAACAAGTAGATGGATTAGTAATATGTAGCACATTTGGCGTGGTGCATAAAAAAACAAGAGCTGTCAGAGGACAGCGTGCTCGCTTGATACAGTTGTCTGCTCTTGTTTATAGATTGGGGTAATGTTGGTAAAGAAGTATGCAAAATATAAAGGCAATATGTCAAAGGACGCAAACTTTCACATTTGCAGGCTAACGCTAACGGGAACGGAAACTCCGACGTGAGTAGGATAGCTCTACTATATATATTTCATATATAATAGTCGAGCTAAAAATGTCATTTACACATATAGTTAACAAAAGGGCCAATAGGCCCTGGGTCGCTCAACTGAGAGACTGAGATAGAAAGAAACAATGATTAAAACTCTTCAGCAAATATTTCAAAACATTGGTAAGACTGACTTTAAAAGATGGTGTTCCAAAGTATTTACACTAGGCCTATTTAGAAAATTACCGTACCCACTGTGGCGGCCATATTTTTAATACCCATAAGAACAGTTTTTCTAGAGTGTTCACTGGCTTTATTTACTACATATATACATGGAAAATGACAAACCACCCTTTCCGTGGCCATGTTTTCAATTGACATGAACAATTTTCAAATTCAATCAATAAATGTTTTAAGCTCTGGCGGCATACTGGAACAAGCATTTAAGCCAAAAAATGGCCCTTTTTGATAGAATCCCAAGTAAAGTTTTCATTCCAAGTCACATGCAGCAGTCCAAGTGTCTATCTATGAAGGTGCTTCAAGAAGGTCAACTAGAAATTCTTGACCCATAAAAATCTTTGAGAAGAATATGAATCTTAAAACCATTAAAAGGTACACTAGATACATAATTAAACTGAACATGACCTTTAATAATGTGACACTGACCTTACACCTCATTTGCACATACTGTAGAAAACATTTTAATTAAATCTTATTCCTTGCCCACTTTTCACTTCACACTACAAGGAGAACTTACCAAAGTTATCTCTCGGGTTGCCACAGTCACTATCACTTTCCTGCGAGTCTTCTTCAGGGTGATAATCTGGATCCAGAACATTGTCATCACAATCTTCCAATTCATCCTTTTCATCTGGTTCATGAATTTGGATATTTCTGGACCTGTTAACCAAACAAGTGCAATCTAAACATTGGTACAGTAACCACAGTACTTATTTTCCAGATATGCTTATATTCAAATATGTGCTTAGTTTCCAGACTTTACAATGCTGGATTGGCAATTTAATAAACACAATTCGTTGCTTGTGATAGTTCTTGTTTTAATTTGGCCCAAGCAATTCAGGAAATGTTGTGAATGTTTCTTTTTTTCAGCTCTGGCAGCTAATATGCATTTTGTGCAATAGAAGGGAATGGTCCTTGCTATTTGGGTGACAGACCACACAAGGATTATTCATGTGGTTACTATAAAGTTGGCAAAGCGGTTGCCGAGGAGTTGTCATTTAGAGCAATCAATGACAAATGGGATGACAGATAAAACTCACTATAGCTCAAACAGAGCCTTTCAGATTTTAGAAATTACAACAGACTAAGTCATCAGCACACAATGGTCTCAATAAATGATAGGAGAGCTGACTTACCTTAGAAATGGAAATGGCCAAATTTCTGATCCCACATCACACTCTGAATCATCAACAACTTCATTGCCTTAAACAGATGTTATGTATAATGGAATGAGCTTGATAAAGAGAAAGCAATGTCTTTATCTTTTCAAACAAACAGATGTATTGCATGTATCAAATATTTATTGTCTGAAGCTTCAGTATTCTACAGGAACATTCTATATACAAACTTTATCTGCTTTAAGCCAAATAAAAAAATTCATAACAGGATGCTTAACACGTAGCACTTTTTATGTGCGACATAACCACAGACAGATACAGACACACACTTATTTACCAAGAAGGCCATAGGACATTTATCTGAGGCACAACCCTACTGTCACTTGCAGATAAAGTTATCTGCTACAGTAGAGAACACTAGAGAATACCAAAATCAATTAACAAAAAATAAGCCCTTTAAGTATTCTTCATCAATGTTCTCTCAATCTTCTGCTTTTGGTTAGGCAACTGATTTCCTCAGCTTTTTATGTATGGAATGACTCACGATTTTATCACATGAAGACATTTAATTCAAATAATATAGAAGAGCTGTCCATTTAATAGATAATGCTCGACTATAGAGTATTCAAACTAATATACCTACAATGTAGACTTTAATGGAGGTACATACAGAAATGAGATAATATTACATGGGCTTTGTATGAATATGTAGATTTAAATTAAATTCAGCCTGGAGTTTTTAAGTCTATGGACATCTTGGTATAACAAAAGGTAACCATGTGAGCTAAAACATACAACAGTCTAATGCCATTTCCCATACAGATGGGGTCATATTTGATATCAATGGGCTGTAGCTGCAGTACTCTTAAAATGAATTCAAATTAACATCTATAAGCCAGAAAACAGATGTCATCAGGCAATTGATTACAAGGAGGCTCAATATGTAGCACGTTTGGTGTGCTACATAAACAAACACACGTGTTCCACAATGGTCTACCAACAGACAGACAGACTGACAGACCAACCAACAACAGACAGACCGACCAACATCCAGCAAAACAATATACCCCTTCTTCTGATAAGAGCACGTTGTCAGTTTGACAGGAAGAGCGTCTTATCAAACATGTTAATCCCTTTTAATTTTGGTTTGCAATTAGTTGTTATTGTTGATGTATTCAGTAAGCAACTTGTGGGTCATAAATTAGCAGCTTGTGGGTAATTAATTAAAAAGCACAAAATCGATTGAAATAATAGGTTGCGAATATTCAAATGCCAACTCTGCAATTCCAATACAGACAATTCAATTGAATTTTCGAATATTCAAATAGTTTTGCCATCCCTATTAAATATTAATGGGCTGTTGCTGCAGCATTCTTTAAATGAATTTAGTTAAAAAAGAGCTATAAACAACACACTGATTTCATCAGGTGATTAACTATAAGACGGCTTCAAATGTAGCACGTTTGATGTGCTACATAAACAAACACACACACATCATTTTCTGAAAAATAACAGCTTTACTAAACCATTTGGAACATCTATGTAAATAAGGGTTTAATGGCTAACCCCTTTTTGTGCAATCCTTAACATATGCTGTTGATTGACATGGCTTTGTTTATACATGCAGATTGTTTTTATGATTTATTGTGTGTATATAACATGCTGCCATGCAAATCTATGCATTTTATGTTAAAATCAACTTATCTATCTAATAAATCTATTTATTTGATCTTTAACACCAAGCAGTTGTTTTGATATTTTATCAATGGGCTGCAGTATTCTTCAAATGAATTTCATTAAACTTTAACAGCAAAGCCTATAAGCCAGAAAACTGATTTCATCAGGTTATTAAATACAAGACAACTTAAAATATAGCACGTTTGGTGAGCTATGGGCCAGAAAACTGATTTCACCAGGTGATTTGTTACAAGAAGGCCAGGTTTTTTTTCAGCATTTTGGGAAGATAGCCCATGGCTTTGAAATTGGGAATTTTATTAGCATTTCAAGAAATTGGGAAAATAAATTGGGATTTAAAATTACATGAAAGATTTCAACATCTTTAATCCCAAACACCACAAACACCATCATGCTAAAGTTTTCCACATAGAGAGCTCACACAAAGTCTTCAGTCACAAACTAATTTCCCTAGTTTCAACATGTTGAATATAAGTCAGCGCTTTGCATTGTTGGAATGTTACTTTATTTAATGATGCTTGCTTAAAAAAATCAACAGTTTTCGTTTGGCCACTTTTTTGCTTTGGAATCTTTTTCACGTAACATTTCAAATTGTGTAACATACTTGTTTTCCACTCAGCTGAATCACAAAACACTTAAATTTCATCACAAATATAATAAGCGCCTGAACAACACAGATAATATCGGGCACAGGAAAAATGCAAATCATGGTAAAATCTTACTGTCAGAGGACAGCGCGGTCAACTATTCAAGTGCTTGACAGTATAACGTAAGCCATCATAGGGAAATTGTTCAAATTATTCAATAGGGTCAAGATAATAGATCAGGTATATTTTCCACAATCTATTGAACATTTGTAAAGACATAAAACAAACTAATAAGATTTAATTTTAAGTTTGATAGCAATAGCTTGGGTGGTAAGTTTGAACGGTCCTTCAAAAATAAAGTAAATAAATATTATTTTTCTTTAACCATGTTTCAAAGAAAAAAATCTTTTTGGGTTGGGTAGGGGTGTGTGAGGGGGTATAATGTGGGGTGTGGTCATTTATTAGACAATCTTTCAAAATAAATTTTTTTTGGGGGGGGGGGGGCAGGGATGTCGGTTGGGGCGTGGGGTATTGTTTGGGTGGAATCCATTGTGGTATTCAGGTAAGTGTTGTTTTG
This sequence comes from Dreissena polymorpha, assembly GCF_020536995.1. Classification (NCBI taxonomy): domain Eukaryota; kingdom Metazoa; phylum Mollusca; class Bivalvia; order Myida; family Dreissenidae; genus Dreissena; species Dreissena polymorpha. The sequence goes on along the minus strand of NC_068357.1, from coordinate 136,017,387 downwards.
TCAAAGTATTCATAAAATCTGATCATAAATAAAGAAGAAATGGAAATTTAACTAAAATTTATTCTTTTGACCTTGAGAGTCAAGGTCATTCAAAGGTCAAGGTCCGATTGAACTTGCCAGATACAGTACCCTAATAATAGTAAGAAAATATTTGAAGTTTGAAAGCAATAGCTTTCATACTTTATAAGTAAAGTGGATCTAAACACAAAATTTTACAAAATATTCAGTTACAAAGACAACAAGAGCTGTCACCATAGGATGACATATGCCCCCTAAAAACGCTTTGATGAAGTTATGAGCATTTTTTGAAACAGAAATGCAGATTTTGAAACCTAAACTTGGACCCTAAGTTCAAGGTCAAGGTCACAAGGCTAAAAATGTGTGTGCGTATGGAAAGGCCTTGTCCATATACACATGCATACCAAATATGAAGGTTATATCTGAAGGGACATAGAAGTTATGAGCAATTTTTGAAACCTAAACGCAGATTTCGAAACCTAAACGCGGACCCCAAGTTCAAGGTCAAGGTCACAGGGGTAAAATTTTGTGTGCGTATGGAAAGGCCTTGTCTATATACACATGCATACGAAATTTGAAGGTTATATCTCAAGGGACATAAAAGTTATTAGCATTTTTCAAAACCTAAACGCAAAGTGTGACGGAAGGATGGACAGACGGATGGACAGTCCGATCACTATATGAACCCTTTTCTTTGAAAAGGGGCATAAAAAGGGCCATAATTCTTACAAAATGTTTGATACATTTGTCTGCTCTTGTTTATATATTGGGGTCATTTTGGTTAAGAAGTTTGCAAAATATGAAAGCAAAATGTCAAGGGACATTGAAAATATTGCAGGTGGTACGCAAAATTTAACATAGATTTATCAATAATATGCATACTCTAAATGGAAAAAGGGCCATAATTCTTAAAAAATGCTTGATACAGTTGTCTTCTCTTGTTTATAGATTGGGGTCATGTTGGTAAAGAAGTTCGCAAAATATTAAAGCAATATGTCAAGGGACATAGAAAATATTTGGGGTGGTACGCAAACTTCAACATTTGCACGCTCACGCTTACGCTCATGCTAACCCTCACACCGACGCCAGGGTGAGTAGGATAGCTCCACTATGTATATTTTATATATAATAGTCGAGCTATAAACTGTACGTCTGGATCAGGCTACGCTTTGTAAAAAAATCGAAATAGAGTAGACTATGTCATTAGCGCCTTTTTCCCAATGGGGAATTTTTAAAGCAAATTTTGGGAAAAAGTATACTTTTTGGTATTCGGCTATAAAATAGAGCTAACAAAAAACATGAAGGCTTAATATGTAGCACGTTTGGAGTGGTTCATTAACACGCACACACAATCATACCATTGTCTGATTCCATATCAGAGTCCTTTTGAGCCGAAGGCCTGTCAAGAGGCTGCAAATGATGACTGACAGTTTCTGTCGACAGCTCTGCACGACTGTCCATTGATGGCTTCTTAATCGCTGGAGGCAAATCATTTTCTGAAAGATAACAGCTCGACTTTACAATCGGATACATCTATTTGATCTTTCACAACTAGCAGATGTGTTCAATATAAATATCAATGGGCTGTTGCTGCAGCATTCTTTACATTAATTTAAACTTAAACAACTGTAAGCCAGAAAACAGATTTCATTAGGTGATTAACTAGAAGATTGCTTAAAGTGATATTATAAGCCAGAGGGCCAGATAAGATGCGTATTTGCATTAAGTACGCATGACAAAAAAGAAAATACGCATGACTTAAAATTTTGTTGAGTAAAAAAACTCCTGACTAAATTCGGATTACGCATCGTGTGCAATTTCAATGCGTATTAACCGTTTATACATGCATATAAATTCATGTAAACATGACTGGTTTCCTATACTGTGTCCACACCGGTAAAAACGAAGTGATATCACCATCTATGTTTAGAATGTGGTTCTCGACCTAATTTACTCCTCAGTCAGAACGGTATCATTTCATGTTGGCCCACTATAGAGGCCAATGTTGATACAACGGGCTCCCCGCTAAATTGTTGAGCATCGATATACGCTCATGGTGAAAACATTTGACATTACATTCGATAAAACCCGAATCGCCCAACTTCAAGCATATAATTTTTGCTATCAGTTGATCTCTTGTGTGGCACTATGGAAAAAACTTTTACCTTCAAGCACCTTTTTAAATTGCGCCAAAATACACATATAATGAACAAGTTTTGTGGGCCAAGCTTAGATTTTGATCGTGGCTGTACAGTGTGTGCTAAACAGTGGCTTGCCAAATCAAGACGGAAAAAAGAGATTAATGGCTGCTTATAAGCCAAGGGCAAAAAAAAAAATTAGAAAAACTGTTAATAAAAGTGATTGCTTTATTGTGTACAAACTGCTTGTTATAGCGAGTTAACATTACATGTACAGTGTATTATTAATTCTGATCCTCTGAACATAAATACTCCGTAAAATTATCGGATTTTGATTTTTACTCATCAATTAAAAATTTCATGAGTGAAATACCCCTCGGCTGAAAAAATTATCTGGAGCTGTATTATAGGCATATTACAGTTTATAGGTGTCTATCGCAACCGTTGTTTATTTTTGGTGTTTTCACTTCATATACACTTATATTTGTTAATGCAGCATCAACATACTAAAACAATATCCGAGAAAGAGAAAAATAATGCATTTAAATATCAACCGTACTTTCGTTTTGACAACTGATGACACACAAGATTCTATTTATGATGTGAATCTAAATCTAGTATTAGTACAGATTCATTCATACGACACAAAGACACTATTTTGTTTTACGGATTATTTCCACTTAGAGGACTGGGTGAGTCATGTCAAATATCGAATAAAATATAAACTTTTTATAAACAACTGGTAGAAAGATGAATTGCAGATAATTGGTCAGTAACCACATTTTAACTAACTCTTTTGACCTGTTAATTACGGTATTTTCAGCTCAATTCAACGGTGAAAAGTGCACATAATATCACTTTAATATGTAGCACATTTGGTGTGCTACAAAAACACACACACATACAAACATACTATTGCCTGATTCCATATCAGAGTCTCTTTGAGCTGAAGTCCTTTCAGGAGGCTGCAAATGATGACTGACAGTTTCTGTCGACAGCTCAGCAGTACTGTCCATTGATGGCTGATCAATCGCTGGAGGAAAATCATTTTCTGAAAGATAACAGTTTGACTTTACCATCTGAAACATCTATTTGATCTTTCACAACAAGCAGTTGTGTTCCATATAAATATCAATGGGCTGTTGCTGCAGTATTCTTCAAATGAATTTAATTAAACTTAAACAGCTATAAGCTGGAAAATTTACTTCATATGGTGATTTATTACAAGACGGCTTTAAATGTAGCACGTTTTATGTGCTACGTAAACACACACACACACACAAACATACATATGGCTGATAATATGTCAGAGTCTCTTTGACCTGAAAGCCTGTCTGGAGGCTGCAAATGCTGACTGACAGTTTCTGTCGACAGCTCAGCAGTACTGTCCATTGATGGCTGCTCAATCGCTTGTGGCAAATCATTTTCTGAAAGATAACAGCTCGACTTTACAATCTGAAACATCTATTTTATCTTTCACAACTAGCAGATGTGTTCAATATAAATATCAATGGGCTGTTGCTGCATTGTTATTAAAATAAATTTATTTAAACTTAAACAGCTATAAGCAAGAAAACTGATTTCATATGGTGATTTATTATAAAACAGTTTAAAATGTAGCACGATTGGTGTGCTACATAAACACACACATACAAACATACCATTGTCTGATTCCATGTCAGAGTCCTTTTGAGCCGAAGGCCTGTCAGGAGGCTGCAAATGATGACTGACAGTTTCTGTCGAAAGCTCAGTACGACTGTCCATTGATGGCTGCTCAATCGCTGGAGGCAAATCATTTTCTGAAAGATAACAGCTCGACTTTACAATCTGAAACATCTATTTTATCTTTCACAACTAGCAGATGTGTTCAATATAAATATCAATGGGCTGTTGCTGCAGTGTTCTTTACATGAATTTAAACTTAAACAGCTATAGGCCAGAAAACTGATAACATCAGGTGATTAACTACAGGATTGCTTAATATGTAGCACGTTTGGTGAACTACATAAACACACACACACACAAACATACCATTGTCTGAGTTCATGTCAGAGTCCTTTTGAGCCGAAGGCCTGTCAGGAGGCTGCAAATGATGACTGACAGTTTCTGTCGATAGCTGTCCATTGATGACTGCTCAATCGCTGAAGGCATATCATTTTCTGAAAGATAACAGCTGGACTTAACCATCTGAAATATCTACAGTCGAAACCCGATGGCTCAAATTTGTCGGGACCGGCAACAAAAGTTCGAGCAATCCGGAATTCGAGCCATCCAATTTCTAATAAAGTGTTGTTTACGAACATTTTCACCTCCAGTTGACGAGTACGCATAGTGCTTTAACTCCGTACCACTTCGTTCTACTTTCTGCTTTTGAATTAAAAACAAGAATATCAGTGAAACTGATGGATGCTCCCCGATGATGCGCTTTGTCAATCTATGTGTTAATAACCACCTAAAAAAATCTAGTATTAGCCTCTGTGACCTTGACCTTGACCCCAGTGACCTCAAACCTCATCAAAAGGTAGAGGTCCATGCAAGGTACCTACATGCCAAATATGGAAGAGATTGGTAAAGTATTGAAGGTGCTATGAGAAACTGTAACAAAAGTACGAAGGGAAAATCTATTATTAGCCTCTGTGACCTTGACCCCAGTGACCTCAAACCTCATCAAAAGGTAGAGGTCCATGCAAGGCACCTAATGCCAAATATGAAAGAGATCAGTAAGTATTGAAGGTGCTACGAGAAACTGTAACAAATGTGTGAAGGAAAAATCTATTATTAGCCTCTGTGACCTTGACCCCAGTGACCTCAAACCTCATCAAAAGGTAGAGGTCAATGCAAGGTACGTACATGCCAAATATGAAAGAGATCAGTAAAGTATTGAAGGTACGTGTACTATGAAAAACTGTATTAAACAAAAGTATGACGGAAAATTCTATTATTAGCCTCGGTAACCTTGACCCCAGTGACCTCAAACATCATCAAAAGGTAGAGGTCCATGCAAGGTACCTACATGCCAAATATGGAAGAGATTGGTAAAGTATTGAAGGTGCTATGAGAAACTGTAACAAAAGTGTGACGGGAAAATTTATTATTAGCCTCTGTGACCTTGACCCCAGTGACCTCAAACCTCATCAAAAGGTAGAGGTCCATGCAAGGCACCTATTGCCAAATATGAAAGAGAGGGGTAAGTATTGAAGGTGCTACGAGAAACTGTAATAAATGTGTGAAGGAAAAATCTATTATTAGCCTCTGTGACCTTGACCCCAGTGACCTCAAACCTCATCAAAAGGTAGAGGTCCATGCAAGGTACATAAATGCCAAATATGAAAGAGATCGGTAAAGTATTGAAGGTACGTGTACTATGAAAAACTGTATTAAAAAAAAGTATGACAAAAAATTATATTATTATCCTCGGTAACCTTGACCCCAGTGACCTCAAACGTCATCAAAAGGTAGAGGTCCATGCAAGGTACCTACATGCCAAATATGATAGAGATCAGTAAAGTATTGAATGTGCAATGAGAAACTGTAAAAAAAAGTGTGACAGAAAAAGTATATTAATAGCCTCAGTGACCTTGACCCCAGTGACCTCAAACCTCATCAAAAGGAAGAGGTCCATGCAAGGTACCTACATGCCACATATGAAAGAGATCGGTAAAGTATTGAAGGTGACATGAGAAACGGTAACAAAAGTGTGACAGAAAAAGTATTTTATTATTAGCCTCTGTGACCTTGACTTGACCGAGTGACCTCAAACCTCATCAAAAGGTAGAGGTCAATGCAAGGTACCTACATGCCAACTATGAAAGAGATCGGTAAAGTATTGAAGGTGCTATGAGAAACAGTAACAAAAGTGTGACGGAAGGAAGTACGGAAGTAAGGAAGGAACTTCAAACTGGCAGCTATATGATCCCCGAAAATTTTTGAGGAGCATAAAAAACAAATATATATTTAAAACTTGTATGTACCAATATTTTATTTTATTTAATGTCATCTTTTACTCAAATCAATTAACGATTGAGTCGATGACATGTTTGAAACTGGTGTTATATCAAATATTGTGTTCCTTTAATCAAGCAGTCCTATTCGATTAAAAGTTTATGCGACCCGAAGCGAGTTCATGCCATCCGAACAAAAGAAGGTGTGAAAATTGTGATCGGGACTGTTAAAACAGTTTGAGCCATCCCATAATTCGAGCCTCGCGGATTCGAGCCATCCGACAACATTTTATATGGATATACAGTAATAAAAATTCTGTGCTTTAATGAGAGTTTGAGCCTACCGGAAATTCGAGCCAAGTGAGTTCGAGCCATCGTGTTTCTACTCTATTTGATCTTTCACAACTAGCAGATGTGTTCAATATAAATATCAATGGGCTGTTGCTGCAGCATTCTTTACATCAATTTAAACTTAAACAGCTATAAGCCAGAAATCTGATTCCATCAGGTGATTAACTACAAGATTACTTAATATGTAGCACGTTTGGTGTGCTACATAAACACACACACACACAAGCATACCATTGTCTGATTCCATGTCAGAGTCCTTTTGAGCGGAAGGCCTGTCAGGAGGCTGCAAATGATGACTGACAGTTTCTATCAACATCTCAGCAGTACTGTCCATTGATGGCTTCTTAATCGCTGGAGGCAAATCATTTTCTGAAAGATAACAGCTCGACTTTACAATCGGAAACAACTATTTGATCTTTCACAACTAGCAGATGTGTTCAATATTAATATCAATGGGCTGTTGCTGCAGCATTCTTTACATTTATTTAAACTTAAACAACTATAAGCCAGATAACGGATTCCATTAGGTGATTAACTACAAGATTGCTTAGTGATATTATAGGCATATTACCATTTATAGGTGTCTATCGCAACAGTTGTTTATTTTTGGTGTTTTCACTTCATATACACTTATATTTGTTAATGCAGCATTAACATACTAAAACAATATCCCGGAAAGAGAAAAATAATGCATTTAAATATCAACCGCACTTTAGTTTTGACAACTGATGACACACAAGATTCGATTTACGATGTGAATTTAAATCTAGTGTTAGGGCAGATTCATTCATACGACACAAAGACACTACTTTGTTTTACGGATTATTTCGGCTTAGAGGACTGGGTGAGTCATGTAAAATATCGAATAAAATATATACTTTTTATAAACAACTTGTAGAAAGATGAGTTGCAGATAATTCGTCAGTAACCACATTTTAACTAACTCTTTTGACCTGTTAATTATTTTCAGCTCAATTAAACAGTGAAAAATGCACATAATATCACTTTAATATGTAGCACATTTGGTGTGCTACAAAAACAAACAAACACACACAAACATACCATTGCCTGATTCCATATCAGAGTCTCTTTGAGCTGAAGACCTTTCAGGAGGCTGCAAATGATGACTGACAGTTTCTGTCGACAGTTCGGCACTACTGTCCATTGATGGCTGATCAATCGCTGGAGGCAAATCATTTTCTGAAAGATAACAGTTTGACTTTACCATCTGAAACATCTATTGGATCATTCACAACAAGCAGATGTGTTCAATATAAATATCAATGAGCTGTTGCTGCAGCATTCTTCAAATGAATTTGATTAAACTTAAACAGCTTTAAGCCGGAAAACTGATTACATCAGGTGATTAACTTCAAGATTACTTAATATGTAGCACTTTTGGTGTGCTACATAAACACACACACACACACACAAACATACCATTTTCTGATTTCATATCAAAGTCTCTTTTAGCCGAAGGCCGGTCAGGAGTCTGCAAATGATGACTGATGGTTTCTGTCGACAGCTCAGCACTAGTCCATTGATTGCTCATCTATCCCTGGAGGCAAATCATTTTCTGAAAGATAACAGCTCGATTTTACCATCTGAAACATCTATTTGATCTTTCACAACAAGCAGATGTGTTCAACATAATTATCAATGGGCTTTTGCTACAGCATTCTTTACATGAATTTAAACTTAAACAGCTATTAGCCAGAAAACTGATTCCATCAGATGATTAACTACAAGATAGCTTTATATGTAGCATGTTTGGTTTTCTACATAAACACACACACACACAAACATACCATTGGCTGATTTCATGTCAGAGTCTCTTTGACCTGAAGGCCTGTCTGGAGGCTGCAAATGATGACCGACAGTTTCTGTCAACAGCTCGGCACTACTGTCCATTGATGGCTGCTCAATCGCTTGAGGCAAATCATTTTCTGAAAGATAACAGCTCGACTTTACAATCTGAAAGATCTATTTGATCAATCACAACAAGCAGATGTGTTCAATATAAATATCAATAGGCTGTTGCTGCAGCATTCTTTACATGAATTTAAACTTAAACAACTATAAGCCGGAAAACGGATTCCATCAGGTGATTAACTAAAAGATTGCTTAATATGTAGCACATTTGGTGTGCTACATTAACACACACACACACAAACATACCATTGTCTGATTCCATATCAGAGTCTCTTTGAGCCAAAGGCCTGTCAAGAGGCTGTAAATGATGACTGACAGTTTCTGTCGACAGCTCAGCAGTACTGTCCATTGATGGCTGCTCAATCGCTTGTGGCATATCATTTTCTGAAAGATAACAGCTTGACTTAACCATCTGAAACAACTATTTGATCTTAAACAACAAGCAGATATGTTCATATTTAAATAGCTATGGGCTGTTGCTGCAGCAGGTTTTTTTTCTCCACTTTTTGGGAAGATAGCCCATGGCTTTAGAATTGGGAATTTTATCGGCAATTTCATGAAATTGGGAAAATAAATTCATTAGCCTTTTTATTCCAAACGAAAAGTCCACTGATTAGGGAAATACTAAATTTGATATAACTCTTTATAATCATTCAAATGAAAAGAACAAAATCATTTACTACTTTGTTATATGTAATTGCATTAAAATTGTGATAAAAAACACATTAGACTCTTCTTTCTAAAAAAAAAAAAATTTTTTTTTTTTTTTTGAAAGTTGGGAATTTTTTGTCACATTTTGGGGAAAAAAGTATACTTTTTGGGATTGGGAACATAGCCAAATTTCGGCTTTAAAATCGGGCAAATAAAAAAAACCTGTGCAGTATTCTTTAAATGAATTTGATTTAAAAATTAAACAGCTATAAGCCAGAAAACTGATTTCATCAGGTGATTTACTACAACACAGCTTAATTAATGTACAATGTATGTACCATATCAACATACTGGTATATACATTCAAACTACCAAAACTGCAACTATTTCTAAAGAAGTCAGTATTTTTGTAATTTTTTCTTCCAATAAAGGTTTATAACCATGCACAGCATGGTCATTTATAAAACAAGCTGTTGATAACTTGCACATTGTGATGTGGAATAAATAATGTCAACATGCATGGGAGGTTAGTATTGTATTGGTTCATTGGAAGGTATGGCATAGCCATTAAGTCCCAACGCCCCATAGCGGTCAACCTTAAGCGAAACTCTACAAGTCAAAAATTTAAAAATATTAAAATTAAACAAACCCTCAAACAATTGCAAAGCAAAGTTGCTTGTCAACACATTAGAATTAGTGATGTTTTTGGCCTGCTCCAGTTGCATGCACGTTCACTTTATTATAAAATTGACCGAACAATGAAAATACTAAACTCCGGGTCGCTGGGAGTTGCAACTGGTTATTTGAATATTCCATGTCAAGTCTCCTCCCCGAAATCTGGGCGCTAGTTTATTCTGTAATATTAGCAACATAATCTATTTTCTGGCATAAATAAACACAAACAGATCATATATATATTACAAATGCACAAATTAAAACAACTTACGCAGGGCCCTTTCTACACTTTGGGGGATTGGGGCCGGGTCCTTAGAGGGGGGAATTTTGCGTCGTTTTGGGCGAAAAGGGGAATTTTAGAAGATCTTATCACCAACCATTCAACACTTAAAAATGCTATATTTTAATGTAATTTACATAAATATACATGTATTCAAAGGTTCATAGCACGATACCAGATGGCAAAATAGGTATAAAAGAAAAAAAAAAGAAAAAATATTGTTTTTTTTAGGGGGAATTTTTAGTTAAAATAGGGGAAAAAAGTATATTATTTTAAGGGGGAAATGGTGCCGAATTACGGCCCCAAAAACGGCCAAACGAGGGCCCTGTTACGCGATGTGGTGTGCTGGAATAATAATTATATTAATCTCTAAAGTTTCAAACATGTCAACGATTTATTAAAATGTTTAAGTTTTTGAAAATTGAAAAAGCCGAGTACTCCGAAAATTCTGAATTCAAAAATACGCTTTTGATTATCACCGGAATCCTCTGCGAGACAGATCTCGTGTCTAACCAACCAATTGTAATACACTGACTTTCTACGGAACCTACGTAAGATAGATCGAATTGTCAATACAAAACTTGGACTTTCGGTTTAACAACGGTTTTTATAAAAAAAATCTTTTGAGCATTTATCAACAAACAACACACAAATTTTTATCGATGGTAACAGGTATTGTGTTTGTTACGCTGTTTTAGGTTGATTTAATTCGAATTTATAGACAAACTTGAGACTTATTATTTTGACATTGAATTTGGTCTAATCAAGAAGAGCTAAGAGCATTCAAGAAGAACTAACTAGATGTAGTGAATATTTTCCTGTTTCTTGTAGCAACTATGCAAGGTTGATCTTCCTTTTTCCAGATAAATTCTCTAATTACAACAGTCTGTCCACTTGTTAGTCGTGAAAATTTAGCTGCATCGTAACAGATGCATCTACCCTGTACAGCTTGGCATATTTAGAGGCATCTATCTCACTTTCGATTGGAAACTCTGCAGGAGGCTGGCAACTAAAAAAATCGTTTACTTTTGGTAGCTGAGTCCTGAACACAATCAAATTGTCTGCGTAATTCGCTTTGCAACAGTTATGATTGCAGCAAATACATATGAAAACTGATCAATGGAAAGCGAAACTTTTTGAAGAATCTGGTGCGTAGACCTGTACTGTAGAAGAAACACGGTTGGTTTCGAACAAACACGACATGTCAGCTCCTCTGCGCTTGGAAGTGGATTCAATGACAGCCATGAGAGCAAACCACATACTTTGCTCGGAAAGAATCTACTTTTCAGAAGGAATATCTCTTTTTCTTCGACAAAGCCCAACTCCACATTTGTTTTAGCGGCCATTTTGGAAATGGCTATAAATCACTTTGTTTGTGGGTTACAAAACACACTTAAAGCATCGGATTCGCTGTTATTTTGATCATTTCCACGCCGTTTAGAAAAAGAACGTATGACGTTCATTCGCCTTACTTTAGTAATATTTTATTTCCATAAATATGGCATTGATACAAATTTATACATGTGTATGCAGTAGTAGTAGTAATAGTAGTAGTAGTACTTAGTAGTGCTCATGCTCGATTGGTCATTGTCGGCTCGGGTACGACTTGCATGTACCCCGGGTACTCATAAGTATACTTACATTTACCCCGGGTACGGTAAATATACTATAACGTACCCGGGAAATTTACCGCTATATCGGTCGTTGTCGGCTTTTTTTGTAAATCAATTTGTTCACATTTTGTCGATTTTCTGTAAAATAACATCTATATTATCGAAACTCATGCTCAAAACGCACGTCGATGCCGTTTTTTGAATCATTTTCACGCCGTTTAGAAAAAGAACGTATGACGTTCATTCGCCTTACTTTAATAATATTTTATTTCCATAAATATGGCATTGATCAGATTTATACATGTGTGTGCAGTAGTAGTAGTACTTAGTAGTGCTCAATGCTCGATTGGTCATTGTCGGCTCGGGTACTACTTACATGTACCCCGGGTACTTATAAGTATACTAACATGTGCCTGGACTGCAGCCATTCTATTTTGATTGAAACATTATATTATTTGTGTAGGACATTTTATATTCCTATTATAAAACTTTAAACCCCGATTGAATCGATAGTTTGTCGTCGAACCCAAACTACGCAAATTGCGCGTAGCTAGGCCGGCAACAATGGCGCCCAACGTGGGGCCTATGGTCTATGACGCAAAAGCTAGAGCCGCTAAAATCGTACCAGGTGATTTGGTTTTAGTAAGAAATGTGACTCAGCGCGGGAAGCAGAAAATCGCAGACAAGTGGGAAGATGTGCCAGCCGAACACTGAAATTCCCGTGTATGACGTCAAGAAAGACCAACCAAGTTCTAGACGTATACGTCGTGTCCACAGAAAAATGTTGCTGCCGTTAGGAATAACGGAACAGCATCAACATGAAGAGCAAAAAGCTCCGAAGTACGTTAAACCACAACGATGGTCAGACGCACGTGACATTTATGACGATGGAAGCGTACCCATACGCGCTCGAACCACCAACGTAAAGCACCTCACTTGTACGTTGCGGGTTCATGTGATATATGGTAAAGACTACCAGTGATATGATACAGTGACCTGTTTGCTAATGGACAATAGTGTGGCATAAGTTATAAAGAGTTTCGTATAAAAACAAAATGATGTAAATATGTGTCTGCACATGCTTATCTGTAACGGCACTGTACGCACATGCATTATGCCCAGTTTTCTCAGAACGCGACAAATATGATCGAATGCAACGTAGCTCGACCGGAAACTCAACCTGGATAACTAGAAACAAGTTCAGGGTAACAAACAAGAACAAAAGTCGGTCGGGTTAGTGGAACCAAACAACCATTTAGAACGAATCTTAAAACATTAAACAGCAGTCAAGAACTATTTACACAGTATGCGGTAATCTTCAACGAGCATAGAACAGACCACAAAGCAAACGCGCACTTAAACTTAAAGAAATATATCAGGTTTTGTAACATTGATTCGCATTTCTTGTGTATGCCAATCGCGGCTGCTGCATTTGATTAAAATCTGCAGGCACAGTTACTGCTTGACTAATGCAGTCGTTTATCTCAAACACCATGTTGAAATATAATACACCATCTATGTTATTTATAATTAATGCGCTTTATTTATTTCAAATAATTTTATTGATTGTATACCGTGTTCAAAATTGAATTTCTATCGATCGATTTCGAACACTGACAACTTAAAATGAGTTTCGTTTATAGTTTATAAAATGTATTGTAATATTCAGCGGCTTACAAAAAACGTTTCTAAACAATGTTGAGAATGCGTCACATCCATTCCGTGCGAATATTCAAACATTGTGATGCAATGAAGACTTTAAAGTGAGTTTAAACATCAAACTTAAGCATTTTATATTTTGTTGAACCTTAACAATTACAAATGTAGCGTTCGCGAGACTTTTAAATTTTTACGACTCTTATATATATATTAATATAGTGTGCGTATGAACACTAATTAAAACCCCTACATATATATCTTCCACTAAAAGTCTTAATTGTTTATATGACACAACCATAGTTACGGTATTCATGCGATTGGACATTAATTCACATGAAACTATAACTTTCATTAAACTTACGCATTTTGTACGACAATGCCCACTTGTCAAGCTCATTTACATATGGTTTTTTAAGTTCGTGTATCGTAGTGTTATTGTATTGACTCTGAAGACCGCTAAAAAACATTTAAGCGATATGTCGTTACGCCATCCATTACCGCACACGAATGTTTATCATTTTGAAAAGTAATATTTTTTAACAATATAACAGTGAACTCTTAAGAAGTAACAATCGCGAAACCTATTATCCGAGAATAGTAATACGCCGTTGATAACATTTCAAGTGCGTTTTATTTCTTACCGTATATGCTTGTATAAGATTACATTAATTTAAGAAACAAGTTTATATCCGTCGAACAAGGCGCTGAGGTTCCAACTGCGTTCTTAAATTACCGCGACTTGTTACTGTACCATTCTCATGTGGTAGCGGTGATAACGAAGAGACGCTCGGGAACACCAAGTACGCCATCGATCGTTTTCGGAACTCACTATAGTCGAAAACGTTGACTGGCTTATTGTCAAAAACCATATCTCATGTCTATGAAATTCTTATTACAATGTAATCGATTTTGTTTTGACAGTCTAAATCTTTTGTCAACATTACGACGATCGCCATATTCATTAAAACAATGTTAATTGCGTGTTCGGTGTTTCTTCTATGCTGTTTATGGTGTTCTCGGTAAATAGACAGACACTGCGGTTTCAGCGCTTTGTTCGTCCGATAAGTATTTACAATTTCAAGCATTTTAATATCTAAGTGTAAACACCAAAAACACGAAGTATGTCGAAGTAGCAAAACCTGATTATTGATTTGAAACTGACGAATTCTGAAAAAATTAGCCAAAGCAGTAACGACACCAGATATCTCCCGTTTATGCTAGTGTAGGTGTCATTGTTAAGTTTGCATGTTGCTTATGGCCACTAAAGGTGATTTTTCATTTTAATACTAATTTGTTTACAAGTATTTAGTTCTATGTAGCACCTGCACACTGGTGCTACTTGCTGCAGTAAAATTCGAGGTTTTGTGTATTTATGTTGTGTTAATCAGAACGCTAAAACGGACTAACAAATGTACATGGAGAAAGTAAAAAACAAAACAAACAAGAAGCAAGAAGTTGAAAAATAAAACATTACATATAAATTTTGACTTCAATTGCGATCAAATTTAGTTTCGATCATGACAGCAAGATATTGCTCTCTATTAATTGAATGATTGAAAAACTCGTTAGATTTTGATCTCGAAGGGTTGCAAATGATTGACGAAAAGCTACTATGACTGGTGCGTTATAATTCGCAGCTTTAAGCTTTAATTAATGTATTTTTATTTTATATATGATTTGATCGAAGGTATTTTTGCCTTAAAATGGATTATTATTTTTAAGGTTATTAATCTTGTTATTGAATCCTATGCAAATACTTATCATTTTATAGATTTTTATAAGTAGGTGTGTTTTTTTATGTAGTAACGGTGACGGTCGAAACAAATCTATTGCTATTCCTGAATAAACATAATTCTGTGTCAGGTTGCTCATTATAAATGGACACAACAAAATAACAATAAATCAGTCATTCGGTCAGTAATCCTAATTTTCCAATACAATATTAGTTACCCGTGTATTGTTCTGATAGGATAGAGATCATCACAGCAGGTTGTTAATACACAACGTAGACTCCCACTATTTTATTCGGTAGGTGAGAAATATGAACTGATAAATGTCGGGCCCGATTGCTTTCATGTAAAAAAAAATGTGCGGTGTATATTTTCCGTTTTTGAACATCGCTACGTACAATGACTTACTGCTAGAGATTGGCATTATTTTCTTTTTTATGGGATTGTAGCGCATTCGTGTGATTAATAAAGCCGTGAAATCCGACTTTGTACGATGTAGAAGATCGATCTGTTTCTCAATAGGCAGATGACGAAACTGATTTTTACTTTCCTCGGGCATCTAATGATAATCGAACTTTTGGCGACAGATTTCTGAAGTTCGTGATTTACGAATATGTAACGGTCGAATAAAGAGCGATGCGAGAGTTGGTAAATTCACATGTTTGACGAATACATTGTTAGAGCGAAAGCGTGGTTGATTATTTGTTAGGCAGATGCAGTCATTTTGACCACATAAAGAATTTCTGCGTTCCAAGATTTTACCGAATTCTCAAATCACGCACCACTAACATTTGATTTAAAAACGAATACAAAATTAATATATATATTCATGTAATAAACGCTGAAAGCTATTACGTTAAATACGTTAAATGTTCTAATAAGTATAGTGTTTTAACAGATACAGGAGTTAATCGCTTATGCCAGGACCTATACGGATGAAATGGTCGACCGATTTAAATCCATATTGTTTTTAAATAAATCTGAAATTAAAAATAAGGCTCAAAAGCAGCATAAATGCTCACAGTTTTCAAACACAAGTAACACATGGTTTGACAATGAATGTTAAAAAAAACAACAACGAAATCTATGTATTGAGAAGGTATAACTATCAGGTTAGTCATAGTAGACATGCTTTGCTTATAGCGAAAAAAGATTATACGTAGATCTATCAGTGCAGACAATCTAAGCGTAATTTTAACATTTTATCTTAAAATGAATGAAATGCGATTTAAAAACCAACCGAATTTTGGAAACTTTTTTAAAAAAGAAGTCATTTAATACCACGGGTGATAATATTGATATAGATGCCTATTTGAACGTTATCTTCTTCAATTATAGGTGACGAAGAAGAAAATATTAACGCGTCACATTACAATTAACATGACGGCAGGGACATTTGAAGAGTTGGATAGTTGATTTACAAAGGAGGAAATTCCAAAGGCAATACAATTATTGGGAATAAATAAATCTCATTCAATTGATAACTCACATACGCACAATTCGGAGTCAAATCTAATTATAGCACAGTGGATGCTTATTTTCCTCTGAAGGTTTTCATAGATAAACAACTTAGCAGTAAAAGTAAAAGTGAAACTATACTGCCGTTTTAACCGGACTATGGTGCACGCTTATTAATTAAGAGCGGCAAAGCGCCGTTAAATGTCGCATCGCCGTTGCATGTCGCAGGATACGAGATTTGTCGCAAAGTTGACGATAAATGTCGCAAGGAACGATACATGTCGGAAATCCAACTGACGATATATGTCTTAACTTTAACGATAAATGGCCCGAAAAACCGTTATACAACTGCCGATATATGTCGCTAAATTAACGATTATTGTCGCACACCTTTGTAAGTCATGTAAAAAATGAAAAGTTGAAGTACAATGACTAAAACTTTAAAGTTAGATCAAGATACCCGACGAAGTTCCATCAGAATGGTCAGTTTTTAGTAAGTATTGTCCGATATGGTCAGTTGTGGTCAGTATTTTCCATAAATGTCATTTGCGGTCAGTATTGTCCGTAATGGGCAGTTAGTTACCTGACTGTAGTACATGTATCATTTTCCTAGTTAATGTATGACTATTTTGCACACGCACTGGCATATGCCGTAGAGTGTATTGGCATAATAATGAACTGACTGAAGAATGATATCTTATTTTTATTATTTCAATATCGTTGCCTTCAATTAATGCTAAACATATAGGCAGCGGTATTCTATGTCACTGACTCGCCGTTTTTAATTAGGCTATCCTTTTTAAAAGAACAGATTACTGTGAAATTAATAAAAAATGTGCAACGGTGATGTTGATCCAGTCTCGTTGTTAATTTTAAATGTACACAACAATTTAGCAATAAATGAAATCAGTTATTTTGGCAGTATATCCATTTTTTCCAGTACAGTAGCCAGGTGCCTGTGTATTTAGCTGATTAGATAGGAATCACCAGAGCAGGTTGCTAATGCACAGTGTAGACTTCCCCTGTTTTATTATTGTATTTGCTATTTACCTGTTTGGAATCAATAAAGTGTCTGCTTCGGGTCTGCTGGCGTAATGATAAATGTCATTTAATGTGAAAACCTGGGTTTCTGACATAATTCAAATCGTTTTGTTTCATACACAATTTATGATAACACAATAGTAGAAGGTTAAGCTTCACAGTTCTCAATTTATAAAACGTTGAAACGTTGAACGTGAGTTCACCAATTACTACAGGTATACTATAGAAAACCTCAAAAATGCTTTATAATCGCTAAAACCGAATATTAAATAACAACTAAATATAACAATAAATATCTTTAAAAAAGGGAGTCGGCGTAAATGCTGACTTTGAAATAAAGTTTGCAATTTACGTTTCTAAATAAATAAACTGAAAACAAAAGTTTAACTATTGTGTTTTTTTTTCACTTGTAAGTCGCATATTCAACGCATGAAATGTGTGTTATCATTGTCAAATCACAAATTAGTGTAAGTAGATAAAAAATATACTACGGGAGTGCACATCATATGTGTCCTCACATGCCTTTTTATGAGTATATTTCTTCACTATCGAAATATATCGTTTGTTAATATTTGATTTAAACGCAGTTTTTTTTCGACACATTTAAATCACACTTTCATAGCTGCGTCATGCGAAAATAGGTCTTATGCGTTTCGACCAGCGTATCTTAAACCCAATATGTGCATTTGCGCAGTCTGATCAGAGGCGATGCTGTTCGCTATAAAATCATTCAATGTGTTATGGTCTCATTATGTATCTCCTGACCATACTGAGAGATGCGCAGGCTGAATGGGCTATATATATGATGGGCGCATATGGAATAAGACCCATTTTCGCATGACGAGGGTCATAAAAAATCTCATTGCGAATTGTAAATTGCACATTTTAGAACAATGCTTTTTGATACAACATTGAATTCAAAATAGCAAACTTGTAAATAAGGGAAGCCTATCAAGGCGTTCAGGAACGATTTCCAGACGTGCTGACCGAGTACGGCAAAAATTGTGGTTGGATAATTAAAAGATTTTCCTCTTATCATGACACTATACTATTTCGGTAATGTTTGTTTTCTCATCTTGCAAGCAAAACTGTGTTTATCGATAGTCAATTATATATTCACGTGACGATTTAGTGAACGAGTACTGACCCTGAAATTCTGCGAAATGGGTTTTAACGCGTAGTTGTAACTGGGCCACAATTTGTGTCGTTTGAACATACAGAGAGTAGTCAGGAATTCCTTACACTGAATATTAAAACGACACTACATACAATTTAAGATTGCATTGCATTCGTGTAATATGACGTTATGTGTGTAGCATGAATGGGTTGCAGGTGCGGTACCGGCACACATTCAAATACTTTGCTTAACGATTGACCAGCCTGTAAATGCCTTAGTGTACATCAATGTGTTTGTTTCTTACAAAAAATAAACACAATTCTAGTGTTTTCCCAATAATATTGGTCAGAGAAAAATAAATTAAGCGCAAACAATAAGAAGTATGCAAGTATTATATTATATACACGTGCGGCACGATGCACCACCATCCGCACATGGTTCAGAAGTATCAGAGCGTCGTGGATGAATAATTTTAATTCATCAGATATTCTATGTAGTAAATTATCTCAAACAACACTACATAAAAGTTGATATCTTACGCCGTTGTTTGAGAAATTAAAGTTTTCCGATTTGTTTTTAAGCATAAGATGAAACTTGCAGAACGATTTTGATAATATTCTTTATATAAAACACACATACTTTGATGACATGTTTAAATATATGATGATTCAATTACAAATTGCTTAATGTGAAGGAAAGCTATCCGTTTGAAACAAGTCGTTCATGCGACACAAACATGTTCAGTTTTTAGGAAGTATTGACTGTTTTCCGTAATGAGATTCTTGATTGTTGTTACAAACACGCGATAAAAAAGGTTTTTATAGTAGCAGGAATGATGGTCGATTCTTACTGTGTTATTTAGGGGCTGCAAATTGTTTACCATTTTTCTAAACTTCATAGAACTTATTTCTTGTTATCATTCCCTTATTGAATATGCATCCCGTTTTTATTCGAATATTTGAAAAAGCATACACTTATTGCGCAACCGGTGTTACAGTCAAAACAAATTTGCGTAAAACTAAACTGCCGCGTACGTCCTTAACGTATGCAAGTAAAACATGTAAATTCTCTCGCAACCCATGGCATAAGACTTAATGGATATTAATTAAAATACTAACTAAAAACTGACCATTGTGATCGGCCCAAAGAACCTCGTCGGGTAATTTAGATCTAAGCTTTAGTTTAAGTTTTAGTCATTTTTACTTCAACTTTTCATTTTTAACATGACTTACAAAGGTGTGCGACATTTAACGTTAATGTTGCGACACACATCGGCAGTTGACATTTTTTGCGACATTTATCGTTACAGTTGCGTCATTAGGATTTCCGACATTTATCGTTCCTTGCGACATTTATCGTCAAAGTTGCGATAAATCTCGTAGCCTGCGACATATACCGGTAACGGCGATGCGACATTTAAAGGGATGGTCAACCAGATTGCTATATATCACGAAAAAAAGAAAAGTTCTAAAACGCCGGCATTTAATTCTTTATATTGACATCTTAAAATCTCCAGTAAAAAAATAAGAATAAAATTTACAAAAAAAAGAGAACAAATGTAAGCCTCAACAACAGAACTCTCCAAATTACCTGTTAGACATACTCAGTAAAATTTTATTACCGAATATACTAAAAATATGAAAAATTAACATCAAGTAATGAAATATACCAGTCGTGATATTTTAATCAATATAAACTAATAATTGTAAAAACATACGGTATTTATGAACTTTTCTTTTTATCGTGATATATAGCAATCTGGTTGACCATCCTTTTAACGGCGCTACATTAACGGTAGATCGTTAAACATTATTCGGTCAATGTATGATACAGTGAAATTGACAGAATGTGCATTTTGTTATGATGAGCAAATAAACATGGTCTAAACATTTAACTATCTCGGCTTGGTACTTGCAAGTGGTCGGTCATTTATACAGACTACTCAAACATTAACCGATGGCTTAAAGGCTATGGGGTAGCTTTTTTAATCACCAAAGACATGCATGTTCCTGTTAAAATAATGTTGAACGGGTTTGACTCGTATGTTACGCCAAAGCTTTGTTATGCGTGTGAGGTTGTTTGTTTTTTCAAATGCCGAGGATATTGAAAGATTTTATAGAAGATTTTTTAAACGAACACTTTGTCAAAATGAGTACTCCTAATGCAGCAGTATACGGGGAAGCAAGGCGAGACCCGTTATATATAAATCGCTATGTAAGAATTATATAATATTTCATAAAATTGTATACTGTTAAACAAATTAATTGTATATTATAGTACACTGTTATATGATAAACGGCGCTGAAAATATAACACGATGTAACAAATGGATAACCAAAGTACGAGACTTGTTTTATCCATATATTTAATAGTAGACTTATTCATATGTACACAGGTTGTGACGAAATGATTTAAATGTTAAAAGTTTATTAACATTATGCAAAGAGTTTAAACATCGATTTGAATTTTCTGATTACCTTAGCATAATCCAGCATAATTTAAGAAAACACATCAACATAAATGTCTCGGCACATGTAAAAAATGAACCTGGGAGACATAAATAATAAATGAATATAATTGTATGTCAATATTAGCAAACTGTATATCGACAAAAACTATTATAACCTATCTAGTATGCATATCCTTTGCACACATGTAACGTATTAGAACGTACACGTTTTTCTCTCCTCAAAACCGGGGCGATTTTTACAGTGAACGAATACAACGTTATTGAACGCATACAAATAACGAGTTTGCATTTCAATAAATTTCAACAATATAGCAAAGGTATCTCAAAATATCAACAATAAACATTTAATATGTGACTTGAAACATTTGTATTAACAGTATGTTACTAATTCTCCTAATATTGTATGCGTAACGCATATATCCAGTGCGCTTTCAGAAATGCTGTTGCGCTTTCGGTTCCGATAAATCTAGTAACCCCTGAGGAAGACATATAGTCGAAAGCGCTAGGGTTATTTTAATTAACAAACTACATTTTCTATCCGTTTGAGCATATTATTTTTCTCTATTATATATATATATATATATATATATATATATATATATATATATATATATATATATATATATATATATATATATATATATATAATATATTCATCGGACGATGAATGTTTAATAAACTTTCGGAAACGACATTATTTACGGGGCCCACAATTGTCCGGGTTTTAGACTCCACATCCGCTTCCTCATATTAAGTTAAAAGCGTGGTAATTTGGAACGACAAAAAGATTCTTGTAGCACGCAAGTAAATGTATGCATTTATGTCGCGATGAGCCGTTCAGTTGTTCGTGTTTACATGCCAAAATACTGGCAATTTGAAGCAATATGTGAATTGTGCAAAAGACATGATAATAATTTGAACTACGCCATAGACAACTCTAATCGGACAATTTACTTTTTTACACTTAGTGAAGCGCTGTTTGTTTTGAATAGAATATCCTCGTGGAACTACGAGGCTTTCACTGTCAATGACATGTGCTCATAAAAAATGGAGCCTTCGGATATAATTTATATATGTTTACAAATTCTGGCAATTCTTGTATTGGTTTCAGTTTTAGTTTTGTTAATTATTTTGTATAAAAATGTTATAAAATTTTTGAGAATTTGGGATAGGTTTTATGGGAATTATTGGCTATATGGCAGACCAGATTTTGAATAGGCTAGTATGAAATGAATTCAGATAATTCATAAAAAGGTGCATAAAAATACTGAAATTATAGCTAAAGAAACTGTGATAACATCATGAGACCTCGAAGAAAGAATTTCAAGAAAGGGTGTAAGTGGGTGTACAAGAAGGCGGACCTGTTTTTAAAACAGGATGAAAAAAAAGGTATGTGCATCAATGAAGGGAAGCATTTAATTGTGTGCCAATTCTTCATATATATGAGTTGATTGAAGACGAATTGGTTGTTATTGCTTACAATCGGTATTTTTTAGGCATGCGCAGTCACTGGTTTGCAAAAGCGCTGGTTACTGATATGGAAAATATATGCAGTTAGTCATGTTTTCATCAGAAAATAAGTAAGAACTTTGAAAATAATTACTCAAACACAATCAATGAATATAATAACTATATCACGCCAAACCAACATTGCCTTTGGTATAATTGTCTTGTTATTTTTTGTTATAATTAGCCTAAATGATTGACACCGCCCATTGTTCTTCAACTTAGAAGCAATGTCAAATGACTTCAAATTCTTTATTAGCGAAAACAAAAATACAATCTTATGTTTTCTATAAAAGTTTTATAAATAATATAATTGAGTTTCACTGTGTTTTAAGGATTTAAAATTAATGTGGAAATTACAGTAATTTTCAACATAATCAATAGATAAGCGTTAAACCTACTGCCTTTTGCTAACTAGTGGGCAGTCTGCAAATAGCAGGTGCGCATGACCTCACTCGTCGACTTGTCTATTACACATTACAGTGTAGGCTACTTTGCTCCTTATTTTCTTGCGCAGTCCAGCATTTATATTACACTTAAACAAGTATTTTCCATATAGACAATCCGCAAATACATTAATTGACCGTGGCCATATTGGCTATCACGTGACCCCACCGCCATCTTGGTACAGACGAATTTGACAAATAACAGCAATGTAGAATTTATCGTCAAACTATTCATGTAATAATTAAGGCCATAGGCGGAGGGATATTGTTTTGGCGTTGTCCGTCTTTCCGTCTGTCCGGAGCCATATCTTGGAAGTGCTTTGGCGGACTTCATTGAAACTTGGTTTGAGTATATATATGAATAATAGGATGATGCACGCCAAATGGCGTTGTACATCATCTTTTAATAACCATACATACCAGAAATTTTCAGGTCCAAATTGGGACATTCCATTAACAATTTCGGGACATTTGACCAAAGAGTGGGACACCTAAAGCAATCAATCATGCCATACTGTAGTCAGTAATCAGGACATTACTTACAAAACCTAATAATTTCTGGCAAATATAAGCGATAAATGTGTTTATGAATCTCATGAACACAAACGTTCTCAATTTTCCCGAAGTAAACACACATGTGCACAATGCGGATGAATCAATAACGTGAAATGAAGGGCATGCCTCTATTTGACTTCAATTTGGGACAGGGGCATGCGTCATTGTTCAATGCGATGTGCGCGCATCAAGCATTGTTTTATTCAACCAGTCATCAATTAACTCTAAATTTAGATTGATGCAATAGGTACAAGTTGTTTTCTGAAAATCAGTCAAAAAACTTAAGTATAAATTTATATCAAACTTCAATGTGTATTGGTCAGCGCTCGATTTGCTTGATATACAAACTGGTTTTGACAGGTTTTTTAGCCTCATCTGGTATAATACACAGAATAATGTGTAAAAGAATCTTTGGACTTGATTTGGGCCATGAAATACAAATGCAGTCGGCTTTTAATTCACTATGTTGCATCTATCGCTAGCAATTAGCGACCCCTATCATATAAACACTGTGGTGTAAATGCCCGATTAAAATCAATAATTTGCCGATAGAGTACTGATAAGGTGTCAAAAACAACACTGGATCTCTCAACTAGTAGATATCGTTTGTTAATAAGGGGGCAATAAAGGGATTAGCGATGGTAATTTAATTTAGACGGGGCTTTAACTGCAAATTTTTATTGTGACCTTATAGAACATTATGTCATTTTGTACGAATGTTGGGAAAAATTGTGTCACATCAGGACACCGGGACAAACACCCCAAAAACAGGACTGTCCTGCCAAGATCGGGACGTCTGGCATGTATGGTTAATAACAGAGTTATGGCCTTTTGTATCTTTAAAAAATGCTTTTTTGTGTGTCCGGAGCCATATCTTGGAAGTGTTTTGGCGGATTTCATTGCAACTTGGTATGAGTGTCCAGAAGCATATTGGCGGGGGATATGTACTCTAAGAATTTGCTTGTTTTTTTTATAGAAATCCTGTCCGTTATGCCATTTGCTAAAAACACACTTCTTTATTGAATTTTATTATCTGAAGATAATTATAAAGGTTATTTCCACATATAAAATCTTTAGAAAACTTTGTGAATTGTAAGGTTAATTACTCAGGAGACGTTAATTAGTGAAATTTTTAAAGATGTATGACAGAGATATACAATTAATTTGAAAATCAGATATCTGCCTTTGATTAAAACATTATTATTTCTTTACATAAACAAGTATATAGCAGTGCTCACACTGGCCTTCAGAAAATAATAGCCATAATTTTTTTCCTTAAAAAAATAATAGCCAAAACAGATGCGGACTTTTCAGCAAATCGGTACTGAAGGCAAAAAGAAAAAAACAATCTATTTCATTTTATCTATGTTTTATTAAATGTATATCTATTGAATTTAAGTTATAATATATATCAGTGTGTCATTTTCTTATAAAATATTATCATGGCTTTACAATAAAGAATACAATCAAGGTTGTGGGTGTTACTTATCATTCCAGATATCAGCTACAGTTACATGTACATACACATGAGAATAAAGGGCAGAGCCCCCACCCCACCCAGAGCCCTTACTAATTATACTTTTTTTTATTATAGTTTTTCCAATTGCAATTTCTGGTGAATACAATTGGAAATAGTATAAACAACACCTTCCGTATCACCGATGTGTATTCGTCATTCTATTTTTTTCTATTATGAACTTCGAAAATAAATCATAAACGACTACAAAAATACAGTATCCGAAAACGGCAATCCGAAAAATTTTAAGTGTTTTTTTTCACATTAATGATTAAATAAAAGGTGCATATCGTTCGATTGCTTTATGTCTTATTACATTCGAAAAATAACACTTTCACAATGCCGATCATGTTTACATCAAAAAAACGTCACAGCGCGTGATTTAAAATACACCACCTCAGTGTAATTCCAAACACGTGTTTCGTTAAAATTAGCCGGCCATGGCAAATGCCGGGTCCCTTTGAATTGGGAAAAATTCGCAGTGTTTTGACTAAAATTGGGGATTTGTGTTGTTGCTGTTTTGCTTAAAATGCTTCAAATGGAGAAAAGAAGTGTTTTTCAGTATTATTTTTAACCAGGTTAGCTGGTTAAAAATTGAAATCATTATCAATTTATCACACATCAAGCACGGGGAGATCAAAGACGTTTTTTTCCGAAATATATCACTGCTGTCGGACACTGAGAAAAACGCTCGTGGCCACGATGTCGCAGAAGTTATTGACGCGTTTATGACAATACACAGGGTCGAGTGCTTACACAGCTAGGTAATCTCGTTATCATTTTTTCCTGCCTGGCCCGATTTACAGGCGTTTCGCACTCGCCGGACAACTTTAAGAGGCATTTTTTGTTTGATGTAGGCGGAAAAAATAATCGCCATTTTTTTCTAGACAATTTTAAGAAATAATAGCCAGTTGGATAAAATAATCGCCATTGGCGACAATGTCTGGCAGCAGCGTGAGCACTGTATAGTTCCAGATATGCTCATTAAGAAAATGTATATGATTCAACACAGAGATAGTGGGATAGAAAAAAGAGGAGTGTATGTCACAGTTCAAGCGCGGTGGTGTATACCATATGTTTAATGACCGGACTTTTAATCAACCGAATATACATGTATATTAATTTAAGAGTAAAATTTTGAGCTGCTGTAATATTGCATACATACAATATACGTATTCACTATATTGACATTGAAAAACTAGCCGAAACTCAATTGTTTAATTAAAATTAAGAACAGAAAACAACTCATTTTAAAATCATCCATATTGGCTTGTAGTTAAAATTTTGTTCTTGTGAAAATTTAAATGCAGGCCATTGTGTCCGATTCAAAGGATACATACACAAAAATATCTGTTTTATATCTATATAATACCATCCACATAAAAATATTGAAACACAGGGAGAAAATCGAAAAATGTTTACAACTTCCATTATATTAGATTAAAATCTGTACTAATTGCTTATAGTTTATAGGCATGAATTCAATGTTTAATTTATTTATATAGAATCTAGAGCTACTGAGTCCATAAAAATATGTTTTACCTGGATAAGAAATATCTTATATCAAAAATATAGATCTGCTTTGGTTATCTTTAATTACTTCTGGAATCCACCATGAAAAGCGAACTCCTATTCTTCAGTGTACTGTAACCACGCGCGAGGGAACGTGTTTACGATAACGCAAAGGCGGGTCTACTTTCTGCAAAATTGATCATATGACGAATCGGCTTACATTTCAATGTTTCCGATCAATTCATGTTCGTAGGCTACATGTAAGTCATAATAATTAAAATAACAAAAATAAATTGATATAGGCTAAGTCAAAATAATAAAAATAATGAAAAATAAATTGATTTCAAGCTGCATTTCACTTTTTCTTGTTTAATCATAAAATTATCATTAGTAAAATAAACAAAGTTGAAACTTCAGCTGCCCCAGCAGCACAGCATTCCCATCATTAACCGCGCCTACTTAAATTACAACGATAGCCCCTAAGAAGTGTGAGAATTATTTCAGAATATAACTTTTTATACATTTTGAGAAAAAAAATCATTACACACACATTGTATTTATCACAGGTGGAAGTAACGTACCCTGGATAGTATTTTTTTTTTTTTTTTTGGAGCCCAATATATTCAAATAAATATATAAAATCATGTTTAATGAGAAAAAAAATGACAAAGAGCCATGAAAAAAAAAATCCCCACCCTCTGATATTGGAATCAAATAATGCATGCATATGCAACCACTTACCCCTAAAAACTAATTCCAAAATGTTATATTTTCTTTGCAACAACTGTTTTAACTCTAAATTTGATTTACTTGAAAACGAAAGAAGCCATCGCTCTTGAACCCGGCTTAGCAGTGAATTACACTGACAGAGCAAGGCACATAAATATCCAATCAACAACAACAACGATGTTTTAATAAATGTGAATAAATGGAAATTACTTATCATTCTGATTGTATTGGAATAAGTTTAAGGGGTGTGTGGTTGCATATGCATGCATTATTTGACACGCTTCGTTGTTTCAAAGGAATAGGACGGGAGCTATCAATTAAGGGGCAAAAACTAAAAAGTATTGTTTGAAAGTCTGTAGAAGATTTATTCGTGTTGACAAACGGACTCGAAATATTGCTCGGTTTTCGACCGACTGTGAGTTAACGGCTGGACAGATATTTTTGAAGTTAACTTTTTTTGAAAGGTTGTCCAATTGCCCATAGTAGGATCAAGGGATGCTTTGGATTAAAGCTATTTTTGACATTTTTGCGGCCCGCGAAGACAGGTCTATAATAAAGTCTAGTTAATGACCTTGTTATGATTCCAATATCAGAGGGTGGGGATTTTTTTTCATGGCTCTTTGTCAATTTTTTCTCATTAAACATGATTTTATATATTAATTTGAATATATTGGGCTCCTAAAAAATATATATATGAAAAATACTATCCTGGGTACGTTACTTCCACCTGTGGTATTT
This sequence comes from Dreissena polymorpha, assembly GCF_020536995.1. Lineage (NCBI taxonomy): Eukaryota > Metazoa > Mollusca > Bivalvia > Myida > Dreissenidae > Dreissena > Dreissena polymorpha. The sequence continues at coordinate 135,989,311 of NC_068357.1, read as the reverse complement.
ATCTGTTACTTTCAATTAAAGAACTGCTTTGACTTTGACCGAAAATATACAGCAGTTCTATGTCTGCATGCCCTTATCTTTTGCTAAAATCAGTTAATAAACAGGTCTACATAATATATTTCTTAATGAAATACAAAAAATAAGTATAATATAATTATAATATTAATAAACACACATGGTAATATTAATAACACACATGGCAAGATTAAATATCTAGCCAAAAATCGATTTCGCAGTCCAGGTATATTAATTTCGTCTAGTCCTTTGTTTAATCCTATGTATAGAGAAACAAGTTATTTATAACCGACTAATGAGGTAACACTTTGCAACTTTCATTTGACACAGTGCCATATGGCTGCAGTGATTTTTTTTGCTATAATTTGTTACAGCCTGTGCCTTTTGAATTGGGAAAATTAGCGCGATTAACCGTGAAATTGGGGAAAATAGCGCGATAAACCATGAAATTGGGAAAAATTAAGCATTATAAATAGGATTATAAGTATGGAATGAGTGATGTATTGGACGTCATCATTGATGACGTTCATTCGAACGAATGATAAAGGGGGCTAAGTTTCGTTAAGCTGAGGCATATAGTCGCGATTTGAGTCAATTGAAAACTGGCCGAACACGTTTGCTGAAATTTGACATGTATATGAACCAGAATGCGATCTACCTGTTGGCGTTGTCGGCATATCTGGGAAAAAACAACTTTTCGAGTATTTTGTGTTTAAATATTTTGTTTGGGAAACCACACGCGCAAAGATAAACATTGTGACGTCACGTCATGAAAGCGCTTAGGCTAGCTTCCATCTTGCTACGAAACAAAGAAACTGACGTTACGCGTTATTAATTCAATATATATACAGTTAGGCGCTAAATCTATAAACAACGACGTAATAATTGTGTTTGAATATCAATACGAAGTATACATGCATGTCTTTTGTGCAGATCGAGTGTGGTTGTTTAGATATTCATGACATAAATCTAAGTTATTGTGTGCGACGAGTTTAGGAAAGGTTTACACAGCGAGGCTTTCCGAGACGTGTCGGATAAATGTAAGTACACACTGGTATTCACATGGCATTCTATTTGTCCGATAATATCTTTAATATACGTGCGTTTTTAATATCCAATGTTATTCAAATTACAAATGCCTGATAACGTTTGATAAATTCGTTCTATCAATATGCATTAACATTCAAGGGGAATAATTTTATTGGAACGTGCGATTGAATGTGTAATGTTTGGATAATTAGTTGTTAAGCAGTAAAAATGATAAGTATTCAGTTTGCTTTATCTCATTTTCATTAAAAACATTGTTTTACTGTTTTTTTTCCTTAAAGTAAAACAGTTAAGTCGTCATTATATCTTGAATTTAAGATATTGAAATAGAAGTCGGATATTTTATATTTCGGACGTTGCTATGCAAGTTAGTTGTCGACATAATATACTGATTTATTGTTTTCCTATGCAGTTGTGCAGCTGCATTCTAAGTATTGATGCGCTATTTAATTTATCAAATGTCTGCCTGCCCCTGATAATAATAAGTCTTTAACTTAACAAACCGGAGCAATGTCCATGGCCTGTCAAGATAATAAAAATATGTACAGCTGAGCAATATCAATGACAGACAGTACTGATGTCTGGTTAGCGCAGTGATTTGTCCACCTTATTCTCACATAGGTTATTCCGGGTGATAACACCACAATTTAACACTACAATTTTTTTTATATAGCTGGTAATTACAACTGATAAATTTCATTCTTTTAATTAAATTGTTTGCACAAATTTGGACACTCATCATGTCTGGGATATGCTGGGTAAAATGGCCTTTGAATCGAAACAGACATCTTTGAATCTGCGATATGTAACAGTTAAAGCTTAAGACGTGTAAAATACCAGTATATAAATCTGAAAATATCCCACTAAACTAGGATGTACACCCTCAGTAATTTTATACCATACAAGAGAGCGAAGATGTTATTAAATACCTATCTCATGTGGCGTATTTTCATTTTAACTCTGGATTTTAATGACGCCAAGTCAGATGCGTAGTGAGTTAAATATTTGTATACTTATATTGTGTGATGTAATCTCATTAAAACTCTAGATTTTAATAATAACAAGTCCGACACATTACATTTAACAGTTAAATATTTTTTAAAGAATCAAAAAAATAAAAAAGTTTACTGGTAAATAAAACTCCTAAATTCCGTATAAGGATTGTACATTACCAGTGATTTTTTCTGCCCATAATTACAGCCTCTTACAGGCCATTTCCCAATGGCAAAAAGTAGCAATTTTTCCCCATCGGACATAAATTTCCCCCAAAATATGCAAAACTTTTCCAATAAACTAAATAATTGGTTTATTGAGTTTATTATACAGCAATTTAATTTCCCAGCGCTTTCCTTTTATGATATAAATTTAAGAAATCATGCATTTATAAATAATTGGTAAACTGTAATTTATAATCATTATCATAATTATAATGTTTACTTTTTCCCAATTGCATGGACTTTCTTGCTTTTTCCCAATCCATAAGGCACAGGCTGTAAAATATAAAGCGAAAAACATCACTGGTTACAGCAATGTGTGAAACAACGTCATTAAAAACAAAAAAATATGTTTGACCACACTGGTGGGTAATTATGTTTACGAAAAATACAAACAATATAGATTTATTATATTACATGTTAGATTTTTATCACCCATAATCACTCATAAAGCTATTTTAATATTTATGTACAGTCAATCTTGTGGATGCGACCACTTGTATTAAGCGACCTTTGTCTTGTGCGACGATTTTGAAATCCCATGGAGCTTTTTCGCTATATTATGATATTGTATTAAGCGACTTTTGTCTTACGCGACCAGCGACCGCTGATTTTTGTGTATTTTGATGTCCGAATCTTGAATTAAGTGACCACTAGGATGTAAAAGTGGTTAATCTATTTATCTTTTAGGAACAAATCCGTGTTAATTGTTTATCTAAGCCGATAAGATGTACTGTTACACCTCTGCTTTGTTTTCACACCAACCATTATGATTATGCTTTTTCTCGTTGACCGGTTCTGACCGGTTTTTTTTGTAGACTGCGTATCAATTTATTGAGTTGAATAATAGAGGAACGTATTACGCACAGTCTACAGCTTAAATAGTTTACTATGTGGAAAGTTAAGAGAGAACACCGATTTTTCTCGAGTGAAGATAAAAGGTGCAGAAACAATCATTGTACACGACAAACATTTCCTGAGAGGTGCGGAAAATAAACTGTTAATTGGCAACATCTGTCGAAATCCGTACATTACCAATTTGTAATTATGCTAAATAGTAGATATTTGTTAGCCAATCACATTGTTATTTACTTAATAAATTTTCCAATCAGGTCTGTTTGTTTTCAATTGACATGTTTTAATTTTTTCAGCTCATTATGTATCATAATCGAGTCAGATTTCCATAAGCGTACATACAGAAATTAAAATGTTAAAACGAAAAGTGTTAACGTTGAACGAAAAAATTTGGTTTTGGAATTGTCAAAGAGTAAAAGTGCACGTAAAATCGCTTATGAGTTTGGAGTCGGTAAAACTCAAATTCAGAACATTCTTAAGCGTAAAGCCAAGGTGCTTGAAGACGTGGAAAATAATGTGTGAGGTAAAGAAAATGCGAAAAATATTTCCTTTTCTATGTTGTTTTTGCAAATAAATATGTACACACAATTCATTTATAATAAATGATATTTTGTAATAAGTGAAAACATAAAACACATTATAAGTAAAATATTGTTTATGTTTTGTGTTTATTTTCATTTTGTTATAAAAGTAAGCATTCTTCCTGAATGGCCTTTTTTATTTAGAGACCATTTTTTTAAGAGACCGCTTTTGATTACACACTTGAGTGGTCTCTTAATACAAGATTGACTGTACATGTACATGCTTAGACAGTTTGTTAAAGCCAGTGCCTTTTGGCTTCGGAAAATAAGCATGATAAACCAAAAAATCAGGAAAAATAGCCTCTAAACCATACAATTGAGAAAAATGAAGAATAATTAATATGATTACAATAACAATTGTTTTTAAGTGCATGTTTGAGTGCATTTTTAAATTTATATTATAAAATGCTGCTTCAATTTCTTCTTACCTTTCATAGGTAAACAATGAAATATCATCTGCTAGTGCCAAATATGAATGGGAAAGCTGATTTATGGTCATATCGTAGCAAAAGTGAAGAAAATATGTGCATTAAATGAATGAATTCAGATTTTGTTATCTGGAATAGTTGTATTTCAAATAGATCCCCCAACGGCCCAACCTATTATGGCTTAATAAGGGCTAAATTGCTTTTGGACTTAAAATCAAAAGGCATATTGAATAATAGTTTAGCATTAATGTGCTACATGATGTCTGAATTCATCGCCAGGGACTCTGTGAGCCACTTACGCATCAATAGCTTGTGCGTATAGCATGATCATTTAAACAGAGCCCCATTCCACCAACATGGAATGGCGGACATATTTACAATATGGACATTGCAGCAGGCATTCAATTGAGCCAGCCTTTATATTTCATAAAATTATGAATATAACTAGCTTTATCGCTTCCTTTTATTCATAAAAAACACTTTAAATACATAAATGCATTTTTTTTTTATATATCTATTTCTATTGGGTATATTTACTTTTCAGGTAGCGGAATGTCTGCGGCTTATCCGAGGGCCAATTGATAAAGGTTGTTGATGCCAAAACAGGTAATATAATAAATTATCACGTACACAAGCAAATAAAAATATTTTTGATGCTAAAGGTGTGGAAGACTGTCAAATTCAGGTTTGGGGTCCCTAAAATCCTTACGGTCGTGTAATTTCTGATGCAGAATGTATTGATAGTGCTGCGTCCTGACACGTAAAGCTTGTGCTTTGTTGGCAGTGTTAGTTTGCTCTGAACAGGTTTACCCTTATTCCTGCCATTAATGCAGTCCCTCTGAGTTGATTTGCTACTTGTAAACCTACAAATAGCTTATTATCCCCACGCCTTTTAGCTCACTTGAGCACAACCTGCTCATGGTGAGCTTTTGTGATCGCGTTATGTCTGTCGTCCGTTGTGCGTTGTGCGGCGTCAACATTTGCCTTTTTAGCTCTCTAGAGGCCACATTTATTGTCCAATCTTCATGAAACTTGTACAGAAGATTGGTTTCAATGATATCTTGGATGAGTTCGAAAATTTTCACGTTTGCTTGAAAAACATGGCTGCCAAGGGGTGGGACATTTTTCCTTATATGGTTATATATGGCTATTGCAAAATCTTGTTAACACTCTAGAGGCCACATTTATTGTTTGATCTTAATAAAACTTGGTCAGAAGATTCATCCCAATAATATCTTGGATGAGTTTGAAAATGATTCCGGTTGGTTGAAAAACATGGCCGCCAGGGGGTGGGGCATTTTTCCTTATATGGCTATAGATAAACCTCGTTAACACTCTAGAGGCCACATTTATTTTCCAATCTTCATGAAACATGCTCAGAAGATTTGTCCCACTGATATCTTGGATTAGTTAAAAAATGATAACCTTTGCTTGAAAAACATTGCTGCCAAGGGGCAGGGCATTTTTCCTTATATGGCTATATATGGCTATAGTAAAATCTTGTTAACACTCTAGATGCCACATTTATTGTCCAATCTTCATGAAACTTGGTCAGAATATTCATCCCATTAAAGGGGCCTTTTCACAGATTTTGGCATTTTTTTAACTTATTCATTAAATGCTTTATATTGATAAATGTAAACTTTGGATCATAAAAGCTCCAGTAAAAAATCAAGAAAAAAATTAAAAAAAGGAAAAGAACATTGCCCGAAGCAGGTTTCGAACCAGTGACCCCTGGAGTCCTGCCAGAGTCCTGAAGTAAAAACGCTTTAGCCTACTGAGCTATTCCGCCGAGTACACATTCTTGACGTATTTTATACCTTATATAAGCAATCTTCGTAGTTTCACAAAATTTAACGACAAAAACAGAACTCTCCAAATTATTCAATCGTTTCGCGTTGCAACGCTTTATAATTTTTAGGTTTTAAAATCGTCAAAAGATGTATATAATGGCTATATTAGAGCATGGTTAATGTTCAGTATTACTGTTTCCTCACAAATATCATAACTAAAACGAAAACTTACGAATCTGAAATAACTTTTTTCAATTTTGTCAATTTACCAAAGCGTGAAAAGATCCCTTTAATATCTTGGACGAGTTCGAAATTGATGCCGGTTGGTTTAAAAACATGGCCGCCAGGGGTCGGGGCATTTTTCCTTATATGGCTATGTATAGTAAAACCTTGTTAATACTCTAGAGGCCACATTTATTGTCCAATCTTGATGAAATATGGAATGAGTGATGTATTGGACGTCATCATTGATGACGTTCAATCGAACGAATGATAAAGGGGGCTAACTTTCGTTAAGCTGGAGAGAATCACTGCGATTTGGGTTTCTTGAAAACTGGCCCAGCACGTTTGCTGAAATTTGACATGTATATGGACAAGAATGCGATCTACCTGTTGGCGTAGGCGTTATACCTGGCAAAAATCAAGTTTTTTTATTAAATCACGTAAAGATTTCGCAAGTTCTACATAACCGGATTTACAAAATGCGGTATGTGAATATACCGAAGTCCTACCGAAATCTCCGAAATCAAACTTTGATAAAAACAATGTTTCATTAGTGATTTCAGTGTATTTCGCAACAATCTATATTAAAATACGCAGTTTTTCGATAAATAATAAACATTAATGGGGATTTCGTGGGATCTCGGGGATTCCTGGGGAAATTTTGGTAATTACGGGAATTTCGGTATTTCTTCACACCCGTCAACATGGCCGACTTCGTCAGAATGAACGCTTAGAAAGTATTTACAAAAAAACATCATCACAAACGATGTTAAGTGAACCTGTTTTGTAGATAAGTATACGATCCATTGGAAAACACTAACATTTGACATAAAAAAACGCCAGTGGATATGGAAATCTTCATCGTTCGAAATAGCAGACGGCGTCAAGACTCAATGGCTGCTAATACATGTTCGAAAAGAACTCGAGAAAGTATTAACAAAATAACATTATTAAAAATGATGTAAAGTGAACGCTAATTCGCTGTTTTGTAGATAAGTATACGATCTATTGAAAAACCATAACATTTGACACAAAAACATCCATGGATATGGAAATCTTCAGCGTAACGAAATAGCAGACAACACACGGCGTCTCATCTGGGTCTACGCTGTTTGCCAAGGCCGATAATATAATGAATGGAAATGCACAAACTCAGTAACTGGCAAGCATATATGCATTAGTAGGTTGTTTCGTGATTATTCAGAAACGACTACATAATTCTTTTGGTTCAGCCAGTGCAACTTAACAGAAATAAGTATAAAAAGTTTCTTCACCTGACAACAATGTGCCAACTTAATACAAGGTAAGTTGTTTACATTATTTAAAATATTGCAAGCTTACAGTACTGAACAATAAACAGCTGGTACAATGAAATGTCATCGTTTTAATTTTAATAAGCCCGTGGTAAATTACCCTTTTTAATGTTATGGATCAATGCATCTCTAACACCTTCAATAGACTTGTTCATGAAAAATATACACCCTCAGTGCATGTTATCCCATACACCATCAACCACTTACTAAGGCTCGATTGGTCATTCTCGGCTCGGGTACTACTTACCGGTACATGTACCCCGGGTACTCTTAACTTTACTTACATGTTCCCAGGGTACGGTAAATAAACTTAAACATACCCGCAAATATTAGATTATATCCGAGTTGTATATCCGCCCAAAATCCGATGTCGTTAAACATGCTACAGATAACGTAAAACAATATTGTTTACCTTAAACAACCTTCTCTTTTAAAAAATCTACATCAACATGCTTTTTAGTTTGAGTGTTGAGAGGACGCCGTAGGAATAAGCAAGTAATCAAGAATACGTCTCTGTTTCTGCTTTTATTTCCTTCATGTATAACGACGATAAGGATTGACGACTAACATTGACGACAATCATCACAAGCATTTACGACTAACACTGACGACAAGCATTGGCGACTAGATGTAACATTGACGATTCTCTACAATAAATGAAATTAACAATAAAAAATGAATAATAAGATTATAGTACAACAGATATGCTTTTCAAAGTATAATATAATGGCATACACTAATTAGAATAAGAGAATTCATAAATAACAATTTGAAACATTTTCAATCAATATCGAAATATCTTATACAATATTTATTACACAGCATGAATTAATTGTTAAAACATAATATAAATTCCAAATATGGTGTTCCCCATTTAACGGACCTTGCAAACCAAATAATGTTTCTTTTAAATAATCTATGACGGTAAAAAGTGAACGTGCGATGTCACGGAAAATATTATTCTTAACGACGTCATACAATGACGCGACTTTAAACAATTTAAGATTTAAAATTAAATCACATAATTGATTTTAACAATGAGTTTTGATAATATAAATGCCATTGAACAGAAAATTGACATAAATGTAAACATAATTAATTTTTACAAAATACCCGACAACAACCGATTTAGTGTTAAAATTCCCGGGTACGTTTTAGTATATTTACCGTACCCAGGGTACGAGCCTTACTTACATTATTATTATTATATCTCACCGACTACAAGGTACCTTTACCTTGTTGTGTTTATCAACCTGGAATTTATGTAAAATCTGGCTTTCTTTACTTTTATTTTTCATTCATTTGATTACGCAATTGTTGACGTACCTCGTGGGAAATTATTTGAATCTTTGGATTTTAATGTTGACAAGCTGGAAGTGTCAATTTATTTTAAAAACGAATCTAAGATTTTAAGTATTGTGTGTTTGTCATGCATAATTCAGTGTTTTTCAAAAAAAAAATGGAGTAGCCAGTTATATGGCCGGCAACTATGCAGTAAAACAAAAGTATTTATGACATTTACTTGATATATATTGGGAAAAGTAGCCGTCATGTAAATGTAAGAGTAAATGTAACCGGCAGAATCGCTGGCTGCCGGTATTTAAAGAGAACACTGATAATAGTAAACTAAATCTCTACGACACGATTACAGCGTTGTAAAATTGTGTTTTGGGTGATAATGGTTAGTAATTCATACAAATGTTATTAAAAAATATTGTGCTTTAAAATTAATTTTGAGAATGGGATGGAAGAACAGAAAATGAAGAGCATACAGGGATGGAAATAAGTGGTTTCCCATGAGCCCGGGGCAAGTAGATTTTGGCCTGGGCAACTCGATTTCAAAAGTTGGTAAACTTGTTTTTTTTAAATCTTAAAACAATTCAGTGCAATAAAAATTGAAAAACAATTGATCACCATGGATCAATACTAGTTAAATAACATTCATTATTTAGGAATAGGACATGATTCAATTCAGGCTCATAATAATACATCATGCATTGAACATGTGTATTGTCAGCAAATGTATATAATTATTTATTATTTTATTAAAAAAATGTATAATAATATTCACATGTTCATATTTCTGGGCTCGTTATTCTTTATCTGGGCAACCAAAATACTAAAGATGGTTGCCCACAATAGTAAAAAGTTAGTTTCAATCCCTGGCATATCATTGTAACTTTATTGTTTAACTGCATTGCATTAAAATTGTGATTGAGGTAAGCTTGTTGTTTATAGTATATTTACTTTTTAGCTCGACTATTATATATGAAATATATATAGTGGACCTATCCTACTCACCCGGCGTAGGTGCGCGCATTGGAATGTTTGCGTACCACCTCGAATATATTTCCTATGTCCATTGACATATTGCTTTCATACATGTATTTTGCTTCTTAACCAACATGACCCCAATGTATAAACAAAAGCAGATAACTGTATCAAGCATTTTGTAACAATTATGGCCTTTTTTTCACTAAGAATAAGCATATAATTGATAAATCTATTTTAAAGTTTGCGTACCACCTTTAAATTCATTTTTTATTGCCACAACTTCTTTATTATGTTCTCCCCAAATTTTTTAAGGGGGGAGCATATAGTCGCCGCTTCGTCTGTCCGTCCGTGCACAATTTTTGTCCGGGCTATTTCTCAGCAACTAATGACTGGAATTCAATTAAACTTAATGGGAAGCTTCACTACCAAGAGGAGACATGCATATTATCAGCCGGTTCTGGTCAAATGATTTTTCACAGAGTTACAATGTATGGCCCTATGAAATTTTCCATTAACAGTACATATAACGCGATCTACCTTTTGGCTGTTCGTTATAACTGGGAAAAATCTAGTTTTTGATTAAATCACGAAAAAGTGGTTTTTTTATTGCGCAATCGCTATAAACACGTGGCTTGGCCGAAAGTACATGTAGCTTTAATAGCAACCCCAAGACAATTCACCCCCAGGAGACAATTCACGGGCTAGACTATTCAAATTAGATTTTTCATACCCCAATTTTTCGATTTTCGTAATCATTTTTGTCGTACCCAAATGTTTTTCATACCCAAATTTGTTCGTACCTAAAAAAAAATTCGTACCCATTATTTTCGTACCCAAATGTTTTTCGTACCCAAATTTTTCGTGCCCAATTTTTTTGGTACCCAATTTTTTTGGTACCCTTTTTTTTTCGTACCCATTTTTTTCGTACCTAAATTTTTTTCGTACCAAATTTTTTTCGTAACAATTTTTTTTTTCGTACCCATTTTTTCCGTACCCAAATGTTTTTTGTTCCCAATTGTTTTCGTACCCAATTTTTTTTTCGTACCCATTTTTTTCGTACCCAAATGTTTTTCATACCCAAATTTGTTCGTACCCAATTTTTTTTTCGTACCAATCTTTTTTGTACCCAAATTTGTTCGTACCCAATTTTTTTTTCATACCCATTTTTTTCGTACCCAAATAAAAAAATTCGTACCCATTTTTTTAGTACCCATATTTATTTCGTACCCAGATTTTTTTGTACCCAAATTTTTATTTGTACCCATTTTTTTCGTACCCAAATAGTTTTCGTATCCTATTTTTTTTCCTTTCCTTTATTTTTTCGTACTCTAATTTGTTTTCGTAACCAAATTAGTTTTTTTTCCTGCCCATATTATGTTCGTACCCATTATTTCTTCGTACACAAATTTGTTCGTACCCAAATTTTTTCGTACCCATTTGTTCGTACTAAATTTTTTTTCGTACACAAATTTGTTCGTACCTAATTTTTTATTCGTACCCATTTTTTTCGTACCCAAATAGTTTTTCGTACCTTTATTTTGTTCGTACCCTTTTTTTTTTTTGTACTCAAATTTGTTATCGTACCCAAATTTTTTATTTTTTTAGTACCCACTGCCCACATATTTTTTCGTACCAATTTTTTATTTTGAAATAATCGATTTTCAATTTGATATGAACTCTCCACTCATTCCATCCCGCGAAACCCTTAAGGTGTCGCAACTCTAGTATGGAATGAGTGATGTATTGGACGTCATCATTGATGACGTTCATTCGAACGAATGATAAAGGGGGCTAAGTTTCGTTAAGCTGAGGCATATAGTCGCGATTTGGGAGTCTTGAAAACTGGCCGAACACGTTTGCTGAAATTTGACATGTATATGGACCAGAATGCGATCTACCTGTTGGCGTTGTCGTCATATCTGGGAAAAAACAACTTTTCGAGTATTTTGTGTTTAAATATTTTTTATGGGAAAAGGCACGCGCACAGATAAACATTGTGACGTCACTTCACAAACAGCGTTAGACATCCGCCATCTTGTAACGCGACAAAGAAACTCAGTGTTATTAGTTCAATAAGCACAGAAAATATGATTGTGTTTAATTATCATTAATACAAATGTCTATATTTTGTGCAGCGGATGTTTATTCAGACGGATACGACAGAATTACGTAAGTATCATTGTGTACTTTACAGTAGATTTTACTACGGAAGAAATTTATTATATCTCACTCAGTCACTGACAAAATGAGCTTGACACATAAACAACAACCGGATCGGATTTACATCCACATAATATTGTGCGAATCCGATGCAATTCAAATTACTAATGTTTGATAACGTTTGATGAATTCGTTATATCAATATGCATTAACTTTCAAGGGGAATAATTATAATTGAAATGTGCGATTTAATGACAGTGTTATATTGGGATAATTAGTCGTTTAGCCGTAACAGATAAGTATTTAGTTTGTTGTGTTTCATTTTCAACATAGTTTTACCGTTTTTTACTTAAAGTAAAACAGTTCAGTCGTCATTATATCTTGAATTTTAAATATTGAAATACATGTCGGATATTTCATATTTTCGGACGTTGCTACGTAAGCTAGTTGTCAACATAATTATTAAGATACATATTTACCTTTTACCATACAGTTGTGCAGCTGTTGTCTACTTAATGACGCGCTGTTTAATGTCTAGATCTATAATGTTCTTCTGCCCGTGATGATAATAAGTCTTTAAATCAACAAACCCCAGCAATGTCAATGGTCTGTCAACATTAGAAAAATATTAGCTAAAGAAACTTCAGCGTACAATTTATATGGTATTGACATACCTGTACTTTGAAGCAAACTCTGTATCGAAAGTCAACCAGAGTCGTAACATATTTATGTCACGCTATAAATCAAAGAATACTCATTTTCTTGGATACATTTCTACATATATTGGTGAATGAATATAAATTACTGCATCGAGGAATATTTTAAGGTTTAAATGTTTCAAATGCATCTAACAATAGATGAAAATAACTCTCATCAGTCTGAAATTCACAATTTTGAAGCCATTGTCGCTTTGTCCAAGACTAGTTTTCATTTGGATACTGTCGGATCATCCTTGACATCTTTTGCTGATATTGTAAACATTACCTTTGTTTTCTGAAATCTATTATTTGTGATTAACAACATACGTCTGGTGGATTATAAAACTGATTTCAGTGTGAATCGGGTAGTTTTAAATATTTACTTTGAGTTTGTATTTACACTACAATTTGTTAACAACACAAGCCAGAATATTTTAAAATACCGGGAAATGTCATTCTGAATTTGAAAACACTTGAGCACATGGTATACAAATATACAAATACAAATTTTATTTTAAGTCAGTTTGTACATAACAAGTATAACATTAACATCTACATTTTCACAACAATAACACGTATACTGAAAGCGCTTAAGCGGAAAGAATCCGGGTATTTCGGACCAGGGTATTTCCGGGACAGATTTACTCGTTATGCAAAGGAAAAATATGATATGCCTAATCGACAATTTCAATTGGGTTTCGGAATGCATGGTTTTATTTTTCTATGCGTAATCGGCAATTTTACATTGAGTATTTCAGGGCTCGCGCTAGGGGGCGACATGAGCGACATAGTCGCTTTCCCTACGCCAAATGTCGCCTAAAATGTAAGAAATCGTAGATAAAAAGCGACTTCCAGTCGCTCTTTCATCGGAATTTGTTTACATCCGGTTTTCTGGATGTCAAGGTATGATTACATTTTCCAATACACACTGTCACTGCCCGAAGCGTGTCGCAATCGAGCGACATGTAATTTGAGGTAGACCCCGCCCCCGATTCTCCCAACCTCCAAACTTATCCAATCGGCGAACGTCAAGTCAGTGTTCAACTCGAATGCAGTCACGTGCGTGTGGGGTGATAATTGAAGTTTACTGACGTCTTTCAAGTGTTATTGATTTGATATTGATTAGGGATAATCCACGGGGGTGATGTTGCCATATTAATTGATCAATTAATGTGATAACGATGAATTATGCCCAAAGGGCATGGTTTGTTATCAGATCACTAATAAGCCTTTTGTTGCAGACGATAGTCACATGCTGTGAAAGATTATCTCTGAGGTCACGCGGCTCAGGTCACGCTTGGTTAGGCACTATCACACTCGAATGAAATCAAACTCAGCACTATTGATTTTTTTAAACTTCTGAAATCTTTGGCTATGATTTTTTTTTTGTGCAAAAATATTGATTTTTTTAATTCAAAGTACCTTTTAAAATTTGAAAATTAATCTATTTTTTAATGCGAATATGCGGTCAATTTTTAGTCCCAAATTACGGCATGGAAAATCATATTTGTGTTTGGATTTTATTTCTAAACTTTAAAACACTGTCTGTCCTCAATCATGATGAATTTTAACATGAATAGGGACAGACAGTTGTTATTTCAACAAATAATGAGCTTGTTTGGAAGGAGGATTTATCACTCACCAAGTAAAATGTAATTCTTATATTGTCATATATTTTCACGACCTTACAAAACTGTCAACGTTGTTGACATTAGTTGAAATAACGTGTTGTAAAATAAATATATCCTATAATTAGCAATAACTATGTTTCATTTTAATCTTCAGACTGGATGTTACTTCATGGTGACATTGATCATTGTTTAGACTTTAAATTTGTCAATATAGATTTTTGTTTTCATTAATATTATTATTGTTGACAGACATTGACAAACATTGGCTCAAAGTTATTCAAAGCAACGAATTTAAGTGTTGATAATCACAACGTTTTTTTTTACCACAAATTAACAAAGCTGCTTAGCATACAGGGATTTTTCAGCACTGTCTGCGCCTCCGGAAAACGGAGGCACTCCCAAAGCAAACGGACCCGATCCCAAACCGAAATTATAATAAACATTCCCAATTTTTTTTAAGAATGAATTGTCTTATAATTTGTGTGACTAACCAGTGTTTGTTTTGGTCAAAAATATCTGCTATAAGGTTTTGACTGTTCAGTTCTTATCTCAGAGTGTAACTGTAACTGAAAAACAAAACTGCAGTACTTGAATTAACGTTGAACATGCCCAATATTGCATCTGTTTATATAAAGAAGACAAAATAACAAATAAAAACAAATTTATTTGTTAAACCACTGAATTATTTAAGCATGATTAATTCACAATTTTTTCCCAAATGAGCCGTTTAATCGAAGCAAAAATTCCCCAAATGACCAATTTTGTTGATACAAAATTCCCAATTTGGTCAGACTCCT
This sequence comes from Dreissena polymorpha, assembly GCF_020536995.1. NCBI lineage: Eukaryota > Metazoa > Mollusca > Bivalvia > Myida > Dreissenidae > Dreissena > Dreissena polymorpha. The sequence goes on along the minus strand of NC_068357.1, from coordinate 135,974,283 downwards.
TTTCCCAAAATAGGCAGAAAAACCCCTGGCATATGTCATATTTCAAACATAAATATTTGTGTTGGCTACTGCTTCAATTATCATCTTTGAAATACTTAAGTCTTTATTACACTATGTATGTTCACATCAAAATGGATTGAATAAAGAGCTAGTAAAATTATGGTTATTTATCTGTTGTGTCGATTATTACTATCACATATATGTATGTTGTAACCCCTTACAAGCAAACCCTTTGTCCGAGTCTCTCCACTTCTCCCTAAAGTCTCCTCACTTCTCCCTAAATCAGTGTCTAGGGAGAAGTCACTTCTCCCTAAAATTTGAACCCAGCGTGAGCCCTGGTATTTACACAAATGCGCACCTAATCTGTAGCTCTGTTACAGTAATCTGTGAAACAACGTCATTAATAAAACAAAAAAATATGTTTGACCACAACGGTGGCTAATAATGTTTAGGAAAAATACAAACAATATAGATTTATCTATAACATAACATGTTAGAATTTTATCATGCATTTATAATCACTCATAATGAGATTTCAATATACAGTTACATGCATAGACAGTTTTTTTTAAGCCAGTGCCTTTTGAATTCAGAAAATAAGCAGGGCTATAGATAACAAGCGTATTTGCGTTATTTCGCAATTAAAATAACCAAAAACGTAATTTAATTCAAAATAAAGCGTACAAAAACGCAAATAAAAATTAAATAACGTAATTCCCGTAACAAACCTTGCGTCACGAAACGCAATTCTTACGAACACTGGCGTATTTTTAGACTGGTTATTTTCGGTACAAAAATATATCAGATAGTTAATATGCCGTCCTATGAAGAAAAGTCTCTCCAGCGGTTATCAATCTTTGGGGTATTATTGTAATTATTCATAGACCCGTCTGATTTATACTTTTATTTTCAAGGTATTCAACTCAAAATGACTCGAAAACGGGGTGCATCGCTTTGAACAGCCATAACTTCATCAATTGTGCAGCGATTTTCACGAACTCGGTCTTATTCAATGCAAATATGAATGAACTTTGATAAGAAATTCAGTAATTGTTTGGTGTTATGTACAGGTACCTTTTTGAATTCCATTTGTATAAATAATGACCGTAATAACCTAAATAACCTTAGTATATTTTTATTATATTATATATGTAATTCCCTAAATTACCCTATTGAGTTAAAAAAACCGGAGGTGAAAACCCAATTAAGCTCAAAATAAGGGGGTGAAAAGGTTTGCTAAAACTATTTAATTTACAAACACCCAATTGTTGTCAAAAACAGGGGGTGAATTACCCAATATACTCAAAAGTTATCTATAGCCCTGAAATAAGCAAGATAAACCATAAAATTGGGAAAAATAGATAGTAAACCATAAAATGGAGAAAAATGAGGCATTATTAATATGATTATAAATAACAGAATCACAATAATATTGTTTTTAAGTGCATGATTTAGTGCATTTTTAAATTTATATTATAAAATGCTGCTTGAATTTCTTTTTACCTTTCATATGTAAAAAAAGAAATATTATCTGCTAGTGCAAAATATGACTGGTCATTTCGTAGCAAAAGAGAAGAAAATAAGTGCATTAAATAAATGAATTAATATTTTTGTATCTGGAATAGTTGTATTTTAAATCGATCCTCCACCCTATTATGGCCGAATAAGGGCTAAATTGCTTTCCAACTTGAAATGAAAAGGCATATTGGTTGATCGTGTAGCGTTTATGTGCAAAATTTGAGGGCCAATTGATAAAGCTTGTTGATGCCAAAACAGGTCAATATGCCAACCCTGCATTGAAGCCTAATATGCATTTATCTATTATTATTTGGGCACAAATAATTTTACTGTGTGAAGACCCTACATAAAAATGCTGATTTTTTTCTTACTTGGTACCTGGCGACACACATTTTCATGTCTATTTCATTTAATTTGCCATAGATATTTATAAAATTGGGATCGTATGAACCAGGAGTCATAGTATAAGCAACATTGAAGCCTAATATGCATTCATCTATTATTATTTGGGCACAAATAATTTTACCATGTGAAGACCCTACATAAAAATGCTGATTTTTTTCTTACTTGGTACCTGGCGACACACATTTTTAATTCTATTTCATTAAATTTGGCATATATATTAATAAAAGTGGCATTGTATGAACATATCGTCATAGTATATGCAACATTGAAGCCTAATATGCATCATCTATTATTATTTGGGAACAAATAATTTTACCGTGTGAAGACCCTACATAAAAATGCGGATTTTTTTCTTACTTGGTACCTGGCGAATCACATTTTCAAGTCTATTTCATTAAATTTGGCATAGATATTTATAAAAATGGTATCGTATGAACCAGTAGTCATAGTATAAGCAACATTGAAGCCTAATATGCATTCATCTATTATTAATTGGGCACAAATAATTTTACCCTACATAAAAATACTGATTTTTTTCTTACTTGGTACCTGGCGACACACATTTTCAAGTCTTTTTCATTAAATTTGGCATAGATATTTTAAAAATGGCATCGTATGAACCAGTAGTCATAGTAATAGTATAAGCAACATTGAAGCCTAATATGCATTCATCTACATGTATTATTATTTGTGCACAAACAATTTTACCGTGTGAAGATCCTACATAAAAATGCTGATTTTTTTCTTATTTGGTACCTGGCGACACACATTTTCAAGTCTATTTCATTTAATTTGGCATAGATATTTATAAAACTGGCATCGTATGAACCAGTAGTCATAGTATAAGCAACATTGAAGCCTAATATGCATTCATCTATTATTATTTGGGCACAAATAATTTTACCGTGTGAAGACCCTACATAAAAATGCTGATTTTTTTCTTACTTGGTACCTGGCGACACACATTTTCAAGTCTATTTCATTAAATTTGGCATAGATATTTTAAAAAATGGCATTGTATGAACCAGTAGTCATAGTATAAGCAACATTGAAGCCTAATATGCATTCATCTGTTATTATTTTTGGCACAAATAATTTTACCATGTGAAGACCCTACATAAAAATGCTGATTTTTTTCTTACTTGGTACCTGGCGACACACATTTTCATTTCTATTTCATTAAATTTGGCATATATATTAATAAAAATGGCATTGTATGAAGTTATGAACATATCGTCATAGTATCAGGGGTGGCGAAATCAAATGTCCGAGTTGCCCGAGTCGTACATTTGCTTGTCTGGGCAACTGATTTTTTTTAATTAAGTTGTCCGTGGACAACAAGTTTTTTAAAAGTCGGGTCCAGGTATACAAAAAAAATACATTGTATTAAAGCTGTAATTAAGTTTTACAAAACCGGATTTTGACATGCGATTACATTGTCAGTGCTATTTGCGGAGCAATCAAGTTTTAATACGGGCACTCTCCTGCGCAGTGATCTCCCTAATTCTATAAGAGACCAGGAGCATGCCGCATTTTAAACATTTGGCCCGACTGTTAGACAGTGTACAGACTGGTTTCTTTATTTTTACAATCAGACGGAAATAAAAAGTATCAAAGTAAGATAATCAAAACACGGTCTACCTTGTTATTTAAGACGACTTTAATGGTAAAAAATGGAACTTTTTTTTTTAATCTTCAACAACGGAGCAGAAACCCGAAGCTTTGAGCAGTCCACCTCCCAAAAAAACTAAGAAAGATTATGATAAAAAATATTATCTAAGTAAACGCACCAGAACTTTTCAAGAAACTTGGCTAACAGATTTTCAATGATTACACATGTACCAGTTGATGATAATCAAATTGCTACCAGTAACGGAGCCTCAGTCTGACAGGGCTCAAAATTAACTTTTTTTTCTACTTGCAAAACATTGCGAGCTGCTTTATTACCAACTCGCAAAATCAAAAACAGACTCGCAAATTTTGCAGTGTGTTCACTCAGAAAACAAAGTTTAAGTGTTAGTTTGGGATATTTTTAATGGGTTTTCAAATATTGAAAAAAAACAGCTATGATATTGTGTGTTGAGTGCGACGTCACCAAAATACAAATCAACGGTTAACTTTATCTTTTGTATTTTTATTTCCGTCTGTAGGCAAAATGAAACTAATTATGTTTGGCTTCGACGCCATGTCTGTGCAATTTCAATGAACAAATGTGAATAGTCAACTGTTTAACGTTCTTTGTTCCAATACTATCCGCGTATCTGTACTATAAGTATACCAGTCTACATACAAGGTGCGCGCTTCTGCATACATAGACGTTCTATAAATTGACCTACAGTTTAGCGTTCATGACGTTGAGTGCATTTATATTACTAGTTTTTTTCCCACTATTTCTTTACTCGCAAAAAAATACTAGTGGCTTAAAACTTAACTCGCAATCAGTATTTTTCACTCGCATTTTGCGAGTGTGCGAGTGTTAATTTCGAGCCCTGGTCTGATGAGGTCCACATATTGGACTAGTTTAATTTGTTAAGATTACGATGTACTATGTTCAACACATGTTTTAATTACACTAGCTTTGCAAGATTAAAAGTTTTAGAAAGTCTTTATATTGTTTATAATATACTGCTATAATGAATGTACTATTGAAATACAACTATAAACAAAATAAGAAAATCATACTCATTTTGGTATATTCCACAGTGTTTTACATTAATCAATAAATGCGTTTATAATTTATATAAACATTAACGGACAAGTGTTGTTCAGCAACGGACAAGTTAAATTTCCTAAATGGTTGTCCGTGGACAAGTTTAGTTTTTTGAGATTTCGCCACCCCTGCAGTATAAGCAACATTGAAGCCTAATATGCATTCATCTATTATTATTTGGGAACAAATAATTTTACCGTGTGAAGACCCTACATAAAAATGCAGATTTTTTTCTTACTTGGTACCTGGCGAATCGCATTTTCAAGTCTATTTCATTAAATTTGGCATAGACATTTATAAAAATGGTATCGTATGAACCATTTAGTCATAGTATAAGCAACATTGAAGCCTAATATGCATTCATCTATTCTTATTTGGGCACAAATAATTTTACTGTGTGAAGACCCTACATAAAAATGCTGACTTTTTTCTTACTTGGTACCTGGCGACACACATTTTCAAGTCTATTTCATTAAATTTGGCATAGATATTTATAAAATTGGCATCGTATGAACCAGTAGTCATAGTATAAGCAACATTGAAGCCTAATATGCATTCATCTATTCTTATTTGGGCACAAATAATTTTACTGTGTGAAGACCCTACATAAAAATGCTGATTTTTTTCTTACTTGGTACATGGCGACACACATTTTCAAGTCTATTTCATTAAATTTGGCATAGATATTTATAAAATTGGCATCGTATGAACCAGTAGTCATAGTATAAGCAACATTGAAGCCTAATATGCATTCATCTATTATTACTTGGGCACAAATAATTTTACTGTGTGAAGACCCTATATAAAAATGCAGATTTTTTTCTTATTTGGTACCTGGCGACACACATTTTCAAGTCTATTTCATTAAATTTGGCATAGATATTTATAAAAATGGCATCGTATGAACCAGTAGTCATAGTATAAGCAACATTGAAGCCTAATATGCATTCATCTATTATTATTTGTGCACAAATAATTTAACCGTGTGAAGACCCTAGATAAAAATGCTGATTTTTTTCTTACTTGGTACCTGGCAACACACATTTTCATGTCTATTTCATTACATTTGGCATAGATATTTATAAAAATGGCATCGTATGAACCAGTAGTCCTAGTATAAGCAACATTGAAGCCTAATATGCATTCATCTATTATTATTTTGGGCATAAATAATTTTACCGTGTGATGACCCTACATAAAAATGCTGTTTTTTTTTCTTACTTGGTATCTTGCGACACACATTTTCAAGTCTTTTTCATTAAATTTGGCATATACATGTATATTAATGAAAATGGCATTGTATGAACATGTCGTCATAGTATAAGCTGAGAAGCATAATACGCATTCATCTATTATAATTTGGGCTCATACAATTTTACCGTGTTAGCACCATATATCAAGTTGCAGATTTGTTTAATATTCGCCACATACCCAAAGGCATTTTCATTAATATCTCAGAAAAATAGACCTATTATATTAATACACATGGCATCTAAAGAACATTTTATCATAGTTAAACATGGTTCCCAGCCAACCTGGAAATCAGGGAAAACCTGGAAAAAGACTTTCACTTTCACTATTGCCCAGTACAAATATATGGACAGAATGATTTTTTCACTTACCGGTATGTGGGTGTATGTTGGCTCTACTTCACAAGATACAGTCATTGTAGTTTAATTGAAAAACGCATCTTACAATGTGAGATGAGTTCTGGGTTCAAGCCCCAGTAGTGGCCTATCATGTGTGATATACAGAGCCATTATAATAAAATATACACAGTTATCTTTTTAAACAATACAATTAAATATAAGGAATAATGTTAAAGGGGCATTGCTGCTTAGCCATTTTTGGGATTGTATTGTGATTTTTGGCAAAATTTGACACTGAATAACAGGGTTTATATACATCCCAAGCATAAATGCTTCTAAATTTGTAAAAAAAAACAAGTCGAAGTGTGCAGAATATTAAAAATTTGCAACTTTCTGATGTCTAAAGGTCATTAAATGCCACTCAAAGTTTACATTTTTTGTACAAAATGACCCATTTTGTGCTGTTCATTATTGGTTAATGTTTTACGCTGTCAGGTCTAAAAACGCTCATTCTGTAGCTTGTTTGGACTATAATCTATAATGTGGCCAAGTTTCAGCAGATTCGACCCAGTGGTTCTGATTTTATACGCCGTGCCTAGCTTTTATTAGTCCACTACCGGTTTTACCGGAGGGGATTTATGGTTTGTGCTCTGTGTGTCCGTCAGTCAGTCAGTCAGTCTGTCACACTTTTCTGAATCCTGCGATAACTTTAAAAGTTCTTAATATTTTTTCATGAAACTTGAAACATGGATAGATGGCAATAAGGACATTATGCACGTGATTTCATTTTGCTCCTATGTAAAAAATTCTGGTTTCTATGGCAATAAATAAAAAAATAAAATAAATTCTGACAATGGTGGAGCCGGTAGGGGACAAAATAATTTGCTTGACAATAGTCTTGTTGAGTATTACTCACTGACTTATGCATATGCGATCGGCTGTTTTCGGAGAATACCTGAGGTATTGTCATAGCTAGCTCATCGTGTCGTGTCGTGTCTTTTCGCCGTCCGGCGTCCGCCATACTAAAACCTTATCATTGACCCATTGTACCCACAATTTTCGTACCCACATTTTTTTTCGTAACCAAAATGTTCGTACCCACATTTGTTTAGTACCCAAAATTTGTGTTCCCACATTTTCTTACCCAAAATTTTCGAACCCACATTTTTTTAGTTCCCACTCATTCCATCCCGCGAAACCCTTAAGGTGTCGCAACTCTAGTAACAGAAGGGATATTGTTTTTAAGTGCATGTTCAGGGTGTTTTCTAGAAAAGGAGTCTGGTCAAATTGTTTTTTTTTAATCAATAAAAGTGGCAAGTTTGGGAATGATTTATGGACAAAAATGACTAAATTCAAATGATATATTTTGTAAGATGTTTAAAAAATAAAGTTGAGACCTAGATTTAAGAAATCATAATTAAGTTATATGAGACTTCTTTCTAAAAAAAAAAAAAAAAAAAAAATTTTTTTTTTTTTTTTTTTGAAGTTGGGCTTTTTTGGGAAATTTTGGTCAGAATTTTGGGAAAAAACGTGTATTTTTGTGATTGGGAAGCAGCCGAAATTCGGCTGTAAATTTGAGCAAAAAAAATCACTGGGCTGCTATCGGAATTGGAACAATGATAGTGTTTTTAGATCTGGAATAGCATTACTTGTAAGTCTTTATTAACTTTATTGTAATGCATCAAGTAAAATAATGTTTATATTTTATATTAAGTCACTCTTGCATAATCATCTGCACTGTTTTATGAATTTGCAGCTGTTAAAGCTTCCTACTTTACTTTACTTGTTGGAACGATGCTATTGTAAATGGATGTTCAACGATATTAGGTTGATATATATTTATAGGAGTAGTTTGTAAGCACTGCTCTACATACACACTGTGTCCAAATAATATCCTGTGCAAAGATATACATCTCAATCTCCGTTTCATACCGAAATTCTGCATCGTTCCTCCAACAAGAAAGTATATACATGTAGTTAGTTTTCCCCCAATTTCAGCCAAAAATTTTACCTTCACAAATTTCCTTAAAATTTATTCCTGTTTATAGGAGTAATTTTTTAGTATCAAATTTATTTTGGCACTGTTTAGTTACCAACAGTAAGCGATAAAGTGACATCTTCCGAACATCTCCACATGGTCATGTACATGTAACACATGTAAATCACTGTTTTAAATTTTCAAAATGTCCTATATTTTGGGGAAAATATTCCTATATTCAATAATTGTTCCTTTATTTTCTTGGTAAAGTTGTTTACAGCCTGTTTTTCCCCAAGATGAGCATTTACGTGGATGCTTATTTTTCACCTATTCCAAATTTATTGGGATATATTCCCCCAAACCATAGACCCATAGAGGGCTTTTTCACCTTATAATAACAGAGGCCTATTTCAGAATACTTCACAATTCCAAAAGTAGTGTTTTTTTTCACGATTCTGAGCTAAACATTTACAACTGGAATAAATAAATGAACACTCTAGAGTATAAATGTTCATGTATAAGTTATTTGATCTTGGGCTCAATAAAAATGCAGATGTTTATAAAGGTAATGGTCAAAGTACAATCTGCACAATTATTTTAAAACTGTGCCTATTGCTCAACCATGTTTATATTGTTTCTAAAATTTCACAATTTTGACAAAATTACCAGGCTAGGCTGTCATCACAAATTTGGGTGAAAAACCTCTGCACTAGATTGTAATTATAACAATAATGCATAATTGTTTTAATGTTCTTTAATTATAGGAAGATGTGTGCATACACATGCCCACATTGAAAATGGGGATATTTTTCTAAAATATGAAGGAAGGTTAACAAGGAAGGAGCCAAATGGAGATGACACATATGTGTTTGAATTCCATTTCAAGGGGGAAAAGTGTTGGTATGTATAAATCTTTTAACAGAAATACTGTGTTTTTTTCTGTAAACCCTGTATGGATAAACATGTTAAAATAATTGCTGAGTGTGAAACTTGAAATAAAGGCTGCAACTATATTCCAATATCTTCTTACATGTATATGTAATTGCAATATTCTCTGTAGTGTATTTAAATACTTTATTCTGTCATAGAAAAAAACTAATTCATATACCATACTGTAAAAATCCATTATTATTAATATTAATATTAGTAATATAATATATTACACAAAATATTGTTATGTTATGGTAATTGTAATTTAAAAATGAGCTTTTAATCCATGATGGCAGTCCTTCCCAAAATCATAATTTATTGCCGGCCATGAGGTCCTATAATCATGCAGCCATTTCCGGCCCAGACTGATTATTTCAGGCCCAAAAAGTAATTAATGACGACGAAAGACAAAGATGACATTTTTAACAATATTTTAATATTATCACAAATCGTGCATTTAATCATTCAGAATTGCCAAGATTTCTTTAGCATTTGTCTCTTCATCCTGGATATCTGGATCCTCTACTGAATACACATCCTCTGACTAATCTTCTTTCCTTGGATACCCATCAGTCATAGCCTTGGGTGGGCGCTAATAATTAAGTCAACGAAGACCATCTCCATGTATCATGAGCATACAATGCTTAATCTTTTTGCTAAGCTGTTGTAGGCTAGCATACCTTATAATACTATACTAGTCTTAAAGTCAATCCCAATGCTTTTGAGTGAATTATTTGGATGATTTTTTTTTAATTATGGTAGAAAACGTTGTTGGTCGTGTATGTAGGTGTGAGTTTGTTACGTAAAAACCTCATTAAATATTTAATTTTACATAAAACCATCGAATCTTAACAGCCATTTGTCTACAGCTGCTGAAGGGTCATAAGCTGTAACGTCTGCAGTGCTGAGTTTGATCATCATGAGAGTTTGTTTTGTTTGCTCCTTCACCAAATTTTAATTAAAACGTTTTAAGATATTAAAAAATAAAATGAAAACAAAATCACCAGTTATATATCTGGATACTCTGTTTTCCTTCGAACTCCTGTGATCGCGGGAAGATCACAATGACCTGTGTTAATGCCCTGCTTGCTTACGAATTAATCGGATATAACGGGAACCAAAAGTATATGGTATCGATTCTCTCCCTTTGCGAATCTTCTCATATAGTAATGACGTAGTGTGTAATTTGCATTGACGACACAGCAAAAATCTTCGGATACCGTATATTCACGTACGTCATTCAAGAAATGTAACCAATGAAAAAATGTTTTACATGATTGGAGTATTCATTAGTGCTGCAACAATATACCGGTATATCGGTATATATCGCAATACGCAATCCGCATATTGTATTGCGATACGATTTTCATCATACCGGTACGAAAATTTTACAAAAATTCATTCACATTTCGTCCAGAAAAGCCATCCAAAATAATGATATCAAGGTAAACAAAACAAAGCAGTGTAAATAGTTTTTTTCGTAAAAATAGCATTCTGAAAAGTATATTATACGGAGTAGTGTTGTTACATTGGAGCATTCGTTCGATGCTTTTGAACAGATTACTGTTGAATTAATTGCGCACAGCTGTAAATGTTTCGTTCGATTCTGAATTGAGCATTATTGAATTTGTAATCCAAATTTCGGAAATACGCTTCAAAATTTTAATGCTAATGCGACAATAAAAAATTATAGCGTCAAATAAAAAGTGCTTTATTCTTTGTCTCAATAAAAAGCACGCAAAAATTATACAGACATGTAGAACGTGGCATGGAAAGTATGGGTGTATTTTGTGTTGTATAAAAACGGGAACATCACGTCAGATGAATTAAGCGTGTTCAGCGAAAAAAAAACGCCCTGGTTGGACGTTATTTCATCACATCTTTAAATAGTAACAAATGCCAAAATGTATTTGATACTTAAAAAAAGTTGCGAATGTTTGTGTTTCTTGTTATTCTTGAGCACATTTACCGGTATAGTAAATATTTACCAAAATTTGCTTTAAAACTGGAATATACAGGATTATCGGGTAATTGGCAAGTTATAATTTTGGTACAAGTTAGCAATATATTGCGATATATTGCAATACGGGTTTTTGAACTGACAATATATTGCAATACGGGTTTTGGCGTATTGTTGCAGCACTAGTATTCATAAATAACTCGGTAAATTCCCACTTTTGCATTGACACTTTTCTGGAAATAGCTTATGGAATTCCAAATTTTGCCATAATTTTATTACCAGACACGAGGTCCGGCAATATTAGAATCATTTCCGGATTTTCCAAATTATTATCGGAAAAATCTGAGGACCGACGGTATTTCGGAAAGACTGACCATGGATAATTTTGATTTGCTTATTTCGCTTCAGAGTTGGATGCAATGACAAATTGTGTTATGTTTATTATGCCCTCACAATGGAACTTTAGGTAGGATATCAGGCATTTCCCCAGGCGCTTTTAAGCATCAGGGAACCCTTGTGCCCTAATCTTTAATTAATTAACGCACAAACTATGCTCACCAACTTTTGTTGCCTTGATTCTTCAACATGTATTTAAAATCATATAAAGACGCTGTAAAATAAAAAGGTTCAACAGCTTTTCAAAGAATGTTAAGTTTTAGTTTACTGTGAAACCATTTATTTTCGACAGCACAAAATTTCGTCATTTTTATAAAAATGACGATTTCGTCAGCACTTAAATTCGCCGATTTCTGATTTTGAATTTTAAAAAAATGCGTCAGTCAATATCCGATTTGTGTGTAAGACATATTCATGATCAATCGCAGTTGCGAAAAATCGTGGTACGAATGCGGGAACACACTTGAGAATCACTGCAGGAGGTGGGGCCTGTTTGTCACATGCCAATTAACTAGTCTTTTGTTATCAAGGGATAGTAATGGACCCTCTTAATGTATGCCATTAACACGTTCATTGTTATGATTAACGGACAAGTGGGATCGAATAACCGTTAACGAGTGTTTGTAACAACGAAGCCAATTGCCAATTGGGTACGTGTTCTAGTTGGTATGATTTTTATTAAAATGCTGTCAATACCGTTTTAAAACTGTTTGTGTTATACGAAAGAGGTTCCAGTTTGTTAAGTGTTTTTTTTTCAAATAAAATGCTTTTTTATTCTGATATCAACATTAAAATTAGAAACTCTATGTGTGTGTTTGTTCTTAAAAAGTAAACTACCGGTATATAAATCAATAATGTCAATAATTCAAAAATAAATAAATTGATACATATAAAATAGTAATAAGTGTGGTTAAACGCAAACAATCAAACAACAAACAGCAATTAAAATATTCTTTATTAATTTGTGATAAATACGCATGTTGATCACACATTGTCATCTTTTCATTTGGTTTATTGTCTTTCATCGGCATTCGCTGCGTGATGGCTAATATGCAACACCCCTGAAAAACACAATGCACCTAATGGGTAATAAAGTTATAAACAATTAGCGCTAATTCATTACCATTCTACATAAACGAAGTCAACGCATTCGATACAGCTGTAATGCACACGCGTTTTAAAGAAGTGTCACGTGTCAGTTAAGTACCTTGTGTAATCTACATCCCTTTGTGTCAAAACCGGATTAATCTTGATTACGAAACAGCAGTGAATGTGTGCATGGATTATGTTTGAATTTAATGCCTCATGTCTACGGTAAAGTTTTAAAATATTGTTCAACTTAGTGTTTGTTTTTGTTCAAACATAGAGCATGATTGTTCGTTAGGATCTTAAATTCGCCGATTGGTCGACTGACGAAATTTATGAAAATTAATGCCTGACGATTAATAATGGTTTCACAGTATTTGTTCAATAATTGCATTTATTGTCTTACTAAGTTACTGTAAGATTTGATTTAGTACCTGAAAATTAAACAAGTTCAATGGTTTATAACTTACATAGTGTGTGTCACTGAAGTGACTTGCATAGTTTGTATACCAATGTAGTGACTTGCCTAGTGCGTATGCCAATTTCATGACTTACATAGTGTGTGTGCCACTGTAATGACTTGCATAGTTTGTATACCAATGTAGTGACTTGCCTAGTGCATATGCCAATTTCATAACTTACATAGTGTGTGTGCCACTGAAGTGACTTGCATAGTTTGTATGCCAATGTAGTAACTTCAATACATTTTATGCCAGTGTAGTGACTTGCCTAGTGTGTATGCCAATTAATGATTTACATAGTGTGTGTGCCACTGAAGTGACTTGCATAGTATTTCTGTCAATGTTTTTTATACGCCCGTATAAAATACGGGACGTATTATGTGAAACCCCTTGGCGGGCGGGCGGGCGGCGGGCGGGCGGCGGGCGGAAGGCATCACTTTGTCCGGACTCTAATTCAAATTGTATTCATCCGATCTTCACCAAACTTGGTCAGCAGTTGCATCTAGTTGATATCTAGGCCAAGTTCGAATATGGGTCATGCCGGGTCAAAAACTAGGTCATAGGGTCAATAAGTGCATTTTCAAAGGGGCCACTTTGTCCGGACTCTATTTCAAATTGTATTCATCCGATCTTCACCAAACTTGGTCAGCAGTTGCATCTAGTTGATATATAGGCCAAGTTCGAATATGGGTCATGCCGGGTCAAAAACTAGGTCATAGGGTCAATTAGTGCATTTTCAACGGCGCCACTTTGTCCGGACTCTAATTCAAATTGTATTCATCCGATCTTCACCAAACTTGGTCAGTAGTTGCATCTAGTTGATATCTAGGTCAAGTCCGAATATGGGTCATGCTGGGTCAAAAACTAGGTCAAAGGGTCAATTAGTGCATTTTACTTTGTCCGGACTCTAATTCAAATTGTATAAATCTTATCTTCACCAAACTTGGTCAGTAGTTGCATCTAGTTGATATCTAGGCCAAGTTCGAATATGGGTCATGCCAGGTAAAAAACTAGGTCATAGGGTCAATTAGTCCATTTTCAACAGCGCCACTTTGTCCGGACTCTTATTCAAATTGTATTCATCCGATCTTTACCAAACTTGGTCAGTAGTTGCATCTAGTTGATATCTAGGTCAAGTTCGAATATGGGTCATGTCGGGTCAAGAACTAGGTCATAGGGTCAATTAGTGCATTTTCAACGGCGCCACTTTGTCCGGACTCTAATTCAAATTGTATTCATCCGAAACTTTTAAACAACTTTTTATCCTGCGTCAAAGTGGTATGGGGGTATAAGTCACATTCAGTGACAAAGCTCTAGTTCAAGTTGATATCAATGCATATATATGAATATATCAGTTATATAAGTTGTTGTTGTTTTTTTTGCTTATTTCCAAAACAAATACATCAATCATCAGTGTATCATCTCCAATGGCACACGAATCGGGCGTATATTGCTCCGTCATGCGGCGCTCTTGTTAATATTTTATAACTTACATAGTGTGTGTGCCACTGTAGTGACTTGCATAGTTTGTATGCCAATGTAGTAACTTCCATAGTTTGTATGCCAGTGTAGTGACATGCCTAGTGTGTATGCCAATTTCATGACTGACATAGTGTATGTGCCACTGTAGTGACTTGCATATAAATATTAAATATTTATATATATTTTATAAAATATATGCTTAAATATATATATTGATTAACTTGTACAAATCTTTATAAGTTATATTGTTTATTTCTCTTTCAATTAGGTGTGATGGAACTACGGAAGATGGCAGTTTTGGAAGGCTTGTAAATGACTCCTCCCACCCCAATTGCAAAGTGCAGTGCTTTGAGGAGGAGGGTCTACCAAGCTTGTATTTCGTTGCCCTCCGTGACATTCTGCCAGGAGAAGAAGTTGTGTATAATTATGGTGCAGGACCATATCCATGGAGGAAAAAGGTACTTATAAATAAAGAAATGTTTCCTCTAAATGGCCCTTTTTACACCCCAACTACTACATGATCTGTCTGTCCTGAAATTTGGCCGTTCTCCAACTGCCTGATGCATTGCCTGAGGCCTGTTTTTACTGCCTTCATAGATTCGATAGTCGGACCCTTTCCCAATGCCAAATATGCATAGTTTTTCCCAATTCTTACCCCTAAATTCCCAATTGTTGAAAAAAACTGTAATTTATTAGCTTGCCATTGCTATTATGACATGTCTTTTTCAGTTGTTGTGGGTGGGTGGTGTGTCAACATTTTTACTTAAATGACATCTCCTACTAAACCGATCTTGATGTAAATTGGCAAGTGTTCTTTTTAGAATTGCACCCCATGCATAACTCTGGTTGCCATGCCAACCCAAAGGAGAAAACAATCTCCTAAACTGCAAAGTCTAAGGCTTCGATATTTGGCATGAAAATGATGGAACACCGTCTGGTGGAACTTTACCAAGATTGTTTAAATAACACTGCAATGTCAATATATCACTGACAGGTGTATTGCGCTGACCGGTATATCGTGCTAACCGGTATATCGCACCTATGGCTTCCGAAAATCTGAATAGCATGATAACTAAATAATATCTTTGAATCTGAGAATTTGCTAACTAAAGCAGAAGACTGGTCATTCTGTCTCAGTACACGAAATACATCACAAAAATGGCTAAAAGCAATACTGTCACACGCAAACGTAAACAGTTCTCGATTACTGAGTAGATCGAGATAATAGACAAGATAAAGGCTGGTCATGTGCATATGAATGCAATATAAATAAACATGTACATATGCTTTATTAAACAATTAAACAAATTGTCTTGTGCTGTTGCTGCAGCATTCTTCAAATGAATTTGATTAAACTTAAACAGCTATAAGTCGGAAAACTGATTCCATCAGGTGATTAACTTCAAGATTACTTAATATGTAGCACTTTTGGTGTGCTACATAAACACACACACACACACACACAAACATACCATTTTCTGATTCCATATCAGAGTCTCTTTTAGCCGAAGGCTGGTCAGGAGTCTGCAAATGATGACTGATGGTTTCTGTCGACAGCTCAGCGCTAGTCCTTTGATTGCTCATCTATCCCTGGAGGCAAATCATTTTCTGAAAGATAACAGCTCGATTTTACCATCTGAAACATCTATTTGATCTTTCACAACAAGCAGATGTGTTCAACATAATTATCAATGGGCTTTTGCTACAGCATTCTTTACATGAATTTAAACAGCTATTAGCCAGAAAACTGATTCCATCAGATGATTAACTACAAGATAGCTTAATATGTAGCATGTTTGGTGTGCTACATAAACACACACACACACAAACATACCATTGGCTGATTTCATGTCAGAGTCTCTTTGACCTGAAGGCCTGTCTGGAGGCTGCAAATGATGACTGACAGTTTCTGTCGACAGCTCGGCAGTACTGTCCATTGATGGCTGCTCAATTGCTTGAGGCAAATCATTTTCTGAAAGATAACAGCTTGACTTTACAATCTGGAAGATCTATTTTATCTTTCACAACAAGCAGATGTGCTCAATATAAATATCATTGGGCTGTTGCTGCAGCATTCTTTACATGAATTTAAACTTAAACAACTATAAGCCGGAAAACGGATTCCATCAGGTGATTAACTAAAAGATTGCTTAATATGTAGCACATTTGGTGTGCTACATTAACACACACACACAAATATACCATTGTCTGATTCCATATCAGAGTCTCTTTGAGCCAAAGGCCTGTCAAGAGGCTGCAAATGATGACTGACAGTTTCTGTCGACAGCTCAGCAGTACTGTCCATTGATGGCTGCTCAATCGCTTGTGGCATATCATTTTCTGAAAGATAACAGCTTGACTTAACCATCTGAAACAACTATTTGATCTTAAACAACAAGCAGATATGTTCATATTTAAATATCTATGGGCTGTTGCTGCAGTATTCTTTAAATGAATTTGATTTAAATTTAACAGCTATAATCAAGAAAACTGATTTCATCAGGTGATTTACTACAACTCTGCTTAATTAATGTATGTACCATATCTACATACTGGTATATACATTCAAACTACCAAAACTGCAACTATTTCTAAAGAAGTCAGTATTTTTGTAATTTTTTCTTCCAATAAAGGTTTATAACCATGCACAGCATGGTCATTTATAAAAATAGCTGTTGATAACTTACACATTGTGATGTAGAATAAATAATGTCAACATGCATGGGAGGTTAGTATTGTATTGGTTCATTGGAAGGTATGGCATAGCCATTAAGTCCCAACGCCCCATAGCGGTCAACCTTAAGCGAAACTCTACAAGTCAAAAATTTAAAAATATTAAAATTAAACAAACCCTCAAACAATGGCAAAGCAAAGTTGCTTGTCAACACATTAGAATTAGTGATGTTTTTGGCCTGCTCCAGTTGCATGCACGTTCACTTTATTATAAAATTGACTGAACAATGAGAACACTAAACTCCGGGTCGCTGGGAGTTGCAACTGGTAATTTGAATATTCCATGTCAAGTCTTCTCCCTGAAATCTGGGCGCTAGTTTATTATGTAATATTAGCAACATAATCTATTTTCTGGCATAAATAAACACAAACAGATCATATATATATTACAAATGCACAAATTAAAACAACTTACGCAGGGCCCTTTCTACACTTTGGGGGATTGGGGCCGGGTCCTTAGAGGGGGGAATTTTGCGTCGTTTTGGGCGAAAAGGGGAATTTTAGAAGATCTTTTCACCAACCATTCAACCTTAAAATTGCTATATTTTAATTTAATTTACATAAATATACATTTAATCAAAGGTTGATAGCATGATACCATATGGCAACATAGGTATAAAAGTGAAAAAAAATTGAAGGGGGAATTTTTTGCTGAAATAGCGGAAAAAAGGATATTATTTCTTTATGGTTGTGTCTTCAAGTTATACATGAGTTAAGGAGTAAGAAATAGGAAGTTATCCAATTAGGCCAAATTTATGCATTTATGAAACTAAAACGGCACTTCTTTGGACAAATATGGGTCTAAGTGCTCTAACACACCAATTTCATCAGAAGATGACATTCTTAATATGAACTTGCGGTTCTGAAATAAATTATTCACCATATTTCCGAAAAAGCATGAAAGGAGTTGGATATTTACATATTGACTTGCTGCAGATTATTAGAAACAGAACTGGTAATTAAGTTTTAGAAACTAATTTTCAATACGGGTTACTGAGCAATGTGGATGATTTTTCTTGCTCAAAGAAAACAATGACATTATTAAAGCTCGAACTTAAAACCTCCTGATCAACTACTGGGCGCTTTACCACTTTTGGTTAACAGTCACAGCGGCTTTTATGGCTCACCGCTTCAAAATTTACATTTTGTAAAAAGTTGTCATTGTAACAGTTAGTTTTATGCTAAACTGTTGATATACAAACTGAAGGTTCAGTCTTTGATCCCAGACATAATGGCGAGTTGAAACAGATATTGTAAGAGGTAATACACTCCCACAACAGATCTAAGTTGCGTAGTGTTTCAGCCAGTTGCTTACAAAAATTGAAAGGAGATTGCCGGTGAAGGAAATCAAAGTAGATTCTGTGTGACTGGTGAGGCCTTTAATATGACTGTAAAGACATCCGTTATGGCATTAAAACCAAAAAAAAAAAATAGTATGAACATAGCATAATTCAATCAAACGTGTTACATTTAGCCTTTGTGTGTTGATTTTTGTTATATTCATTTTACAGAGAGGAAAATGTAGTAAGTGTTCATGTTCTGTTAGTTAATTTTATTTGTTTAAATGTTCAGCAGTTCAAGTTTGAAAAAATTGTTACTGTCATTCCAAGTGTTTTTTTGCATATTTACTTAGCTTTGTGAAAGATGTCTGCTTCAAGTAAAAAAAATGTGGTTTGCAGGTGGTAAAGAGTTGACTTTTCATCTTGCAGTAGAAGGAAGACAAGTTTTTTTTTGTGAAGTGGTGAAAAGTACAATTGTGCAATTCTAGTGTCCTAATGTTGCTGTTGTGTTCCATAAATAGATTTAAAAAGGCATTGCAAAAGGAGAAATTGCTTGTCCCAAGCAGTTTTTAGCTCGGCTGTTTTCGAAGAAAACTCGAGCTATTGTCATAGCCAGTCCGGCGTCGTCGTGCTAAAACTTTAACATTTTGTTAAAGTTTTGAACATTGGCTCTAAAATCAAAGTCCTTCAACCTACAACTTTGAAACTACATATGTAGCTGCACCTTGATGAGTTCTACTTGCCACACCCATTTTTGAGTCACTAGCTGAAAGGTCAAGGTCACAGTGACTCGAAACAGTAAAATGGTTTCCAGATGATAACTCAAGAACGCTTAGGCCTGGGATCATGAAACTTCATATGTACATTGATCATGACTGGCAGATGACCCCTAGTGATTTTCAGGTTTTTAGGTCAAAGGTCAAGGTCACAGTGACTCGAGGCAGTAAAATGGTTTCCAGAAGGTCACTAGGTCTAATACTTTAATATCCTTGTGTATGCTCTAGAGGCCACATTTTTGACTCAATATTGATGAAAATTTGTCAGAATGTTTTTATTGATGATTTCTGGGACAAGTTCGAAAATGGGTCATGTTGGGTCAAAGACTAGGTCACTAGGTCTAATACTTTAATATCCTTGTGTATGCTCTAGAGGCCACATTTTTGACTCAATATTGATGAAACTTTGTCAGAATGTTTGTATTGATGATTTCTGGGACAAGTTCGAAAATGGGTCATGTTGGGTCAAATACAAGGTCACTAGGTCTAATACTTTAACATCCTTGTGTATGCTCTAGAGGCCACATTTTTGACTCAATATTGATGAAACTTTGTCAGAATGTTTGTATTGATGATTTCTGGGACAGGTTTGAAAATGGGTCATGTCAGGTCAAAGACAAGGTCACTAGGTCTAATACTTTAAAACCGTGTGTACGCTCTACATGCCATATTTTTGGCTCAATATGAATGAAACTTTGTCAGAATGATTGTATTGATAATCTTACCATCAAGTTCTGAAATGGGTCATGTCAGGTCAAATACTAGGTCACAGGGTCAAATACTTTAACAACTTTGTGTACATGCTCTTGAGATCATATGTTTGACTCAAATTTGATGAAAGTTTGTCAGAATGTTTGTATCGATGATCTCTCAGTGAAGTTTGAAAATGGGCCATGTCAAGTAAAAAACTAGGTCATTTGGTCAAATATTTGAAAAACCTTGTGTACTGTCCATATTTTGACTAATTTTATCTTGATGATAATGACTGTTTGTCTTGATCATGTCAAAATGACTCAAATCAGTCAAAAACTAGGTCACTCTTGTCAAATACTTGTTTGGTTTGTAGCACATCCTTGAGAACTCAGATTTTAGCCTTGGATTCAGGTCCAAACCTCATGTCTAGTGTTTTGATATTTTATAGATAGTATTATAATTTAGTGGAATTTCCCAATTGTATTCAAATTATGCCACTTTAAGATTGTTCCTTCAAATACAACTTGTTCTGAGGTGAGCGACCAAGAGGTCCTCTTCATTCTTTGTTTCATTTGTTTGTTTATTGTTAACCCTTTACCTAATAGAAACGCCTTCTGGCGCCTTTTCAGCAGGCGATATTTGAAAACGCTGAGCCAAAAGGTGAATTTTCTCACGATGAGCAATTCACCTTTTGGCTCAGTGTTTTTAACTTGAATTAATCAAACATACAGTTTTTCATAGATTTTTCAGGATTTTTGTTACTTTTAATTTAATTGCGTTTAGTAAAGCATGAAAAGGGTTAAGATATTTATTTTTTTGTTAATGTTTTATTATTGTTTTGGTTTCTTTTCTTATTTGGTAAACAATGTCTCAGAATAAGCAACTGTCATATCTGTTAAATTTTGATTCACTAATTACAGAACCTGCTGATTTGCAAACTTTTGTCTCAAATACATAGGGAATATTACCACAGAATGCATTTCTGTGTTATTATATCTGACGAGTTGCTCTGTGTAAACAGAGGCTGTTTTGGTTGCAAACGAAGCAATGAGACAAATATTACATGTATCACACAGAAATGCATACTGTGGTATTCCTTTTATTATATACCCCTAACTCATGATAAATAAAATGTAATAAACAATATACATACGGTATTATTACCTGATGTCTTATATAAATGATAATTAATTATTTTTTTCTATTTCCTCGTCGAAAAAGAAATTTGCAATGTTTTAAACTGTTACCGGTGAATATCGAACTCACATGTTGACCGGTCAACAGTTTGAACTGTTGCCCGCTGAAATAATGACGTCATTTCGTCGAAAAAATGACGTCATTTTACAGTTAAACAGTCAAAATTATTTATTTTATCGATTACTGTTGTGTGTAAATAAAAAGTTTGTTTGCTGTTATTTCTATGTTGGAAATTTGATTAGGTAATAAAACACTTATTTGATGGATGCTTGGTGAACAGTCAAAACTGTTGTCCCTCGGTATCAGGGCTGACATTTGGAACTGTTGCCCTCGGCCTATCGGCCTCGGGCAACAGTACCAAAGTCATCAAAGTCAACAACATGTTTCACGGTACTAATTTCTCTGAAAGCAAGGCTTAAGATTTTCTTTCAGTATGATGGGCCAAAAGGACCCATACAGCAAAATCTGATGGGCCATTTTCTTTAAATCATGGGACAAATCATATAAAACTTCACAATTTATTTGGATAATGTGGGCCAACATGGCCCAAATCCCTGTAAATGGTGGGTCATTTTTCCTTATAATTATTTAAATGTTCGAATATTTGTTCCCATCCCTAATAATTCCAATTGTAAATAATAAATGAAATCTTGATACTCCATCTATATAAGAAAAATGTTACAAGTATCGATACTTAATATCACTGACACATTTAGTTGGCGTTTATTAAAACATTTACAGTAAGAGCATCAAGTTAACAGAAATGTATACTTACTATATTGTGACAAGCCTTAGAAATAACAGATAATGAATTCTGGTTGCTAGACTAGCTACCGGTAGGGGACTTTTATTGCTTGGCAATACATGTAGTCTTGTATAACTTATTTTTTAGTTGTGTGCGACAAATTGTAAAAGGTACGAATGAGTTGTGTTATTGTAGTGTAGAGGGGACCGTCAATATTATGCCTCTTTGTGTATGCAGGCTTGATAGGATGGCATACATTGGTAAACAGTACGCTGAAATCTGTTGAGTCATTGCCAAAGTTGTTTACATTAACCCTTTACCAAACGACCAATTATGAACCTTTCCTATTTCAAAGAGCTTTCAGACGACAATTTAGTTTGCGATAAATTTTAAGCTCACCTGAGCACTTTGTGCTCAAGGTGAGCTATTGTGATCATCCAGCGTCCGGCCATCCGTCTGTCAACAATTGGAAAAACATCTTCTTCTCCTAAACCATTTGGCCAATTTCGACCAAATTTCATGTGAAGCATCCGTAGGTCATGGGACAAAAGTATTGTTAAAAAAAATTTGGTCACATGACCAAGATGGCCGCCACGCCTATATATGGTAAAAACCTTGAAAAATCTTCTTGTCAGAAACTGCTCGTCGGATTTCCAAAAAATTTCACAGGGGTGATCCTCGAAGGCTCCCCTAAAAATTGGTTCAAGAAAATTTGATTGGTCAGAAAACATGACCGCAGGAGCTCGTTGAACTTTTCATGTTTATGCGTTTTTGCTATTTATTCATTATGGGATGCATTACTTATTTCCTTCAATAAAGTCCACAATTTTCATCAAATTCTGTCCAAATGTGCACAGTGTCTTCATATCAATTAGGACCTGAGCCCTATCGAAAATGAGCAACATCAGCCCATTAAGTCCAGAATTATCTCCCCTTGAGATGGCAGATTTAAACATTTTTAGAATGAACTCTTTATTTCTTGGAGAAAGCTGGAAAGTTAAAGGGTCTAACTCTCCCAGAATAGCATACTCAATTGCATAATCAAACTCCAGGGCATTAAGGTTAACTGAGGTCAAATGAAGCACTGGTCTATAGAAACCCTTTATCCACAACAGGTTATTTTTTAAGTAGATTATCTTATACCTTTATGGCAGACAATATTTTAAAACATTAAGACAAAACAAGAATTTGCTAATGATGAGCAATTTCTCCTACTACTCATATTTTTTCATGAAACTTGAAACATGGATAGATGGCAATATTGAGATTATGTATGTCATTTCATTTTTTCTTAAGTCAAGAATTCTGGAAGCAACAAATAGACTAGCTACTGGTACTTTTTCTGGTTACTGGGATAACTTTAAAGTTCTTAATATTTTTTCATGAAACTTGAAACATGGGTAGATGGCAATATAAAGATTTTGCATGTCATTTCATTTTATTCCTACGTCAAGAATTCTGGTTGCTATGGCAACAAATAGACAAGCAACTGGTACCTTTTCTGGATTCTGTGATAACTTTAAAAGTTCTTCAATCATATTTTTTCATGAAACTTGAAGCGTGAGTAGATGGCAATATAAAGATTATGCACATCACCTCATTTTGTAATTACATCAAGAATTCTGGTTGCTATGATAACAAATATACTATCTTCTGGTACCTGTTTTGGATCCTGCAATAATATGATAAGTTATAAATATTTTTTCATCAAACTTGAAACATGGACAGATGTCAATTTGGAGATTATGCATGTCATTTCATTTTGTTCCTAGATCAAGAATTCTGGTTGCTATGGCAACAAATAGACAAGCTACAGGTAGGGGACTTTGATTTCTTGGCAATAGTCTTTTTCTTCTTCTGTCAAATTGTTTAAGGTGAGCGATTTAGGGCCATCATGGCCTCTTGTTAAGTTGTGTAGTAGAAAGAGTAGAAATCATTGGGATAAAAGGAGAAATTGCTTATTTGAGCAAATTCTCCTTTTATCACAATGATTTCTAGAGTTGCCTGCAACAAACCCGTAAAATCTCGTTACATAATTGTTTGGTAAAGGGTTAAAACATTCATTCTTTTACAAATGCAAATTACTTTTTAACACGTCACCAGATATCATTTGGAAGCACAGCAAAAGAATATAGACTGACTATGCTTAGATCAGACTTACTAAGAAAGGAAACATTGATCCAGGGGTATAGCTAATAAGGAGGTGTAACTGACCCAGGGGACAAAAATTCCACTTGTCCGCTCGTATTGACGAGTGAAATCTTGAAAGGACGAGTGAATTTCCCTAAAGCTCTCGTCCTACAGGACGAGTGAAAAAAAACTGATGTTAAAATATGTATTTTCTGACCAGTAAGACTCTTTTTCATTAAATAAAATCATTTCTTAACGCATATCTATTCCGAAAGTAGAACGCGAATGAACCGGAAATCGTTATTGTAAATTTCATACAGCAGGTGCGCGTTGTTATGCGAGACTGTGTCCCGGAGTAAATATTGGCTTTTTGGTGTAAACTTTGCGCGTCCATGTTGATAGGGAACCATCTGACTTCATTTACTGTAAGTATTGATTTTTTTAAAGAATTATTTTACTGCGAAGTACCGTTTTCAACCAGTCTGAATTTCATCTGAAAAATGTCTGACAAACGAGCGTTCTTTAAAGGGGACAGGAGCGATGTTCAACCATCCGAAATGGAAAGCATGCAAGCATTAGAAAAAGGCAAAAACAAATTTGTCTTCATTTATTTATTTTGTGTTCCTCATAAATAAAGTAAGTTAACATTTCTTCTGTGATCAGCTGGCATGAATAACTAAGTAAGCAGCATTTTAGCAGTGATATAGGAAACATTGTTAGTCATATCAGTCCTTTGCAATCTTTCTTTCACACATATTTGAAGGACAAGTGCATGTGTTTGCAGGACGAGTGAAAATTTTAATGCACTTGTCCTGCAGGACGAGTGCAATTTATAAATATTTTTGTCCCCTGTGACCCTGTTAACACAATAACTCCATTATTCCTCACCAAATCCTATTTTGTTGGTACCCACAACATAGAGTTTCAATAACAAATTAAAAAGTTAGCTGTGCAAACTCCCCTCTTATCTAGACCTCTGTTCATTAAGGTTGATGGTGGTCTTTTCAAATGTCAATTCTTTGAACCTACCGTAATTACCCCTAGAATTCGGACTCATTTAAATAATTATATTTTTTCGTGTCCGATGTTTAATTAATTGTATTTATAAATCTTCAGAAGTGGCCAAAGATTTTATAAAATAGTCGGGTATGATTATTTTCACAACATTAAACTAGCGTCGAAGTTGGAAAGGTACTTAAACACTTAAAAGGTGTTACGATAATTGAATAGATCGAAAATACACTCAAATTAAGTAATTACCGAGACTTCTTGAGAGCACACATAAGTTTATTAGATGATTCGCGTTCTTTCGAGGATTATGAGATAAGATGTCCTAACAAAACACGAATACACTTGTAACCAATTAAAATGGCGGCCTTCATTGGTGATTGGAAAATTACCACCACATAAGCTAAGGCGACAAAGTAAAAAAAGATCCCAATTGTTATAAACCCTAAATGAAATCTTGCATAAAGAAGTATTGTCAGAACGTACTCGAAATATCAAATAATTTATACTAAAGACAGTGTTAGGGAAACGTCCAAGAAGCTGTTACCGTAGACTAAATTTACTCAATCATTGATAACTTTCATCAATGCGTTCAGAAATATAATGCCGCAAGAGGTATTCAATATAAGAAGGAATTACGACGTTCTGAATCTGACACAACTTGAATGAAATTATAACACTGCGCGCGCGTTCCGGCCTCACTTGTTGACATGCTGCAGGTCACAAGGATAATTTACTCTTGAAAAATAGCGATGATTTTGATACATGTGAAGCAAAACATATCGAAATGAATTTATTTCCAGTATTTGGATAAAAAACATGTCGGTATCTACCATCCGATCTTCGATCTATTTACCATCTTTAGCATGATATAAAAACACCATATCGGCGGAGCGATTGTGATGTAACAAGGTGTTAGTTTAGCAGCAACAACTCTAACAAAATAAACCAACGGAATTGCTTTAGTACATGTATTGACCGATAAATGTATAATTAGATCTATGACACGCGCTGTAGTTTTTGGGTATCTAGGAGTAGACACGCTTGTGTAAACAATTTATGGTCACTCTTTATAAGTTAAGACAAAGCGAGTTATGACTAACCCTTTATGACACATTTCTGTTGTTCACGCCGTTTAATTGCGCTGTACCCGTAAATTTACTCTGGATTTCAGATCAACGTTGGATGATTTTTATGCCCCCCTTCGAAGAAGAGGGGGTATATTGCTTTGCTCATGTCGGTCTGTCGGTCCGTCCACCAGGTGGTTGTCAGACGATAACTCAAGAACGCTTGGGCCTAGGATCATTAAACTTCATAGGTACATTGATCATGACTCGCAGATGACCCCTATTGATTTTGAGGTCACTAGGTCAAAGGTCAAGGTCACGGTGACCCGAAATAGTAAAATGGTTTCCGGATGATAACTCAAGAACGCTTAGGCCTAGGATCATGAAACTTGATAGGTAGATTGATCATGACTCGCAGATGACCCCTATTGATTTTCAGGTCACAAGGTCAAAGGTCAAGGTCACAGTGACCCAAAATAGTAAAATGGTTTCCGGATGATAACTCAAGAACGCTTAGGCCTAGGATCATGAAACTTGATAGGTAGATTGATCAAGACTGGCAGATGACCCCTATTGATTTTGAGGTCACTAGGTCAAAGGTCAAGGTCACAGTGACCCGAAATAGTAAAATGGTTTCCGGATGATAACTCAAGAACGCTTAGGCCTAGGATCATGAAACTTGATAGGTAGATTGATCATGACTCGCAGATGACCCCTATTGATTTTCAGGTCACTAGGTCAAAGGTCAAGGTCACGATGACCCGAAATAGTAAAATGGTGTCCGGATGATAACTCAAGAATGCTTATGGCTAGGATCATGAAACTTCATAGGTACATCGATCATGACTGGCAGATGACCCCTATTGATTTTCAGGTCACTAGGTCAAAGGTCAAGGTCACGGTGACAAAAAAACATATTCACACAATGGCTCTCACTACAACGGAGAGCCCATATGGGGGGCATGCATGTTTTACAAACAGCCCTTGTTAATAAATGGGTTAAATTTTAACATAAATGTAATAAAGTTTTCAGTATTTATTACACTGTGTTTTGTTTTTTTGTTTGTATAGAATATTTCCCCTTTTAATAGAATTTGGATCTATGCTGATGAAACATTTTACATTAACATTTATTTCAATTATATAACTAATTTTCATGTGATATTTTCTAATTTGGTTAGTTTGGGGTTCACACTGACTATTGTCAACATAGCAACATTTTAGCTTTTTGTGCTTATTAAGCTTGCATAATTAACAGTTCAACACTATTTTGTTTGTTTAGCTCTACACAAGGAGTTCACTGTTCAGCTGGACGACTCATACGCCGTAGAGAACACCGAGGCAACCTTCACCTGCAAGGTCAATGATGATGAGGCCAAGGTCGTCTGGACACTTGACCACAAGCCTCTGCCTGAGTCTGACAAGTACAGGGTGGGACACGATGGCGTGACACACACGCTCACTATCGCAGGCCTTACATCCACTGATAAATGTGAGGTCACAGCAACATTTGGCGATACGTCCACATCAGCAAGACTTGTCGTTGAAGGTGATTGAACTTTTTTTTTTAGGATTTGAAGACATCTTTTAAAACTGTCTATGTTGAATATTAAGAATTTTCTAAAATACGGATTCCTGCAGTTGTGTGCCTTATGCAGAAAAGCTGAAACTAAATAAATTGAGCACATTAATATATTAATAGTGAACATTCATTTAGATTCATTTGATGCGCTATTTGAAGAAATAAAAACTGATAATGGTTATAAATGATGAACTTTTTTTTCATTAGTATAATCACATAATATCATCATCATAGTAATGAACTTTTCTTTGTATATTGCAGATGTCTCCGCCGACTTCACAGCACCATTGTCGGACGTGTCTGTATTGGAGAGGTCCAATGCAGAATTCACATTCGAGCTGTCCAAGCCTGTTGACAAAGTACGCTGGTTCTTGGACAACGTGGAACTACGACCAAACAAGCAAATGGAATTCGTAGATGACGGAAAAACCCACAAACTTATCATTCGAGACGTTGAAGTTACCGATGAGGGACAGATATCAGTGTTGATTGGAAATAAAAAATCCAGCGCAGCACTGTTCGTACAGGAATTGTCACCTGACTTTGTCAAGCCCCTGAGAGACGTCACCGTGAAAGAACGTGGCGTCGCTGAGTTCATCACGGAAGTTAACAAAGAAGGAATAACTGTAAAGTGGTTTGTTCAGAACAAGGAAATCGAAGAAGACGAGAAGTACGAGATATACGCTGAAGGTCGCACTCACAGACTGGTAGTCAAGGACGCTGTGTTTCCAGATGCTGGAGAGATCATGGCCAGAGTGGAAGGCAAAACATTGAAAGCCAACCTCACAGTTGAAGGTAAATCATTTAACCCTTTGCATGCTGGGAAATTTGTCCTCTGCTAAAATGTGGTCTGCTGAGTTTCTAAAATTAGCATTTTCTTTGATTTTTTCAAAGAATACTATAAGAATAGCAAACAGTTAGGATCCTGATGAGACGCCACGTTTTGTGGCGTCTCATCTGGATCCAAACTGTTTGCAAAGGCCTTCAAAATTAGGTTCCAGCACTGAAAGAGTTAATGTATTCATGCTATTTACCCTATACCACTGAGATACGTATTTTGACGCATTTGTAGTCCCATAGAAAGTTAAATTTCATAAAATACCTTTCTTACTTAATTCAAGTTTTAAGGCTTCATTTCCAACCCTAAGATACTGATTAGCATCAAACAGCATAAACCCTGAACAGACTGCGAGTTACTTGCAGGCTGTTCTGGTTTTATGCTGTTTGCACAAAGTCATTTTCACTTTGCCTCTGAGTGGGATTGGGTTAATGTATTCATGTTATTGATTACTTGAGATGCCATTCATCAAGTTCTAGTTAAAAACCAAAGTTAAAGCTTAACATATAAAACTATTCAAAGATTTGATATTTTAAGATGACCATTTAAAAAAAAATAAAGTGATGGTAAACCTAAAAGTTGAAGGTAAAATAACTATTTTGAGATATTCAGCTATTTAAGACGCCATTCTTGTGAATAAATGTAGACAATCTTAATATTTATGCCCCCCTTCCAAGAAGAGGGGGTATATTGCTTTGCTCATGTCAGTCGGTCGGTCGGTCCTTCCGTCCGTCCACCAGGTGGTTGTCAGGCGATAACTCAAGAACGCTTGGGCCTAGGATCATGAAACTTCATAGGTACATTGATCATGACTTGCAGATGAAACCTATTGATTTTGAGGTCACTTGGTCAAAGGTAAAGGTCACGGTGACCCGAAATAGTAAAATGGTTTCCGGATGATAACTCAAGAACGCTTGATCATGAAACTTGATAGGTAGATTGATCATGACTCGCAGATCACCCCTATTGATTTTCAGGTCACTAGGTCAAAGGTCAAGGTCACGATGACTCGAAATAGTAAAATGGTTTCCGGATGATAACTGAAGAACGCTTATTCTTTGGATCATGAAACTTGATAGGTAGATTGATCATGACTCGCAGATGACCCCTATTTATTTTCAGGTCACTAGGTCAAAGGTCAAGGTCACGGTGACCCGAAATAGTAAAATGGTGTCCGGATGATAACTCAAGAATGCTTATGGCTAGGATCATGAAACTTCATAGGTACATTGATCATGACTGGCAGATGACCCCTATTGATTTTCAGGTCACTAGGTCAAAGGTCAAGGTCACAGTGACAAAAAACATATTCACACAATGGCTCTCACTACAACGGAGAGCCCATATGGGGGGCATGCATGTTTTACAAACAGCCCTTGTTAATAAATGGGTTAAATTTTAACATAAATGTAATAAAGTTTTCAGTATTTATTACACTGTGTTTTGTTTTTTTGTTTGTATAGAATATTTCCCCTTTTAATAGAATTTGGATCTATGCTGATGAAACATTTTACATTAACATATATTTCAATTATATAACTAATTTTCATGTGATATTTTCTAATTTGGTTAGTTTGGGGTTCACACTGACTATTGTCAACATAGCAACATTTTAGCTTTTTGTGCTTATTAAGCTTGCATAATTAACAGTTCAACACTATTTTGTTTGCTTAGCTCTACACAAAGAGTTCACAGTTCAGCTGGACGACTCATACGCCGTAGAGAACACCGAGGCAACCTTCACCTGCAAGGTCAATGATGATGAGGCCAAGGTCGTCTGGACACTTGACCACAAGCCTCTGCCTGAGTCTGACAAGTACAGGGTGGGACACGATGGCGTGACACACACGCTCACTATCGCAGGCCTTACATCCACTGATAACTGTGAGGTCACAGCAACATTTGGCGATACGTCCACATCAGCAAGACTTGTCGTTGAAGGTGATTGAACTTTTTTTTTTAGGATTTGAAGACATCTTTTAAAACTGTCTATGTTGAATATTAAGAATTTTCTGAGATACGGATTCCTGCAGTTGTGTGCCTTATGCAGAAAAGCTGAAACTAAATAAATTGAGCACATTAATATATTAATAGTGAACATTCATTTAGATTCATTTGATGCGCTATTTGAAGAAATAAAAACTGATAATGGTTATAAATGATGAACTTTTTTTTTCATTAGTATAATCACATAATATCATCATCATAGTAATGAACTTTTCTTTGTATATTGCAGATGTCTCCGCCGACTTCACAGCACCATTGTCGGACGTGTCTGTATTGGAGAGGTCCAATGCAGAATTCACATTCGAGCTGTCCAAGCCTGTTGACAAAGTACGCTGGTTCTTGGACAACGTGGAACTACGACCAAACAAGCAAATGGAATTCGTAGATGACGGAAAAACCCACAAACTTATCATTCGAGACGTTGAAGTTACCGATGAGGGACAGATATCAGTGTTGGTTGGAGATAAAAAATCCAGCGCAGCACTGTTCGTACAGGAATTGTCACCTGACTTTGTCAAGCCCCTGAGAGACGTCACCGTGAAAGAACGTGGCGTCGCTGAGTTCATCACGGAAGTTAACAAAGAAGGAATAACTGTAAAGTGGTTTGTTCAGAACAAGGAAATCGAAGAAGACGAGAAGTACGAGATATACGCTGAAGGTCGCACTCACAGACTGGTAGTCAAGGACGCTGTGTTACCAGATGCTGGAGAGATCATGGCCAGAGTGGAAGGCAAAACATTGAAAGCCAACCTCACAGTTGAAGGTAAATCATTTAACCCTTTGCATGCTGGGAAATTTGTCCTCTGCTAAAATGTGGTCTGCTGAGTTTCTAAAATTAGCATTTTCTTTGATTTTTTCAAAGAATACTATAAGAATAGCAAACAGTTAGGATCCTGATGAGAGGCCACGTTCTGTGGCAAAGGCCTTCAAAATTAGGTTCCAGCACTGAAAGAGTTAATGTATTCATGCTATTTACCCTATACCACTGAGATACGTATTTTGACGCATTTGTAGTCCCATAGAAAGTTAAATTTCATAAAATACCTTTCTTACTTAATTCAAGTTTTAAGGCTTCATTTCCAACCCTAAGATACTGATTAGCATCAAACAGCATAAACCCTGAACAGACTGCGAGTTACTTGCAGGCTGTTCTGGTTTTATGCTGTTTGCACAAAGTCATTTTCACTTTGCCTCTGAGTGGGATTGGGTTAATGTATTCATGTTATTGATTACTTGAGATGCCATTCGTAAAGTTCTAGTTAAAAACCAAAGTTAAAGCTTAACATATAAAACTATTCAAAGATTTGATATTTTAAGATGACCATTTGAAAAAAAATAAAGTGATGGTAAACCTAAAAGTTGAAGGTAAAATAACTATTTTGAGATATTCAGCTATTTAAGACGCCATTCTTGTAAATAAATGTAGACAATCTTAATATTTATGCCCCCCTTCCAAGAAGAGGGGGTATATTGCTTTGCTCCTGTCAGTCGGTCGGTCGGTCGGTCCTTCCGTCCGTCCACCAGGTGGTTGTCAAACGATAACTCTAGAACGCTTGGGCCTAGGATCATGAAACTTCATAGGTACATTGATCATGACTTGCAGATGAGACCTATTGATTTTGAGGTCACTAGGTCAAAGGTCAAGGTCACGGTGACCCGAAATAGTAAAATGGTTTCCGGATGATAACTCAATAACGCTTTTGCCTAGGATCATAAAACTTGATAGGTAGATTGATCATGACTCGCAGATGACCCCTATTGATTTTCAGGTCACTAGGTCAAAGGTCAAGGTCACGATGACCCGAAATAGTAAAATGGTTTCCGGATGATAACTGAAGAACGCTTATTCCTTGGATCATGAAACTTGATAGGTAGATTGATCATAACTCGCAGATGACCCCTATTGATTTTCAGGTCACTAGGTCAAAGGTCAAGGTCACGGTGACCCGAAATAGTAAAATGGTGTCCGGATGATAACTCAAGAATGCTTATGGCTAGGATCATGAAACTTCAGGTCAAAGGTCAAGGTCACAGTGACAAAAAACATATTCACACAATGGCTCTCACTACAACGGAGAGCCCATATGGGGGGCATGCATGTTTTACAAACAGCCCTTGCAGGTTTTTTTTTGGCCCGATTTTATAGCCGAAATGTTCCCAATCCCAAAAAGTATACTTTTTTTCGAAAATGTAGGAAAAAAATCCCAATTTCCCAAAAAAAAAAAAAAAATTAAATTTTTTTTTTTTTTTTTTTTTTTTTTTTTTTAGAAAGAAGTGTCTTATGCGTATTTTTTCTCAATTTTAATTCAATTACATCTAACAAAGTATTTTATGATTTTGCTCTTTTAATTCTAATGATTAGAAAGTGTTATATCAAATTTAGTATTTCCCTAATTAGTGGACTTTTCATGTGGAAAAAAAAGGCTAATGAATTAATTTTCCCAATTTCATGAAAATGCCGATAAAATTCCCAATTCCAAAGCCATGGGCTATCTTCCCAAAAAGTGGAAAAAAAAACCTGCCTTGTTAAGGTTTTGCATTTTGTCATTTTATTTATCCGACCGAACTGAGGGATGTGTTTTACTTATGCTCACTGTCAATAAAATTGAAAGGAGGCAATTTATTTTCCAACTTGTTCACAGTTTCCTGGTTCACGTGCTGTAATCAATGATGTATATAGTTTGGACATTTATGCCTGATACAAATTGGCTTGAATTATATCTAAGATTTTGTTAGATACTATGGTACGCAGTTAGCTCTTAAACTAATTAACCCGTTGTCTGAAAAAAATATAGTCTGTCAAGTGCATGTCTGATAAATTGACGACGATCAACAATAATCCACATCAATACATTCCAAAATGGCGTCCTGTAGACCGCTTTATCAACCGTGTCCGAAGATATCAAGAATATGAAAACCTTGAGTATGCCAATGTAAGAAAAAATAAAAAATATTTTGCAAAAAAATCATGGGCGTCCGAACGTTCAGGGTGTCCGAATTCTAGGGGTGATTACGGTATATTCAATGTAATGTATGAAATAAACAGATTCTGCAGAGTTCAACTTTTAGTTGACATAATGATGGTTTCCCTTTGAATTTTAGTGAAAGAAATTGTAACCAAGAAAGTATTCTGTATTGGCAATTTCTTGTTTTATCACAATGATTTCGTGTAGGTATATGTAGATTGATGGGTTAATCTGTCGCCTTACAATAATGAGATTACGGTACATTAGTTTTTTGCAGAGGATTCTAAAAATAATTGTGGGAAATAGAACAATTTCTCAAAATGAGCTATTTCTCTTTATTCCACAATGATTTATATCCTTCCAAAGCAATTTCTTCATATTCTTTTACAATTGTAATCGTTGTCTGCAAACTCTTTCAAATTTCCAAAGAATTTATTTTGTGAAATTGTTAAAATGCCTTATCTAGATTTTATTTTGATACAGATGGAGTTGAAGATGTCAGTGACAAATCTTTATCTACAGATAATGCAAAGATTGGTAAGTTGATGCATTTATTCTGTTGAGTGTTTACTCATTTTACTTTAAGTCAATGATTATGTAGAAGCAGAACAATGTTATATTCTTGTGGCGTTTACTGTATAAGGGACATTTTAATAGATTTCCAGCAAACCCTTTTATTAAATTAACCTAAGTAAAGACATTTTAATGGTTAAAAAAAGATGATTTGTAAAAACTAATCACCCACGGTCAATTGTGACAACGAAATAAACTGCTCATTGCAGTTTTTAGGCTAAATTGGCCATAGGCCAGCGGGGCTTATGTCATGATCCTGTGTCTGTCGTGCGTGCATGTGTTAACTTTTTCTTCAAACATCTCTCCTAAAGTTCTGGTCCAATTTTGATCAAACTTCACATTGATGTTCCTGGGGTGACCCTCTTTCAAATTTGTTCAAAGCATGCCCCTGGGGTTTAAATTGACCCTGCCCCAGGGGTCACAATATTGAAAATAGGCTGATATAGGGCCTATTTTGTGAACACTTTAAAAATCTTCCTGTCCACAACAGTGGAGCCTAGGGCTACCAAATTTGGTATGTAGCATTATATGTTGAGTGACAATGGTGCTTCTGTTGCTGTCTAGTGATGGTTAGTTAAAAGGATCATCATTCATATGCTTTCAGACTGGTACATGTAAGTTCAGTTCCTTACACAAATTGTCATTGTAGTACTATAGAATTCAAAACATTGTATGTATGACATATTCCTGTATCATACGTTAAATCAACTGACAATTCCGTTTCATATTATACCTCATCATTTATTCAGATGATGATGATATGGTTGAGGACTCTGCGAGTGATATTTCGGAGGAAGTACCCTATTTTCAAGCTTTACGGTGAGTATTATTATGTGCTAATTTCTGCTAAAAGCTTGAAACTGTCTTTTGATAGTTTTCTGTTTATGCATCCATCTGTCACAAATTTTGCCTCTACAATATTTCTTTTAGGTATGACGAGTGGAGCCTATAACTGATATTTAATTTGAAAATTTATGGTTGATTCTCAAGTGAACAAAATAGGACAAGCGAGGCACTCTCATTATTATATCTGCCACAGAACAAAGTTGTAAAGGGGTGTATACTAGTTTCAGGTTGCTGACATTGCTTTCACAATGAATGCACAAAATTCATATGGGTCTTCTTTATCCATAATGTTGAATTATTTCGAATAAAATAAAAAACAATATCAATATAATTTTGATGAGTGTTCTGGATGGCTTGTCTATCAAAGCATTTGATAAAATGTGTTCACCAATTTTTATTTAAGAGAAATGTATTTTCTGGATGTTTTTTATGCCCCCCAAAAATATTTTGGGGGCATATAGTTTTTAGACTTGTCCGTCTGTCAGTCCGTCTGTCAGTCTGCTCGCCGGTACCTGTCTGGAGCATAACACAAAAACTATAAGAGGTATCGACACCAAAATTCATAGGTAGATAGATCGCAATGAGGAGAGGTGCAGTGTACAAGAACCATAACTCCCATTTGAATAATTTAGGAGTTATTGCCCTTTGTTATTTTTCATACTACAATATTTCCGGAGCAAAACACAAAAACTATAGGTAGATAGATCTTGATGAGGAATATTGCATTGTACAAGAATCATTACTCCCTTTTAATTATTTAGGAGTTATTGCCCTTTGTTATTTTTCATACTAACATTTTGTCTGGAGCATAACACATAAACTATAAGAGATATCAACAATAAACTTCATAGGTAGATAGATCTTGATGAGGAATAGTGTAGTGTACATGAATCCATAACTCCCCTTTGAATAATTAAGTAGTTATTGCCCTTTGTAATTTTTCATACTTAAATTTTGTCCCGAGCAAAACACAAAAACTACAAGAGATATCGGCACCAAACTTCATAGGTAGATAGATCTCGATGAGGAATAGTGCAGTGTTCAATAACCATAACTACCATAAGCATAATTTAGGAATGATTGTCCTTTGTTATTTTTCAATTTTTAAATGTCCAGAGAATAACACAAAAAATGTTTAGTTTAAACATATTTATTTTACATCGATTGTGAAACAAGTTCTAACAACTTAGATCAATCACTGTCGATTCTGCTTCCTGGATACATCACCAGTACTCGCCCCAAAATGTGCATTGTGAAAAGTTGCAAAGGTTGATCCCCCTCACCACAAATTTGAACCCACGACCTTCGGATCTGGAGTCCGTCGTTCTACCCCACGAACACTGTCCTCTACAAAAACTGTTAGGGGTATCAACACGAAATGTCATAGGTTAATAGATCTTGATGAGGAGAAGTGCAGTGTACAAGAACCATAACTCCCACTTGCATAATTTGGGAGTTAGTGCCCTTAGTTCTTTTTCATACTTAAATTGGTCTTGAGCATAACACCAAAAATATAAGAGGAATCAACACCAAACATCTTCATACCCTTCAAATTTTACTACCAATGATTTCCTTTGGGGGCGTATGTCACGTTTTGTGACACTTTTCTTGTTCGTCTTGCAACATGCTACTATTGAAAACCTTGTGACAAAAGGATAAATTGCTCTTAAGTAGCAATTTATCCTTTTGTCACAATGTTTTCAAGGTCAAATGATTTACAAAGCAGTAATTATAAAATGTTGATAACAATAGCAATTTGAAAACATTCATTCAAAGTTATTTGCTGCATGATGTTACCTTTACAGACCCAAGGTCAGAAATACATGCCCCAAGATCCTTATTTATACTTGGCCATTCGATGTTTGGTGTTAGTTCGCTTAAACTCTTTAACTTTGGTGATTGCAGACGAATTTGTTGCATCTTGTATCCGACAGCATTTAAAAATCTTGTAACAAAGGGAGAAATTGCTCATCATGAGCAATTTCTCTATTTGTGACAACATTTTCAAGGGCTGATAGTGTATATAATTTCATATCAAAATTTTTTATTTGGAAAAGAAAAAATAATAAGTCCTCTGCTGCAAATTGTAACAGGTATGAATGAGTTAAAGCTCTTTTGAATGATTCATTGGGTTGAATGTAAATCTCTTTTCACATTTCAGTGGAGATAGATTGGAGAGGTCATCCTCAGCTTTAATGTCAATTAGGAGGTCATGGGTCAATAAAAGGTCAAGGACGGATTTCAAGAAAGAGGAGTCTGGTGTGACTGAACCTCGTCGATTCAAGAGACGAAGATTGGACAAAGTGGAAGAGTCCCAGAAGTAAATTTTTCAACCTCTTTATGCCCGGGTAGGAGGGCATATAGCAATCTGACTGTCCATCCGTCTGTCTGTCTGTTCGGTGTTCATTTTCCGGAGCTTTTTATGCCCCCCCAAAAAATTTTTGGGAGCATATAGTTTTTAGACCGTCCGTCAGTTCGTCCGTCCGTCCGTCCGGTACCTTGTCCGGAGTATAACACAAAAACTATAGGAGGTATCAACACCAAACTTCATAGGTAGATAGATCATGATCAGGAGAGGTGCAGTGTACAAGAACCATAACTCCCATTTGAATAATTTAGGAGTTATTGCCCTTTGTTATTTTTCATACTTAAATTTTGTCCGGAGCAAAACACAAAAACTATGAGAGATATCAACACCAAACTTCATAGGAAGATAGATTTAGATGAGCTAATATTTTAGAAAAACCTTGTGTGCCCTCTAGTTGTCCAATTAGAATGTATATTTCAATGAAATCAAACCATCCTATGATAACTCAGGTGAGCGATACAGGGCCATCATGGTCCTTTTGTTTCGGTGTTCTAATGTATTGAAATATTTCATTCAAATTGTTATTCCGCTGCTTTTTGAAGACATCTGATAGAAAGGATAACAAAATGAGACTCATTTTTAACAAATGAATTGTATGTACTTCAGTTATGCTTTAGAGGACAATTCTGATACAGAGATGGATGTCTCAGATAATGATCCAGACTACAAACCTGACTGTGATGTGAGTTCTGACAGTGATTCAAGGGATACAGAGTTAGCGATTCATGGTAAATATGCATTCAATATGTTGGGTTGATTTTCTGTATAAGTCAGCAAGAGATCATCATTTAACCAAAATATTAACTTGCAGAAGTAAGAATTCTGTCATAACATCATTATTAATAACCTGTCAATAAGCTGTTTTTGGTGATGTAACGATCCACATGCTTTAGCTTCGATGTCATTCTGAATCTTCCTTGTGCTACTTTGCCTTTTTACACATTTTCAATGCAAAACTAAGGAATCACTGGTGAGTGAAGTCGTAACTAGTCCCCTACTGGTGGGGACTTTAGGTTTGCCCTCCGTCTGTCCGTCCATCCAAAAATGTGTTTATGTTAAGACTATTAAAGGTTTGATTGATGAAACTTTGTATGTGGACAGATGGCAATATGTGTATTGTTATCCCCCACCAAAGGCGAGGGGGTTATAGTATTAGCGTTGTCCTTCCGTCAGTCTGAGATATATCTTTACCTTTATCTCCATAATCAATCATTGGAATTCAACAAAATTGTACAGAAGTGTTTCTTACCATAATGCGCCGAAATGATTTTTATATCCCCCACTATAGTAGTGGGGGACATATTGTTTTTGCCCTGTCTGTTGGTTGGTTGGTCTGTTGGTTGGTTTGCGCCAACTTTAACATTTGCAATAACTTTTGCAATATTGAAGATAGCAACTTGATATTTGGCATGCATATTTATCTCATGGAGCTGCACATTTTGAGTGGTGAAAGGTCAAGGTCATCCTTCAAGGTCAAATGTCAAATATATGGGTCAAAATTGCTCATTTAATGTACACTTTTGCAGTATTTCAATATTCAAGATAGCAACTTGATATTTGGCATGCATAAGTATCTCATGGATCTGCACATTTTGAGTGGTGAAAGGTCAAGGTCATCCTTCAAGGTCAGAGGTCAAATATATGTGGCCAAAATCGCTCATTTTATGAGTACTTTTGCAATATTGAAGATAGCAACTTGATATTTGGCATGCATGTGTATCTCATGGAGCTGCACATTTTGAGTGGTGAAAGGTCAAGGTCATCCTTCAAGGTCAGAGGTCAAATATATGTGGCCCAAATCGCTTGTTTTATGAATACTTTTGCAATATTGAAGATAGCAACTTGATATTTGGCATGCATGTGTATCTCATGAAGCTGCACATTTTGAGCGGTGAAAGGTCAAGGTCATCCTTCAAGGTCAAATATATGGGTCAAAATTGCTCATGTAATGTCACTTCTGCAATATTGAAGCTAGCAATTTTATATTTGAAATGCATGTGTATCTCATGGAGCTGCACATTTTGAGTGGTGAAGGGTCAAGGTCAAGGTCATCCTTCAAGGTCAAACGTCATATAGGGGGACATTGTGTTTCACAAACACATCTTGTTTTTTTTTAAATTCGATTCACGATGACTGACTGGTGGCCATTTTGTCTTTGAATTTTGCGTTCTTTTGTCGGTCATCAACTATATCTTCATAACCAATCAACGGAATTCAACAAAATGTTACAGAAGTGTTTCCTACCATAATGGGCCGAAATGATTTTATTTTTTTAATTCGATTCACGATGGCTGACTGACGGCCATTTTATCTTTGAATTTCACATTCTTTTATCAGTTGTGCAATATTGAAGATAGCAACTTGATATTTGGCATGCATGTGTATCTCATGCAGCTGAACATTTTGAGTGGTGAAAGGTCAAGGTCATCATTCAAGGTCAAAGGTCAAATACCTACTGGGGGCCATAACTTTTGCAATATTGAAGATAGCAACTTGATATTTGGCATGCATGTGTATCTCATGCAGCTGCATATTTTGAGTGGTAAAAGGTCAAGGTCATCCTTCAAGGTCAAAAACTTTAACCTTGCTCATAACTTTTGTAATATTGAACTTGATATTTGGCATGCATGTCTATCTCATGGACCTGCACAATTTGAGTGGTGAAAGGTTGAGGTCATCATTCAAGGTCAAAGTGGTAATGGGGGCATAGCGGTTTCACGAACGCATCTTGTTTAAGACTAACACAGTCCAACCGCCAGCCCCAAAATAAATGGGATTATGGTCATTGCCATAATCCTGATTAAAAAATATGGCATCTGCTTTTTATTGTCTGCTGCAAACTCATCACAGCTACAAATGAGTTAAAAACATAATTGAGAAAAGGCACAACGCTTCACATACAACTTTTCTTTTAGTTCTGCACCCATTTATAAACATAATTTATTCGGCGGGGGATATCAGTTCAAATGAACTTGTTTTAAAAAAATTGTTTTTAGGTGCCCTTTATGCCCTGTATACTACTCAACTTTATATTTAACAGACTCATCTGAAGGTAAAGACAAACAAGCTGAAGAGCAGGTCCACCATGTGTCAAGTTCTGTTCTCGATACAAAACCAAGTGAGTAAGGTTTTTCTATCATTCTATCATTATTAGTCCCCTACCGGTTTCACCGGAGGGGACATATGGTTTGCGCTCTGTGTGTAAGTCAGTCTGTCAGTCAGTCACACTTTTCTGGATCCTGTGATTACTTTAAAAGTTCTTCATATTTTTTCATGAAACTTGAAACATGGACAGATGGCCATATGGAGATTATGCACGTCATTTCATTTTGTTCCTACGTCAAGAATTCTGGTTACTATGGCAACAAATAGACTAGCTACTGGTAGGGAACTTTTATTGCTTGGCAATAGTCTTGTTACTTATAAACATACATGTACAAACAAAATGCACTGAACTCGTGGACAAGATCAAAAGTGGGTCACATGGAGTCAAAAACAAGGTGAAAGAAACCTTAGGACCCATACATTTTCATATCCCTGCGATCCATACATTTTTATATTTAAATGAAGTTTAATCTAGTGGTCTTTTACTATTATAACAAATCATGGGCACATTTACTTGTTTACATAAGTCATTTGTGTTATATGACACTATGACTTATGTGGGTGATTGTGGGTCATCTTCCCAGTCTTGTTTGTGCATTTACCTTATGCATTGTCATGTAGTTTTGATATTTGTGTCAAGTAAACTAATTTGTAGTTGTCCAGGGCTCAACCTTAACCTAAAAATCAACTTGCCCTGGTGGGCAAGTGCATAGAAAATCTACTTGCCCTGAATGTAAAGCAGTCATAAATTTGTTATAAAATAACTTGCCTGGACCCAACTTTTACCTGCCTGGGGCAATAGGACAACCGTTAATGTTGAGCCCTTTTGTCACATACTCTTCACACATGTATTGCTTAATGATGTAAAAGGTTTGTGTTTTCTTTTAGCTATTGCAGTTGAACAAAGAAGAGATGCCTTAGGAAAAGGGCAAAGAGACTGGTCAAGGAAACACACATGTTTCATATGCGATAAACGAGTGTGTGACATTCCAAGGCATGTTACTGCAAAACATCCTAAAGAAGAACTTGTAAAAGAAGCTCTATCTAAACCATTGGGTTCAAAAGAAAGGAGAAATATTTGGAGAATTATTACAAACAAAGGTACATTCAAGCATAATTCCAAAGTCAAAGACATTGGTGGGGAACTTCATGTTTTCAAACGATCAAGTAGCTCCAGGAAAGCAGAGGAGTATAAAGCTTGCCCTCATTGTTATGGTTATTTTTTAAAAACCCAGTTGTGGAGACATGGAAAAAAGTGTCAAGCATCTGTTTTTCTTGGAAAAGAGAAAAATGTTATTCAGAGTTCCATATCGTCTATATCAACTGTGATGCAGTCTGCTGCTTCTTCCACCAAAATTGCTCAACAGCTGTTTGAGATTTTCCTAGATAAAATGAGAAAGAAAGATGAAGTTTTCATTATCGTGAAAAACGATTTCCTTTTGAGTACTTATGCAAAGTCTCTGCTTGAGGAGGGAAAAGAACATAGTGATACATCGTGGACAGTAAGACTACTGGCCAAACTACTAATCAGCATAAGACAGGTCTCAAATTGCGAAAGCTATTCCTGGATGGAATTGATAAATACAGAACACTGGAATGAGATAATTCATGGTGTGAAAACATTAAGTGAATTTACATTCTCTGAAAGTGGAATCATTGTTGAGAAGCCTAATATAGCTTTGAAGTGTGGCCAAGGTATAAAAGGTCTTATTGCTGCAGCGGAGGGCATCGCTTTACGCCAGAATGATGATGTTTTGCTGAAAAAGATTGAGAAAATGTTCAAATTGTATGATGGAGAATGGGCTAAGACTTCCAAACACTGCAACAATAGCATCAGAACAAAGAAAGAAGACCAAGTGGAGTTGTTGCCACTTACAAGTGACATTACAAAACTGAAGGAAAAGACAGTGACTGAAATAAATAGGCTAATTTCTGAAATCAGTTTTGAGCCAACATCAGGGCGGTATTTGATGCTATCAAAACTCACTCTTTCAAGGCTAATAACCTTTAATGCTAGAAGAGGAGGAGAACCAAGTAAATTAAGAATAAAAAACTGGCAAAATATATGTGAAGGAAGTTCCATTTGTCAAGAAGAACTAGATGCACTACCTATTGAAGAGAGGAAGTTAGCAGAGAGACTGAAGCTTGGGTATGTGAAAGGGAAAGGTGCAAGAAGCAAGAAAGTGCCCATTATATTCCCTGAGGAGACAGTTGCTGCAATTGACATGTTAATGCAGCATAGAGAATCCTTCATCATGAACAAAACTAACCCTTACATATTTGCTAGGCTCTACAAGAATTCGTTAAAGTCACTTCGTGGTTCTGACTGTGTAAGAGAAGTTTGTGTGATGGCAGAGCTTCAACATGCATCTTTAGTTACTGCTACACAGATGCGAAAATATCTAGCTACAACTTTACAATTGCTAGACATGAAAGAAACAGAGCTCCGTTGGATAACAGACCATATGGGTCACACTGTTGATGTACATAAGAAATGGTACAGACTTTCAAACAGGGCTGTGGAGCTAACAAAAGTAGCCAGCATTCTATCAGCCACTGAGTCGGGTCATCTTAAAAAGGCACACCATGTACTGTTTGATAATGTGAGCAAAGGTAAGACAATACAACTCTTTGAATGATAAGTTAACAGTGAATGCCTGACTTGTAATTAGCTGGGTGACAAACGGTTTTGAGCTTACAACTATCTACTACTGTTTAAAACAGCTACTTTCTGTTATGCTTTTTATACACCCATTACTGGTAATTGGGGCTATATAGGAGTCACTTTGTCGGTCGGTCTGTCTGT
Source organism: Dreissena polymorpha (assembly GCF_020536995.1). NCBI lineage: Eukaryota > Metazoa > Mollusca > Bivalvia > Myida > Dreissenidae > Dreissena > Dreissena polymorpha. The sequence goes on along the minus strand of NC_068357.1, from coordinate 135,931,048 downwards.
CGATCTGTCTGTCTGTCTCCAAAATGAGCTTGTCCGGGCCATAACTATGTTGTTCATTGTTAGATTTCAAAATCATTTTGCACATTTGTTCACCATCATTGGAGGGTGTGTCATGCGAAAGAATTACATCGATATCTCCCAAGATCAAGGTCACACTTTGAGTTCAAAGGTCAAAAATGGCCATAAATGATCTTGTCCGGGCCATAACTATGTCATTCATTGTGAGATTTTTAAAATACTCGGTACATTTGTTCACAATCATTTGACGGTGTGTCATGCGAAAGAATAACGTCGATATCTGCAACGTCAAGGTCACACATTGAGTTGAAAGGTCTAAATAGCCATAAATGAGCTTGTCCGGGCCATAACTATGTCATTCATTGTGAGATTTTAAAATGACTTTGTACATTAATTTTGTGCAGTCATTGGACAGCATGTCATGCGAAAGAATTCAAGGGTTCAAAGATCAAAATGGCCATAAATGATAATGGCTTAATAATTCTTAAAAATCACCATAAGTTAGCTTCTCTTGTTTTGTGAAGACGGCATGCAAAATATTCTGTGTCAATGCAGCATATGGGGGTATACGTCACGTCTGTGACAAAGCTCTACTTAGATTGGCTGTTTTAGAAGAAAACCCGAGGTATTGTCATAGCCAGCTCGTCTTCGTCGTGCTAAAAACTTTTACATTTTGTCAAGGTTTTGAACATTAGCTCTAAAATCAAAGTGCTTCAACCTACAACTTTAAAATGTCATATGTAGCTGCACCTTGATGAGTTCTACATGCCACACCCATTTTTGGGTCACTAGGTCAAAGGCCAAGGTCACTGACCTCTAAAAAAAATAAAAAATAAAAATTACAAGCTTTCATTTATTCAAACCTGCACCCGCAGCCGAGCGTGGCACCCGTTATGCGGTTCTCTTGTTTTAGCTCACCTGAGCACCAAGTGTAAGCTAATTGACCAAATAACATGACTACGTAGTCTATAGTGTAGGGGTAAAGCAGATGTGGGTTCAAGTCCCACCAATGGTTGACTTTCATTTTCTAGCAGGTGGATTGGTTTTGATTCAAGGTGTTGCTTTTGTAACTCCTGGGCCGGTATTCTGAAAGTTTTTCAGAGAATATCTAAGACAATTCTTAAAATTCAATAAATTTGTTGAACCAAAATACTTAAGATGGTTATGCGGGCAACCAATTGTAAAAAGTTAGTTTCCAACCCTGATGATGATGGTGGTGGTGTTTCTGATGATGATGATGATGATTATAAAAAAGCAGTTATGGTGATGAGGATGATCATTATTAGTATTTGTTGATCATATAATGAATACTTGTATGTAAGATTGCTTACTCACACAGTTTGTGTAGCACTTGAGAACACACACATTGTATGTAGCACCTGAACTATGGTCTTAAAACCATAGTGCTTCTGTTATCTTTGATAGAGTGTGGGCATTAAGGAAATAAGTTTAGCCTTCATATTATATTATTAAGCATGTTTTTAGATGTTGAAAAATCACAGATCGATGGACCATATGCTTGCACCCAGAATGTCCAAATGACGCAGCAGATTGGCAGGATCTCTAGTGATGGGTCAGAGTCATCCACCCTGCAACCCAAAGAAAAGAGGTTGTCTGATGAAGGTTAGTCAATACAAATCAATTCATGTTTCCTGTTTTCTACACACTTATTTATGGCAGGCAGTTTGACGAATAATCCTAAGAAACTAGGTTTCTCATGAAAACCTAGGTTCTCGCTTGAAGATTGCACATGGCTTCCAGAACCCAAGTTTTTATTTGATATCCTAGGTTTTCATCAGAGCCCAAGTTATCATTAAATGTGCATCAAACGGCGATAGCTTAGGTTCTTATTTGAAAACCAAGGTTCTGGTAAGAACCTAGGTTCTCATGAGAAACCTAGTCTCGTTATGCGGTTCTCTTGTTTTAGCTCACCTGAGCACCAAGTGTAAGCTGGTTGACCAAATAACGTGACTAAGTAGTCTATAGTCTAGGGGTAAAGCAGATGTGGGTTCAAGTCCCACCAATGGTTGACTTTCATCTCCTACTTCTCAAGCCATTGCCCTTTTGGCTGTGGGGGTTGAAGGAATAGAATACACCCACCATTTAGCACTGCATATCAAAATAGGTGACTAAACGGGTTTGCATGATTAGAGTCCATGCAAGTCATGGATTCTAGCAGGTGGATTGGTTTTGATTCAAGGTGTTGCTTTCGTAACTCCTGGGCCGGTATTCTGAAAGTTTCTCGGAGAATATCTAAGACAATTCTTAAAATTCAATAATTTGTTTAACCAAAATACTTAAGATGGTTATGCGGGCAACCAATTGTAAAAAATTAGTTTCCAACCCTGATGATGATGGTGGTGGTGTTGATGATGATGATGATGATTATAAAAAAGCAGTTATGGTGATAAGGATGATCATTATTAGTATTTGTTGATCATATAATGAATACTTGTATGTAAGATTGCTTACTCACACAGTTTGTGTAGCACTTGAGAACACACACATTGTATGTAGCACCTGAACTATGGTCTTAAAACCATAGTGCTTCTGTTATCTTTGATAGAGTGTTGGCATTAAGGAAATAAGTTTAGCCTTCATATTTTATTATTAAGCATGTTTTTAGATGTTGGAAAATCACAGATCGATGGACCACATGCTTGCACCCAGAATGTCCAAATGACGCAGCAGATTGGCAGGATCTCTAGTGGTGGGTCAGAGTCATCCACCCTGCAACCCAAAGAAAAGAGGTTGTCTGATGAAGGTTAGTCAATACAATTCATGTTTCCTGTTTTCTACACACTTATTTATGGCAAGCAGTTTGACGAATAATCCTAAGAAACTAGGTTCACGAAAACCTAGGTTCTCTCTTGAAGATTGCACATGGCTTCCAGAACCCAAGTTTTTATTTGATATCCTAGGTTTTCATCAGAGCCCAAGTTATCATTAAATGTGCATCAAACGGCGATAGCTTAGGTTCTTATTTGAAAACCAAGGTTCTGGTAAGAACCTAGGTTCTCATGAGAAACCTAGTCTCTTGGGATTATGCATCTAATAATCGTGGTTTTCATTTGGGAACCATAGTTCTCATGATAACCTAGGTTCCCAGAATTACACTGTGAAAACCATAGTTCTGATGACGAGAACTTAAGTTCTCTTGAAATCTGTGGTTTTCATTTGGGAACCATAGTTCTCATGAGAACCTAGGTTCCCAGAATTACGCGTTGGACGGCGTAAACTTGCTCGTTTGGAATACGGGACACATATTATTCAGGGTGCAGGATTAATGGGGTTCACATATGATTACACACGGGCTGGACAGAATGAAAACACGCTGTTAAGAACTTTATTTTTGCAGATATCTCAAGTTATTGAAATATGTTTGCAAAGTCTTTAGTGCATACGTTTTTCTTGCAGTGTGGGCCGATATCTTAAGATTGAATAATACATTGTTACACATTATCAATTGAGATTAAACTTCTATTTATACCATAATGATTGCTTACTTAGCAATGTCTGAACATTGTTCAAAAAAATGTTTTTGGGGAGTAACATTCACTCTTTCACGTCTATTTCTTATCATACTGATGTATTGAAAATTCAATAATATTCAAAATCACTTTCTTCTACATATATGCCGTCAGCATGTACCAAGCAATGGGAGGCAACTGGAGGTTAATTATGGCAAGCGGTTCAAGGCATAATCCCAAGAAACTAGGTTTCTCACGAGAACCTAGGTTCTCATTTGAAAACCTTAGTTTACGCTTGAGAACCCATTTTCTCGGCAAGACGACGCACATAGACACATAAAAGTTATTATTTCAGAACCCCGGTTTTCAGCGCGGTTCGACGAATAACCCCAAAAAACTAGGTTTCTTGGGATAATTTGTCTAACCGTTTGCCATACTTATTATGTGTCATGTTTGGCCATAGCATTATCATAATGATTGGAAACTGTTGCAAGTTTTTTTTATGCCCCCAAAGGGGAGCATATAGTTTTCGCACTGTTGGTCAGTCAGTCTGTCCTTCACACTTTTCGTGTCCGCTGTCTAATTCAAGTAGTTCTCATCTGACCTTCACCAAACTTGGTCAGAAGTCTAGATAATGTCTAGGCCAGGTTCGAACATGGGTCATGCCGGGCCAAAAACAAGGTCACGGGGTCACTTAGTGCGTTTTAGACATTCAGCATGGTGTCCGCTCTCTAATTCAAGTAGTTTTTATCCGATCTTCCCCAAACTTGTTCAGAAGTTTTATCTATATGATATCTAGGCCAAGGTTGAACATGGACCATGCCGGGCCAAAAAACTAGGTCACAGGGTCACTTAGTGCGTTTTAAACATTCAGCATGTTGTCCGCTCTCTAATTCAAGTAGTTTTCATCCGATCTTCACCAAACTTGGTTACAAGTTTTATCTAGATGATCTCTAGGCCAAGTTCGAACCTGGGCCATGCCGGGCCAAAAACTAGGTCACTTTAAAACATTAACACAGTTATGCTTTTATGTAGTGACAAAGTAACAGTTGGGGGCATCCGTGTCGTGTGGACACATTTCTTGTTTGTGATAGACAATGATTTGTACAAAATGCTTGACAATACTGCTCATACATTTGATCTTATATGTTTGAAAATGATGATTTAGAAAGGCCAACATAAATCTCAAATATACTTTTAATGCTATTATTTTTCTTCAGGAAAGAAAAAACAAGTGCATGTGGCTTGGAGAGTTGATGAAAAAAAAGCACTGTACAGTGCCTTCGGGCAATATTTAAATGGCACAAGAGGTCTGCCTGGAAAAGGAGAGATTTTTACAGCACAAACCAAATTTAGTATTCTCCAAAACAGATCATGGTTGAACATAAAATATCAGTTGAAAAATATGCTAAAGAAAAATAAGTGAATTATTCTTTGAGACCATGAACAATGTTATGTTGTATATTAATTGATACTTTGAAAAGTGTTCTGTTGTGCATTAATTGAGACCTTGAACAGTGTTCATTTGTGTATTAATTGAGACCTTGAACAGTGCTCATTTGTGTATTAATTGAGACCTTGAACAGTGCTCATTTGTGTATTGAGACCTTGAACAGTGCTCATTTGTGTATTAATTGAGACCTTGAACAGTGCTCATTTGTGTATTAATTGAGACCTTGAACAGTGCTCATTTGTGTATTAATTGAGACCTTGAACAGTGTTCAGTTGTGTATTAATTGAGACCTTGAACTGTGCTCATTTGTGTATTAATTGAGACCTTGAACAGTGCTCATTTGTGTATTAATTGAGACCTTGAACAGTGCTCATTTGTGTATTAATTGAGACCTTGAACAGTGCTCATTTGTGTATTAATTGAGACCTTGAACAGTGTTCAGTTGTGTATTAATTGAGACATTGAACAGTGTTCAGTTGTGTATTAATTGAGACCTTGAACAGTGTTCATTTGTGTATTAATTGAGACCTTGAACAGTGCTCATTTGTGTATTAATTGAGACCTTGAACAGTGCTCATTTGTGTATTGAGACCTTGAACAGTGCTCATTTGTGTATTAATTGAGACCTTGAACAGTGTTCAGTTGTGTATTAATTGAGACCTTGAACAGTGTTCAGTTGTGTATTAATTGAGACCTTGAACAGTGTTCAGTTGTGTATTAATTGAGACATTGAACAGTGCTCATTTGTGTATTAATTGAGACCTTGAACAGTGCTCATTTGTGTATTAATTGAGACCTTGAACAGTGTTCATTTGTGTATTAATTGAGACCTTGAACAGTGTTCAGTTGTGTATTAATTGAGACATTGAACAGTGTTCAGTTGTGTATTAATTGAGACCTTGAACAGTGCTCATTTGTGTATTAATTGAGACCTTGAACAGTGCTCATTTGTGTATTAATTGAGACCTTGAACAGTGTTCAGTTGTGTATTAATTGAGACCTTGAACAGTGTTCAGTTGTGTATTAATTGAGACCTTGAACAGTGCTCATTTGTGTATTAATTGAGACCTTGAACAGTGCTCATTTGTGTATTAATTGAGACCTTGAACAGTGTTCAGTTGTGTATTAATTGAGACCTTGAACAGTGTTCATTTGTGTATTAATTGAGACCTTGAACAGTGCTCATTTGTGTATTAATTGAGACCTTGAACAGTGCTCATTTGTGTATTAATTGAGACCTTGAACAGTGTTCAGTTGTGTATTAATTGAGACCTTGAACAGTGCTCATTTGTGTATTAATTGAGACCTTGAACAGTGCTCATTTGTGTATTAATTGAGACCTTGAACAGTGCTCATTTGTGTATTAATTGAGATGTTGATCTTAGTTGTAAAACTTCTTTCTTGAACTTTTGCTGTTAGTCATTTTTGTAACTAAGATTTAGATTAACCCTTTACCAAACGACAAATCTTGAACTCTTCTAAATTGGAAGAAGTTGCAGATGACAATTACAATTGTAAAATAATGTAAAGAAATTGCTTTTGCAGGTGAGAAATCATTGTGGGATAAGGAGAAAGTGTGGGTCAATTTGAGCAATTTCTCCTTTTCTCACAATTATTTCTAGATCCGTCTGCAACAAACTAGTAAAATTTCGTCATTGTTTGGTAAAGGGTTAGGATTTTCAAATTTGTGCTAAACACTATATTGTACCATTAGAAACTAATACTCTATGCCCCCTTATAAACAGGTCGTTATATCCCAAGAGGTCTATATACAAAGTATGTGGGGACTATATTTGATTCCATCTGTTTGTCCATTGTCTGTAGATAAAATTTTGTTTTTAATTTTTCAAGGATGGCATTTTGACAGAATTTAATAAAATGTTCATATTTAAATGCAATAATGTACTGTGTGTCTTCCTGTTATTTCATTTTTGGATTGAAATTTAATGGCCTACACTACAGGCAGCAACTTCAAGGGGCCATATTGGGGTATTCATCTCATTAACTCATTGGTTCCTGTTTCAATTTGCAGCAAAGGACTTCAACAAGAATTTTATTAAATGTCAGATAATTGTTTAGAACTGTTTTATGTATCATTAGCCCTTGAACACTAAGGGACAAAAGGAGGAATTGCTCACCATGACCAATTTCTCCTTATTTTCCCCGTCGAAATGAAATTTCGGAAGGGATATTGTAATAGTCTCCGTCTGTCTGTCTGTCCGTCCGTCCGAAACTTTGTCCAGAGCATATCTCAAAAACTATAAGAGGTATCAACACCAAACTTCATAGGTAGATAGATATCGATGAGGAGAAGTGCAGTGTAAAAGAACCATTACTCCCATATAAAAAATGGGAGTTATAGCCCTTTGTTATCCCGGCCGAAATGAAATTTCGGAAGGGAATATAGTAAGTCTCCGTCCGTCCTTCTGTCAGAAACTTTGTCCATAGCATAACTCCAAATCTATTCAATGGATTAACTTTAAACTTAGAATATAAACAGATGGCAACTAGGAGAAATGCAGTGACCAAGAACCATAACTCTATCTACCTTAGTTTTTTAATTATTTCCCTTTATATAATTTCAAAGTAAATTTTTGTCCGGAGCAAAACTCTAAATCAACTGAAGGGATTTACTTGAAACTTGAAATATAAACAGATGGCAAGTAGAAGTGCAGTGACTAAGAACCATAACAGTATCTACCTTAGTTTTTGAATGATCTCCCTTTATTTAATTTCAAAGTAAATTTTTTGTCCGGAGCAAATCTACTGAAGGGATTTACTTGAAACTAGAAATATAAACAGATGGCAACTAGGAGAAGTGCATTGAACATGAACTATAACTCTATCGGCCGTAGTTTTTGAATTATCTCCCTTTATTTTATTTCATAGTAAATTTGTATCTGTTTTGTCCGGAGCATAACTACAAATGTTCTCATACAAGCAAACTATTTCGGCGGGGATGGCCATGTCAACATGGCTCTTGTTTATATGGTATGTATTTATTTTGTCATTCCTTTAAAGGTCAACCTCTTGAACAAGAATTTAAGCTAACTTTGTATTGTCAATTTGAAGTAAAAATTGTTGAACAAAACAAGTTTGATAAAAAAATGTCTCGATATATGTTAAAAGCTATTTTTAGTCCCATACCGGTGTAACCGGAGGGGACATGGTTTGCGCTCTGTGTGTTGGTCAGTCACACTTTTCTGAATCCTGCAATAACTTAAAAAGTTCATCATATTTTTTCACAAAACTTAAAACATGGGCAGATGGCAATATGGAGATTTTTTATGCACATCATTTAATTTTGTTCATACGTCAAGAATTCTGGTTGCTATGGCAACAAATAGACTAGCTACCGCTAGGCGACTTTTATTGCTTGGCAATAGTTTTGTTGTATAATAGTTATCTTTTTTATGTTTTTTTTATTGTTTCTCAGTGCATACGACAGTTTTTATATCTATTTTCTATTTCTGCTCCACCCTTCGCCATTGTTACTGCTGTACCCTTTGCCAGTATTTAAAGCAGACTTTAATGTTATGCTCAACTTTTGGTCTTCAACACCTTGAAGCAAATACAAACTACAATGCAATATTTCATTTGAATGGTTAAGCTTGTATTAATCAAGATTTTGATGACTTGGAAAATGACTGAACCAAGTCACATTTTGTAAAAGTTGACTTAGTCCGCTTGTGTGCTCTATGCAATCTTTATTGTTTGCCTAATACTCATTAATCACATTTACTGTTTTTGCATACATTTAGAGAAGAGTTCTTTATGTCATTGATCGTTTTAGCATCTGCTTCAAATGTTTAGGAACATGAGAGAATTGATTTGGATAATATCAGGGGGAAATGTTTATTTCAGAGATCTGGATAAGTGGGGTATTTCCTTGCTAGCTTTCTTAATTTTGATCAAAATTCTATGTTGTGGGTACTCATTAGAACCGTCTCTATGAGACAATTCCAATGAGTACCCACAACATTGGACTTAGTGAAAAATAACTGATATAGAAAGAAGTCAGATTCTTGCCCTTATCTAAACCTCTGTTCATTTGGTGCACTGTTCAATTTTTGTAATGAATGGCGGCCCTAACTTTGTTCTTATGTTAGGTTGTCCAAACTGGAAGCAGCAGCAGATAACAGTATTATTCCAAAGTCAGAAATTGACATTTCATATGCTGCTCATTCCCTTTTTTCAGAAATTTGCAGCTGAGGGCTTTAAAGGGATCTCATTAAAAGAAGCACATCTTTAAGAATAGTTGTTTCATCACGGAATTTGCGAAAAAACCTTGAGACAAAATGAGAAATTGTTTATCATGAGCAAATTGTTCTTCTGTCTCAATGTTATAGATGCTGTCTGCTGCAAAGGATTCGAAAAGCACTTGAATTAGGGGAAGAAATAATGCAAATTCAAGATAGTATTTAATTTGATGTATACTTTTCTTTTTGACATCTGTTTGCATTTGTAATTTAAAACCATTGTCTTTTATTTTGAATTTTACTGGTTTCATACTTTTATTTTCATTTTGCAAGTTTATAGTTCTACGTTGTTCATTTCATTCATTAAATGTCATAAATCAATAAGTGTTTCTTTTTATTTGAATAATAAGGGAGCGTGTGAAAGGGATTGAGCTAGAGATGGAAAGTAAATGTAGATGGAGAAGCTCCATATCTCCATGTGTAATCAGCTCTACTGGCCGAAGGCCTGAAGAGCTTATATGATGGTGTGGTTTCCGTTGTCCGTCTGTCTGTCCGTCCGTGCGTCCAATAGACTTTTTCTTGTTTACCTAATAAATTCCACAGTTTTCATCCGATTCTTTTCAAACTTACACAGTGTCTTTATATCAATGAGGACTCGAACCCTATTTAAAAGAGCAACATCCGAGAAATAAGTCCAGAATTGTCTCTCCTTAAATTTGAGAAAATTGTGAAATTCCACTTGTTTAAGCGATTAAGTCCACAATTTTCATCCAATTCATACAATACTTGCACAGTGTCTTCATATCAATGAGGACTTAAAACCCTATTCAAAACGAGCAAAAATCGGAGCAATCAGTCCAGAAATATCTCCCCTTGAATTAAAGAAAATTGTGAAATTCCGCTTGTTTACGCGATAAAGTCCACACTTTTCATCAGATATTTTCCAAACTTGCACATTGACCTTCTATTAACATGAGGCGATACTTATTATTTAGGGGTGATTAATTTCCCATTGGCCTGGTGTGATTGCCAGAGGTTACTATCCGAAGGGTGGTCTTGTAACAATAATATGACAGAAATATGATAGGGTGAAACCCCCTCCCCTTATTTTGGATCAGCGTACTGCCTTACTTTGAATAAGAGTACTGCAAACTTTTAAATAGAGAACGCAAGGGGTATAAAATGCATTTCATAGAAAGAATTCTCTTGTCGGGCTCGCTTGTTTATGATAGTGTTGATTGAAGCTATTTCAAAGAAAAACATGGGCAAAATAATTGCGCTCTTGATCTCTGTGTTTTCAAAGGCAAAATAGTTGCGTTCCGACCCATTGCGTACGGCCTATACCAACCTTGAATATTTTGTACCACTTATGGACGTTTCATTCTCAAATACTTGTTTAAAGTTACCTGAAGTGGGCAGTGGTCCTACTTGTAAGGTTGTTCGAATTCTAGATGGTGAAGAAATTATTTTAATTATTTAAACACGGACAATAAAAGTTCCGATCGAGGCGGATAATTTCATATTGTGTGTTGATTTCGGGTGTTGCGAGAAAGAATGAGTATTTTTTTTCGGCGTAGCTGTTTAACCCAGCCTTTCACCTTAAATCACCTTTTACATAACGCCAGCAGACCCGAATGAATACAATTCATTTATTCCATTGGCTGAGTGAGCATAATCCACTAGAACATTGGCAACATCACCGCGTTTTTTAGTTTAGGATGTAAACTGTTCAGTGTAGGTAGATGCGTACTACTCTCTACATCAACCCACATACACTTACTATATGCCTCTACAAAGCAAAGAAATTGCAAAAAAATGGCTGGAAATAAGGTTTTTTGTCACCAAAAAGAATTATAAAGTCACTGCTCATATAAGATTTCCTGGTCTTCTCCAGATGGTATTCATGTTTTTCCAACATGGTCATTAAAAACGCAAATTTCTCCACAAGAAATAGTATATTGGAGAAACCCTGCTGAGAGGTTATTGCAGACATGTGTAAGTTTGTATAAATCCTTAAATTATTGTAGTGGCTTGCAAATTAAAGCAGTTTTTCTCCCCTAAATGCCTGAATATGGTCCATTTTGCCCAATCTTCTACTTCAGGGAGCCACATTTCTCTCATTTTTAAGAAAATTTGTCAGGAATTTTTCTACATGTAAGCCAATACCTTTGTTATCAATGTTAATACACAGTTGTTTCAAATTGGACTTGGAAAATTTTAATTTTTCCAATTTACTTACCCTATGTAAGTTCATGGTGAAATACCGAACACTGCTCCAATGAATTTACACTGCTCGCAAGGTTTCGGGTTTCCTGGGGTATACATGTTCATACAAAACATACACTCACATTTTGGCCCAGTTACAATTACGCATTGCCGGTCAATTCCTTCCCCAAGACCTTCAGGATCAGTGTTGGGTCAGTAAATCGTCAGGGTAAGACGGAATGTACTATCAATAAATGCCTTATGTTGATAACACAGTCTTGCTTTTAAGATATAAAATTACACGAATTTTAGGGAAAGAAATGAATGAAAACCTATCGGTAAATGCCATTTGTCTTGTGAAACAAAACTACCGAAATATAAGTGTCCGTGATATAAGGGAAAACTGCAAGCCAGAATAGGCTACCGACATTTGCCAGTTTGCTATACATAACACAGTTTGACTTCAATTTTCTATCGGAAAGTATCGTGGTTTGATGTTCCATTTACAAGACGAAATGAGATTTTTAAAGACCCGCATCATACAAAAATGGGTCTTAAGTAATATGCTGCCAGAGTAGCTCCAGCCAAGCTTTTCAGGATATGCATACTGAATAGGCTACTCTGCGAATACCATGTGTGTGTAATTCAGAGTTTATTTATAGGTCGTCGCTGAGTCTTCACGACTACATTCTGGCACAAGGACATACCACGAAAGCTTGCGTGCTTTGTAATAGCGGAAAGCGCAGCTCCTGACCAGATTGCGCATGTGCGCAGGCTTGGCTTTAGCTACGCTTTCCGCATATGCCATAAGACCCATTTTTGAAAGAAGCAGATGTAGCAGTGTTTTTTGAATGTGTGGAAAGAAAACTTCGTCTTAATCAAGTATCAACATACCATATGTTTCGATGACGAAGAAATACATTCATAATAAACCACGTGAGGACATAATATGATGTGATCTCACTTAGTAAAATTTGTATCTACGAACACTACTATGTGGTTTAATATACGTGCACATCATAACAAACATTTCATGCGGTGGATATGCGACTATTAAGTGAAAAAAGAAAACAACAATACTTAAATCTTTGTTTTTATATAATAACTTAGGAACGTAAATTTTCTACATTTATTTCAAACCAGCATATACGTCGAATATATGTCGAACCGCGTTTGCAGCTTGTTTTAAACGGACACACACATTCAAATGTAGCTCTTTGTGTATCACAATAACAATAATACAAGTAAATGCCAAAAAGATTATCCTATCTGTGTAAGTTTTCAGTACATCAACTGGCATCAAACGAATAGCAACACAGTCAGTTATCTTACACTTTAAGAATCGCTACATAACACGCCATATACGTGTTTGTGTGTGTTAAGACACACACGTTTTGTAGCACAGTAACACACTCATGAAGCTTCGATATTAAATTCTATGTAGCACCTGCACACTGGTGCTACTTGCTGCAGTAAAATTCGAGGTTTTGTGTATTGGAAGGAAATGCTTTCAGCCTTCACATCTTGTCCTTTTTGTGTTTCATTTATCTACATTGAACTTTTTCCATAAGTCTTACCGCGGTAGTACGTAGGGAAACCAGTGTGCTACTTAAGCCGGTCTGTGGAGTAGGTGCTACTATGCACTTTATACACGTATGTGTGTGTGTGTGTGTGTGTGTGTGTGTGTGTGTGTGTGTGTGCGTGCGTGCGTGCGTGCGTGCGTGCGTGCGTGCGTGCGTGCGTGCGTGCGTGTGTGTGTGTGTGTGCGTGTGTGTGTGTGTGTGCGTGTGTGTGTGTGTGTGCGTGTGTGCGTGTGTGTGTGTCATTTTAAGGGTTTCAAATGTGTAGTTAGTTATATAAATGATATTGTTATATTTCCAAATATGTTTTTTTCAAGACATAAGTGTAACACACTTCATATTTAAAAAAGTGTTTGTTTAGTGTTAAATGAGTGTGTGAAGTCCAAAGTTTTATATTCTAAAGTTTTTTTCGGATTGTTTATAGTTGTTTTTAAATTAATAAAAGGTGGGTTGATTGAAATGTGGGCATTACAACGTGTTTACATTTTATTAAGTTGTTATGGTTAAAACTTAGTATTTCACATTGTATATGGAAAGTAAGCCAGGTTTTACTTTGACATGTGTCTAAATTTTACTATTTGAATCTGTATTGGTGAATACATAACCTCACTCAATTTGCTCCTTAGTTGTTAGCACATATTATGGTTTTACCTCTGATGATTCAACCTCATATGATGATATTTCCCCTGATGATGATTTAACATCGTATGCTGATTTAAACCCTGAAGTTGATTGAACAACTGATGATATAACCACTGATTATGATATATCCCCTTATGATGATATTACCCCTGATTATTATTTAACCCTTGATGATGGTATAACCACTGATGAAAATAATATCATATCAACATCATATGTTGATTTAACCTTTGATGATGAGTTAACCACTGACGATGATTAAACCCCTGGCTATAATTTAAACTTTTTTTAAGATTGTATCTCTTATTATGCGTTAACCCCTGATGAGCATTTAGCCCCTGGTGATGGTTTAATTAGAAATGATGATTTAATATCTTATGATGATTTTAACCCTCACGACGAATTTACCCATGATGAGAATCTACCCTTGTTAGGGATTGTACACCTTATTATTATTTAACCCCTGATGATTATTTAACCCCATAATTATGGTTTAACCCCTGATGGTGGTTTAACCCATGATTATTTAACTGTATTGTCCCCTAATGATTCTTTATCACTTATTGACGATGCTGCGAAGCAGCTCGTCTAAGTTATCGTACCATGAAAAAATTCTTCACAATGGCACCCTATGTAAAAGACCGAGCCAGTCCGATTGAGATAGCTCGATTTTTCTAATCGGCATACCTCGCTGATTATCATTGATAAAGGTTAAGGAAGCTCAGCTATTAGTAGGACAGCATATTCTGGGAAAAAGATTTAATAATAGTTTGAAAACGTTAATTTTAAATCAGTAATATTCAATCTATTATATGTTTATAGATCAATGACACAGCTATGCATTTTCTGTATTGTATTTGACATTAATCGTGATTCTGTAAATAAATTGCGAATAAAAACGTGTATAATTAACGTTTAACGCGATCATGAGTGTAAAGAAAACGAATTATTTCGAACCTGCCATTTGTAAACGTTATAGCGAGTATGGTATATAAACAGCATAATAGCCGTACGACATCTATGAAACTCGCTCTTATGCGTGCTTTCTCATTTTGCATATTTATTAAACTTTTAAAACAGAAATTACAGAGCCACATCAGTGCACATACTATGTTCGATAATTCATTCGTCTGTTGGATGTTGTTTGCTGTTTTAAACACATATTAGGTCATATCGCGGAGATTTAGTTAACCTTACCATGTGTTCATGGGAGAACTCACGTATTCAAGTGCTCTTACGACTATGTGCTCATACCTACTTTCGGGAATCATCATGAAATTATTACCGTACTTTACGAACAAACATTCCTAAGCTTATTGGATTAAATACAAAAATAATCAAAAGATAAAAAGTATATGTTCATGCACATGGGCAGGTGAAATCACGTCCGTACACATAACATCATTAACTTAGGAAAGGAAACAACGAAATATAAAGTTTGGTATGATATACATGTGAAATTAAAGAGCATTGTGTAATTAAAGAGCATGTCAAGTTTTGAATATATCTGCTGAAACGTATTATTATAACCCACAAACGTTTTACTGTAACAGAACTTTTTTTTTAAAGATAAGTGGTACAGAAAATACACGTCGAATATCTTTTTTAAAGATATTTCTTGTTATATTTGATCGAAAATGTAACCCGCCTCCCATTTTCGCTGAATGGGACAAGTTCCCCACGGGTACTACTCCCGTACCCCAAAAAAAAATTCCTACCCATTTTGTTTCGTACCCAATTTTTTTTTGTACCCAAATATTTTTTCGTACCCAATTTTTTTTGTTCCCTAATTTTTTTCGTAACCAAATTTTTTTTCGTTCCCAATTTTTTTTGGCATAATTTTTGTACCAAACTTTTCGTATCCATTTTTTTTTCGTGCCCATTTTTTTTTCGTACCCAAAATTGTCGTACCCACATACACAATTGTGGTGATGTAGATAAACTTAAATTTATGCTTTTATATCCATCCTCTTCAAAAGCATCGTCACACCAGTACTGTCAATACTTTGATTCACATATTAGGGATAATTATGATTTGGGGTTAAGTCATCATTAGATGTTCAGTCATCATCAGGGGATGAATCATCGTTAGGAGTTAAATCATAAAAAGAGGTAAAATAATAATAAGGGGTTCAATCTTCATCAGGGGTTAAATCAGCGTTAAGGTAAAATAATTATAAGGGGTTACATGATTTTAGGGGTAAAATCATAATTAGGGGTCAAATTATCATAAGCAATAAGACATAAGTGGTGAAAATCACCGTAATCAGTGTTTACAGTTTAAAGGGTGTGTCTCGTGGTGCATTGCTGTCTAAGTACAACCATTATCTAACAAGAATGTTTACACAGCCGTTTGAACACATCTTTTGAAGTTGGAGCGCCTTTAAACCTCGCGATTTCTCCAAAGCTGTGCTTTGAATTGACCGTTCACATGCGGTCATCCCATTTTTGTTCATAGGTGTGTGTGTGTGTGTGCTTGCGTGCGTGCGCGCGTTCGTGTGTGTGTGTGTTTGTCATGTGTTCTTGTAATCTAGCTTAATGTATGGCATTTGTTCACCTACTTAAAAAAGGACCTTGATAGGAACTATTTACTTACAATTAGCATATTTCGGGTATACTTAAGAATTTAGAATTCATTTTAAATCAACATTTTGAAAACAAAACGCGACTATTCGGTGGTTGTGTGCATTCATCGCTATACGCCAGCAGTGAAAGTATACATGCTCTTGATAAAGTCACTATGACATAAAATAAGTCTCATTATAACGACACTGGCTGTAACTTCCTCATAACTTATAAAAATAACGTTTTATATCTTAAATAAAATATGACGCTCTTTTTATAGTAACACCACGGGATTTCCACATCTTTGGGATTGCAATGTTCATTTTATGAAAAGGTTTGGCAACTATACAAATTCAGAAGTGTTTTCTTATTTTATTTATTCTCTGATCATAAATTAATACACAAAGTTATTGATTTTTATCAAATAAATATCTAACTTGTTTGAATAACGATAACTAACAGTTCGTTTCATCCACTTAGTCCTACCGAATAACATTTATCTGCCAATTTGTACCCTTTTTATGTTTGTGATTTGATGATTATTGTTTACTGCATTATAAACATAAATCAAACTGAAAGTGTCTTAAGTTTGCATAATTTTATCTACATGTCTGTTAGATGTTTATATAACAACCATGTTGTATTAACACACATTGTTTTATATTCTCATTTCCCCAAAAAATAATCGCTCAATATTACCTACTTAAAAAGACAAAAAAAAAATATTCGCGAAATCAAAATGTGTACTCGTAAAATCTAAATGCACGTTCACATATACACATGAGTTGGTCATAGTTGAAGACAAAAGCAAAATATTAAAACAAATCAAATTCGTCATTTAGCGTGAATCGATCAAAATCAAAATCAAAGTCCCAGTCATCAAAGACTGCATACCGCGAGGTTCCCGAAACTACCCGGTAATGACTGCTGATCCCGGATCCTGGGATAGTGTACCATGTTCCGCCAGGTGAGCCACGGACGTCAATTTTGACACCACCATTTCTCGTTGTCAGTTTTGCAGATGGGATGCTGTACCCGACCTCAACGTCTCCACGATCGCATTTTCCGTGCCGTTCTAACTCTTTGAAAACCCATAGGCGACGAACGTCCACCGTCACCCATTTGCCGTCGTGCATGGCAACGGTTATAGAAGGTATCGAGTGGATTCTGCAGCTTAAAAAAAACGAAAAAAAACATTAACATATTTGATGCTTAGTAAAATATATTACGAATATATTACGATAAGTATACATTTTGGTCGGAAGCAACGGCGGTGAATAGAACCCCATAATATAAATAAAAAGCTTTTGATTTTTTATAATAACTATTGTAATTCACATTTCATGAATACGTCATAAGCAAACACTTACCTTCACAAATTCTGTTCAAAGTATCCCCTATGAGTCGTCCACTATGGCTGATTTAGAATCGAACATATTGCTTATCGAATTTTGCAAATAATGAATTTCCGACGGCCTAATCTGCATTTTAGTTATTGTGAACAGTCTTTAAAGCATGTATAACAATATATGTGAACTGTGAATAAATCAATGTTTCATTGTAACTGAAATATTATTCTAACAATACCGGACAATTCAGTTTTGTAACACGATATATTAAACTAGACAGTCGAGTAGTGAAAGCTGCTTTTCGTATATATTTCGTGGAAAAAAACATTTTTCTTATTTGAATACCTGGCGAACACCTTGTGAAGAGCTCTTCATTTTAATTTTAAACCCTATGGAACACATAGTGCACAGCTATGCATTATGCTACTTGAAAGCACTGCTCAATACGGCGGTAATCATCATTTTTACTTGAATACCTGGTGAACACCTGGTGAAGAGCTCTTCATTTTAATGTTAGACCCTATCAAACGCCCAGTGCACAGCTATGCGTAACGCTACTTGAAAGCACTGCTCAATACGGCGGTAATCATCATTTTTTACTTGAATACCTGGTGAACACCTGGTTAACAGCTCTTCATTGTAATTTCAAAACATATTAAACACATAGTGCATAGCTATGCATTATGATGCTTAAAAGTCTGGCTTTATACGGCCGCAAACAATCTTTCATTATTCGAATACCTGGCGAACACCTGGTGAAGAGCTCTTCATTCTAGTTTTAAACCCTGTCGAACGCTACTTAAAAGCACTGCTCAATACGGCGGTAATAACCATTTTCTTATATGGATACATCTCGAAGACCTGGTGAAGAGCGGTAATCACCATTTTCTTATTTGAATAACTGGCGAACACCTTGTGAACAGCTCTTCATTGTAATTTGAAAACGTATTGAACAACTAGTGCTCTATACGGCCGAAAACAACATTTCATTATTCGAATACCTGGCGAAGATCTGAGGAAGAGATCTTCATTTTAAATTTAAAACCTGTTGAACACCCAGTGCACAGCTATGCGTTACGCTACTTAAAAGCACTGCTCAATACGGCGGTTATAATCATTTTCTTATTTGGATACATCTCGAAGACCTGGTGAAGAGCTCTTCATTTTTATTTTAAACCTGATCGAACGCCCAGTGCACAGCTATGCATTAAGCTACTTGAAAGCACTGCTCAATACGGCGGTAATCACCATTTTCTTATTCGAATACCTGGCGAACACCTGGTGAAGAGCTCTTCATTTTATTTTAAACCCTATCGAACACCCAGTGCACAGCTATGCGTTACGCGTCTTGAAAACACTGCTCAAATTCGGCGGTTATCACCATTTTTTTGAATACCTGGTGAACACCTGGTTAACAGATCTTCATTGTAATTTCAAAACATATCAAACACCTAGTGCATACTATGCATTAAGATTTTTGACAGCCCGGCTCAAGTTGGCGGCATACACTAATTTTCATTTGAATACCTGACGAAGACCAGGTGAACAGCTGTTCATTTTGATTTGAAAACAAGTCGAATACTCAATGCATAGCTATTCGTTATGTCATGAAAAGCTGGTGAAGATCTGGAGCATAGCTGTGTTTTCCTTTTTAAACATCTGACGAAAACCCAAAACATAGCTATGCATTTCTATTTTAAACAGCTGATGAAGAGCTAACATCTAACAGCCAACTTTACATACCTACTACTTGGGTTTATTGGAAAAAAATGGCTTGTTTTGTGAAAATTATGGTCAGTTTTTTGGGGGAAAAAACGTTGATTCTTTGCAATTGGAACGCAGCCGAATATCGGCGGTAATTTTGGGCAAAAAAATCATTGAATGCAAATAATATGTTGTTAATGATTAAAATCGTATTTTCAGTTCATGCTGATGTTGTTTTTTTTAACTAATGTTCATTACTGTCGTCATAATGTTTCTAAGATGGTAAGCATTCCGGTATTTTCACAAGTGAAAAACAACGCAGGAATTCGTGCGTTTATCTATTTCGTTTGACAAAATGAGCGTTTCGTTCAGAACTCCAGAGAGCTTTATGAGGAAATTTTATCGGCGTTATAAGAAGTATACTTCTGCGAAGAATGTTCAATTTGTTTATACGAGAACTGGTCCATATTGAATTATCATAATGTTTATCCAATTTCCATTTTGAAACCTCTCAACAGTGTTATTTATATTAATGGAAGGGCCATCCTGACACAGGCACATAAGACGATGAATACCTATACGATTTACCGTATCTAAGGGAGAGGTTCAATATAATACTGAATCTTTTCCTCATGGTACAGAAAATACACGTCGAATATCTTTTTTAAAGATATTTCTTGTTATATTTGATCGAAAATGTAACCCGCCTCCCATTTTCGCTGAATGGGACAAGTTCCCCACGGGTACTACTCCCGTACCCCAAAAAAAATTTCCTACCCATTTTTTTTCGTACCCATATATTTTTTCGTACCCAATTTTTTTTGTTCCCAAATTTTTTTCGTAACCAAATTTTTTTTCGTTCCCAATTTTTTTTTTGCATAATTTTTGTACCAAACTTTTCGTACCCATTTTTTTTTCGTGCCCATTTTTTTTTTCGTACCCAAAATTGCCGTACCCACATACACAATTGTGGTGATGTAGAAAAACTTAAATTTATGCTTTTATATCCATCCTCTTCAAAAGCATCGTCACACCAGTACTGTCAATACTTTGATTCACATATTAGGGATAATTTTGATTTGGGGTTAAGTCATCATTAGATGTTCAGTCATCATCAGGGGATGAATCATCGTTAGGAGTTAAATCATAAAAAGAGGTAAAATAATAATAAGGGGTTCAATCTTCATCAGGGGTTCAATCAGCGTTAAGGTAAAAATAATTATAAGGGGTTACATGATTTTAGGGGTAAAATCATAATTAGGGGTCAAATTATCATAAGCAATAAGACATAAGTGGTGAAAATCACCGTAATCAGTGTTTACAGTTTAAAGGGTGTGTCTCGTGGTGCATTGTTGTCTAAGTACAACCATTATCTAACAAGAATGTTTACACAGCCGTTTGAACACATCTATTGAAGTTGGAGCGCCTTTAAACCTCGCGATTTTTCCAAAGCTGTGCTTTGAATTGACCGTTCACATGCGGTAATCCCATTTTTGTTCATAGGTGTGTGTGTGTGTGCTTGCGTGCGTGCGCGCGTTCGTGTGTGTGTGTGTGTTTGTCATGTGTTCTTGTAATGTAGCTTAATGTATGGCATTTGTTCACCTACTTAAAAAAAGGACCTTGATAGGAACTATTTACTTACAATTAGCATATTTCGGGTATACTTAAGAATTTAGAATTCATTTTAAATCAACATCTTGAAAACAAAACGCGACTATTCGGTGGTTGTGTGCATTCATCGCTATACGCCAGCAGTGAAAGTATACATGCTCTTGATAAAGTCACTATGACATAAAATAAGTCTCATTATAACGACACTGGCTGTAACTTCCTCATAACTTATAAAAATAACTTTTTATATCTTAAATAAAATATGACGCTCTTTTTATAGTAACACCACGGGATTTCCACATCTTTGGGATTGCAATGTTCATTTTATGAAAAGGTTTGGCAACTATACAAATTCAGAAGTGTTTCCTTATTTTTTTATTCTCTGATCATAAATTAATACACAAAGTTATTGATTTTTATCAAATAAATATCTAACTTGTTTGAATAACGATAACTAACAGTTCGTTTCAACCACTTAATCCTACCGAATAACATTTATCTGCCAATGTGTACCCTTTTTATGTTTGTGATTTGATGATTATTGTTTACTGCATTATAAACATAAATCAAACTGAAAGTGTCTTAAGTTTGCATAATTTTATCTACATGCCTGTTAGATGTATATATAACAATCATGTTGTATTAACACACATTGTTTTATATTCTCATTTCCCAAAATCCTCAATATTACCTACTTAAAACGACAAAAAAAATATTCGCGAAATCAAAATTTGTACTCGTAAAATCTAAATGCACGTTCACATGTACACATGAGTTGGTCATAGTTGAAGACAAAAGCAAAATATTAAAAACAAATCAAATTCGTCATTTAGCGTGAATCGATCAAAATCAAAATCAAAGTCCCAGTCATCAAACACTGCATACCGCGAGTTTCCCGAAACTACCCGGTAATGACTGCTGATCCCGGATCCTGGGATAGTGTACCATGTTCCGCCAGGTGAGCCACGGACGTCAATTTTGACACCACCATTTCTCGTTGTCAGTTTTGCAGATGGGATGCTGTACCCGACCTCAATGTCTCCACGATCGCATTTTCCGAGCCGTTCTAACTCTTTGAAAACCCATAGGCGACGAACGTCCACCGTCACCCATTTGCCGTCGTGCATGGCAATGGTTATAGAAGGTATCGAGTGGATTCTGCAGCTTAAAAAAAACGAAAAAACCATTAACATATTTGATGCTTAGTAAAATATATTACGAATATACGCAGCCGGATAAGTATAAATTTTGGTCGGAAGCAACGGCGGTGAATAGAACCCCATAATATAAATAAAAAGCTTTTGATTTTTTATGATAACTATTATTATTCACATTTCATAAATACGTCATAAGCAAACACTTATCTTCACAAATTCTGTTCAAAGTATCCCCTATGAGTCGTCCACTATGGCTGATTTAGAATCGAACATATTGCTTATCGAATTTTGCAAATAATGAATTTCCGACGGCCTAATCTGCATTTTAGTTATTGTGAACAGTCTTTAAAGCATCTATAACAATATATGTGAACTGTGAATAAATCAATGTTTCATTGTAACTGAAATATTATTATAACAATACCGGACAATTCAGTTTTGTAACACGATATATTAAACTAGACAGTCGAGTAGTGAAAGCTGCATTTCGTATATATTTCGTGTAAAAAAACATTTTTCTTATTTGAATACCTGGCGAACACCTGGTGAAGAGCTCTTCATTTTAATTTTAAACCCTATGGAACACATAGTGCACACCTATGCATTAAGCTGCTTGAAAGCACTGCACAATACGGTGGTAATCACCTTTTTCGTATTTGAATACCTGGCGAACACCTGGTGAAGAGCTCTTCATTTTAATTTTAAACCCTATCGAACGCCCAGTGCACAGCTATGCGTTACGCGTCTTGAAAGCACTGCTCAATACGGCGGTAATCATCATTTTTTACTTCAATACCTGGTGAACACCTGGTTAACAGCTCTTCATTGTAATTTCAAAACATATCAAACACATAGTGAATAGATATGCATTGTGATGCTTAAAAGTCTGGCTTTATACGGCCGCAAACAACCTTTCATTATTCGAATACCTGTCGAACACCTGGTGAAGAGCTCTTCATTTTAATTTTAAACCCTGTCGAACACCCAGTGCACAGCTATGCATTACGCTACTTAAAAGCACTGCTCAATACGGCGGTAATAACCATTTTCTTATTGTAGAGGCCAAGAACTAAACCCAAACTGCCACCTAGCATTACATGGGCAAGCCTATATGAAAACTCCGATGAATAACCCTTTTCACACAGTAAATATAAACTCAACTAAATTTTTACTTTTTATTAAAGGACCTTATAACATAAAAACATAAAAAATGGTTCTGGCATATAATGTCTCGACTCCAAGCAGCAAGGGCCACCTGCGAACATGGCAAGCCCAAACTAACTGCAAATAACTAACTGCACAAATAAATTGTATATGAGTGCTGACTCCGGGTGACGGCCATCAGCACTCCCAACAAAATCATATATATTTTCCCCAAAAAATGTGCCAGGTAAAAAGCGTCCATCCGGCACTGATTGCCAAGGAACTGTGAACTTCAAGCGACTGTCGACGAACCCGAGGTGTCCGAACTGCCCCATCGGAAGTGGAGTCGTGACCGACCTGTATCCGACGTTTGGTACTCTGCGGCTACACGGCAAACTGAAAAACGCAACTCAAACCAGCAGAATATGTAATATACTAAAACCAAATCTAGTACGGAAAACAATCAGTTTCCCCTTATGTTATTAAAATTAATGTGGACAGGCAAATAAAACTTAAAATAAATCTATATTTACCCTAAGCCTGACCAAATTTTTAAATATATAACGGACGCAGTAAAGTGTGACAGAACAACACTGTGTAAAAACAAACTACATGGGTTGGGTGGGAGGGGAGAAAATTTACAACCTTTTGTTTGTGTAGATAACAATGAGAAAGAAATTTTAAATCTGTAAAATTCGCTACTTCGGTTAAAAAACACCAACAATAAGAAAACTGAAAAACCAGCCCAGCAGTGGCCCAACAATAAACAGGTCTATTATTAAGTAATAGACCATATTATTGTAGAGGCCAAGAACTAAACCCAAACTGCCACCTAGCATTACATGGGCAAGCCTATATGAAAACTCCGATGAATAACCCTTTTCACACAGTAAATATAAACTCAACTAAATTTTTACTTTTTATTAAAGGACCTTATAACATAAAAACATAAAAAATGGTTCTGGCATATAATGTCTCGACTCCAAGCAGCAAGGGCCACCTGCGAACATGGCAAGCCCAAACTAACTGCAAATAACTAACTGCACAAATAAATTGTATATGAGTGCTGACTCCGGGTGACGGCCATCAGCACTCCCAACAAAATCATATATATTTTCCCCAAAAAATGTGCCAGGTAAAAAGCGTCCATCCGGCACTGATTGCCATATGGCCACCCAACAACGCTGACCCAGCGGCCCAAATGCCCCAACCTCGAAACCAGCTGGGCCAGAGATGACGGGTGGCCACTGCCAAAGAACTTTGGCTGCAGGGCGGATGGACGCATGCTTGGAGTCGGAAGCAGTAAACTGTAAACACAAGGCAAAGATATGAATAAAAACTAGCAGCAAAATGCATAAAACCCAGCAGAAAAAAAAAAAAAAAAATGCATAAAAACTAGCAGCAAAAAATTGCATAAAAATTAGCAGCAAAAAACTTTCTTTTTTCTTTTTTCATACATATGAGTAAGAAAAATATGCATACAAACTAACTGCAAATATCTATTTTTGGACTCAATAGCAACACCAACATACATAATGTTTGGGATTTAAAATTGTAAGAACCCCCAAATTTGTGCAGCTAGAACTGCAGTAATGGATTGGTGTATTATGCTTTATAAATTTTTCAAGCCCTGCAGACAGATTAGAAAGAAAAATATCTGTACCCAGAGTTGACAAGTGGACTCCGTCCTTCTCAAACAAATGTTCCTCAAATTTTCCAAAGTCAGAGTTGGCCAAGTAATGCCCTCCGCATGCCAAAGCCCTAGATGAACCGTGACTATTAAGGCGCTTTCTTGCTTTGTCCATAGCAACTTTATTATCAGAATATCTCCAATTTGACCTTGGAAGCACTGCAGACCATACAATCTTAACACTTGGAAATATAGACAGTATAGTCCTGAATAGCTCGACAATCAATTTTCGAAGGTCCACCAGTGACCGACGACCAAGATCATTACCACCTAAATGTAACACAATATAGTCTGGAGAATTACCCACATTGGCAAGCGAAAGAAATTTGTTCTTTGATTCTGCAAGTGTTAACCCACTGTACCCTTGCCACCAGATGATGTTGGGTTCAAGGCAGAGGTTGGCCCCTTCAGGTCGTAATCTTGCTGCTATGAAGGCTTGCTTGATTATTGATGAACCCAGTATCCAGATGGTTTTCCCTAAATACAACTTGGTTTTTGTTAGTCACATGAATCTAACTATATGAACCATACCTTTTTAATGGGGGTTATTTATTAGGCTGGGCATGACAACAGGAACAGGACGAACATATGTTTGGTAGGCATTGGAAGCCCATCTGCCTGCCTGTTTAATGATCTCCACTGAATAGCCTAGTTGGGAAGCTGCAGTTGCTGCTCCAATTCTGAAGGAGTGGGATTTGTAAGACCCATAATTTAGACCCAAAAGAGAAACCGATTTCTTAAGAATAGCAGAAAATTGGTAACGAGTAATTGGTTGTTTGTTAAAGTGCAAAAACAAGGGACGAGGCCCTTGAAGACGAACATGAAGATACTGGTTAAGACACACAACTGGGCAAAATTCACTGTTTGACCTAGTAATTTTGAGCGCTACCACTTTGCCCAACTGATCAGTTTTTGAATGCCGGATTGAAATGATTACCCCATTGTGATCAAATTGTAAATCTTCTATTGCCAACACCGCTGCCTGTAAAATACTATCACCTTTTTTAGGAACAGCTATTTCGCCAACTCTTAGAAAACCGAAAAACGCTAGCATAAAAGCTGCAGTGAACAGTTTTGCTTCTTAGACACTGGAACACACAATATTAAGTTTGCTTACTATCCCTTGCAGTAACGAGAGGGTAATTGGAAGCCTATTATCGTGTGTTTTCTTATCTTTTTGCATTCCTTCCACCATTTTTGAAACAATGAACTTTTTGGTAGGGTCAACAACATCAAGCAGCTTGCAATGAAAAGCTATAGAGCTTAAGTATGATTTTGCTGTTTTGTGTGATAGTTTCTGTAGGGATAGCCATGCTACAAATCGAACCACCTGTTCAACTGTAGGCGGCCAGGCATCTGACAAGCCGTATTGCCTTTTAAACTCAGAGAATCTCTCTAACCCAACGATGTATGCCTTTTTTGTATTAGCAGCAAGGGAATTGTCTAGCAATCTATTAGCCTCTTGTTGCAGATCATCAGTAAAAACTCCGGCGGGACTGATTCTGGACTCGCTTGTGCCTCTGGTGCTAACTGTTGTAACCTGTGAAACTGTTTACGAGAAATTGCATCAGCAATGTAATTGGACTTTGATGAAATATGTACTGCTTTAAACACCACCGAGTATTTCATAACTAACAACACAAATGTTCTAACCAGAAACATCAAACGTTTCGACTTGGAAAACTGTTTGTTGATCACTTCTACCAAACCTAAATTATCAATATGAAACTTAATCTTCCTGTCCCTCAAAAAGACCCCCCAGAGCCATATTGCCAACAAAACAGGGACCATCTCTAAAAATGTTATATCTGATAAAATAGGTTGGCCTTGCCATTGAACAGGCCATGGGCAATAGGCCCAATTACCTCCAAAATAACAACCACAGCCAAGAGTAGCACCACCTGCACTATCAGTGTAAAGATGAATGACAGAGTTATCCAACCATACTTTATTTGGAATATGTACAATGCCATTAAAATCTTCAATAAATTGAATCCACATCAGGATGTCTTCTCTCATTCACCATTAACTCTTATCTTATAATAGGACTTTTTTAAGCCACACATAGTATCATAAAATCGGCGCAAGAATGCCCTACTTGCTCTTACTGCTTGACTACAAAAACTCAACTTCCCAGTCAAAGACTGCAATTCTTTTAACGTAAGTCTCTTTTTTACTAGACAATTTTGCAAAAGCTTCAAAAGTTCTTCCACTTTTTTAGCAGGTACTCTAACAGTCATTTGCACAGTATCTAATTCCAGGCCTAAAAATGTCAGTACTGTTGTTGGGCCGACCGACTTTTCCACCGCAACTGGGACTCCCATTTCGGTGCATACTTCCTCGAAAGTAGAACTAGCATGTTACAATTATTTGACCCAGCTGCACTTCCAAAAATAAAGTCGTCCAAATAATGATCTAAAGTTTGAATCCAAGTTTTGAAACTTACTAGCCAATGTATAAAAGTGGAGAATGATTCGAATAAAGCCGGAGCAATAGATAAACCCATTGGTAAGCATTTGTCAACATAATACTGGTTGTTGAACTGAAGCCCCATCAAGTGAAAGTCCCCTGGGTAAATAGGCATTAAACGAAAAGCCGATTTAATATCTCTTTTTGCCATCATTGCTGACGTACCTAAACTAAATAACATGTCAGCCACTTTGTCAAATGATGTATATTTAACAGAAATGTCTTCCACACTAAAACCATCATTGACACTTGACCCATTGGGATACGACAGGTGTGTAATTAACCGCCAACCCCCGTCTGGCTTCTCTAAAATGCCTAATGGACTTACTTTTAAATTGGAAATTGGTGGGACTTTGAAAGGACCTGAAATTCTACCTAAGGAAATCTCTTTGTCAAGTTTCTTTTGGACTTCTGAAAAATGCACTTTTGTTGAAACCAAATTATTCGCTGAAGAACCTAGATGTGAACCCTTATAACCCAGCTTAAAACCTTGCTTGAAGCCATTACTGAGCACAGAAGCTACTGCTTTATTTGGATATAACTGAAGATATTTAGAAATCGTAACAACATTGATTGGCGACTTGCCAAGAGACCAAACTGAGGTATTAGTATCTGCTAAACGGGCCCCGGAGCCCCTGAAATGGGCCTCTAGGTCGGAACGTGTAAGCTCTAGGCCTGTACGAGGTCTGGGTGACAGCCCCCCTGACAGACCCTCCTCCCAAGGAACTGGTGTTGCGAGGCTTGAGATATTGAGATGGCATACCCTGGAAGGATGGTCGGAACCACAAATCATACAAGCATGTTTGTAATTGCAAACTGACCGTAAGCATCTGGTATAATTGAAATCATAACATTTTCTTACAAAATTCCATGTATCATGAACTGGCTGCCTTGGAGGCCCCATACACAACAGCCAAAGCTCCATATCAATCATTGCCCACGAATTCGCTGGGTTATTACCCATTCTCAACCTAAACTGTTGATCATAAGATCTCCAACCCTCAGTGTGTCTTGCTGCCCCCAGCCTTATAGTGTGCATATACTTTAAGAGATCTTGCATTTTAACCGGATGAGCACTTAAATAAATGCTTGAGAAAATGAGGAATGCGTCAGTCCATTTAGCTATATCCACAATGCTTTGTTTCATGTTGGGCTTTACCACTAATTCACCCGAATTATTCAAAACCAAATGTTTTCCTAAATCTTCAGGAACTACCGGGGCCTCCAACAAACATGCCAGATCTACATATTGGCCTGATATTATTTTGTCTTTAATTGACTGAGGAACATGATCACCTAAAACAGACTGAAAACTAGGAAACATGCATGGTAAAAAAATATCCTCACTAAAACCATTACCCGATTGAACAGCCGGATCTGGCGGGCTTGCTGCAGGCTGCATCTGGTCGCCCAGTTGTTGACTGAGAGGCAGCTGGTCGGGTTGATGGCCGGACTGTTGGTTTGAAGACCATTGGCCGAGTCGATGGCTGGGGGTGAGAGGCAGCTGGACAGGCTGTTGGTTGGGAGGCAGCTGGACAGGCTGTTGGTTGGGAGGCAGCTGATTGGGCATTTGGGTAGAAGGCAGCTGACGGGGTTGTTGGCTGGTGCCAGGTAGGTTTTGGCTGGGATGCTGGTGTAGTTTGACCGACGGACGGCGCCTTTTCCGGTTTCGCGTTTCCATGTGTGCAATAAAATAAACAATAAAGATAATAAGTAAATACCGAAAAAAGCCATATTTGGCTTATAGCTAACCCACTATAATAATTAACAAACCTTTTAGAGATTTATTGCATATGAACTAAAACGTGACTCAACAAACTGTCTTGGTAATTATAAATAAATGCGCCATAAGACCACCTCTTACCTGCAGTAAGTACCGACTATTGCCGCAGTGCCACAATTAAGTTCCTTTTAATATTGCTACATAAAAACCAACATTCATTTAAAGTGTTTATGATAAACCTGAACATAGTGCCCGCCCTAATTGAATCTGAAGCAACCCACTCTCCAGAAATGGAATAATAACGCTAAATATATTTTGACATTTTTGTGCTGACCAAAAGTAATATGTTAGTTTAACACGCCACGGGAATTCCTTGATTTCGATTGAAATTTACCCTCTTACTGCCAGTGAGATATTAGCCTATTTTCAGAAAATAAGTATAACATGGTTATTTCACTGAATACACGAATGCATATCAACTACGTTTTCTCATAAAGCTTGAAATTGTTTTTGCTCTTACTACAATTGCTTAGATCAGACGCCATGTGACCGATCCACTTTTTCCCCACCACTGTACAGAAATCCGTAAACTACAGCCCGTAAACTCAGCATCCATCATAAATATCACAAGAATTGCTAAAAAACACCTTTTAACTACCGGCTTCTAACTTTATTTTACATATTTTATAAACGTTTACTAGAATAGATTGGAAATAATTAAAGGAGAAAATTTACAACCTTTTGTTTGTGTAGATAACAATGAGAAAGAAATTTTAAATCTGTAAAATTCGCTACTTCGGTTAAAAAACACCAACAATAAGAAAACTGAAAAACCAGCCCAGCAGTGGCCCAACAATAAACAGGTCTATTATTAAGTAATAGACCATATTATTTGGATACATCTCGAAGAACTGGTGAAGAGCGGTAATCACCATTTTCTTATTTGAATAACTGGCGAACACCTGGTGAACAGCTCTTCATTGTAATTTGAAAACGTATTGAACAACTAGTGCTCTATACGGCCGAAAACAACATTTCATTATTCGAATACCTGGCGAAGATCTGCGGAAGAGCTCTTCATTTTAATTTTAAAACCTGTTGAACACCCAGTGCACAGCTATGCGTTACGCTACTTAAAGGTGAACTGTCGATTTTATAACGAAAAATGCATTTTTATAAATATGTATATTCTAAAACGAGTGGAATCATCAAGAGCTATGGCAAACAATATTGCGATACTAAAAAACGATGTTTTTGTTTTCCGTAAACCGCCCGGGTATTTCCGCCACCTACTTTGGTTGTGACGTCACAGGCACTCAACGCGCATGACTCGGATACACGTCCATTGTTATTACGAATCGAAGCGTGAACAAATCGCGCTTAATGTCAAATTTGACACTCAATACTATTGACAATAGATCTATCATGTTAGCATAATACAATTCTTTAACACAAGTTTTATTGAAATCGTGTGCTTTCTCTGTATTTTTTGCATGACAATCGTTATTCGATATGGTTCAGTGTGTTGCTTTCGGGTGCAAAGAACGTGAGGAAAAGGGAAAGAAGGTTTTTTTCCGTTTTGCGAAGGATGATGTTACTTGTAAGAAATGGATAAAGGCAGTAAATTCCAGGAGCCTATTCTAAAAGGAACCGGTAATTATGTTTCTAATGACTAATCTATGCTTGTTTATTTTGATATTCACAGTGCTAAATAATGTTAGTCCGATTAGTCAGCATATTATTACAAATGATTTCAAGACATTTGTATTAAAAAATGCGTTGACATCTGTTTAGAAAATAATGCACAATAGTCTCTGATGTTTATTTCAAATACTGGTCAGGCTTATACAAAGGAGAGGAAGCTGTACTGTAGAAATATTGTTTGACCTCTAGACTATAGTATTCTCACACATTGTTTTGTCAAACATTTGAATCCGCAAACAACGTATAAGTATTTCTTCACAATATTAACCATGCATTATATTTAAATAAATTATATTAAATCAATAACATAAAGGTGGTCTTATAAGCGCAGTGGTTGATATGTGTCCTTCTCAGCTAGGTGACCTGAGCTCAAGGCCATTTCCTGTATATTGTTGAGTAATGTCAGAGCTGTTGATGGTCAACATACAGGATGGATTAGGTTTTTCTGGATAATGAGCCTTCCACTCAGAACACATCCGCAAAAAATGGAAATCTTTCTGTACCAAGTAGCTGGAAAATGCTGCTTATATGATAATTCCAATTTCATCCACACTTTAAAGGGGCCTTTTCACAGATTTTGGCATTTTTTTAACTTATTCATTAAATGCTTTATATTGATAAATGTAAACATTGGATCGTAAAAGCTCCAGTAAAAAATCAAGAAAAAATTAAAAAAAGGAAAAGAACATTGCCCGGAGCAGGTTTCGAACCAGTGACCCCTGGAGTCCTGCCAGAGTCCTGAAGTAAAAACGCTTTAGCCTACTGAGCTATTCCGCCGAGTACACATTCGTGACGTATTTTATACCTTATAAAAGCAATCTTCGTTGTTTCACAAAATTTAACGACAAAAACAGAACTCTCCAAATTATTCAATCGTTTCGCGTTGCAACGCTTTATAATTTTTAGGTTTTAAAATCGTCAAAAGATGCATATAATGGCTATATAAGAGCATGGTTAATGTTCAGTATTACTGTTTCCTCACAAATATCATAACTAAAATGACAACTTACGAATCTGAAACAACTTTTTTCAATTTTGTCAATTTACCAAAGCGTGAAAAGATCCCTTTAACCCTTTGCATGCTGGGAAATTTGTTGTCTGCTAAAATGTTGTCTGCTAAATTTCTAAAATTAGCATTTTCTTCGATTTTTTTCAAAGAATACTATCAAAACAGCAAACAGTTTGGATCCTGATGAGACGCCACGTTCTGTGGCGTCTCATCTGGATCCAAACTGTTTGCGCAGGCCTTCAAAATTCGGTTCCCGCACTGAAAGAGTTAAAAGTCTAGTCAGTTTATAAGGAATGCTGGGGCACACATGGGTTCGATCATGTACAGCCTTATGCCCAGTATGGATATGCCTAATTATTTTACCTTTTAATATATATTTTTCAAAACTTTCTTATATTTGTATGCATGTATGAATTAATGGCTTAGTGACAAACAATTAATTAAAACACTTCTCTTATTAATAAGGAAAAATAGGTTAATCAGTGGAACAGCTTTAAAACTGACAAAAACATTCCATTTGATAAATAAATAAGACTAGCTAACTCACCAAAAATATTCAAAGTATAAAAATAATATTGGGCTTATTTCAATTACATTTCCATAAGATAAAAAAATTATGAGAGAATCCAAGTGCTGGTAAAACAATAATTATGTAAACTTTCTTATACTGATTTATTGAACAAAATAAAAAAAGTACTGTCTATTACACAGATGATTAAAAGACATTGTAAAAGTAAATTTGAATAGTATTAATAAAAATATTAATAGTATTTACTAACACCATTCAGCATGCTGTATTGAATTATTCAGATAAAAATGTAAATTGAGAAGGGTTTTGTGCATGGACTGTAATTATTTGTACAATTTATTATTTCTTAAACAATGAACAGCTTGGCATTTCTCTGAAATAATATTCTCTAGATTCAATTAAATATAACAAAGCACATGATTGCTTTCTTAGTTTCTTAAGTTTCACGAATGTCCATGGTTACCAGTCAAATTCACACCAGTTACCAGTGTTGTATATTAATCCATACAGAACTGTGTCATGGAGTTTATGGCTATTTGGTTGTTGAATAGCGCCTTATCTTTGGATATATCACAAGATTATGGTAGAACACAGTATGGTTTCAAGATAAAAGATTATTCCTAGCCCAATTAAATCAACAAACAATCATAAAATGTATTACTATCAGACCAGTGCCCTAGCTTAGCTAACCAAGGGGTGCAGTTCCAAGTCCACCCAAGGTCTCACTATGCCCTACACCATGCTCTTGTTTGGATTTTATCATATGATTATAAAGGAAGTTGTTTTTATCAATAAATTAATATAAATGTTCAAACTGAAACTAGTTTTATTTATAATAGAAATTGTGTTTTCAATTAACAATCATGTTATTAGAAATATTTACTTAGTAATTATAATGAAACACATGCTTTTATATTAAAAATATGCAAATGAGATAATATGGCTTTGTGCACTGAAGAGCTCTTTTAAGAATTAGCACCCTTCAATTTCAAAATCCAAAAAGGAAACTGATCAGACTATCCCCACTACCACTCAAAGGCTAATGATTGCAATATATCTGTCGCGTTCTGAGAAAACTAGGCATAATGCCTGTGCGTAAAGTGTGACTGTCGTCCCATATTAGCAGTCCGCACAGGCTAATTAGGGACAACACTTTCCGTCTTAACAAGATTTTCAGAAAGAAGGGACTTCCTTTAAACAAAAAATACCATTCCAGCGGAAAGTGTCATCCCTGATTAGTCTGTGCGGACTGCACAGGCTAATCTGGGACAACACTTTACGCACCTGCATTATGCCCAGTTTCTCAGAGTGCGACTCACATTATTTCAAAGTTCAATAGCATAGTTTGGCTTATATTAAGTGATATAAACATTTGTGTCATTCTGTCATTATTCTGTTTGAATTTATAAAAAGTAACATGAAAATTATTTGTAGGACCCATATTCATCATGTGTGGAAGAGTCTGTGAAGAAATGTCTTGTGAACAGTCGCCTGTTCGGATCAGTTATCCTGAATCACATTTTGATAATGTGTATTCGCAGTCATCACAGACATCTGAGGTTCGTAATAATGTCAATTAATAATTAGTTTGTTTAACAATCTCCAAACAATGTCAATTATTAATAAGTGTGTTTAATTATTTCCAAACAGCCTGTTTTTTATGTGATAGGAGTTACATATTTACATTGGCTTGAAAAAAAATCCTCTATTCTTGTGATATAGTTTTTATTCTTTATTTTCTGTTTCTATACATGGCTAAACTTTCTATTTTTTTATGTTCCCAAAGGGTTGCATATAGTTTTTGAACTGTCCATCAGTTCGTCCGTCTGTCAGTCTGTTAGTCCGTCCGAAAACTTTAAAATTGGTCATAACTTTAGCAATATTGAAGATAGCAACTTGATAATTGGCATGCATGTGTATCTTACGGAGCTGCACAATTTGAGTGGTGAAAGGTCAAGGTCAAGGCTATCCTTCAAGGTCAAATGTCAAATATATGCTTCAAAGTGGCGCAGCAGGGAGCATTGTGTTTTTCTGAAAAATGCAAAATGTTAATCATTTCAGATGGTTGTATTTCGGCCAACAGAACATAAGGGATTCACTGTCAAACCACAGGGAAAGGACTCTCCTATCCTAAGTACAAGGCTGGACACCATGTGGTTAAAGCAGTTAAAGAGAATTGCACTTATGGTAATGTATTCATAATGAATTTTATTGTATAAATAATAACCACAGATAGCAATATTGAATTATCTTGTTGAAGAATTTTGTTTTTGCACATTAAAAAAATACATTACAGCTTACAGAAATCACCTGAACTTGTCCAATATGTTGAAACAAAATTTAGAAATTATAATTCTAAAATCTGGTGATTATTCTCAATGTAAAACAACATTAAATGTATTTGCATGTTGAACTTGTTGAGTTTTTAGAATAATCTTGATACAAGTCTCTTTTTCTGAACAGATAGTGAAATTATCTAAAATATCAAAATAAATACATGAGTTTACATGCAATCTTTTATCAAAATGTTTGGTTTCTTAAAGCAATAGATTTCTGTAATACATGGTTGAAGACAACAATACAAAAAACATTCATTGTTTATTATTCTCTTATAAGAAGGAACAATTTATCAATAATTATAATTTATTTTAATATAACTTTCAGACTATGTTGATGAACTAATGGCAGAGCTGCTTAGGATGAAAGAGGAGTACAAGAGCGATGCCAATGCAAGTGCTGCCTCTGGCAACATTCTGTTTTCACCGCCACCCCTGTCTTCATCTGCAAACAGAATCCTGAAGTCAGAGGCTGTGCAGAACCATCGTTCGCGATTTAATTAGCGAACAGGGATGGAAATTAGTGGTTGCCCGTTTTGTTGTATAGTTATCTATTACTTTTAAAGAAAGTATTGGTTACACATGACACTACATGTACATAGTACTGGGCGCGTTGAGGCTTACGATGGGAAACCAAAAAACTATAGATGGTTGTCCATGTGGGCAACTAACTGTAAAACGTTAGTTTCCATCCCTGGCGAAGCAAAATCCAATGTATGAGTCGGACGGAAATCTCTGGCTGCCACAGTGCATGACGGAAGAGGTCGTCGGTCCTTCTTGCTCAGACGGTGCCAAATCCAACGAGCCAGTCTTCTATATGCAATGAATCTGTATACTCTGAAGTTATAAATGTATAAGGATACCATTATGATAAATATTAGTATGTTTAGTAAAACAAAGGTACTTTTCAACTTGACAATTACACAAGCCATGCTGTGGCAGATTCTTACTTAAGTTTACAGTTTAACAAACTTATTCAGCTTGAATATAATATTATATAATAATATTTTACTGAAAATATGTCAGAAATCAGATTTTGTAAGCAACTTCACATCATGTTGTAGCAGGTTGTTATTATAGTGTACTTTTTAAAAAATTAAACAGCTTGTATTTATATTTTTATTTCAAATGTTGAAAAATAATAATGAACTGGCATTTGTAAGTAACCAAAAATCATTGTATAGCAAATTGATACTTCATTTTACAATTAGATAACCCAGTCATCTTGTATACCCGCGTATTTTAATGTTGATTAAAATTGTTGTCTTTTTTATGTTATTTATCCACCGCCAGAGGCGGAGGGATATTGTTTTGGCGTTGTCCGTCCGGCCGGCACTTTTGTGTCCGGAGCCATATCTTGGAAGTGCTTTGGCGGATTTCATTGAAACTTGGTATGAGTATATATATGCATAAGAGGATGATGCACGCCAAATGGCATTGTACACCATCTGTTAAAAACAGAGTTATGGCCCTTTGTATCTTGAAAAATGCTTTTTACTTTAGGCACTTTTGTTTCCGGAGCCATATCTTGGAAGTGCTTTGGTGGATTTCATTGAAACTTGGTATGAGTATATATATGCATTAGAGGATGATGCACGCCAAATGGCATTGTATACCATCTGTTAAAAACAGAGTTATGGCTCTTTGTATCTTGAAAAAATGCTTTTTACTGTATGCACTTTTGTGTCCGGAGCTATATCTTGGAAGTGCTTTGGCAGATTTCCTTGAAACTTGGTACGAGTATATATCCCCCGCCAGAGGCGGAGGGATATTGTTTGGCGTTGTCCGGCTGTCCGTCCGGCTGCCCGTCTGTCCGTCACTTTTGTGTCCGGAGCCATATCTTGGAAGTGCTTTTGCGGATTTCATTGAAACTTGGTATGAGTACATATATTGATAATAGGTTAATGCACGCCAAATGGCATTGTACACCATCTGATAATAACAGAGTTATGGCCCTTTGTATCTTCAAAAAAATGCTTTTTTAGGTGTCAAATAAAGCACTTTTGTGTCCAGAAGTATATAGGCGGGGGATATCAATTCAACGAATTTGCTTGTTTTATTATTTGTATCAAAACATATTTACAGTATGAAATACAAATGACAAGTTCACACAAAACATTGTGTTATTTAATGTCTACAGTGTATTTTCTTTACAAACAATCTGTCCTGGTTTCATAAACATTTTTAATAATTAATGACAACTTACTCATGTATTGGTTCTTCATCACCGATGGGACCATTTACATCAAGGAACTCATAAAACGAAACATCAATGACATCTTGATGTAGACAGTTAGCTTTGAAGCCAGTGTGCTCAGTTATGCACTTTACCCCTGCCTCGTCCATCCTTTCCATCAGCTCTGGGTATTCTGTGCAGCATTTGCACTCAATCTGCACACGATATGGTGTGCAACATGAACATGCACACCTGAAAATAAAAGAAATACGTCGAATTGCAATACAGACATTCCTTCCTAATCAGAACAGGTTCAAGTATCCGTTCTAATTATAATAATTAGACCATACAACCTTGTCATATTCAACAAGCTTGTACTGTAGAATAACAATCAAAGAATTTTTTTATTTTTGCCGACACCTGCATGTAACAAAATTATATATTTACCAATCCGTATTCCCAACACGATGGTCGTCTTGGGCATCGGCAAAATTTTCCTCGCTGTCCGAGTCAGAATCAGAAAAATCTGATTGACTGTCACTAAATTCTGGCTCAAACATATACGGTTGAACGGAAAACTCATCGTAATCGCTATCATCTTCCATTTTTCAACATTTTTTATCTAAAGTTGCAAGATATAATACATCCGAAGCCATTTATTATGCCGGCTCGTAATTGAGTCGTTATTGAGTGCCTGTTACGTCACTTCCGGTTTGAATGAAAATGGCGAGAACATCGGAATGTGTGAAAAATCGCGACTTTGTTCTATTCGTTCTCGCTAATAACACCGTATTTGAAATGAAGTGAGGAGCGAAATAGTTTAGATATGCACTAAATTCGATAAATAAAGGTGTTTTACGGGTTTTTAAAACCGCGGCAGGTGAACTTTAAAAGCACTGCTCAATACGGCGGTTATAACCATTTTCTTATTTGGATACATATCGAAGACCTGGTGAAGAGCTCTTCATTTTTATTTTAAACCTTATCGAACGCCCAGTGCACAGCTATGCATTAAGCTACTTGAAAGCACTGCTCAATACGGCGGTAATCACCAGTTTCTTATTCAAATACCTGGCGAACACCTGGTGAAGAGCTCTTCATTTTATTTTAAACCCTATCGAACACCAAGTGCACAGCTATGCGTTACGCGTCTTGAAAACACTGCTCAAATTCGGCGGTAAACACCTTTTTTTTGAATACCTGGTGAACACCTGGTTAACAGCTCTTCATTGTAATTTCAAAACATATCAAACACCTAGTGCATAGCTATGCATTAAGATTTTTGACAGCCCGGCTCAAATTGGCGGCATACACTAATTTTCATTTGAATACCTGACGAAGACCAGGTGAACAGCTGTTCATTTTGATTTGAAAACCTGTCGAATACCCAATGCATAGCTATTCGTTATGTCATGAAAAGCTGGTGAAGATCTGGAGCATAGCTGTGTTTTGCTTTTTAACATCTGACGAAAACCCAAAACATAGCTATGCATTTCTATTTTAAACAGCTGCTGAAGAGCTAACATCTAACAGCCAACTTCACATACCTACTACTTGGGTTTATTGAAAAAAATGGCTTGTTTTGTGAAAATTATGGTCAGTTTTTGGGGAAAAAAACGTTGATTTTTTGCAATTGGAACGCAGCCGAATATCAACGGTAATTTTGGGCAAAAAATCATTGAATGCAAATAATATGTTGTTAATGATTAAAATCGTATTTTCAGTTCATGCTGATGTTGTTGTTTTTTTAACTTATGTTCATTACTGTCGTCATAATGTTCCTAAGATGGTAAGCATACCGGTATTTTCACAAGTGAAAAACAACGCAGGAATTCGTGCGTTTATTTATTTCGTTTGACAAAATGAGCGTTTCGTCCAGAACTCCAGAGAGCTTTATGAGGAAATTTTATCGGCGTTATAAGAAGTATACTTCTGCGAAGAATGTTCAATTTGTTTATACGAGAACTGGTCCATATTGAATTATCATAATGTTTATCCAATTTCCATTTTGAAACCTCTCAACAGTGTTATTTATATTAATGGAAGGGCCATCCTGACACAGGCACATAAGACGATGAATACCTATACGATTTACCGTATCTAAGGGAGAGGTTCAATATAATACTGAATCTTTCCTCATGGTACTAACTTTTTTATACACAGAAACTAATAAAATAATAATAGCGCATAGTATTATTGACGGAAGACAACTCTAACAGAGGTTTGATAGTTTCTTTTATTGTAATTAAACCATGAAGTAAATGAAACAACTTGTATATTAATGGACAGACGGGGGAATGGACATATGCCCAGTCATTTGGGTTTTGCATGATACTCGTGTGCATGTGTGTACAAGTATGATGAGTTTGAATACGTGTATTTTGAAACCAGACTAAATCGTGTCCGACCACCTTAAACTAATTTGTTTTCGTTTGGAGACGCATAAGGACACATTGTAGTGCGATG
Organism: Dreissena polymorpha; assembly: GCF_020536995.1. Classification (NCBI taxonomy): domain Eukaryota; kingdom Metazoa; phylum Mollusca; class Bivalvia; order Myida; family Dreissenidae; genus Dreissena; species Dreissena polymorpha. The sequence goes on along the minus strand of NC_068357.1, from coordinate 135,891,850 downwards.
GATGATCATAATATTTATATTCTCACAAAGTATCATCGGATCTTTACTATGCATCTAGGGTTGAGTTGAAACTTCATTCATTACTTTTTTGAAGACATTAATTATATGCGCATGTGTCATGCGAGGAATACTTGTAGACCAGTTATATATGTACTCCGCCCATTCGATTGAAACTTTGTTTTATGGCGACGACACTTTATACTTTAAAACAAATTTGAAACAGTAAATGATCCCAATTAAATAATAAAACGTTAATGATTTAGTGTATAGATTTGCTTCAGATTGAGTGTCACATTTTTCGTCATAACATTTCTTTTTTCGATTGCCCTTCTAAATTTTATTGTATTGTACACTGTTGTGAAATCCCTTTCGTAGTTTGAGTCTGTGCTTATCTTTGCATATTCGTTTTTGTTTTAAATCAGCGTTTGTTACATTCAATTTAATTATTATCGCCTCTTACAAGTAATACGGAGTTAAACAATGAGCGATTTATTTTGTAAACGAAATTTTGAACTTTGAAACACGTCGCTCGAATGATCCCCCATTCATTTCTTAGAGCTCAATAACAAAATTAAATCAAACAGTTAGGTTGTTAAGAGCATCCTTACACCAGACCACACGCTGTAATTAATCGCGCGAACAAAAGACTCGCAATGTACTTGATTCAATTATTTAAGCCATGTTGTTGGTGATCAGTCTCAGTTAAAAATGATAATTTATCAATTCTATCAATTTTAAAGCAAAATATCATACGAGTTTGATAGCAAGTGATTTAACACCAAATAATTCACTTTCAGTTAATAAGAACTCAAACACACTCGTAACAGAGACACACAAAATAAATTAAATCCACATATTAATACCAATAAAATGTGAAAAAGGTACATATAAATAAAACAACTATTTAATACCAGAATCTGGCGATCGTATAAAAATGATATGACCCGTAACTCGACGCAATTTCTGTTAAATATTAACGAAATTTAGCACGTTTCATATATCACCAATACATCCTGTAAACACATAACTTACTACATAACACTTTAATGATTGACTGAAAAGTATTTCACATTAACATTTGTTCTAACACAGAACAAGTAAAGAAAGGCACAGTATTCAACAAACGATGTTGTAATAAAATAGATCCAACTTACATTCGAACCTAATAGAGCATTAGAGGTCGAACCTGTTAAGTACATGCATCGTTATAAATTACAATGTCTGGTTTAACCTGCACTTTTAAATCGTTATCGGATTTCTGAAAACGAAATATTTATGTATTATACATGCATTTAACATGCATACATTGATTTCTGAAAATGAATTCTCCACCAACGTCGTACTACCCAGTGTATGATACATGTGTATGAATCAAATCAATGCAAAGGTACATAGTGTTATTTGCTGTCTCTATTAGCTGCTTAGAATGGAACTCAAACCGTCGGAAATATTGTATTCACAGGATTCGATCAATATTTACTTCGTTTCGAGATCTAGCCATACTGGTCACAAGCTTGGAGAAACTTGGACGATATATGCGAGGGAAAATATGCTTTATAACTTATTTAACATGCCAATTGAGCGTCTTACTTCTATGTATTCGTCCAAAGTAACAATGTATAGCAATATACCTCTAATTATCGTTTTATTCATTTCATTTTCAAATTAAACTTGGGTATTATTACATGCATATTTTTTTTAAATAGGCTAATTAAAATTCAAGCTAACATTTGAACATAATGTGGTCTTTTGCACATTGGGGGATGGCAATTGGTTTTGTTTTTTAAATAAACTAATAAAACAAGAACATTTAAGCAACCTTTTTTAAACATTCCGCTTGATGTTTCGTCTGCAAACACAATTTAAAAATGTATTAAGCTTCATAGCGAGGATATACGATTTCAATGTCAGCATTTTCAGCTCGAAAACAAACATAATTACATGAACGAGGAATGTTATATAAGCTATATATAATGACTAAACCATCCTTATATGTTACCATCAAACAAAAAGTTTCCTTCACTGAAATTAATAACGAACACTTTTACGTCAATATCAACATGATAACTAATATTGTTGGTATAACAAAAATGGGTCTATGTGTCGAAATAACGAATCTGCACACTTAAATTCGTCTTGTGCACATTTGTAAAGTATTATCAACTAATAACAACTATTTGTTCGTTTATTTTCTAGTACTACCTCCTCTTAATTTTTATTCAAAATTTATTATTTATCAGCGTTATATATATTTTAAAGAAAAGTAATAAGATCGCTTATTATCGCTTCCATGTAGTTATAAACTGTTTAAAGACACAGTTTAATTTTGTTATCAAGTACACTTAAACCATTATAATGATGTATTATATGTCTGCGATTCAAAATCATGTTATTTCTCTATCAATTGCAATTCACATTCTTTTTGAACGACATAACATTAAATATGAAATATATTCACAGATGCAGCATTGATCAATAACTGCAATTACCGTAGTAAACCAAGAAGGGAAGTGGATGACAACGGACAACCGACGTCTTTGTGTCTTTAAGGAGCTCGAATTGCTCGGGAGGTGTCTCACTGTATCGGTCAATGTCGGGGAAAGTATTCCGGAAACGAAGCGTACTATCTTGTCTGTGATACATCGTAATCTGTGATAAAGTTTAAGGGGATTGATTATACTGTTTTCATGTCACTTTAATACACATATGTATTGAATACAAATTCAAAAAGCGTATTCTTTAGTTTTATCTATGTTTTATCATACATATTGAGTAAGACCAGACTTCTACGTTCTAATGAAAAAAAAGCAGCGGTTCAAATACAATTCGAGCTACACATAGATTATTGTACATAGATAAACAAAAACTCGCTTATGAATACAAAAAGATGACAGAATATTTCAGATATTACATTCCACAACACCTTTTTTGCATTTATAAAACATTCATATCAGATCTATATAATGACAAGATACTTATACAAAAAGCAGTGTACAATACAACTGTTTCAACTGGAATGTTTAAATAATGCAAGGTTTATACGATTTTGCTGAAAATGTAATAATGGGTTATGTAAATATAAATTATCATTGATTGCTTTGAGTAAACTTTACCTAATACTTTGACTTTGTTATAATTTAAATAGTATCTATATAGAACGTGTTTTCTGAAAATTAAAACCACGAATACCCATACGAATCGGGTACGTGTATTATTGATTACATTTAATCAGTCGTGCTGCGAAAATTAAGAATCGATCCTTTTAGTGATATTAAATGTGAAAGCAAAGCTGTCGTAATTAAAAATTATCCATAGTAAAGATTAACAATTGGTTTGAAGAGTTAAATTTATATTTAGTCGACACTATTAAGTTTCATTCCTCACTTCTTCCTTGCTGTAAATGATACAAGTATATTCAATTTAACATGTCTCGTGGCAATTTCGCCCGCTACCGTAATGTAATCCGCCATGAAGTCATTACATTCATGTTAGTCGACATATTGATCGAAGTTAAAATACGGTTACGAAACTTTGAGAATATGAATTATGTTACAAATTCCTTCAAATCTGCTAAATATTATCGGCGATCCTTTAAAATTTAAATATCATATTTCTTCATATAGCAACATCCCAGCAAACCCGAAACCTTGTGAGCAGTGTAAAACCATTGGAGCAGTGTTCGGTATTTTACCCATAAACTTACATAGGGTAAGTAAATTGAAAAAATAAAATTGTCCAAGTCTAATTTGAAACAACTGTGTATTAACATTGATAACAAAAGTATTGGCCTACATGCGGAAAAAATCCTGACAAATTTTCTTAAAAAATGAGCGAAACTTGGCTCCCTGAAGTAGAAGATCGGGAAAAATGGGTCATGTTCAGGCATTTAGGGGAGAAAAACTGCTTTAATTTGCAAGCCACTACAATAATTAAAGGATGTATACAAACTTACACATGTCTGCCATAACTTCTCAGCAGGGTTTCTCCAGAAAACTATTTCTTGTTGAGAAATTTGCGTTTTTAATGACCATGTTGTGAAAACATGGATACCATCTGGAGAAGATCAGGAAACCTTATATGAGCAGTAACTTTATAATTCTGTTGGTGACAAAAACCCTAATTTCCAGCCATTTTGTTGCAATTTCTTTGCAACCGAACACTGCTCCAATGGTTTTTCAATGCTCACAAGGTTTCGGGTTTCCTGGGGTGAGCAATGTTTCATTAAAAATGAGAATCTGTACGTGTGTACCTATTATTAATTTAATAGTTTATATAATGCCAATTTTTCTATTGGCTGTACACTTGGCGAAATTGTAAAACAGTACCTTAACTTTAGCAATCGACTACGTGTACATATCAATTTTCGTTTTCAGAAAATCTATTATTACTACTGAACTTACAATATTGATTAGATTGTATCGATTGTGATTAAAGTTTGGTACATATTAGGACGCGTTAACTTGTTGTGGGAGGTTGTTATTTAATTTAAGAATGGATCTTAAACCATCACAAATAGTTTATTCGCAAGATTCTATCAATAATTTCTTTGATAAGCGGTCATCACACAATGGATCTAGAATTGGAGATACATTGGATGACGTCTGTGAAGGAAGGTAAGATAAAACATAAATCACGAGTGCTATTGATTACAATTGCTTATTTTTACATAATGCTGGAAGTGAAATTTAAAAGAAAGTAATATTCGTTATACTGCTATAGTTAATGTATTTGTTTCGATAATATATGCATTTATTACAGTTAGTTCAATTTATCGTTTTTGGAAACTTGGTCCGAAAAATTGACACAACAAGAAGGAGTTTGAAAATATTTCTTTGATCACAGATTTTATTTGAAGAAGATAAGTTTGAGCAAAAAAAACAAATCATGTCAAACGCGCTCAAAAATACAGGTATTACGTACACATTTTACGACCAGTTTCGCTCAACATGTTTTAAAAAATGATCGGGGGGTTTTACATTAAACAACTATATAATGCAAGAATATGGCACTGCTTATAGAACATGAAATTAAATGTTTCCATAACCGTTTTTACGTCTGTTGACCTAAGACTAAGAAATACAGATGTCCTATTTTATATCCTATACGTTTTACTGTTTAAGTTGTCATTTAAATAACTTTTATTTTAATAGTTATAAAGATGGATTATAAAAAATCTTTTCAATAATCATTTCCAATTTGTAGATGTCCACTGTCTTCAATTCCGAAGATAACGGTGGTGAACCGCGATGGAAAATGGGTTACCGCAGACAATCGACGCTTATGGGTTTTTCGTGAGCTGGAACGGCTCGGAAAATGCGACACAATTCCGGTACGAATATCTACATATATACCCGAGGCAAAGCTGACATCATATAACGGTGGTACGTCCGTTCGCGTTCGTGGACCTGCAGGGGGGTATTGGCATAACAAACCAACACCACATAAGCCAAAGGTTCAATCGACATTGCAAATATCCAATAAAGCAACTGTTTATCAGTCGAAATACAAAGTAAAAGATTCAAGCAAATGTCCAACTCTGTTTTCCTACCAGGCACCAAAATCGAAACCACAATCGTCTATACCAGCACACATGACCACTGCAACAAAAACCAACGTTGCGATGACTGTTCAAACCAGCCCTGAACATTCACCTCAACTTACGATACGTTCGACTTCAAATAGTTTTCGATCCAACCCTTTAAGTAGTGGTTTGCAACCATCCTACAAAGCCCCGGTCAAAATAAGTCCGATAAGCTCTTCGTCATCCAAATATCCGAGCTTTTCTGACATCGGTAAGGCAAATGATGATTATAGTAAGCGACATACCCACTCTTCACCATCACAATACCGTGATCAGAGAAGCTATTCAACGCAAGTCGGTAGTTTAGGGTCGCAGTACGGGGATCAGAGCAATTATTCAAAGAATAGTGAACTTACCGTCTCGCAAGACCGTGTTCCGCAAAGCAATTATTTAACGCAAGGCGACAGTTCAGGATCTCAATACCGCGATCAGCTGAGTAATTATTCAAAGCCAGGAAGTCCATCAAGATCCACGGTCTCTAGGTCTGACTCTTCAGTTGATCACAGCTCCGTTCGTGATATAGAACATGCACCGAAATCATCAGAACCACGCTATGTTATGCCAACATACCGAGAAGGCAGCAGGCCAAACTATGGCGATTCGAACAAATCTTGCTGTGGATGTACAATTCTATAAATGGTAGATCTTTTAACATTTTTGCCCATTTGCAAAATGTTTTGGGTTGTGTTGGCAAGATGTCTTAAAGATTTTCATTAACACAAATTATACCTTGGTACAGTCAACTAAAAACAGTGAATATTATTAAGTAAAGAAGAGTGTTTAATGTTGATGTACGTGCTGGTATTCCCAATCTGACCATCTTTTGTCGAATATCGAGATTGTGGAATGCATTAACTGTAAATACTGCTTAATAAATTTGTTATATTTGCGTTTCGCACGAAATATGCTTAGGCGTTTTGGCAATTACATAGATTTTAATGGACCATTGACCAACGCTTAACAACAATCATCACAAAGTAAAACTTTAACTATGTACGCAGCAGTGTTTGTCAGTTTTCTATTATTCTATTTTTAAAATTATTCGAAATACACATTGTTCCACAACCATGGTATGAGTAAGCATGCATACAATTGTTTTCGTTCAATGCGAGGTTTTACCATATAAAAAATATAATTTAAAAATAATCAATATATAATATTACCTTCACAACTTAAAAATCATTTCAAATGCATGCTTTTCAGATGCGTACAGATAGGAAGTTAGGCAAGCGACGTTAAAGATATGAATCTCCTTTATATTTACAAACTTGTTTTTTTTCATCGTGTTGTTGATATTAGACATCGGTTATGCAAACGTAACATATTTTTAAACATGAAATACATAATGGTTTATAAGAATATATTGAAATTCAAATAACATCCACAATTCATAATCAACCGTCGGGTATACATTATTTTGACGATGTTTGATTCATTGGTCCTCCGTTAGATTAAATAGATAACGTTTAAATTGTGTTCGCAGTCGAATAATATTAAGATAGCCTTTACTTAATTTGCCCTTTAACATGCATATCTTATCTATATAATCACACGCTATTTATTAAAACGTTTAATACAGTACAAACAGTTTCAAATGGAACGTTTACAGATTTTAATGTTTATACTAAGAAGAAGTTTGTGATACACATATGTTGTTTGTTTTGAAAAAAATACACGATCATATATTGCTTGCGGTAAACCGACTTTACAATCGTCAGCATAGCCATAGATTTATAAAAAGCGTGTTTTCTGAAAATAAATTCCCGAAGAATACCCACACGAATCAGGTACGTGTATTTATCCATGAAACATAATCCGTCGTGTGCAATAAGTGAAGATTCGGTACATTTAGTTCTATTCAACTTGAAAGTTGTCGTAATATAAACATCTTTATTTAGTCGAAATTATTAAATTTCATTCCTTACTTCCTCATAACGGTTTTATGCATATCAACTGATAACTGTCTCAAGGCAATGTCGGCATATTCTGCAATGTCAGCCGATATGACGTCTTTATTGTCACATTGATCGACCCATTGATCGGGTGCTTACGAAACTGTGTGGTATTGCACAATGCAATAATTCCTTTTGTTCTGCAAACAAATAAATCTACATGTTTTCACTGTTTTTAGGACCATATTGCTAGGGTGCTACAGAAGAGATAATAAATTTTATCGGCGAGTTTAAGCACGTACGGGGATTAGACATTCTGTATTTCGTATGAAAACGCTTAAATGTGTGAATGATCTATTTCGGTATCATAAAATATGGAAAAACAAATATTTTAAAAATTTGCTAAATATTTGAAGGAAATGAAGGGAACATTGAACAGCTAGGTATGTTTATCTACCAACATGTTAAGGAAGAGGATAGAATGTTCCTGGGTTATAACGGATAATGTAGGATCTAACTTTGCGCGTGTACAACACGGTAACACGGGCGACCGTGGTTCGGATGATTCCATCAATAACGACAACTTACAATGACTGTATCTGGTCATTCGATTGGTCTGACCATTCAATAAAATTGAATACTTTGAAACAAAAATGCCATTGAAGACCGATATTAATCGTGTTTTTCATATTAATTTGACATTAGACGGTTATATGTATTACATACAATTGGTGGCTGATACTTTTGAGTTAGGATACTTGTTTTATAAATGATATAATGTTTTTGCATTGATAGTTTTGAAATAATTCAAATTATATTCATACCGTGTGCATAATGAGATTTTATCATAGTTACTTACACAATTAAACAGAGTTCAATCTTATGTAAGCTTTTTACAGGTAATTTTACATTCGTTTTAATAAAGCGTTGTGACCATATTTATTTCTAGCAATCAAGTTCCACGTGTCCACCAAACCAGCCCTTATTAATGTAACTTATTAAGTGATTGTACAGTTTTTGGCCTTGTGCTTATTTAGTGTTTTACCCATACATATTCCACAATCAAGTATTGATGACACATTCACATGTATATATTGGTATTATTTTAGTATGTCGTAATATTTTTTCTCTAATTTAAGTAATTATATATACTAATAATACAATTCTGTAAGACATATGTTTGATCAATGTTTATTAACTTGGTTAATTTTCGAAACAATACACGATCGTTCATTATTTTTTGTTAATCAAACAGCATTGATATACGCCTGCCTATAAGCATTTATAAATCAAAGAGTGCATATTACACTTGTTATGCTTGACATACAAACGTATTATTAGTCAAGCCATGCGGGAAAACAACACTTGAATAAATATGAAATATGGTGTTAGCAAGAAGAGATAGTATTGAGTATATCGTTAAATTTTTTAAGCTTGTCATTGATTTCAAACATGCATTTTTTCTTGTATAATGTTTTATCATACGGTCATGTCGATTTTTTAACATAATTTTCATTTTAACGTATTTTTTGAAAGAAAAGTATATAAACATATACCTCAATCAAGGAAAGATTTATGTATTTATTACATTTTCAAGCAATTAGAATGTATCAATAAAAATACACGAACCAAATACAGATAAAGAAAAACATACATTCTAATATGAAACCTACATCCACAATGACATTTTTTCACATCGTTCCTAATTTTAATGTTTGGACAGTACTTTGGGAGTAACTAAGCGCTCGATACTTATCAAACACCTTTAATGCGTTGCGGTAAGGATATTGTTACATTGGTATACATGAATGGCAAGTTTTGTCAACAATTCAAAGGCTGCGCGAAAGTAGTTTGTTTTAGTCCAAACTAGTTTTTGACGCCTTCAAATGCCATATTCCTCCGGGAAATCCACGAACCTTGATTGACTCACCGCCGTTGTTCGTGGTAAGCTTTATTTGGCAAACACTAGACACTATCCAAACTTCTACAGTTTCACATTTACCCAATCGCTCCAGCTGCTTAAACACCCACAGGCGTCGGTTGTCATTTGTAACCCATTTCTCATCATGCTTCGCAACCTCTATCTTTGGAAGATCTTCAATCGTAATCCTTAAATATGATAATCTGATGCATTACCCATACATAGTATTGACAAATTTATAAAACCCACAAGCAGTATCAATATACAAAGAATATATAATTAATAAGTGAACTAATTCATTACTATTTAACGAAATATAATTGTACAGTTATGCCTTTATATTAATGCCTTTATGCATTAAAATATTTACATATTCTCATAGTGACCAATGTAAACACCAACCTTCCTTCGCATATGTCATCTAACGTCTCTCCGATCATTTTGCTTTCATGATGCCTAAAAAAATTGTAAATCGAATCTTGAGAAAAATATATTTCCGATGGTCGTAGATTCATTAAATTCAAAGCCATCTTGTAACATTTTATAAACAATCAAAAAGACATAATATTGATTCAATGCACTTTTTATCTTAAGATAATGCGTTTTGCATTTTAAAAAGCCTTTTAGAAGCACTTGTCGATTTTCGAAAATGTAAAACGCTTTTTTGTGAGCAAATCTTGAATAGTAATTGCACAAAATCAATACAAAAGCTGATAAGATTAACAATTTTTAATAGATTGTGATGGGATTCCAACATAATATAGACTACTAACTTACCTTGAAAATGTAAGTGTTTGTTTTCAAATTCGAGTTTAACTTCGAGTCCTTCCCGGTACTTCAATGGAGAGAATCCACTAATTCAATGTTATGTATTCATTTGCCAAGGCGACAATGAAATATTTGTTAATGGCATATATATAATGTTCATTAAATCATTAATAGTAACTTCTAATGAGTAATATACAATTAAAATGAAACATGCAGCAGTGTTACTTAATACACTACTGTAACTAAATATGGACCAACCTACCCAGGCAATCTTTGAATAGGGACACACTTCATAATTAGTTCCCATCTGAACCTAGAGGTAAATGCTGTTTTATCATTGTTTCGTTTAAGTGTTTACGCGAACATTAAACATAATCCACCAATGTGCTATAAAGCATTAAAACAATGGTTTATTAATAAAACCTATCGTTGTGTGTAATTTTAGATGAGATAGTTAAATTATGTCAACAATTTGTGGAAACCCAATCACAAATTTTAGCGTATATTGAAGTTTATCATTATAACCACTGATACGCGGAGTAAAAGTTTAGCACTTAATCCAGTCGGCCATCCGTGCTCATATGATGAGCAGTTTATTCATACTTTATAAAAGAAACCCTCGTAATATCACACAATATAACGATAACAGCATATAACTCTGCAAAATGTTTAATCGTTTTGCGTTAATAATGCTTTAAAATGTAAGGTTTTTTTAATCGTAAAAGGATGCATATAATGGATATTTTAGAGCATAGTAAGCGTTCAGTTGTAATGTTTCCTCGCAACTATCAACGAAAATAAGCAAATCTGAAACAATATTTTTACTTATGTCACTTTACCAAAACCTCAATAATTTTGACGATAACATTACATTTGCAAAACACCACTTAAAGAATAAAAAGAAATGAAAATTAAAAGAAAAATACTTTATACAATATTTTCTAAGTTACTTTGGTCAATATAATTTTTACAAATTTATATTTATAATTGCTCAACGAAAAAGTTTTAGAAAACAGTAAATAAAATAAAAATCAAGGCAACTTCCGAAAGATGAACACTTAAAAGGAAATATATTCTGTTAATCATATGTTTGCCTTTTGTTGCAGGCGATTTGCCGTTTTCTTACCCAAACACGGACACTCAAGTGGAATAATCGTATTACAACTTCACACATACTGCACATTTATACACAGGAAGGTTAGGTGAACATTCAATAACCCCACGTTTCAAATTCTAAACAGACGTTCACATATATGTATTTTTTAAACATTCAAACCAGAGCTGCACACATGATCATATATTACAAGTAGTTGACGGCGGACCATTTAAAGAGTTAAGAGTATTTTAAAAAAAAGAGTCCCTTGTGAGTACAGTTACCAGTCTGCCAAGTTGTACACGGGCAACAGTTATGTCTTAAGAGATGTTCCTGGTTCATCTTATTCATCGCAAATATATACGTTTTGCAAAACAACCATTTAACCCTTACATCAGCACGAGTAATCATTGTTTATAATTTTATCAGCATAATTTAATACAAATACGTATGTAAATCATTCTTTTATTTACCGTTATCTAATGATGGACACGTCATATCATATGCAATCAGTGTGTGACCCTGTATCAAAAATGTAGAAGACTAGCCAGCGAAATAATGACTGTTGATATAAATATACATCAATTATTAAATACCATCGGTACAATGATGCATTTTTGTTGACCGTTTTTTTTAAATTACTAAATTAAATCTTTCTCGAGACTTTTTGAGTCAAATGATGACGTCTAAAACAAGCAATGTGTCTCAAAAATGTAAAGCATTCCCTGTTAAGACAACATTTATTACAAAGTAAATTAAAGCGACATGATATATGATTGTGTTTGTCTCTAATGCTGGAAATTAGCGGTCCCTTTTATCTTGTTAATGGTTGCTTCAAAGACTCCTGTCTGTAAAAGGATTTCGTCTGAGACACGCGATTCGTTTTTAAACGGTGTCGCGTTAATTTTAATTACAAGATAAGTATTGATGCAAAGCATCAAAGGGCGTCGGGAATTTCAGTGTAAAAGGCACTCAATGAAGTTATATGGAACGATTTTTTTTCTACTGTAAATATTAATGTATTGCCCGATTATTTTAAACAAAATAGAAAAAGAAACTGGTATGACCATTATCTATGACATTGTGTTATAACCCCCAAATAACCATTATCTATGATGTTGTGTTATAACTCCCAAATAACCATTATCTATGATTTTGTGTTGTAACCCCCAAGTATTTCATAGTTCATTTTATTTACATTGGTTTCCTTTTTTTACTGGCATCCGTGTACAGTTTTCATTAATTGAACAGAACTGTGAAGGTTTTAAAAAATCTGCTTCATCTTGTAAGCGTAATTTCATATTTTTCTCAACTTCAAGGGGAGCTGATTCTGAACGTATTCTTACGTTGCTCATTTACTATAGAGGTTGAGTACTCATTGATATGAAAACACTGTAAAAGTTTTAATGTGTTTACGAACTCCCCCCCCCCCCACCCTCTCACACATATATTTCATGGGCATAATAAAAACAAAAAATGGTTACAATAAAACAGCATATTTAATGTCTACATCAAAACAAAACGTTTACATAGAACACAAATAAAATAGTTTGATTCTACTGGGGCTCGAACCTTGGGCCTCTCACATGTGAAGCGAGCGTGTAACCACTTCACTACGGAACCGCTTGAAAAATCACCTTCTAACTAAGATATTAATAAGCTATTAATAGTCGGTTTAAATGTAAACCCGGAAGTTTAAACGCTGGATAGTGAGCGGGGTTAAAGGTTCATACCAAAGGGTCCATGCCACTGGCAAGATTTGGGTCAGGCCTGCGGTTCTTAAAAAAACACCTGTAGGAGGACTTGATAGTAATGAGACTGGGGTGATGTGATGGTGCTCCTCATTGATAAGCGTCTGCTTCCTTTATCAAGACTCATTATTACAATTAATAATACGTGTCGCGCTTCGCGCTCTATAGCGCCTTTATCAGTAACTAGGTGGTTGCTAGGATAGTGGAACAAAGAAGTTTTGTTTTTATACAAAACCAGAAAGTTTCACCGGTTCGCGTATTGGCCCAGTCCCTGTGATCTTTCCCCTGTGATCAGTTATTAATTAAAACAATAAGCTTTGCATTATTGGCAATAAATGTTGTAGTAAATGTAATAGGCACAAAAGCAGTACTTATTTACACTAATTTACACAAAAATATCACCACTATGCAAGATATTCTGACAACAAAAATATATACATTGATCCGTAAAATAACTTCTCCTCCAATAAGCGAAAAATAAACGTATTACATTCTAGTCACCGCACTTCAGTGAGACGCCAATCACATGGTTCTTCGTTTTACAGGGGAGCATTGGCGCATTGAAGCTGCAGTAAATTATTCACAAAATGTTAACATTTTAATAGATATCAATTAAGCGGTTATATAGGTTTCATTAAAAAAGATCATCAGTGGTAAAATCGTCATTAGGGGTTAAATTCTCATCAAGGTTTAACTCACCATCAGGGGTTATATATTTATAAGATGCACACTCAACATAAGGGGTACCCTCATTATTAGGGACACATTCATCATAAGAGATCAAAACATCATAAAGTTAACAATCTTCCTCGTGGGCTTAATCATCATCAGGTGTAAAACATCCGTAGCAAAAGTAAGATTATGATGTTTACACTCCATTCCCCTTTTAACACTACTTAATTAATAATAACATAAAGTGTGCATTGTATTGCGTTTGATCTATAAACAGTTCAATAAGATTAGGAAACTTGCGTTAAAGAAACAAGAACACTATCATAACCAGTTATATATTTCTAAATATAAAATATGGCTTCACAATAAATAAATATTGGGTTTTAAAATGTCCGTTAAATACAGCTTGTAGGCTTTTTAATTTTTTTATTATATACACCATAAATTTCTGCTATATTTTGGAAATTGTTAATTGATTGTTTACAAGTTATGACTTTGAACCAGATCTGTTTTTGTGGGCGTCATATACATGGCTGAATAGCGTAGCATGCTATTGATGAACGTAATACATTCTTCTTAAAGCATTGATTGATTTGAACGAAATCGACGGATTGCTATTGCGCATTATTTGAAACTGACCCACATGCAAAGTATATCAAACACGGACGTCTCAGAGCTGGAAACTGTGATTGGAGTAGTCCAAAGTGGAGCTGTGCTAAACCATGTGTAGCATACTATGGGCTTTTTTGTATTTAACATATTAAGGTTAATGCGTTCAATTTTTTTCTATGTAATACAGTTATTTAAATGTGTTGTTTTTTCATTTCGCCTTTTAATAACTTCACAATATTTTAATGTAGTGGTAATACTTTTATTGCACACGTGTAAGCAGACTGTATTGAAATGACATTTAACAATAAACAGGAGAAACATACAAGACAATAACTTCTGTTCTTAAGCATCACATAGATAAGCTGCTTAATTCATTCAGCTACGATGTAATCCCCAATATCGCGTAATTAACTCATACTATCTATTAAAAGAAACATATAAAAAGACAAACGTAGTATCAATAAACAGTTATTTCAAATCAACTGAATGGGTAAAAGTCATAAATATGAAACAACATAAACAATAATGAGTATAACAGTCAACCAACGTTGTTCCAAAATATATGTATGGACAGAATGACAATAAAATACGCTTAATAAATATATATAATATTGTTCAGAGCTTCAATATTTTACTAGATATTGAGCACATACCTGTTAGTATAAACAGCAATTTTAAAAATGTTAGACTGTTTAAATCGACGTTTTTTTTTATCTCACTAATCCGGCTTTTATAAACGGGTATTTCCAGCACTGTTTTTTTTTAGTATATGTACCATATTATCATTGGCGTCGCACTGGAGTGCGGCGACTAGTATGTAATGCATTTTTTTCGCTTATGGGAGGAGAAGTTACTTGGCAAATACGCGAAACTTTCTGGTCTTGTATAAAAACAAGAAATAATCAAAATATATTTGTTTTGTGTTTTTTCTAACAATAGCGCAGACTTTTGCTGTTCGAGTTTAGATTAACGCGTATTTTCTTCAATTTAACAAGACGACAGCGATTACACGGTTTATTGCTTTATTGATAACCGTTACACTACAGTCACTTATTAAGGTAGTAGGTGCCAAGTGAGATCGGGAATAGTCGGTAAAGTCCGGAAATTATACTAAATACACGAAATAAATTTGTATTTTTTATTTATGAGTTAAATTTGCTTATCTCTTTAAGATTTAATAACTAAACAATACAAATATAAGTTTAATTTATTCGTTTCATAAAATATTCGTGTTCATGACGTCAGAATAGTTGACATTTTCTTAGCAAAATGAAAGTGCGAAATAAAAGCGAGCGATTTGCAAAATCGAAAAAGAAGCAAACACCGATCGCCAACGTTGTGTTTGATAACAATTATTCATTTACCGAGCTCTGCGATGGCGATTTGTGTGAAAATGACTCACGTAAAAGCTATTCGCATTTGCTAAATGGCGTGAAAAGAGTAAGCAGAAGTGGGTGGGGGATGGAAGAAGATTGATTGACTCGTTTAGCTGGAGGTTTTGCTAAACAAATTACAGTATGGTCAGTTTTGCAATTTGTGTCCCATTCCTTTGACAATATATAACATTGTTTGCGAACTACAAAATGGCCTCAGTGGTTATTTGTACGTTGTTTGTGAAAACCCTGACTTTAGAAAAAGTCAACCGTGTTGCTTATGGAAAGCAGTACCATCTCAAGATCAGGGAAATGCCATGCTTTGACATAAATACCAAGCTTGGAACAGGTATGCATGTCTTCATTTTTCAACCTGCCATTTCTATCAATGTTTAATCATGGTACAATTGCCATTGATCTTTTGACTTCTTACACATTTTCAGACCCCTTTAAATTCCAAGTGTCATTCCCAGTGAATATTTGTTTATCGTGTAATAAATAAGGAAACATTCCGGTGTCCATCATATTCAGTTTTCAAATTTATTTTCGCATTTTTGTTGTTAAATCCAATTGATTGCTCATTCATGTTATTTAATAATGTAATGATGATACGAATGGATTCTATGAAAATACATTGTGACGTCATTATTAAGAAGGAAGTGGCTAGTCGTACGGCCCCGTACGGGTAGACAAGAGGCCGTACGGCTGTTATGACGCATAAATATATGGATTAATTATTGATCTACATGCAGATTCCGAAATGTCTAGCCTTTAAACTGGCTTGTGTAGTCGTCGTCACGGAATTTGCGGTCTGGTTTATGTTTCGTCGTGGTTGGAAATTCGATTCGTGCATAGTATATAAAGGGTGTAAACAAGTGAGATATGAAAATGTAAATTTATTTCGCCAAACAACAATTACAACAATCAATAGAAATCAAAGTTATGGAGTATATAAATACGCATTGTACATGCAAATATCAAATTATACAATAAATATATAGTAAATAATCTTAACTAAGTCAATGAAAATTGCGATATCACAATGGGAAAAGTTTATAACAAAACAAATAAAAGGAAACTTTCAGATAATAGCACTTGACAAAAGCATACACAACACGAAGTTATATTCCCTATTTTTACAATATGAGGCAGCATTTCACGACAAGTAATGTCGACTATGCATACAAATAAATCATCGGAACGACAATGATTGCCTTTTTGATGTGTAATCTGTACTAATTTCTATAGTAATGATGCAGCGGCATAAAAGACGCTGATTAGACAGTGTGAATACACAGGCTTATCCGTGTCTTTGTTGTTCGCATGTATGACAAATGAAGTTGCTCATATCTTAAATCATGTCACTTTAAAGAATTGCCATGCGCGATTCACTAGAAATCACACCATATACAAACTTATCTTAATCCACCGATATATACAGTAATAGTTTGCTCAAACCGAAGGAAACAATGATAATTGTCTTAAATTTGATCAAACACAGAGTCCATGTACAACTTTCTCGATCTACACAGAAAATAAGCACCATGTTCATTTTAAGTCGTACTAACATAATTATTCAAACTTTTATTATCTTAATCATTTAAGAAAACCTATACCTCTTATCTAGATTATTCATTATTTACAGAATCATACGTTTGTAAAACTGTACACAATTTGAACGCTTGTACAGTTCAATTTTGCCTATTAATGCACCATAAGTGGAGAATTTTTCCCCAACAGTTAAAGACACGGCAATTTTCAGGTAACTGATAATTGCTTGTATGAAACCATCTATTTATCAATTGTCTAAAAGATAATTAAATTATTTGTGTAACTCAATTTCTGGATCTACCTTTGGCGGCTGCCGTCATTGAATTTCATAATATCGATGCCGCAACTAATTAAAAACAGTTTTCACGCCTAACATAGGAACGTCGGCTAATTAAAGAATCAAATTATAAACCGAATTTAATTATTTGTGTAACTCAATTTCTGTGAACTTCCTTTGACGGCTGCCGTCATTGAATTTCATAATATCGATGCCGCAACTCATTAAAACAGTTGTTCACACCTTACTTAGGAACGTCGGCTAATTAGAGGATCAAATAAGCAACCGTATTACACGAAAGAAAGCCGTTACAGATGAAGAATTTTTTAACTTTTATGAGCTTAAACAAACGTATTACTGATTAAAAGCACTGAATGACAATTCTATACTTTATAAGCCGTTCGGCTAGACAATCTCCATAGGAAAGGCTATACGAACAGAGCCGTACGGCTAGCCTCTTGTCTACCCGTACGGGGCCGTACGGCTAGCCTCTTGTCTACCCGCACGGGGCCGTACGACTAGCCACTGCCTATTAAGTAACTATGGCCTTATTTTGTTTTCATGTTCTTATCATTTTCAATTCTCTTTTCAGCAATGAAAGTCAGTTTGGGTAGGCCGGTGAAGGTAAATAACTTCCTAACCACTCTAAACATAACGCTTATTGAAAATAGAAATCTTAAGAAGATGGAGGCTCGTGCTGGGGAGGCCATCAAGAAAAACTGCATCGTCTAACAAGGCTGCCATTGATGCTTATGAGAAAGAAATGGAGTAAGTGTAAAAACTTACTTTTAATACAATGTTATTGACTATTCTGGTGCCAAATTTTAGTATTTTTTCTAATCAACTGTCTTCTTATTTCCTATTCCGAATGAACATGAAACATATTAATAATAATTGTTTTATTAAAGGCACTGTGTTCATAGTTTGGTAAAATTACATTATTTTTTTTTAAAGATTTTTGGTTAGAACCCCAAGGCAGGCACATTATTAAAAATATTTGTGGTTGTTATTATAAATATTAAAAGCTATTCCAAATATTACAATTTTTTTAAATAGATTTATTACTTTTAGTAATAAATTTTATGAAGGAGCAGAGGTATATTAAAATTCTGAGCTATTCATATAAATGGTGAATTCTTTTCACAAGCGATAATTTGAGTTCAACAACTTGTCAATATGTAATGTGCTTGTTATGCTGAAAATTGATTTTTCTCATAGCCAACGATCATATAAGGCGTCAAAATATAACTTAAAGGGGAATTATAAAATTCATAAAATAAGCCTTGTGTGAATTTAATTTTGTATTTCAGTTTGAGGTACAGTTATGCCTGATATTACTAAGATTGCCGCTGTGCATTTGAAGACGGGTTTTACGTTCTCGACATATGTTAAGACAACAGTGCCAATTTCTTCCAAACCTCAGAAAGTGATTGGCATCTCTGTTGATGATCATGGCATAATGCGTGTAAATGGTGGAAGTGTTGATAGTGTATCAATTAAAACTTCTCTACATGATTGTATGATGTGGCTTGCAAAGTTTCCCAGAGCCATTTTTGTTGCTCATAATGGACGCAGGTTTGATTTTCCGGTTTTGGTTAGTGCATTGCTGAGCACACATTGTTTTGAAACGTTTTGTAATTGTGTAAGCAGTTTTGTTGACTCTTTGCCGGTTTTCAAAAATCGTATCCTGGACAGTCACACAAACAGGAAGATCTAGTGAACGTGTTCTCCAGGCAACCTGCAACACCCACAGTGCTCCTGATGATGTTGAAGCACTGGGATCTTTGCTTAAAACATGTAAAATTACTGACAATATGGCCCACATCTTTACTGTTTCTGCAATCCATAATTCAGTTTGTTTAAGTCATGAAAAGCCTTTAAGGCAAAGAACATTAGATTGTTAGACGTGCTGTTGCATAGAGGAACTCTAAAGCGACCAACAGCTGAAAACATTGCGGGATATGGACTGGTTTTGTGTCATTTGAAAGTCATATTTTCTAAATCCGGAGAGGATGACTTTAGAGATACTTTCATTGCTAAAAACAATGAGGGACTACCAAAAGTCACAAACGCAAAAAAATATTTTATCTGAAGTGGTCCCTATAATCGGTCAGTTTTTCAGTGACGAAAAGTGACGGAACGAGATAATATGGCTTTCAAATGACACGCGGCCAGTCAAAATCACGCAATGGCTGTATACTGATACTAAATTATGTACATCTAGTTGTCATTAATCTAGCTGTTTTTATTAAAATATCAGTTGTATATTATTGTGCTACATGTTTAAAGAAACATGATAACTTATGCATCTTTATGCTACGTAATATTGGGACAACTTTGACATTTTGTGGTGAACTGCGCTTGTATTCATATGCTGCCTTTTGACTTTAGGTGACCTTAAGATTGTATTAGCTCGGCTGTTTTCGGAGAAAACTCCGAGGTATTGTCATAGTCTCTTCGTCGTCCGCCGTCCGACGTCCGCCGTCGTGCTAAAACCTTTACATTGGCTCTAAAATTAAAGTGCTTCCACCTTCAACTTTGAAACTTCATATGTACATGCACCTTGATGAGTTCTACATGCCACACCCATTTATGGGTCACTAGGTCAAAGGTCAAGGTCACTGTGACCTCTAATATAAAACTTTAACTTTGCCTCTAACATCACAGTGCTTCCACCTACAACTTTGAAACTTCATGAGTACATGCACCTTGATGAGTTCTACACGCCACACCCATTTTTGGGTCACTAGGTCAAAGGTCAAGGTCACTGTGACCTCTAATATAAAACTTTAACTTTGCCTCTAACATCATAGTGATTCCACCTACAACTTTGAAACTTCATATGTACATGCACCTTGATGAGTTCTACACACCACACCCATTTTTTTGGTCACTAGGTCAAAGGTCAAGCTCACTGTGACCTCTAAAAAAAAATTTTTAATCTGACAAGCTTTCGAAGCCGAGCGTGGCACACGTTATGCGATGCTCTTGTTAATGTATTGTTATATCAATATTAATTCAAAGTTAGCTAAATTTCTTCACATGTCATGGTTTATAACTGTAGCTTTTAATAAGCAACTAGAAAACCCCCAAAAAGAAGTGATATAAAAATTTATACTTAAATTCATTGCGTGAAAATGAATTGGGGTAGGAAAACTCAAAGTAAAATTTCTTGAGATAGGAACGGTAAAACATATGCATTTCATCACACCTCAAGTGACATAAAACGTAATTAAAGTTTCTTGTCACTGAACCATTTCTTGTCGTTTTTCCCATTTTATCCAGATAAGTGCATATATTATTTGACATCAAAGGCACAATTCTCTTTCAATGACACTTTTTATACGCCCGTATAAAATACGGGACGTATTATGTGAAACCCCTTGGCGGGCGGGCGGGAGGCGGGCGGGCGGCGGGCGGCGGGCGGAAGGCATCACTTTGTCCGGACTCTAATTCAAATTGTATTCATCCGATCTTCACCAAACTTGGTCAGCAGTTGCATCTAGTTGATATCTAGGCCAAGTTCGAATATGGGTCATGCCGGGTCAAAAACTAGGTCATAGGGTCAATAAGTGCATTTTCAAAGGGGCCACTTTGTCCGGACTCTATTTCAAATTGTATTCATCCGATCTTCACCAAACTTGGTCAGCAGTTGCATCTAGTTGATATATAGGCCAAGTTCGAATATGGGTCATGCCGGGTCAAAAACTAGGTCATAGGGTCAATTAGTGCATTTTCAACGGCGCCACTTTGTCCGGACTCTAATTCAAAAAGTTTTCATCCGATCTTCACCAAACTTGCTCAGAAGTTGAGTCTAGACAATATCTAGGCCAAGTTGGAATATGGGTCATGCCGGGTCAAAAACTAGGTCATGGGGTCACTTAGTGCATTTCAAGGATTTCATGGTGTCCGCTCTCTAAATGAAGTAGTTTTCACCCGATCTTCACCAAATTTGGTCAAAAGTTGTGTCTATATGATATGTAGGTCAGGTTTAAATATGGGTCATGCCGGGTCAAAAACTAGGTCACGAGGTTACTTAGTGCATTTCAAGCATTTAGCATGGCGTCCGCTCTCTAATTGAAGTAGTTTTCATCTGATCTTCACCTAATTTGGTTACAAGTTGTGTCTAGATGATATGTAGGTCAAGTTCGAATATGGGTCATGCCCGGTCAAAAACGAGGTCACATGGTGCATTTAAAGCATTTAGCATGGTGTCCGCTCTCTAATTGAAGTAGTTTTCATCTGATCTTCACCAAATTTAGTCAGATGTTACATCTAAATGATATCTAGGTCAAGTTCAAATATGGGTCATGCCAAGTCAATAACTAGGTCTTGAGGTCACTTAGTGCATTTCAAGCATTGAGCATGGTGTCCAAAACCTTCGAACGGGCGTATCTTGTGACAGTTTGGCACTCTTGTTTAATTGTGTATCTACTAACAAAATCCAGTCGAGTACGTTTTTTAAGTTAATTGTCAAAATATATGTATATCCCATCACAAAAAACTATATATTTTGGATATAGGGTAAATCCATATAAAACGCCCAACCGAGTCAAGGGGTATGTGTATTCAACCAAGTATAAAAAGTTAACCGGCTGGTAAAAAGTTTTAAAATTTTGCAATTAGTTGTGATATACAATTTACTATGTGGAAATAATAACAAAGAGTGTTTCTGGAAAAGTACCCATTAGGCTCCCACTACCTTAACATCTTAGTTAGAAGGTAATTTTTCAAGCTGTTCCGTAGTGTAGTGGTTACACGCTCGCTTCACATGTGAGAGGTCCAAGGTTCGAGCCCCAGTAGAATCAAATTATTTTATTTGTGTTTTATTTTAACTTTTTGTTTTGATGTAGACATTTTAGTTTAAATAAATATGCTGTTTTATTGTAGCCATTTTTTTGTTTTTATTATGCCCATGAAATATATGTGTGAGAGGGTGGGGGGGGTTCGTAAACACATTAAAACCTTTACAGTGTTTTCATATCAATGAGTACTCAACCCCTATCGTAAATGAGCAACGTAAGAATAAGTTCAGAATCAGCTCCCCTTGAAGTTGAGAAAAATATAAAATTACGTTTACAAGATGAAGCAGATTTTTTAAAACATAATATGATTAGATATTAATCGAAAACCTTAGTTGTTACAACAATAGATTCTTTTTGCATGAATGTTTGAACATCAATTTAAACTATGCTTATAATTAACTTTGATTCCGTTGTTTACAACTTGACAGGTACCAATCTTCCATTAAAATACTATTAACTCTTTTATCAAATAGTCACAGTGATTTGTAGTTAGGACAGAAGTATTAAACTTTTAAATGGTTCATTTAATTGAACACTCAGTCATAATATATATGCAAATATATTCCTTTTTTGCGCAGTATATGAACTAATTATTGAGTAAGGCATGAGTTTGCGCTATTTATACGTGAGTGCACCTTCCATTGTCGATAAGCGTGTTATAAACTAAAAACGGCGAGTAACCGTTTAAGAAATAACACAAACTATATGTGTGAACTTGTTAAAGAGAGCATTGATGTTATCATACAATAGAGGTTACCCAAAACGTATTGTCCATTTTTTGATGGTTGATTGATTGAATGATTTTACTTAGTCATCATTAGTCATACGTATTAACATGACCTTGGAATCCCAAGAATGGCAAAACAAACAGTTGCATAACCAATAGCAACAGCATACCACAAATAAAACTTACATGTGGGGATATGACCCTCTGAAAGTCGAAACTAAGATTGTGTGGGGTGTTTTAATATGTAAGGTGGCGGATGCGTATGCTTGGCTGTAGCAACGCAGGCAGCATAATGCAAAAGACTCACTTCCGCATGACGCGGGTCTTTAACAATCTCATCGCGTCATGCAAATGACACATAAAAAAACAATAATTTCTGAATGAAAATTGAAGCGACACTAAGTTATTTATAAAAACATATTATTAATTGCAGTGCCAATTTACCTATTAGCTTAATACTTGGCAAAATTTTAAAATTAGATGTTTATATCATAAATCGTTTTCAGAAAATCTATTTTTACTACTTGAATCACACGGTCGAGTAAATAAGGAAGATTATGAATGTAGATTGGAGCATGTTAGGACGGGGTAAACTTGTATGGGCAGTAAATATTTAATTTCAAAATGGATCTTAAACCATCACACATTTTTTATTCGCAAGATTCTATCAATAATTTCTTTGGTAAGCGACCATCGCACAACAGAACAAAAAATGGAGAAACCTTGGATAACATCTGTGAAGGAAGGTTATTACGAGTGTTCATTCATATAATTGTTGCTTTTTGACATGATGCTGGAAGTTAAATTTGAAACTAAGAAGTATACTTTCTAATGTTATAGCTTACGTATTTGTTTTCATAATGAATGCATTTATTAAACTTATTTCTATTTATTGTTTTCATAAAAATGCGCTTCCAAAATATTACTTTGATCAAAGATTGTATTTGAAAAAGCTTAGGTACGCAAAAGACCAACATACATAGCTGGTAAATAAAAGACGCACATAATTTAATGTATAACGTGAAAAGTTCACTAACAGTTCCCCTTGCCATGTTAAAAAAGAACGGATTTTTGCCCGATATGACACGGTACGATTTTCACTGCTTATCGAAACTACACATTTCTATATAGGATCTTGCACGAATTGTCATATCATATATTATAAACACGAGTTCAGGAATTTTGTAAGTAAGCGAGACTTTGGCGAGCTTACTAACGAATTTCCTGGACGAATTTAATAACTTTATGGTATGAAATGACAACGAGTGTCAAATCTTTTTTATCACATGAGCAAATTAAATAAATATTTACGCAAACATAATGATAAATCCCGAATGTTGTTTACATTTCGTGGCGTCATTTGACGTTGCAACGTCATTTCAGCAAAATATCAAAAGGCGATTGGTGAATCGAACGAAAACTAAGCCAATGAAAACTCTTAAAAAGTATATTACAAAGGTGTAAGATAAAAATATTTGTAATGGTTATATAACATGGGAAACATGGTATGGCATGTGATAAAAATTGTCTATTTCACAGCCGGCTTCAGATTTTAGACTTTAATATACTGAACTCCTAATCTTTATCGTATATCTTAAAGTTTATTATAGTGTACTTTTCTATTTATTTATATTTGCATAGTTATAGAGGTGTATTATAAAACTAATTCGATAATAATTTCCAATTTTTAGATGTCATGTCTCGTCAATTCCAACCATAACGGTGGTAAAACGCGATAGAAAATGGGTTACCGCAGACAATCGACGCCTATGGGTTTTTCATCAGTTTGAAAGGCTTGAAAAATGCGACACAATACTGGTGCGCATTTCAACATATATACCCGCAGCAAAGCTGACATCGAATAACGGGCTGACGTCCGTTCGCGTTTGTGGACCTGCAGGAGGGTATTGGCATAACAAACCAAAACAACAAGAATATCCAGTTCAATCGACAATGCAAATAACAAACCAAGCCTCCGTGCATCTCTCGGGATACAAAGTAAATGAATCGATTGCAAGTCAAACTCTTTTCGCGTCCAACGCACCATCCGAATACAAGGCTACAAAACTAAAACCGCAATATGATATTCACATGAATTATTCGCCTCCGACTTGTTTTGGATATTCGTCTGTACCAACGCGGATGACATCTGCGCCGAAATCCATCGTTGATCATCCTTCTCTACTGACAAAATGTTCGACTTCAGAAAGTTTCCAAACCAACCCTATAAGAAGTGGTTTGCACTCGACCTACAAAGCCAAAGTCCCAGCTACTCCGATAAGGTATTCGTTATCCAAATACCCGACCTTTTCCGATATCAGTAAGGCACAAAATGATCATAGTCATCGATATACACGCACTTCAGTATCGCAAAACAGTGATCAGAGAAGTTATTCGAAGCAAGGTGGGCTTTCCGTATCGCAGGACCTTGATCAGCATGACAATTATTCAAAGCAAGGTGCTTGTTCAGTGTCACAATACCGTAATCATTTGAGTGCTTGTACAAAGCAAGGTAATTCTTCAATATCAACGGTCAAAGACTCTTCTGTTTACCACAGCTTCGTTCGTGCTACAGAACCTAACCCGTACGCATCAGAACCACACTACATCTTGCCAACAAGCCGGCATTATCCATTCACGACTGAGAATGATTATGATTGATTAATTTACAATGAAGATTATGATGATTTCAATGAAGAGGAACAATATAATAGTTTAACAATGAATGAAGATTGTGATCAATTAACGACTGAGGACGACAATGATCAAGTAACGGCTGAGGACCACTATGATAATTTTCCGACCGATTATGATCAATTTACCACTGACGACGATTTTGATCAATTTACGACTGAAGACGATTATGATCAATTTACGCCTGAGTACGATTATGATCAATATACCACTGAGGACGATTATGATTTATACACGTGTGAGGGTGACCAAATTGAATATGATTATTATGACTATGACCTTTGAATCAAATTCTTAATAAAAAAAGGTAACTGTGAATGTATTTCGATATTGCCGTACGAGATTTCAAAATATGTATGCATAAAAGTATGGAACATGCTAAAACACTTAATTAGATTCAGTGAATATAGTATTTTATAAAAAATAAAATGTATATATTAATTTTGATATAAGGTATTTTTAATAGTACAATATAAGGTATTAAATTTTTAAGTTCCTTAATACTGTATAAATACATTACATAATCTGTTTTAAAAGACCACTACCGATTAAGACATTCTGTTTTAAGAGTATTGCTTTTAATTGAAGTGGTTGTATAAAGCCTGTTACAGACATTTACATGTACTTTCATAACCCATACATCTTACATACATTGATATTAGCATGACAGAATAATAACTGAATTGCTACATTCATCAACTTTATTATATTAAATAGTTGCACAAATATTAATTTGGTCAGATTATCTTAAATTGCTTTTTAAAATTTAAACATAACATAACACCCCTTTTAATAGGGAAGTGGACAACGACAACGAGCGAGGCATGGTATAGGGGAGATAACCCTGGGTTATGTTTAGGGTTAGGGTTAAGGTTAGGGGTCGGGTTAGGGTTAAGGTTAGGGTTAGGCTAACCCTAACCCAAACCCGACCCATAACCCTACCCCTTACCTTAACCCTCTAACCTCCCCCCCCCCCCCCAATGCGCACTAAAATACCATGCCTCGCTCGTTGTCGTTGTCCTCTTCCCCTTTTAATATGCGTATCGCATACTTAGTCCCTGAAATTTGTACTTGTTGTATTATATCAATAACCATTCACGTTTCGATACAGCACACTTAATGCTTTGTCCTGCATGTCAACATTAAGTATTTTGAATAGCAGCTAAGCGTTTACAGAAAAATTAACATCATCATATACCGTAAATGGAAAGTGTTGTATTTATATTGCCGAATAAAATAGAAATGCTGTTTTCAGCCAATACTCTTCGTTTACAGACATTTGTTATCTTATTTTGACATCGATGTTCATCAAAATTTTGCAACAAAGATCGAAAAGTTAAGCATTTGGGAATCCATATATAAAACATATCACATTTGTGTTTTGAATATCAATTATGTAGTTTTCATGAAAATATTAATTCCAATGTGTTATCAGAAATTAGCAAGTACTTATCAGAAGCGAATTGCTACTTATAAGCAGGAAATATTTTGTTTTATTGATAGTAAATATCATACATTCAAATAATTTAGTATAAAAGTTGTCTTTCTGACACTTAACTAACGCCACGGTATAAATAAAGTTGCAGTTTTCAAAATATATATATTTCTAACGATAGAATCAATGATATCACACATTCGTTTTAGGAAGAGGAGATTATTTACTTTTTATTTGTAGCTCGATACACAGTACAAACTTACGGATGTTTAGTTGACACTGTTATATTTTTTCAAAATGTATATTTTGACAATTCGCAAACAAAACTGCTTACTATTTGTTTTTATATAATTTCAAAATTCACAACACCTGATACAATCTCATTTTACTAACTAATATTTAAAATCTTAAACATACTCAAAATCATTAGATTTTGTTAGCATTTATATCAAGTTAAGTATCATAATTCCTGCATAGTGTTTATTTATTCACTTGTTTACTTATTGAATACGTCAATATTAATACAATACAATTCAATTAGATAGACGTAGCAGGACGCTAATGATCTGCGCGGTTGACGAATACGGCGTTTGAACAAATCCCGAAACGTGCTAGATTGAGCGTTTTGAAAAACAGCAAAAAACAATAGACCAATTAGAAAACACGTTTCATTGTAGGCACTTTGTACGAGGGTTTTCGAAAGTTCTTTCATATATAATATACAATAAATTAAAATGGGAAGACGATCATTTAATTTTCTTAAGCTAATTATATTACAAAGATAAAATAGTGCATGAGTTTTCGAAATATTCCTGTGACTTTAAACCAATTTGTTGCAATGTAACTGTTCAAAGTGTTTTCGTTCGTGCGGACTCCAGGTAGAACATTTTCAGCATATCGACTGCCGTCCATGTCTAACAAAAGCAAAGGAAACATGGCGAAATCTAAAGCAGCGTGATTAAGGCTATATTTGTTGACGACAAAAAAAAACAAATCAAAATCCAAATCGTGTATTTAAGCAGGGTCTGTGCGCGCCTATTAGCAGGCGCGTTTTCCTGGTGGAAAAGGATCTTAGTCTGAGCTGTACCTCGCCCTATTAATTACAAGAATCAGATGGCAAGGTATTGACTACAACACATTCTATAAGCAACACAATGATATATTATGTTATTATTATATTATATGATTTTGTTATGTAATGGTATTATGTTAAAACATGGTATATAATGATAAGAAAACCTCTGTATGTAACGCTAAATAAAATATGCAGCTTAAATAACCAATGTTAACCATTTAAAGAGAATACCGGTAAATAACGTATAATTAACAATAATACTTATATAGAAGCGATATATATTACTCAAAATGTATAACAATATGCGTTCACGGGGCTATGATTGGTGATATGAATATGTCGACTTTATGTCGATATTGGCGTACAAACCACCGAAAAACGTTGACACGTGTCTCTTTATCATTGAAAAATGTAGAAATCGCAACAACCACCGTATAAACCGTAATTCATAATAATTCATTGACGATAAACGTATATTATAACGGTCGATAGTTTCTGTTTTTAATTGCCTACTTATTTTTCCTGCGCGTGTATCATTAATGCTACTTCGTTACCAAACACCGAAAAAACGCTTTCACATTTTTTCGTTTTCGTTTGTTTTTGTTAGCCGATTATACATGATACTATTGTACACCAAACGTGGTATCAAGATGTGTTTTGTTTTCTTAATTTACGATGACCATTTAAACATTGATGTTATCATGTTTATGTTTGATATCGTTCTCAATGTATCGCCGAGTATTGTGTAAGCAATCTTATACTTTCCTTTAATAATAGACCCGCGAGTGTTTCATTATTCTTATATATGAATGTGTTGATGGCTGAAATGTCCATTATAATGTCAATTATATATCTTATAATTACAAAAGGATTGAAAACTGAACAGCGATCACAACAATTAGATGAGACCTTTAAAAAAATCGATATAGTATATTCTATATGTTTTACGCAAGTATATCAACAAGCCTATTCCTTTTTAGGAAAATATAAGTATTTATGATATTGCAATAAAGTTTTTATTTTTATTTTATGGAAATGAAATGTATTACGTAAGAATGAACATTTATAAATCAATTAGATTAAAGGTTAGTTTCAAAACACATTGTTTTAAACACTTTTGCTATAAAATGTACTAAATATGAGACATCATTTCTCGACTTTAATGTCAACAGACAAATTTAACCCATATACATTAAAGGATATTTTATATGCGTGAACAAAGAACGTGAAACTTTGATTGGTCGGAATCAGTATAATTTTCCTGGGATTCCAAAGTATTTTACCTTAAAGTGTCGGATCATATGTTTGCACGTAATGTTACTAATTTAAAACAGGCTATGCATAAATATAAATAGCACTTGCATTATCGTATCGTTAAAGCCACGTAAACACTCAAAATCAACGAATATTTTGTAAAATATTTCGTAAAATATATTGTCACACACAAAATAAAAACGAGCATTTTGTATCTCGTTAAATCTATGTTAACAGACCACATCTAGCGTAGAAATGTTGGCTATTGCTATAAGGAACACTGATTTTTTATTGGTTAACTTAATTTTACAAAATATGTTACGAAATAGTCGTTGACTTTGAGAATTTATGTGGTTTAAAATATTAGAATACTGAAACGTTATGATACTTTCTTGTTAAAATCCAGTATCAGTTAATTTCATGCAACTGTCCGATTGTCTCTCGAATACATGGAAATACATACAACAAAACGTTATACGCATAGATTATTTAAATGGGGTCAACGCCTTTGAGCGGCGAATTGAAATTAATGAGGATTCAACCAGTTAAAAGAAAAAACAAACCTAACACTTAGCACGGAAGTTATCACTTAAAAGGAAATCTACACGCTTGACAACATACACATTACTCACCAGACACACACATATCAATATGATTAACTCGGAGGTCAAAGAATTGAAACAGCCAGTAAAACAAATAAGAGGCTTGAAACTGTTGAATGGGAGACATGAGTAACTATGCATTGACTAAATTGTACATAACACTTCGCTTCTAATTAAAAATCGAGCAACAAGAATATTAATTTGATTGAATTGCAATAGAATTACTCAATAGTTATGTTCACTGACAACAAAAATACAACTTTCTACGGTCAAATAAATTCTTGTTGCAACGATTTCATAACAATATATAATAGAAATTCAAATTCATCGTAATGAAGTTCCGGAAGAAGTTGTAATATACCGTTTTAAATATCTAATACGACAACTTTTATGTATTTGAAGACAAAGTTGAATGACTTCTTTTGGTTATTCCTCGTCGGCATATTTAGTGTCAAACACACAGGTTATTAGTTAAAGATTGAGGTTTGTTACGGTCATCAGGGTAAACAATATTGCATCCTTTTTGTAAATGGCTTCATAAACTTGGGCTGGAACAGGGCTGGAACAACTGACCCCAGGAGTCCTGGCGTAAAAAGTCTCCGACTTAGACCCCTCGACCATTCTTCCGCATACAATTCCAGGTGTATTTTATACTATATATAAGCAATCATCGCAGTTTCACAAAATATAGCGACAACAACAGAACTCTCAAAATTATTCAATCGTTTCGCGTTGCAACGCTTTATAATGTTCAGGTTTTTAAATCGTCAATAGATGCATATAATGGCTATATAAGAGCATGGTAAATGTTCAGTGTTACTGTTTCCTCACAAATATCATTAATAAATCGAAAATGTGCGAATCTGAAACAACTTTTTTAATTTTGTTAAGTTACCAAAACGTGAAAAAGGCCCCTTTAACAGAGAAAGCCTAAATGTTATATTTTTACACATGAAAAGCATCATTGTTCAAACAAAAAATATATTTTATATATTCGGTGACTTTGAAATAGAGGTAGAAACTTAAATTGAAAACAAAAGTTAAAGTATTGTTGTGTTTTTTTTTTCACTTTATAGTCTCATATCCACCGTATACAATGTTTGTTATGAGGTGAAAGTATATTTAACTACATTATTGTGTTCGAAAAAACAATGTTACTACATGTATGTGATATCACAACAAAAGGGTTCCCCTCATTACTTATAACGAATGTATTTCTTCGTCAGCGATAGGTTGATATTTGATTTTGACGCAGTTTTCTTTCCACATATTCAAATAACATTGTAACATCCGCGTCATACGAAAATTAGTCTCAAGGCATATGCGGCCAGATTAGCTCAAGCCCAGCCCTTCGCACTTGCGCAGTCTGATCATGGGCTGCGCTTTCCTATTATGTAAAAAAGCACGCAAGGTTTCGTGGTAGCCCCTAAGTATCCTTTTCAATATGCATACCCTGACAAGACTGCGCGGATGCTCAGGCTTGGCTATAGCTACGCTGGCAGCATATTGCATAAGACTCATTTCCGCATGACGTTGGTCTTTACAATCTCATTGCGTCTTGTAAATGGAACATCAGCAGAGGATAATTTCTTATTGAAAATTGAAGTAACACTGTGTTATTTATAAAAACCTAATATTAATTGCAGTGCCAATGTACCTATTAGCTTAATACTCGGCACAATTTTAAAGGGACTGTCAACCACTAATAACGAAAAAAGAAAAGTTCTTAAATACCGTATTTTTTTTACAATTGTTAGTTTATATTGATTAAAATATCACGACTGGTATATTATATTACATGAAAAAGTTCATATTTTCAGTTTATTCGGTAATAAAATTTCGCGATGTGGAATCGAAAGTACATCGCGAAAATAGGTTACATAACGATATACACACTATAAATAACGCAAGTAGATTGATCATTTTATATATAAAATATATACAATTCACTACGCGTGTACAATTTGCATTCCTGGGTTTACCACGTGACGATGATGACCAATCTACTGGCGTTATTTATAGTTAACTGGTAGTTACCTGGTAGACATACCCTGTAAAATTTAT
This sequence comes from Dreissena polymorpha, assembly GCF_020536995.1. Lineage (NCBI taxonomy): Eukaryota > Metazoa > Mollusca > Bivalvia > Myida > Dreissenidae > Dreissena > Dreissena polymorpha. Next base: position 135,859,703 of record NC_068357.1, on the reverse strand, counting down.
TACCAAATATACTGAAAATATGAAAACTTAACAACTTTTTTCAAGTAATGTAATATATCAGTCGTGATATTTTAATCAATATAAACTAATAATTGTAAAAAAATACGGTATTTTACAACATTTCTTTTCTTCGTCGTCGTGGTTGACAGTCCCTTTAAAAATTACATGTTTATATCGTATATCGTTTTCAGAAAATCTATTTTTACTACTTCAATCACACGGTCGAGTAAAAAAGGAAGATTATGAATGTAGATTGGAGCATGTAAGGATGGGTTAAACGTGTATGGGAAGTAAATAATAAATTTGAAAATGGATCTTAAACCATCACATATGTTTTATTCACAAGATTCTATCAATAATTTTTTTGATAAGCGATCATCGCACAACAGAACAAAACTTGGAGAAACCTTGGATAGCATCTGTGAAGGAAGGTAAGTCAAACATCAATTACGAATGTTTATTTATATAATTGTTGCTTTTTTCACATGATGGTCGAAGTAAAATTTGCAACTAAGAAGTATACTTTGAAATGTTAAATGTTACGTATTTGTTTTCATAATGACTGCATTTATTACAGTTATTTCTATTGATTGTTTTCATAAAAAATGAACCTCCAACATATTATTAAGATCAAAGATTGTATTTGAAAAAGCTTAGGGACGCAAAAGACAAACATAAATAGCTGGTAGGTAAAAGACGCACATAATTTAATGTATAACGTGAAAAGCTTACCAACAGTTTCCCTTGCCATGTTTAAAGAAGAACGGGGTTTAGCCCGATATGACACGGTACGATTTTCACTGCTATTCGAACATAAAATTGTCTGCTGCAAAGTCGGCTTCGGATTTTAGACTTTTATATACTGATCACCTATTCTTTTTCTTGTAACTTTAAGTTTCGTTTTGGGTGTTTTTCTAGTTATTTATATTTGCATAGTTATATAGGTGTATTATAAAAAAATAAGTCGATAATAATTTCCAATTTTCAGATGTCATGTATTGTCAATTCCAACCATAACGGTGGTAAAACTTGATGGAAAATGGGTTACCGCAGACAATCGACGCCTATGGATTTTTCATCAGCTGGAAAGGCTTGGAAAATGCGACACAATACCGGTACGCATTTCACCATATATACCCGCAGCAAAGCTGACATCGAATAACGGGGGGACGTCCGTTTGCGTTCGTGGACCTGCAGGAGGGTATTGGCATAACGCACCAACACCACCTACTGGTTTTGCATATACGTCTGTACCAACACGGATGACAACTGCACTGAAATCCAACGTTGAACATCCATCTCCACTTACAGATAGTTTGCAAACCAACCCTATAAGAAGTCGTTTGCACTCGACCTACAAAGCCCAAGTCCCAGCTACTCCAATAAGGTATCCGTTATCCAAATGGCCGACCTTTTCCGATATCAGTAAGGCACACGATGATCATAGTCATTGATAAACACGCACTTCCGTATCGCAAAACAGTGATCAGAGAAGTTATGAGAAGCAAGGTGGGCTTTCCGTATGAAAGGACCTTGATCAGCATGGCAATTATTCAAAGCAAGGCGCTTGTTCAGTGTCACAATACCGTAATCAGTTGAGTGCTTGTACAAAGCAAGGTAATCCTTCAATATCAACGAACAAAGACTCTTCAGTTTACCACAACGTCGCTCGTGCTGTAGAACCTAACCCGTACGCACCAGAACCACACTATATCTTGCCAACAAGCCGGAATTATGCATTCACGACTGAGGATGATTGTGATCGATTCATTTACGATGAAGATTATGATGATTTCAATGAAGAGGAACACTATGATGGATTTACAATGGAGGAAGAGTGTGATCAATTTACGACTGAGGAAGATTTTGATAGATTTACGGCTGAGGACGATTATTATCAAGTTCCGACTGAGGACGACTATGATCAAGTTACGGTTGAGGGTGACTATGATAATTTTCCGACCGATTGTGATCAATTTATGGCTGAGGACGATTGTGATCAATTTACGACTGAAAACGACTATGATCAATTTACGCCTGAGTACGATTATGATCATTCTACCACTGAGGAAGATTATGATTTATACACGTGTGAGGGTGACCAATATGAATATTATGACTATTAACTTTGAATCAAATTCTTAACAAAAATAGTAACTGTGAATGTATGTCATTATCGCTGTACGAGCGTTCAAAATATGTATGCAAAAATATATTGATCGTGATACAGCTCTTAATTTGTTTCAATGGATATTGTATTTCAATTAAAAATAAAACTGAATATATCAATTTTAATATAAGGTATTTTTACTTGTACAATATAAGGTATTTTATTTTCAAATTCGTTAATGCTTTATTAATAAATCACATAATCTATTTCAAAAGCCCAATACCCAATTAGACATTCTGATTTAAGGGCTCTGCTTTTAACTGAAGTATTTGTATACATAGCCTGTAAGAGACTGTAAGATACATTTACATGTACTACCATAACCCATTTATCGTACAAGCATGACTGAATAATAACTGAGTAGTTTCAAACATCGCATGTTATATTGAATACTAGTAGTTGCATAAAGAATAAGCTGGTCGGTTCATCTAAATGGGCTTTTTAAATCTAAACATTGCATAATATCTCTCTAAATATGCGAACCACTTACAAATTTATTGAAGACTGTACTTTATCAATTATTATTAATAACAATTCACTTTACGATACAGCACTCTAAATTCTTTCACTTGCATGTCAACGTTAACTATTTGAAGAGCAGCTTACCCAAAAATTATATCGTATTATACAGTTTACGGAAATTGTGTGGTAGCAATACGGCTGATTAAAATAGAAATGCTATTTTAAGACATACTATTGATACGGCTTTCGACTCATAGAGATGAAGCAAAAGTACATCGGTCGTTATGTTAAGAGATAAATATGAGGTGCCTTTATATCGATATAGACAAAGAAACTGCTGAGACACGTTGTCTCTTGATCTTTGACAAAATGCAGAAATCGAGATACCAACCCCATATACATTGTTTAATAATTCATTGACGATAAACATATATGATGACGGTCGACATCTTGTGTTCTTAATTATCGTACTTGTTTCTCCTACGGCGTATGTCGTAAGTTCAACTTCGTTACCAGACGCCGAAAACAACCTCTTCAAATTTATTCGTTTTGTAGTGTATAAGCAATTGTACACTTGCCTTAAATAAACGACTAGCGAGTTGTAATGAAAATTGTGCTCCTTATAATTATTATTCCCTGTCATTATTCCTATATATAAAAGGGTTGCTGGCAATTATATATCTTAACTATTAGACAAGCATCGAAAAATGAACAGCAAAATCACAAATTAGATGCGACATTCTTTAATACTTAATATATTCAATATAATATATTACAATTGATTTTACGCAATAATATTAACAACCTATAAGTTTTTTTAGCTAAATATAAGTATTAATGATATTGGAATAAACTTTTGCTTGATTTTATGGAAATGAAATGTATTGCGTGAGAATTAAATTTTATAAATAACTTAGGTTAATGGTTCGTTCCAAAACACATTGTTTTAAAATTTTGCATAATCAATGTACTGAAGATAATACATCATTGCTCCACTTTAATGTCAACAGAAAAAGTTAACCCATCTACATGAAAGGATACTTTATATGCGTGAACCAAGACCGTTAAACTTTGATTGGTCGAAATCTGTGTAATTTTCTTGGGGTTCCAATGTATTTCACCTTAAACTGTCAGATCACGTGTTTTGCACGTAATGTAACAAAACACGCTATGCATAAATTATAAATAGCACTGATATTATCGTACATGTACCGTTAAAGCCACGTAAATACTCAAAATCAACGAATATATTTCGTAACTATATTGTCGCACAGAAAATAAAAACCAGCATTTTAAATATCGTTCAATGTTTGCTAAGAGACCACATCTAGCGTTGAAATGTTGGCTTTTGCTATAAGGAACACTGATTTTTTATTGATTAACTTTATTTTACAAAATATTTTATCAAAAAGTCGTTGATTATGAGTATTTATGTGGCTTTAAATATAGGAATACTGAAACTTTAGGATACTTTTTTGTCATAATCCATTATAATTTTATTTACTGGAATTGTCCGATTGTCTCTTGAATGCATGGAAATACATACAACACAACGTTACACGTATAGATTATTTAAATGTGGTCAACGCCTTGGAGCAGCGAATAGAAATTAATTAGGATTCAACCAGTTAAAATTAAAAAAAACATACCTAACACTTAACACTGAAGTTATAACTTAAAAGGAAATCTAAACGCTTGACAACATACACATTATTCACCAGACACACACACATCAATATGATTAACTCGGGGGTCAACGAATTGAAACAGCCAGTTCAACACATAAGAGGCTTGAAACTGTTGAATGGGAGACATGTGTAGCTAAGCATTGACTATATAACACTTTACCTCCAATTAAAAATCGAGCAACGAGAATATTAATTTGATTGAATTGCAATTGAATTTCTCAAAACTTATGTTCATCTGACAACAGAAATACAACTTTCTACGGTCAGATAAATTCTTGTTGCCACGATTTCAGAACAAAACATCATAAATAGAAATTCAAATTCATCGTAATGAAGCTCAGGAAGTAGTTGTAATATACCGTTTTCAATACCTAATAAGACAACTTTTATGTATTTGAAGACAAAGTTAAATGACTTCTTGCGGTTATTCCTCGTCGGCATATGAAGTGTCAAACACACAGATTATTAGTAAAAGATTGAGATTTGCTACGGTCATTAGAGTATACAATGTTGCACCCCTTTTGTAAATGGCATCATAAAAGTTACTAGTGCTTCAACTTCTAAGAGTAATATGTTCATGAAGTAATATGTATGCTGTTGTTTTTTCTGTAGTTAAGGACAAAGAAATACGTGAACAATCACAAAACAGTTATACATTTTTCACAATATTTTTGTGTAACATTTACGTTATTGGACGATGTTGCGTCGGTTCAAGCACATCATACGTAACCATGCAATGTTTCACAAAACGGGGTAGCGATGAAGGTTACATTGTATCACTTTGAAATACCTTATCGTTATGTTTACACATTAGATGATTACAAAAAGTGTAATTTTGGCAATCAGATTGTCTCTAAACATGTATAACAGGCAACTGTGTTTGTTTAATATTTTGTGTAAGCAAAAAAGATTTACACATTTGCATTTTTAAAAACGTTTTATCTACGAAATATATATGAAATAACCGATTTAACAACTCGACTGTCTAGTTTAATATATCGGGTTACAAAACTTAATTGTCCGGTATTATAAGAAAAATATTTCATTTACAATTTAACGTTCATTTATTCGCATGACACATATATTGTTATACACGCTCTTTAAAGACTGTTTAAATTAAATAAAATGCAGATTAGGCCGTCGGAAATTCATTATTCGCAAAATTCGATAAGCAGTATGTTCGATTCTAAATCGAGTCATAGTAGAAGACTCATAGGGGAAACGTTGGACATAATTTGTGAGGGAATGTACGTGTTTGCTGATGACGTGTTCACGAAATGTGAATTACAATAGTTATTCCATAAAATCAAAAGCTTTTGACTTTTATTATGGGTAATCTATTCATCGCTCTTGCTTCCGACAAAACGTTATACTTATCCAGCTGCATATATTCGTATCATATTTAACTAAGCATAAAATATGTTGTTTTTGTCTGTGTTTTTTAAGCTGCAGCATCCAATCGATACCTTCTATAACCGTTGTCGTGCACGACGGCAATTGGATGACGGTGGACAATCGTCGCCTCTGGGTTTTCAAAGAGTTAGAACGGCTCGGAAAATGCGATCGTGTAGACGTTGAGGTCGCGTAGAGCATCCCATCTGCAAAACTGACAACGAAAAATGGTGGTGTCAAAATTGACGTCCGTGGCTCACCTGGCGGAACATGGTACGCTAAACCAGGGGGACATGCGTATACGGGAGCTTACCGCGTTTAAGTGAGAAAGTCAGAGCAAAACTTCAAAGATGGCGTCGTTTGTTGGATTTTTCTAAAGGAAGGGAGGATATTTTCAACCGGTAAGCCCGTTTGAATTTATAATTATTTTAAATGAATACGCCGTTTCGGCTCTCTGGTGTTTGAGCTTCCCTCGGTTTTTTGTTTCAAGATCGTAGACGTCGGGATAAAAAAGTTATTGAAGGAAAACCGTCCACAAATCTGTTGTCTCTTTACGTGACGTTCGAGAAATGTGATGTTCATTTTCTCTTATAATACACAGTATTGACGCACGTGTACGGTAAAATATAACTAAAACCATGATTATTTCATTTTCCCGACGCTGTTTTATCTCTTAAAACTAATTTATTGCCAAAAACTATTGGTTTAACCCCTCTTTTTGGAACTGACTTTATTTTAAGCACATTTTGGGACATGACTTCCAAATGACCAACACCGCTCATACCTATGTAAGAAAGTTATACACGAACTTTCTGTCGTGAATGAATTTACGACTGATATGCATGCTTTAAAGAACGTTTCCTCTGTTTAAATGTATACCTCTTTGATACTTTTTCAAAGATACGAAACCTCAAGCTGCATTACAAAAGATGAAACACTTGTATTGTTATAAACTGCGATTATACTGTGTTATAAAGTGGGGAGCTTCACTTTTTTGCAATATACATGTACTATTAAGCAGCATAGCGCCCTTTTTGGAAGGGATATTATGTTAGTTTAAACCTATTTATTTTAGCTCGATTGCATCGAAAGCCTAAGGTTTATATAAACGCTCTCGAGTCCTAGAACCAGTAGTTGGTGTCTTTGGGGGAGATCTAAAGAACGCTCCCACTATGGGGATCGAACCCTTGACCTCCCAGTCGCTAGGCGGACACCATATCCATAACACCACGGCGACCTACTAAAATAATATTATGTTCCGATGTTATGTAATCGACTTACCGGTTCGGAATCAATTTTAAACGAATTTTGGCGGGTACACACAGCAGCGGATAATAAGCCAGGTTAAAAATAGATTTTACAAGCGGTGATGTTGGTTTTGACACACGACGCATATACATTTATGAATGAAAGGCTTCATGAACGTTGACGTCGCTCTTGGTTACCAGAAAAATTCCAACGCACGGATTTCAACCGTCATTGTTTACAATCAATTAAGTGCACAAGTACTGGAATTGGTAGAGCGTTTTTAAAGGTGTATGTCCAGCGCGTGTGCCGGGAAAACAGGGCTTAATGTATTTTTTGTTCAGCTCCATAATATTTATTTAAAATCTGAATGAAAAAAATGTCCGTGAACATTAATCCGATGTTAATTTTTGAAAATATTGAGGCGTTCATTAATTTTTTATCTAAAACGAAGCATTAATACGCATATAAAAAACCGGCGTATTGCATGTCAGTGTCGGAGACATGAAATTATTTCGAAAGAAAGCAATAAGAGATTCAATATGAGCAAGTCTCGCTGCGCACGATTACGCTGTAAACATTGGATCGTAAAAGCTCCAGTAAAAAATCAAGAATAAAATTTAAAAAAAGGAAAAGAACATTGCCCGGAGCAGGTTTCGAACCAGTGACCCCTGGAGTCCTGCCAGAGTCCTGAAGTAAAAACGCTTTAGCTTACTGAACTATTCCGCCAAGTACACATACTTGACGTATTTTATACCTTATATAAGCAATCTTCGTAGTTTCACAAAATTTAACGACAAAAACAGAACTCTCCAAATTATTCAATCGTTTCGCGTTGCAACGCTTTATAATTTTTAGGTTTTAAAATCGTCAAAAGATGCATATAATGGCTATATTAGACCATGGTAAATGTTCAGTATTACTGTTTCCTTACAAATATCATAACTAAAACGAAAATTTGCGAATCTGAAACAACTTTTTTCAATTTTGTCAATTTACCAAAGCGTGAAAAGATCCCTTTAATATTTTGCTTTTGTCTTCAACTATGACAAACGCATGTGTATATGTGAATATGAAGTTTGTTTTTAAGAGTACAAAGTTGGATTTCGCACATATTTATTCTTGTTGTCGTTTTTATTATGTAATATATTGAACTATTGTTTTTTTTAAATGAGAAGATAAAACAATGTGTTTAAATAAATCGTAAAAACGTGGATGTTATGTTAACATCTAAAAGGCTTGTAGATAGAATCATGCAAAGTCAAGACACCTTAAGTTTGATTTATGTGTATAATGAGGTATGAAATATTAATCAAATCTTCAATATAAAAAGGGTAACAGTTCGCAGATAAATGTTTATTCGGTAGGATTAAGTGGTTAGAACGAACTGTTGGTTATCGTTATTCAAACAATTTAGATATTTATTTGATGAAAATCAATAACTGTGTGTATTATTTAATGATCAGAGAATAAACAAAATACGAAAACACTTCTGAATTTGTGTAGTTGCCAAACTTTTTCAGAAAATGGACATTGTAATCCCAAGAAAATGGAAATCCCGTGGTGTTACTATAATTAGAGCCTCATATTGTATTTAAGAAAAAAGCTATTTTTATAAGTTATGTGAAAGTTACAGCCAGTGTCATTATAATGAGACTTTTTTTTAGGTCATAGTGACTTTATCAAGAACGTGTATAATTTCACTGCTGGTGTATTTTCTGGGCTTCCAAATAGTGATGAATGTACACAACCACCAAACAGTCGCGTTTTGTTTTCAAGATGTTGATTTAAAATGAATTCTAAATTCTTAAGTATACCCGGAGTATGCTAATATATATAATTATAAGGAAATAGTTCATTTCCAGGTCCTTTTTGAGATGGGTGACCAAATGCCATACATTTAGCTACACTACAAGAACACATGACAAACACACACACGCGCTCGCGCGCACACGCGCACACGCGCACGCACGCAAGCTCACACACACACACACCCACACACCTATGAACAAAAATGGGATGACCGCCTTGGAACGGTCAATTCAAAGAACAGCTTTGGAGTTACCGCGAGGTTCAAAGGCGCCCCAACTTCAAAAAATGTTTTCAAACGGCTGTGTGAACATTCTTGTTAGATAATGGCTGTACTTAAACAGCAATGCACCACGAGACACACCTTTAAAACTGTACACACTAATAACGGTGATTTAAACAACTGATTTTACCTCAAAATCATGAAACCCCTTATAATTATTTTACCTTAACGCTGATTTAACCCCTGATGAAGATATAACCTCTTATTATTATTCAACCTCTTTTAATTATTTAACTCCTAACGATGATTCATCCCCGGTTGATGATTGACCACAAATTACTGATTTTGCCCCTATAGAAGATACAATACACGATTATGATTGAATAACTAATGATGACTTAACCCCTAATGATAATTATCCCTAATATTTGATAGTGATAATAACACCTAATGTGTGATAATGTGTTAAAGAATCAGTAGGTGACAAAACAGTTAAATAATCATGGGTTAAATCACCATCAGGGGTTAAACCATAATTATGGGATTAAACGATCATCAGGGGCTTAATCATAATAAGAGTTACAATCCCCAACAAGAGTAGATTCTCATCATTAGTTAATTCGTCGTGAGGGTAAAAATCATCAAAAGATATTAAATCATAATCTCTCATTAAACCATCATCAGGGGCTAAATAATCATCAGGGGTTAAAGGGACTGTCAACCACGAATGACCAAAAAAGAAAAGTTCTAAATAAATCGTATTTTTTTTACAATTATTAGTTTATATTGATTAAAATATTACGACTGGTATATAACATTACTTGAAAAAAGGTTGTTAAGTTTTCATATTTTCAGTATATTCGGTAATACATTTTACTGGGTATGTCTACCAGGTAACTACCAGTTAACTATAAATAACGTAAGTAGATTGATCATCATTGTCACGTGGTAAACCCAGGAATGCAAATTGTGCATGCTTGGTGAATTGTCAATATTTTATATAAATAAAATAATCAATCTACTTGCGTTATTTATAGTGTAAATATCGTTATGTCACCTATTTTCGCGATGTACTTTCGATTTCACATCGCAAAATTGTATTCCCGTATATACTGAAAATGAACTTTTTTCAAGTAATGTTATATACCAGTCGTGATATTTTAATCAATATAAACTAATAATTGTAAAAAAATAAATTATTTTAGAACTTTCCTTTTATGGTCATTCGTGGTTGACAGTCCCTTTAAGGCAGCATACGAGATACAATCGTAAACAAGTGTAAATTATATACATGGGTTTAATCATCGTCAGTGATTAAATCATCATCAGAGGTTAACTCATCATCCGAGGTGAAATTAGCATATGATGTTATAGTATCATCAGGGGTTAAATCATCATCAGTTGTCAAATCATAATCTGGGGTAATATCATCATCAGGGGTTAAATGATAATCAAGTGCTACATCATAATCAGGGGTATTATCATCAGTGTTAAATTAACATCAGGGTTAATATAATCATAAGATATTACATAATCAGGGATTATGTCACCATCAGGGGTTTATTTATGAGAGGCAAAATCATAATTAACGCTAACAATTCAGTAACAAAAGGAATAATGGTCATGTGTTGAACAATACCGATTCAAATTAATAACTTGAGTACACATGTCAAATTAAAATCTGGATAAATTTCCATTTACAATAATCATGTTAAACTGAAAAACTTAATATAATGGAGACACGTTGTAATGTCCATATTGCAATCAAACCACTTTTAATTGATAAAAAAAAATAAGAATACAAAATACTTTAGACTATACAGAAGGGTTTCACACACTCAGTGTACACAAAACTCTTTTTTTTCTTTTAAAGTGCTTTACACTTTTATTGTTTAATTGAAAATAAAATAACAATATCAATTTGTCATAAAAACACATTTAAAACCATTAAATTCACATATCTTTATATCAAGAAAGTTTCCAGTCCCATCATTTCAATATATACAATACACGTGTTAGAAGTGCTTATTTTCATCGAATTCATCATTATTTTTAAGCACTGTTTTATTTTCCGGCATTGCTATCTTGAACGTGCAGAGGACCGCTAACAAGCATGTTTGTATGCACTTTAGATATCTTAGTTTCTTGTTTTATCGATGATGTCATATGTTCATCGACCTTCGATCTTGCAGTGTTTTATAGCCCCTGCTTTGTTAACGTTAACGTGCACTTTATCCGAATCGCTGTCACAGTCGTCATCTAACTGGTTGTAAACAGTTTCAAACATACCAGCTATTGATTCATTCATCAATTCTTGCTCGTTGCTTTGCAACTGTCCCCACTTGTAGTCTACCCTCTGATTCTACAGGAACCTGTTTTGTTTTAATACGGTACTGTTTGTTCGTTAGCGAATTTCCATCACAGATGTTTACCATTTTTAAAGATGCATCTGCTTGTTCCATTATTATCAAATCAGTTTCTTTATGTATACATTTTGTTGCAGGGTCGTTACATCTTCTCCCACTTTTTAAAATGCTTCGTAATTGATGGTCATTAACTCCGGCATGATTCTTTATCGTTGTAAGAGACAGTTTCGCGACATATTCAAATGTTTTATGAATCTCTAATTGTTGTCAAGTTTTCGGATACAACCGAATTATTTAATTTCACACCCCTATGTGTGTCTCTGCTATGCGATTTGTTGGCCGTGTCTGTAAAGCATAGTTTTGATCTAGGTACCGATTCATCAGTTTTGTTTTCGCTATGACATTCAGGTCTAGATAATTTCGTCGGTTCTGGTTTCGATTTACGTACAATCAAATCCGATGGCAAATGTTGATCTTTACAACCTTTGGGTTCCATTTCTTTGCTTTGGTGGTATTTGGTGTATTCAATCGATGATTCTTTAATAGTGATTTTCACTGGTAACGCTCTATATCTTGCTTGTCCAGCAGCTTCAATATCGTTTACCTGATTCGATTGTTTTACAATCTTTTGTGTACGTTCCTTACTTAGTGTATTACCTGCGTTTTCACTGGTATCTGATAGAATATGCTGATTTGTAATTGAAGTTTATTTATGAGCCTTTTCTTGATATATGTTAATTGTCTGTGCACTTGTCAAACTGCCAGAAGTGTCTGCTTTATCGGGTATTGAATGTTTATGTTTTGATGCACTTATTGCTTTTCTTTCCTCCCGCGTTGCCGATGAGGTGATGTGTCTCGTTTCCGAGACGGCCATCTGTCCAACTCCTCTTAAATCGCGAAACTCTGCTGATTCAGTTCTTGCATTTGAGCCGGAGGCTATTGGCTTTGGAATGTTTTGTGTTAAAGATGTTGGACGTCGAAACACTGCTTCATCTCTAGCTGGATATTCTAGTATGTCGGTAGAATGTTTTTTGTCTATGTGTGAGCTACATGTAGATTTTGTTGTAAAACCAGCAGCCACTGAATCTTTCAAAACGGTCGGATATGGGGCTTTTAAATTTTTCCCCGATCTATTTCTCACTTTCTCTGTTGATGCCTTTAGAGGGATCTCATCAATTTGTTTGTTGGTGTTTGCTACAGTAGTTTCTTCAACATTTGCGGGAAACGGTCTTGCCGTTCTGATGTTTCCTTCCAGAGTTGACGTCATACGGGGCTTGCTTTCATATACTTGTTCCGCTTGTTCCGGTTTGTTCGTTACTGACTTATTTACATGTTCAAAATTAATATGTGTCGAATTATTTGAATTCGTTTTACCTTGAGTAGAAACATCTTTAAAGTCGCTTGTTTTAAGTAGTCGTGCACTTGATCTTTTTTCTGAATCAACTACAATGGTTTTAGCGTTACATGCGCGCGTATATACTGCAAAATCGGTAGGTTCCGTTGCAATATATTTTGCTTTCACGTTTGGCTTGTTGAGTGTGTTTCTTGGCCCCCTTGCCTGACTGCTAGCCGTATTTGTTGCTCTCAAATACTCAAATGTAGCATGCGAATTATTTTCAGACTTTGACGGATTGTTAATAATCGGTTTCTCTGGCGGAACAAAATCATTATCTGCCAGTATATCATGACATTGACCTTGTGTTTTCTTCGCAAGGTATTTTCTGTCAGGCTCATCATTATCGATATCAGTTTTGGTATTATGGAATGTCGCGGTTTTTGATGATTTTAATTCATGCGAGGACCTAGATGATATTTCTTTCTCAAAGGCAAAGTCGGTTTGCTTTCTTTCATAGTTAAATGTTATGCTCTGTTTTGCTTCCCTTACTATGCCAGCTTGCATTATACAGCTTCTATGTCCTTTTGTCTCATTGATTTCAAGATTGGTATTCTGCATGGCTAAAACGCTAGGTGAACGAGTATCATGCGCTCGATCTAAACCCCCGATCGCCTGTTGGCTTTCTGTGTTTAAAAAATCCGCATATTTAAATTTCACGTCTGACCTTTGACTTTCAGTTACGTTTGATTTAAAGTTTTCTTTTTCATACAATGAATTATCAGTTTTAAATTCGTTGCCAATCTGATAAGGTCTCGCAAGTTCAATGCCTGTATGATTTTCGCTTGGCTCGCTAACATTACAATTTGGTGCACGTAACTGCTTATCACTTGACTTTGTTGTACATAAAGTATCCTCAAGCGTTCTCGTTTGAAGATCGCTGGAGGGATATAAGCGCATATACCATTCTCCACCAGGCCCCAGACCACGTACTTGTATATCCACTCCTTCATTTTTTGTTGTAAACTTGTTGCGAGGTAAACGTCTACAACGTCGTGCTGGTATTTGTTCGCATTTCCCAAGCCGTTGAAGCTGTTTAAACACCCAGAGCCGACGGTTGTTTGAAGTGTACCATTTGCCACGCGTGTGTGTTACTTTAATGACTGGTATTTGGGAGACTTGGCATCTAAAATATCAATACAGTTTGTTTAATTTAAATTTAAGTAGAATTGTAAATACTCAAATTAAAATATTAAGAGTATTACACAATTATTGTGAATACTTTAAAAACCCTTATAGTTATAGGTTAGTCCTGTAACAGTTAATTTAGCATTGTGCATAAAATACATTCATAGTAATACTGATGTTAAAAAAGGGTTACATACTTTCCATTAATTATGTCGTCCAATGTTTCACCAATTCTCTTCCTGCTGTGAATTGTACTGTCCCCAAATGTGCTGCGAATACTATCCTGTGAATAATATATATCAGATGGTTTGAGCAACATTTCATTATAATTACTACACACTGATGAAGATAATTGTTGTTCAGCTTTTAAAATAAAGCCAAGCGAGTTTTTGAAAATAGTAGTTTATTTAAGTTCTGTTAACTGTAGATGTCAATTTTAAGAAATGTAACTTAAGCTGAACACATATTTAATGTACAGGTCAATTGATAAGCAAGGTTTAAAGATTGATCTAATTCAGGGTGCAGGATCACGTGACTGTGTTGGGTTCCCAATTAAACGTTAATGGAAATTAACACACCGGTATGGTTTTTCCAAATAACTTTTTAAAACAATTTGACTTAAGAATTTAAACTAGTGCATACAATATAGATTTAAATCTGCGTATATCAATGTGAAATACATCCGAATTACTTTATTTAATAAGCATGTGTTCTTGTTCAAATATTACATGAATACTGCACGAATATCCTTCACGCAACGTTAACTTTTGTCACCGATTTCAGACGTATTCAAGGATTTATTCTTATACCGGCACAAACTGCAAGAAAAACTGTCTTTTATGCATTAAAGATTTTTGCATATGTATTTCAATAACTTGACATATTTGCAAAAATAAAGTTCTTAACGGTGTGCTTAAATTCTGTCCAGCCCGTGTGTAAAAACCTGTAAACCCCGACGATTATGCACCCTGTCATTAACTGTGTACGTTTGGAAAGTTTACTTTAACTGTAAAGCAATGTCAATTTTAAGAAATTCAACCTAAGCTTAACACATATTTATTGTACAGGTCAATTGATAAGGATGGTTTAAAGATTGATCTTATTTACTGTGTACGTTTGGAGCGAATATTGTGCAAAAAATGAAATCGTTAACAAATCTTAAAGATATTTGCTGTATTTTCAAATGTATAACACTATTGTCCAATATTCGAGCTCGAAACGTACGTTTTCTTGCATACGCATCAAATTATGTATTGTCAACTTCTCAAAATATGGAGACAATTCTTCTAATTAAAGAACTTCAAAATCATTTTTTGCAGTTTTGCGTATTTGCCCAAAAATAATTATTATCCCCGAAAACTACATACATACATACAAGTATACATTTAATCAATTACAGAAGACTACGACCATGTTTCTTTGATTAAGCGAGTTAAAGGCATACGCTATTTCGCTGATTGCCATATAAGGATAACTTAACGAGAGTCTCCGATGTCTTCTTCCCGATTGTATTTTTCTTTTTTTGTGAAACGAAAATAATGTGTTTCTCAATAAAAAATGTTTCTCAATAACAATGATAATACGGCTTCCTAGAATACCAGCAATGTCAAACCCAAAGCAGGCTCCACTTGTCTTATATAAGATAACAAAAGACTCATAAACACCTGAGCTAGTGTCTTATCCGCTGTTACATACATCGCAAATATTCAAAGATCTGACGTTACCTTTCAAAAGCAGCATTTCCTCTCGAGCACTTGAGATGATAATTACGCGTGCAACACAATTAGGCCTACTAACTAGGTATAGATGTTATAACATCGACGTCAATCTCGTGTTTCAGCCGACAGTACTCTGCATTTACCTCAGCTATCTTTTCAAGTTTGCATCTTCATTATTCGCGATTGAGTTAAAGCAAATTAACCCTCTTCTGTATTCGAGTCTTACCATACTTATTCATATTATAAATATGGTTACCATGAACAGTTTTCTTCGGTTGTAAAAAAAAACTTTACTTCGAACAAATCTTTTTAAATATAAGCTGACCCATTTATTGAGATCCCAACGGAACTTCCGCGCCCAAGATTTGCGTCGAATACCAACAATATTAATTTCAGACCCAGTGTTCCCCAATGCGTCTCTAGGACTTTTAGTGGCTTTGTAATTAACGAAACCATCAATTGAAATTCCAAAATGCCAACACCCGTCAATACATTGTTGGCCGATAAAAACCCTAGATACTTCATATGCTTCTTAAGTGTAATGATATCATGTTATAATTATTCGCCCCGCTATTATCATATTGGAACAAAGAAGCGCCTCTTATAAACATACCCATTGTCCACGAATAATTGCAAAACAGAATTTGAATTCGAACAGATCTTAATTGATATATCAGTAATCAGGTCACACCTTTACCTTTACTACCATTCCATTTGCGAATGTTAACGGATTGATTATATTTCGACATTATACATTTTTGTTAGCAAATTCTCAATTCTTAGAAGATATAAAATATTGATTGTCCAATAATTGTTATAACGCGTAACAACATATTTGTGTCTAAGGAAGAACAGTTACGGTACCCTACATTTCCGACACACAATTATATATTTATTCGCACCAGCCAAGATCCAGAGATGGTAACCGTTTCTTAGCCAATCTGCTTGAGTTTCTACCTAATTACTATCTTTTAATTTAGAACCAACTAATACCAAATAACTGCGATACTGTGTATACAACCTTTTTGCCCTTTTTTCGGCTCCGCCGTAAGCGACCACAATCTTGCACTCGGACATTTAGTGCCCGAATTGCCCAAAACCGGAAACAGCGCTTCGGATGTCTGGTCGCAATCGTATGAATGCCCTGTGATGTAATCGTCGCTTGCGGAACCGATTCCTTAACAACGATCAAGTTAATGTGTTTTGAACGAGACGACGATCGTGAAACCGTTTCCCTTTTCCCAGCTTTCCGCCTTCGTCATCCTTTTTACCTGCTTGTTGATGTAACACATTTTGACCATGTAGTGAATTAGAAAGCTAACAAAGTAAATAGGTTAGCTGAACGCAATGTTGGACCATTTATGTAAATTCAACGTACACTTTTAGCCAGCGCGACCTATGCATCGGGCATATGGTTATTTACAGGTCATAGCATTTAATTACGATATTAATTATTCCCGAACTGCCTGAAAACAGGGTTGGGAGGCGAAATTAAGACAAATTAAACAAGATGATTTAAAGTTTTGTTTACAACTTCAACTAATATAGACCAATTTAACAAGATGATTAAAAGCTCTGTTTACTATCTAAAACCAGCTGTGCAATAGTCACTTTTTTGTCAAAGGTGATCCATCGGTATAAAAACCCGAACGAAATTTAACCCAGGGCGCCATTCTTTCGAGAAGACTGCTAGATATCCATGATAGCGTCAAGGGAGAGCAGTGATAAAATTGGATTTATACTATTTCGATTATCCGTAACACGTTTTGTTTCATTCTTTTATAAATGAATATATTGGACTTGTGCAAATAACTGTTATATATATATAAACTGTTTTACCAGTATACGATCGACAATGACATTTATTTCTGAAAATAGATTAACCGAAAAATATACATATTAATAATACAGGTATACTTGAAAGGAACGCCTTTGTTTATTTATCCCGTTTCAAGAGTTGTAAAACAACCTGAGCACCAGGAAACTTAAAGTCGTAGGGTAGCATTGACCTTGTTTTATTTTTCAATTTCCTTTTAGCAAAGTAAATAAGGGACGTTTATCTCCTAATTTTGTTAAATTGAAAATAACCGAAGTTAAGGGTGTTCTTGGTTTGTATGTCATAGTTTTCCTCTTAAACGTTTCCTATTCAGTGTGATGCTTATAATTGTCTCTAACTTCAAAATAATTTATATTTATATATTATATTAACAATTGGATGCATAAGCACGTGGAAATATTTGTAATCATCTGTTACTGAAATTTGACGCTTACGAAGTGGAAGAATGATGGAATGACTAAACACAAAACACATGACGAATCCCTCGTGCAATAAACGTACCTTTTAAACTCTTCTATTTGAAAGTTTTCAAATCTTGAAATTACTTGTTAGGCGTGAAAAAAATATAATAAAAACGACCCACACAAATTAAATGACTGTTAGCATTCAATGTTTAACGAAAGATTGAACACATGTAGAAAATCATCAGCGTGATTCTTTGGTTGTTGGAGCAGGAACTGAGGTCGCCTATCTTGGGAAGCTTGATGAGGTATCACAATTTCCACTCTGTTGGAATTACCCCCTGTTCCCATATCTTGCTTAATAGCGGGTAGTGAAGCTCCACACTGGTCTCGGCGTCAGCCTTAAGCGCTTCTGCCGCTATGCGGTCAGGTCCTGCAGATCTTCCGTCCTTCAATAGCTTGATGGCGTTTCTGATCTCTTCCTTTGTGGGAGCGCAGCACTTGATTGACAGATCGCTTGTAGCTGGCAGAATCTACGGTGGGTTTGCAGGGGCTTGCCTGTTAAGTAACTCCTGGTAGAACTAAATCTACCTCTTCTTCTGCTCTTCGTCGTCTGTTATTACTCCTCCAATTTCGTCCCTTACTGGCCTCTCTGGCTTTGCAAACTTTCCTGCTAGTGTCTTAGTGATGGAGTACAGATCATAAGTTCTGTTCTGGAAGGTTGCCTCTACCGCCTCTGTTGCAAGCATCTCGATGAAGTTCCGCTTGTCGGCTCTAATATTTCGATTGCCGCTACTACTTGCTTAGGTAAACTGTTCTTGTGCTTTCACTTTTGCGGCTCGTGTTCTGCTGTTATTTTCACTTACCTTCTTTTCTAATTTTTCTTTAACTGTCAGAAGCGTCTCTGCTGATATCCAATCCGTTTGAATGTACGATTTTGAGCCCAGTACTTCTTGGCATGTTGAGTTTATTGCTACGTTAACTGTCAGCCACTTTTGCTGTATTGGCTCTTCTTCGAGCAGCTCCTCTAGGACCTGGAACTTGTTGAAGAGAGTGATATTGAACTCTTCTTGCTTCCATGTATCTTTAAACGTACCAGTGTTGTTATGTGATTGTTGGCTGGCTCCGCTCTGTCCATTAAGTTTCAGTTTCCATCGGGCGACAAGGAGATGATGGTCCGAAGCTCCTCGCTTGACACGTACATCCTGAAGAGAGCGACAAATCTTTCTTGCGATGCACAGGTGTTTTATCTTGTTCTACGTTGACAGGTCTGATGACACCAAAGTTGCCTTGTGTATCCTTCTGTGATGAAAACACGTCCTCTGATGACCAGGATTCCTGTGGCGCACAGGTCGGCGAATCGCTCCCCGTTGTCGTTCGAATCGCCTTAACCCTGTTTCCACGTTATATTCTCATATCCTCGGTTGTCACTGCAGACTTTGGCGTTAAAGTCATCCATTAGAATGGTTGTGTTTCTCTTTGGTCTTTCTTATATGATGGTTGAGAGTCTTTCTCGTTCTTTATACTGTCGTTCGTCAGGGCGTAGCACTGGATTATGTCCACTTTGATCCTCTTCTTCTTTGTAAAGAAAGAGGACGTCATACATAGAGTATGACGAAGTATAAATATGTACCAGCCAAAACTATACATTTCGTGGCGAAAGTCCACCGTTACGCTGATCGGATAGTTGTGTGTTAACGCGCAATCAAGCATAGCCAGGACCTGAGCGCACTCCACCGGAACATCAGAATCTAACAAACCGTAACAAACAAACACCACTGGAGAGATGCAACAAGCAACATATCATTAGGCAGACTTAAAACGAGCCGCCTGATGAATACAAAACCACAGGCTTTAATGTACTATCCAACGGACTAAAAGGGCTCTTCCGGAAAATCCTCGAGTAGGACAATGAGAAGAATTAAATAATGTCATGGTATGTGAATGGACTGAGACGATTTACACGTTCTAAGCAAACAAGACAAAATAATACTTAATAAAAATTGAACATTTTTATTAATATGTATGCTTTTATATAAGGGATGCAACAGAATACAAAAAAAAACTGAAAAACCTTTAACTGTAACCGGTTATTAACCGGAAACTGAAGGTAAAACCTTTTAAAGTACACAAAATGTTAAATTAATACTATAAAAGTATACATTAAAAAATATCATATTGCTCGTACATGTACTCTCTATAGAAAAGAAAGTAATTTAAGATCGCTTGCGTTGATTACCTAACCGGCCATATTATATTCTTAATAAAAATCTAGTATAACATATCAATAATTATATAAACGGATGTAAGATTTTCTTCAGTGTAAATTCCTAATTTTCACGTGTCATTATTTCATTTTTGATTGGTACGCTTATGCTAGTTACATTGTTTAAACATACCGTAAACTGCAACTTCGAAAGCGATTACATAAATACTAAAGGTTATTATTTTATTTGTTTAATAACTGTTTGATTGTTGTTTTGTAATTACAAATTGTTTAATAATTTGCTTTTTTACTTGCCTTAGACGGTGGTGACGGCATCGTTCATTGCGTAAATAACTGGTAATACTGAGAATTATGATAATACAATCAATGTTAACTGGTTATGATTTTAACAACAAATGCGAATCTTGATAAAAAAATTACTAACACACTTTATTTTTGCGAGCAATCAGTGTTTGATATTGGTTAACACAACATCATAACAAGCCGTCCAACGCCTCAACATATTTGTATCGCGAGTTAGATAACGTGTCAATTACGTCTACGATAATAACCCCACTTCCCGCAGTTCGCAAGTTATATTTTCGCCAATAAAACAAGACAAAAGTGCCGATTATCAAAATTTACCCTATGTTTGTAACAACAAAGGTAATGATTTAATGCTTTATTACTGTACTTGTTGACACGTTCTTTATTACCTTCGTCGGTGTGGCATATTGTTCTAACTAGACGTCAGCGTAAGGGGGGAGTATGTCGAACGCAAAAGTAAAATCGTACGATTTAGTTAATGAAAAAAGTAGATTAACTTTTTTCAAAACATGTCACCGGTTAACTGATCGTTTTTGTAGTTTAGCCGATGTTACAAAAGTCTCTTATATATAACATTGGTCGAAATTGTACCTATCGCCACACAATTTAAGAAGTGCTGCTAAAATATAACCACGGCGACAATAAACAAGAGGGCCATGATGGCCCTGTATCGCTTCACTGTTTTTTTATGCGAAAAAAACGACAAATTGAAGTCTTGGTTTCCCAATTTAGGTCTATACATTTAATTGAATGCCTGGTTTTGTTAAATAAAAAAAGTTGTATTTGTTTTGAAACAGATTTACAAGACCCATAGGAATCAAAATGCCTTAACCCTTTACCAAACGACACATTTTGGACTGTCCCAATTTGAAAGAGGTTGCAGACGACAATTAAATTGTAATGGAATATGAAGGAAATGATCAGGTAGGGTAGAACTAATTGTGATAAAAGGAGAAATTGCTCATCTTAAAAAGAAAAAGTTAACGCACGCTCGCACCCACGACGGACACATGACCATGACATAAGCCCCGCTTGCCTCTGACCAGTGGAGCTAAAAAGCTAATCTCTCTCTCAAACATTTTATGCAACAAATCTGCAAACCATGAAATATCGATAAAAACTATATGTACAACCGCTTCAATAATTTATGTCATACACAATTTGCAATCACATAGGGAACACATAGCGCCATTGAGAACCCAATCACAGTATTAGAAATAAAAAATGAAGTCTCCAATCAGCAAATTGAAAACAATGGATTTGATAAATTACGCGCTGAAATGATCCACACTGCATACAATTTTATAATACTTCGCATTATAATCAAACACGTAGATTTAACAGAATATTTGAAACCGGTCAAAAGATGGATAATATGACATATATCACCAATACATACAAGTGGCGCCCCTAATCAATCACAAAATTATCGACAAAAACCACCACTACACTGCTAAACAAGTTTTAAAATAGCGGCATTTTTTCAATATTTGATGGTTGGGACATGTTTATAAAAAACGAACAACACATTTGTCGACGACAAGTTAGTTGTAATTTTAAAAGCTTACATTTTAACTAAGCTGTAATTATTATTCCGGAAGGAGAAAAGCTAATCTTGAGAAACCACTGATTATAGAGCTGAATAAATTTTGAAATAAAAACAAACTTAAAATAGATCGAACACACTGAATGGTTATTATAAATTGTAATAAACGTATACATTTCGCGTTACACTTTGTTATACATTGCATTAATCAAACCTTTTAAGAAAGTTATTCCGCTATATCATAATATAAAGAACAATGATATTAAGTGTATAATGGGCACAACTTATAAATTTCGTGTTACATTTTGTTTTCGCTCGTCGTTGTTAACGCGTAAAATTCTTGCATAAAATCTTCAACAATATCGTAATCCTCATCTGTATCGTCACAGCCAGGCAATTTCGATCTCGATTGTACGATATTGAAATGGCTGCTGCCAGAATTCGGTTTCTTGTACCATTCGCCCCCTTTGTGGATAATAAATATCGGTTGGCCGAAGATTCATCTTTGGATAAAGTCTAGAAATCTAATAAAAATAAAAAAAAAGCGTACGCTTTTGCTTCCAAGCAATAACTTGTTAGTGTTTCATAAATAAAGAATTATATATTGACCATTTGTCAGCCATATATAATTAATCATTTGATAAATGCGGTAATTATTTATAGAAAACTACCTTCACTCGTACTTGCAAGAATAAATTGGGTAATTCATTATGCATGTGCATGAATTAAAAAAAAATTCCTAATACTCATGCTGATAGCGCTAAAAAGCTACTTGCCAAAGAAAATGCCGTCATTGTTTTTTTAAGATTTATAAACTTCCCAATCAGTATTACATTGCGTACAAATACATGTAATCTTATCTTGCAAGTATTGACGAACGCCCACGATTGCTATCACAAGTTTGTTTACAAGATTATATATTTGTAAAGCTACCACTATGCATATTGCAGGTTCAATAAAATATAATCCGGCTAGATAGATTGTAATTATTGTCATGTAGCATAAGTTCATTATTTGCTTGCTGTTTACTTAATTATTATATTCATCAAATCTCCGATCTAGAAGTAAATATGTTGACATTCAAATTATAATGCATTTTTTATACTATACCAATAACTATTGACATACAATATCGACATTTGTTTGTGAAGAACGACACTTTTTAGATTTGTCTTATATCGCTTACAACATACCAATAGGCCCATCATCTCTTACAAACATATCGACCAAAACTTAGACTATTGTATCGATATGTGTAGATAAATCGCAACATATCTGTCGACTGACCTTCTAACCAACCAATAACATGACTGACTGACCGGTCGGACCGATCAGCCGGGCAACAGAACAACAGCGTTTGCGGGACTATAATAATTAATACTTAAAGCAACTGGATCTATATTAATCAAATGTATGTGGTTGAAAAGAATTTCTAACCCGATACCTTTGGAATTATTTATACACGGTGTTTAGCGGCTCAGTGCCCTATTTGTTATTTATGACCCAGTACGCATACTCTCCGTTACGGTACTGTTCACTCATCAAATTTAAAATAAAGCTGCGTAACCATTTGGCTTGTTTTTGTACACTTGCAAAAAAGGACCGCAAATGAAAGGAAACTATTTCAGACAGTATTCGATCGCTCATAAGTACATATGAAAAATGTATCAATATAGGTAATAGTATTTGGTAATAATTGTTTAGATCTTTTTCTGATCGAAACTCTGTAAGTAAAAGTAACAAATGTTGAAAATGCTGTCTTAAGTTTTACACAATTACTAAACTGAACATTGCACTGCTATCCGAACATTATCCGTTAGTTTGATTTATGTCGTACTTGTCTCCTTTCCGTTGCATTTGTAAACTCTGTGGTATAGTAATATAACAAGAGTTCACATTAATACGACTGGAAATGTGAAATAGTTATTTTTATAAATATTAAGCCAGTCATGTGTCTTTGACTCGGTTAAATAAATTTAGTTTCGACACTAAACACTGGGTTATAGTTAAATACGTTTTTTTATGTTATTTATGTTAAAATTGTATCTAAAAGATTTATGTTGGCAGTACACTGGAAGAACGGTGGAAGAACTAGCTTCTGTAGCAACTAACTATTTGCTCAAACATGTCAAGCTTTTTATAAATAACAACATCTAAAACACGTCCTTGAAGTATCAGGGCAATATTTTAAGGCAAATACGGGCTGGTGCGATCCTTTTTAATTGTCAATATACAGTTAAGAATAACTTTATTTCCATGATAGTTTGATTATATAAGTCATAGTATAGGTGGTGAATACTGCTTATTTACAGTTGTTAATCACCCACGATAACATGACTAAATGCTTTCAGTATTTTAACAGCGTGCCATGTCAACACAATATGCCATTTTTAATAAACACTAAATGATCTAAAACGAATCTATAGGCATGGAAAACATGTTGTATTTAGGATGCCAAAATGCGATCAATTTTGGCCTACACACGAAAAAGTTTTAATGTGGTACAGTTTTTATATAACACGTTATTTTTGATGCAAATGACACTTGCACGTTGTATTGCGTTAAATTTAAATCATTGACTCGCTTATCGTTAAGTTTGTTCGTCCGAGCGGTATTCGTTTCCTCTCTTTTAATGTTAATCCCCTATATGGATTTAAATATAAGTTTGGAGTTTGATGAAAACGAGTCATCTTAGTCTGAACCAGAGGTACAGAATCCGACATCCGGTTAGGAAACGTGTACATGAGATAGGGACTGGTAGACAAGTGAAGATGCTTGCGAAGTTCGATGATACTAAGTGTAATTCGGTCACATAAGTGTTTGTGTAAATAAAATCAAAATTCAAAAACAATTATTTTAATGAAAGTCAGTAAAATAAATGTAATTTAAGTCAATTTATCAAAGTAAGTTAAGATCAGTGTAATGCTCGTAAATTGTTTCTAGTGCATTATAGTGCTCACTGAAGAGTAAGGAAGAAGAGCGTGATTCAGAAATAAGAAGGTACAATTCAAGAGGAATGCAGAAAGACAGTGCCATGAACAGAGAATAAAGTCGAAATATGTTTCAAGAATTATTTTTATCTTAAGTTTAGAAAATTGTCACAAGAAGTTATCAAGTTACATGTCCAATTTAAAAGTTTCAATGAGCAATTGTATTCGTACACTGTGAGACAGACGTTTAACTATTTAGTACAAAGTTAAAATGATCGATCTTATAGAAGGTCGACAACCTGAAAATTCTTATAGAAACTTAAAACTATGCCAAATTGATCAAGTTTTGGATCAGTAAGCAATATATGTTTGTATGTAAGAACAGTCTTGAAATGTGACTGGTGACCAGTCTATATATTTGCAGAACATTAATGTCCCTAGGATACTTTCCTTGTAAATGTATCCATTTATTAATGGAATATATCGTGGTAAGCGAAGGATCGTCTGAAACAATAATATTGTATAATTTGTTTCTCTCTTACAAATTGACAATCTCTGACAAAAGTGATTAAACAGTTCAATTTTTGGCGGTTAATCGTCATTCGACTTTATTCATTATTTGCAAGCAAACAACTAATATTACTAGTAGTAATATTAGAATATTACTAGTAGTAATATTAGAGTTCTTCAAACGTTTTATACCAATCATCATCTGATAATACAACTTATTTTCATGCGGTAGTAAGTTATTATGATGCGTTGACGATGAGACGTCCAACTTGATTCCATGAATGTTCTGCGTGTATATACGTTGACTAAGATTGAACGTCAGTTTCCGGAATATAAGCCGGTGAACGTTTTGCTGGATCTTCTTCCATTTTAAAGATAAAAATAGTGACATCCGCTTTGTGAATCTTAAAGGTGAACGTTTGTTAGTTGAACATCGTCCATGTAATGTGGTTCAATGTTCTATGATGTTGCCGTCCTTCTGCCCTTATTAATACAGTATGACACTCAAACTGAGCAATAGTCAATTCAGTTATTCTAATATTTAATGCGCGGGATATGTTGTTTTTTTAATTTGGACTGATGACATAAAAAGCTTATTCAATCTGTTAAAAGCATATAACTACAGGGATGTTTCCATTTTCAAACCTTTCTTAAATTGTCAACAAGTGCGCGAAGTACTAGGACATTCTCCTTCGCAATTTACAATACATATTATTTTGCATAAGAAATAGTCCAGAGTGAAAAAACAATACGGCGAGTGTGACAAAATTTTAAAAAAAAAGTTTAAATATGTGAGCAGTTACTACTCGTAAAAATAAAAAAAGTTGAGTACAAAACACTAAACATATGCAACAACGAGCACAGATACAATACCAGATGTTTCTTTTATATATAGGTTTATCTTCACTACATGCATGTATAATTTATTATACATTGGTACAGTTCGTAAACCAGTTTCGAACCAGGACCAATTCCGGCACATTTCGGAATTTTAAGGCTGGTAGGAAGAGAGTGTTTTGTTGTTTTTTTAACTTTATTTTTGTATGTTGTGTCATGTTAAGTAATGATATCTTCGTCAAACAAATGCAACTTAACAAAAAAGGGTTGACTCTTGGTCGTCAAGCGCATAGTTGCAATAGTGGCATACAGAGTCTTCAAAACTAGAAATCGTGCACGTTTTTTTTTTGGAAAGCTGAAAGGTTGGAGGTATTTTTTTTGGGAGGCGGAAAACTACAACGGGCGAGGCATGGTATGGTATTGCGCAAGGGGGGGGGGTAGAGGGTTAGGGTTAGGGTTTGGGTTAGTGTTAGGGGTCGGGTTAGGGTTGGGGTAAGCCTAAACCCAACCCTAACCCTAACCCGACCCTTAATCCTAACCCTTACCCTAACCCTTTTTTGGGGTTATCACCCCTGACCATGCCTCGCCCGTTGTAGTTTTCCGCCTCCCTATTTATTTTGTTGTTCTGTGGTACCATGTCATTTGAAACAGTCATCATTAGGACTTTACACTCTCATGTATGGAAGAAAAATGGGATTTTATAAAAGGCACTAGCTGACCATTACCGGTTGATTCATAACTCTGGGGCCGTATAAAAATTACCTTAAATTCGACGCATGTATTACATGCATATTTTGCAGATGTTCTCTGTAACATGCACAGCATATATTGTAATTAAATATATTCACAATATTGTCCCCAGCTATGAATGTAAATAAATTAACTGACCGAGGAATGACAAACTGGGCTCATTTTGACTTATCTGTTCTGTGGACTCCTTCGCTTGCTTTGCATCCGAGCCTGATGATGTGTTTATTTAAATGAGCCATGGATCTCATCAATATTCTTCGTTTGACTACCCCTGAGCTGTACTTAATGCTGTCTGGGAACATATTTATCGAATATAAATCCCTAATGAAACTATTAGTAGTTGCTCAGAACAGTTTTGTTTCTGTTAGTTTTCTAAGACGTTGTCCGTTGATTAAGTGGCTCTGGACAGCACAAATGGTCCACCGCCTGTTTTAGCGAATCATAAGAGGTTGGCATGACAACATGGCTTCAAGAATTGTCTCTTGCATGTTTCTTATTATCTAGTGTGTGCGGGTTAGCTCTTTTATGATGTGCAGTAGGCTCTTTTGTGATATTCGACGAGGTTAAAAAGCATTGTATCTAGCAATTAATGTCTCGTTTTGTCACAAGGATTTAGGGAATTCATCTGCTACAAAATTCAAGCTGGAGTCTGGTTAGAGTTAAGTGCATCTGCATCATTTTATTCTATGTAGAGGTTCTGCTGTTCTGTGAATTATGTTTACATTCTATTTTATATTATTATCTCTTTTGCACCATTTAATTCATATTCAGAGGAACTGCTGTTTTAAGATTATATTTACACTTTATTTCATATTATATTTTTGCACCATTGTATTCTTATGCAGAGGTAGTGCTTTGTGCTTTTGTGTTCATATTATTTACATCAAACTTTATTTCTTCTTTAACATATGTGATAATATGATGAACATGTTGTTTTTTTCATGAAGGGAGATTATACGATTTTGTCAAGTTTATGAATTTATATGAAATGTGTTAACAAAACTTATTATACAGATATTTTAATATAAATTAAAGTAAAAGTTAAGGAGAACATTTGTCGAAAAATGCGAAATAAGCAAGATATTTAATTCTGAAATCGAAAATGTCTGTTCAGTCGATTTCGACAGCATGTATATCATGCATGTACGATGTGAATCTAAATTTAGTTTTACGGATCATTTTAATTTTCTGCAACGATATCTATTCATACGACACACAAACACTAACTCTGATCCTAATAAAAAGACGAATGCTTCGGTTATTGTAGGGAAATATGAACGAAATATCTTTGTCACAATCGGCTCGGGGCGCTATTTGTCTTTGCTGCATTTTATGAAATTCTTCTTCAATGTATAATTGTTCATGCCTATTTTGTGTTATTGTAACACATTTCTATCAATATATTACAATTTAACACATATAAAAATCGTATTATCTCCCTTTAACTTTACAAATTGTATTCTGTTGTTGTTTTATAAACCTTTCAATGCTGCATTTTAATTTGTGGATTATTGTGTCTATTGACCGGACTTAAGAAAAACTACGCATCATTTAAGTTGTATGTCAACAGGCAGTTGACATGTTAGAAATATAACTCTACCATTATAACTTTATCATGTTTTATTTGCACCCCACATCCTGTAACAATGACTTAATACCTATGTATCTTCTCTGTACACAAACTGTCAAAAGTGACAGTCAAAACCCCCTTTAAGAAGACCACTGATTGCACACATCTATAAATAGATATGCGTGTCGGAACTGCTCGACTTGGATCGGAATTAGATACGTTAAGTGCGGTGTTTACATGCGAAATTTACAAACTTATACGTGCTTGATTTCCTTCAAATAGGACTTTAATTGTGAATTTAAAAATTTTCTTTCATCCCACAAATATAGAGACATAGGTCTAACACAGGTGTGAAATTTGCAGCGAAAATGCAAAAGGTGGACCGGACCTGATCCACAGACTGTATACATTTAAAAAAGTTAGTAAATCCAATACGTATTGTGTAAAGGCTAAAGTAGGATTGATGTGTATTTTGTCATTTGTAAAAATTGGCTAAAATATGACCAATTGATCTATTTTTCTTTAACTACTTAAATTATGCAGGCTAGTTGATGCGATTCTACAATATTATGCCACCGAGAATGTTGGTGTTTTAATTGTTACTTGCATAAAAAGGTAAACATAATTGTAAAATGACAACTATAATGTTTGGAACAAGCAAAATTGTTTTTTCAAATGAGAATATCACATTCGCATTCTAGAAGAACTTAAGAATCAGGTACACTATTAAACTATTCGGATATGTACGATTATTGTATTACAATTGTAAGAATTCAGCAAATAAACCAGCATAACTATCCATTTTCTGAACGAGCATTCACAGCTGAATGCATGTAGGCAATAAAAAGGGTATGTCACCAAAAATGTAAGAACGAACTCGAGAAATAGCAAACACAATTAACAATTGCTCCTACCAGTTGTTAATTAGTGTAACCCGCCCTTACGCAAGTTTTCCGCCGCTTTGTCACATCTTAAAATAACACAGTTATTTCTTAATGAACATCAATGATTCCCTTCACACAGGTTGACAAAAATATCGTGACCATGGTATTTCACGGAGAGCATGTCTTTCAGTATGTTTGTATAGAGATTTAGCCAGTTTGAGTAAGTTTGTAACTCAACCTGGAATAATCATTGTTTAGGGTTAGCACAAAAAAAATAACATCTGTCGCATTGGTGGAGTTTTACATTCGATCATGTTCGCCTATTGAAGGATTACGCTCTCGACCATTATTGCTTCATTCTATATTATTCACTATTTAACGTAGTAAATACTATTAATATACGACATTATGGATACATGTTTGTAAAGCAACCTATACAAACGTTTGAATGTGGTAAGTAAACCGGGTGTATTCCAGCGGAGGAGACGTTGTTAAACATACTTTTTCACAGTAAGGTCAGATGACGATTGACAAAATAATATTAATAGAATCTAATATTTACTCATTACGCTTAAACAAGCACAATAAGACTACTGGCTAAAAAAAGTTGAAAATATTGGTTAATAAGTGGGTAAATATAATTCGAAAATATTAATACTAATTGCGTTTGTAGCGCTTTCTATCGCTTATTTGGAAAATACGTTGCGTATAAACATAAGGTTAATATTTCACTGAAAATCACTGCCCACTTCTAGAGGTTCCTGGTTTGAATCCTTTTGAAGGCAATAATTATAATTCAAATTGTTCTCTTGCTATTATTATTAAAAAGACTATTCAAAACATTATATATTTGTTAGAAGACATATTTAATGCCATTTAAACGATTATGTGAACGAGTCTCTTAAATTGTAGTATCCACTTACACATTACGTGCTTAAAATAGCTACTCTATTATGATAACATAAAAACATAAGGATAGGCATCGAATGTCCCTTGAAAGTCGGCTCCGTTTTTCATCTGTTGAAATGAAACCCGCATTTATTAACAATGCACGAGGACACACCACATGGTTGTTTTCCATTTCTTCTTACCTGAAATTCTGACTTCACCATCTTCATACTTCTGCCGACGAGTCTAATGTTGTTTATAAAGATACTGCATCCGATCTGAGCTTGTGTCAATTAAAACAGGTTTTTGATACGGGTAACTAAACATCATTCTAAAATCATAAATAAAGTGTTCACATACAACACTGTATCGGCTGATGTTTTCAATCATAAACATGTTTTATTTGTTTTGTTTTTGTACAATTTAAACAATTGTGCATATCATTTGAACATGGTTCGTTCTAGCAGATATTCGATGACTTAAATGAATGTATGTTAAAGTTGTTAGTTCTTTTATGACCTGTTATGAACTGTACATGTTATGATTACTTTATAGTATTTCGAATTTTGGGGTGGAAATAAATTAATGTTTTATGCAGACTCTGACTAAGGTTGATGTTCAGACATAATTGTTTTTAAGGTTATCATGTGGTTTCACAACACGTTAAATCAAAATCGTCCACCTAGAAATTTACAAATTACACCCGTGCACATTGTTACTGGTCATTATATTATAGGATTTCAATTTTCGGTAATATAATCTGACAATAAGTTATTGTGTTCGTTATTGAAGCTGTACTCTAAATGTGATCAGGCATCTGTTAACAAATAACAAATACCGTACTTGTTCCGGAGAAGGACCAACCTGAAGTCACAAGGCCACAAACAGAAGGCCATATTCCTCTCCGCCCTATCTCCAGGTGTGAATTATTTGGATGTTCCTGTGTTAGATTTATCGACACTCACATAATGGCATGTCTGTGACAACGGTCACTTGAATGCCTCTTTCTGTTAACAAAATAGTTTGTATTCGTTTTGAATGGGTCTAACCACAGAAAAATACATGAAATATGGTAATACATAGCATTTTACTTGCTTTAAGTCAATAAAGTGATTTATTTCGAAACTAAAACTTGTTGCAGACACAGTCACGGGTTTAATATAAAATAAATTAAAAAACATATAATCAAATGCACAGCGTTTTAAAGCCATGCTTTATAACAAATTAAACGTGATTGGGACAGTGATTTTGCTGACATCGTGTTCAGGTAAGTTGTGTTTTGGCGAAATGTTTCTCTTTTACTCTCACTGACACGTGCTGTTATCAAATCAGGGTTTTGATTGTTTACA
Source organism: Dreissena polymorpha (assembly GCF_020536995.1). NCBI lineage: Eukaryota > Metazoa > Mollusca > Bivalvia > Myida > Dreissenidae > Dreissena > Dreissena polymorpha. The sequence continues at coordinate 135,828,074 of NC_068357.1, read as the reverse complement.
TTTTTTACCAATTCACGTTAATATCGCAATATAATAGACGCATAGTTTTCATGCATACGGCAAATCAAGCTTTCAAACAAAAGGCACATATTAAATGTATCTACCTGTCCATATCTATTTTAATTCTCACAGTAAACATCATATGTTAGGTACCAGTTGCCGCCATTGACATTCCTTGTCAGCTACTATATATAGCTGCGCCAGTACTGACCGCCGGCTATTTCAGAATCCCAAAACGGTCTTGAATTTCACATCTCTTTGTGTTGGTATTAATAAAGATCCTTCGGAAAAAAATAATTAACCATTTCTTTAAAACATTAATTGCTTTTCTCTAGCTTTTTCGTTATAATGCTGTATTTAATTAAATGACCCTAAGCATGTAAATGCTGCTAAAATGGTTAATAGTGTATTATCATTTTTGTATAATATTTCGTCTTTAAATTTCATTTGAAATATTTACTTAATTATAACTTAATTTCATATTTCCCTTAGACGCTATTTTAAATGCTGTCCCTGTCCTAAATAGCAGTGCTGTTCTCCAGATAAAACCGTGAGTCCATATATTTTATTTAGACTGCGTGTATGGGGGAGACAGCTGCTACACGAGTTATCTGAAGACTTCGTATTGCACGTATGGCTGCTGCTATAGTTCATACTCGACCTATGCGAGCTGCTGTACCCACACACTGTCAGTCGGGTCTTGGGTTGGCATCGGCGTCGGCACAGCAGTCGTGATCGGTGTGTGTGTACTGGTGTATTACCTGTGGAAACGGCGAGTGGCTGCGCGTAGAGCCGCTACAGTAGCAATCCTTGCACAGGGCGCACAAGCACGTAGGTCAAACTTGGCATGCAGGCTGATTACATTTCAAGATGTCACAATTGAGCTTTGAAAATGCGGTCTTTACGTATACTGTTGCATGATATAAAATGCATATATGTACCCGTTTCGCTGAATAAGCGAAAAACCGATCCTTGAAACAAACCTGATATATTTGGCCAACATATGTAGACATAAATCCCAAAGCTACATAGCACACTGTACTGGTTTGTTTCTCTGAGTTTTACGAGCGTGTCCCTTTTTTCCAGCCTACCCGCAATGGCAGCTAACAACAGTGCCTTCTCCAGTGGGAAATTTGCCGCCTCAATATAACCTCTACCCGAACGTACCGACAGTTAGTCCTAACCTCTACCCGAACGTACCGACAGTTAGTCCTAACATCTACCCGAACGTACCGACAGTTAGTCCAGGCTATTTGCCGTTTGAGCCACCTATGCCACAGTCTCCGGCACAGAATGATCCCAAGGCGAGCCGCAAGAGGAGACGCATTCTGAAAGGCATTGTAACTGCCTTGACATGGATTTAGTATCGTTCTCCGAGTAATATTAATATACCAAACTAATTTTAATGATGTTTTTTTCGTTTATACGTGACAATTAATCATTGTAATGTATGAACACTGGTATGTGTATCAGCTGCATAAATGTGTAAACTGTTTAAACATAAATTACCTATTGGTCTTTCAAGATCTAATGTTACACAACAGGAAACAGATACTTATTGACAGGTGTTGATACTTTTGAAAAACAAAACCGTAGAATGTTATTGATGCAAACCGTATCCATCATTTGTATTTGCTATAAACTAACCAAAGCGTACAATCGATAATAATGTGTTGTATTTATAATATTATATCAATTGTAATCTACTAAATAAACATTGAAAAAGAATTAAACGCATTATTCACTCATAAATAATTAATTTGCTGATAAACAACGATACAAGGGTTGTGTTATTTGGTTGCGCATCTGCGTCATCTTATTTGTTTGTTTTTCTCTGCTGAGTCAAGTTGTTGCGAAGCTCAATTATTAATGCGTTGTTGCGCAGAATAATTATTAATTCGTTGTCGCGCAGCTCAATTATTAATGAGTTGTTGCGCAGCTTTACTATTAATGCGTTATTTCGCAGCTTAATTATTAATGCGTTTTTGCGCAGCTCAATTGTTAATGCATTGTTGCGCAGCACAATTATGAATGCGTTGCTGCGCAGCACAATTATTAATGCGTTGATGCGCAGCACAATTATTAATGCGTTGTTGCGCAGCTCAATTATTAATGCTTGGGTATGTTTTTCGTTTTGTTTCTTCTTTCCCACGCTATGAAATCTGGTTATGCCCAGTATGTGTGTCTTCCGAAAACGGCTATTGTATCGATCACATTGCAGTACGTATAGTTTCGGTCATTGGGTGTCTTCGTCGTAGTGCACTGTTAATATATTTGCCGCTGTCTAATATTACTAGTTGTATACCGTTTTTTTTCATTTGAATTTGTTCAGCGATTTTGTTTTTACTTTCAACGTGGTGATTGGTTTTATTTTGCGTTGACAACAATTAATATGTGTTGGCAACCTGTAGCGTAGCATTAAAATATATCCTTGTTCTCTCAAGTGGGATACCAATAATTATTAATGACACAGTGACAACGCATTTGTTTGTAAACGTTATCTGTAAACAACAATACAAGTGTAACGCACCATTATGATTTTATAATCGCAATATAATTTATTCATCGAGTACCATGCAGGTCAGATCATATAAATTAAAACTAATACGCATAGAAACGACATAAACAGTGTCTTTTAGATTTTCAATACAACTTACGCGTATTTGGTTACCATGTATAATAGTTCGAATTATTCTATATACAATTAAAAACACATTTAACCGCTTTCGCAAAGTTCAATGTAGCCAAATTTTCTTACTGTAGTAATATGAACGTTCCCTTCCCGACCCATGCAAGAAATTGATTGTTAGAAAGATATTTTTTTTACCATTAAAATTGTGTAATAATGTCTTGAAGATTCGCTAAATAGAAATATCGGTACATTTGTGTAAGATTCATTCAAAGCTATTTACATACACTACACACTATATTTAACATGGGCAAGATTGTTTAAGATATCACTCAAGAATTATGACATATCAGAATGAACATATAACTATACTTTTCATGAATGAACTAACTATCTTTGTATAATGTTTTGCGCTGTATTGTATAGCTGTTGTTTTTCGCAAATAATCCCCTTAACGATATCCCCCCATATCAAATTAATGCTTACTTGCATAATGTTTGAAACAGTGTCGAATCGGATGATAAATATTTTTTAACTCATAAACCAAATATAAAATATGCCCGACGAGTTTTAAATTTACGACGAGAAGAGCTAAAATACTGTTGAGTATGCTCGAAATGCTGTTGAAAACAGCATATACTACACCTAAACAAAACACACGTAGGCATCACACTAGTTGTTTATCGACTGAACAACTGTAACTGGATAAGTAATGCTAATTTAATTTGTTAATTGTTTCGGTCGTATCCGTGGTAACACAACACTGGAGGTAGAACCCAGGGGCAGCAGGTTCGATCCCCCGCTCAACCATGGCCTACTGACTCTTTTCGCAGGAGAAATTAAACTAATAAGCATTGTAAATGTGCTAGGCGCTACACAATAGAAACAAGTCCCAAGATGGTCTCAAGTATTACGCACTATCTAATAGTACCTAACAAGTAGTTCAGGGGCGAAGAATCGCAGAGAGTCAATTACAAAATACATCTAGGGAATAAGCTATCACAAGTCAAACAATCAGAAGCTGTAATCAACCTGTTCTGCGGTAAGGATGTGATATACAGACACTCTAGCAGCTATTCTTTGAGCATCATACGCAGTGGGCATGTCGCGTGTTTGTTTATATGATTATTATTATTTAATGTTAAACCCTATCGAACACATAGTGCACCGTTATGCATTAAGCTACTTGAAAGCACTGCTCAATATGGTGGTGATCACCATTTTCGTATTTGAATACCTGGCGAACACCTGGTGAAGAGCTCTTCATTTTATTTTAAACCCTATCGAACACCCAGTGCACAGCTATGCGTTACGCTACTTGAAAGCACTGCTCAATTACGGCGGTAATCACCATTTTCTTATTTGAATAGCTGGCGAACACCTGGTGAACAGCTCTTTATTGTAATTTAAAAACGTATTGAACAACTTGTGCATAGCTATGCATCGTAATGCTTAAAAGTCCGTCTCTATACGGCCGAAAACGACATTTCATTATTCGAATACCTGGCGAAGATCTGTGGAAGAGCTCTTCATTTTAATTTCAAAACCTGTTGAACACCCAGTGCACAGCTATTCGTAACGCTACTTAAAAGCACTGCTCAATACGGCGGTAATAACCATTTTCTTATTTGAATGCATGGCGAAGACCCGGTGAAGAGCTCTTCATTTTTATTTTAAACCCTATCGAACGCCCAGTGCACAGCTATGCATTAAGCTACTTGAAAGCACTGCTCAATACGGCAGTAATCACCATTTTCTTATTTGAATACCTGGCGAACACCTGGTGAAGAGCTCTTCATTTTATTTTAAACCCTATCGAACACTATTTTAAACCCTATCGAACGTCCAGTGCACAGCTATGCGTTACGCTACTTGAAAACACTGCTCAAAGACGGCGGTAATCACCATTTTGTATTTGAATACCTGGTGAACAACTGGTTAACAGCTCTTCAATGTAATTTCAAAACATATCAAACACCTAGTGCATAGCTATGCATTATGATTTTTGAAAGCCCGGCTCAAGTTGATGGCATACACTAATTTTCATTTGAATACCTGACGAAGACCTGGTGAACAGCTGTTCATTTTTATTTGAAAACCTGTCGAATACCCAATGCATAGCTATTCGTTATGTCGTGAAAAGCTGGTGAAGATCTGGAGCATAGCTGTGTTTTGCTTTTTAACATCTGACGCAAACCCAATGCATAGCTATGCATTTCTATTTTAAACAGCTGATGAAGAGCTAAAATCTAACAGCCAACTTCACATACCTACTATTTGGGTTTATTGAAAAAATGGCTGGTTTCGTGAAAATTATGGTCAGATTATTTGAGGAAAAAAAACGTTGATTTTTTTGCACTTGGAAAGCAGCCGAAAAATCATTGAATGCAAATAATATGTTGTTAATGATTAAAATCGTATTTTCAGGTTATGCTGATGTTGTTTTTTAACTTATGTTCATTACTGTCGTCATAATGTTCCTAAGATGGTAAGCATATCGGTATTTTTACAAGTGAAAAACAACGCAGGCATTCGTGCGTTTATCTATTTCGTTTGAAAAAATGAGCGTTTCGTTCAGAACTCCAGAGAGCTTTATGAGGAAATTTTATCGGCGTTATAAGAAGTATACTTCTGCAAAGAATGTTTAATTTGTTTATACGAGAACTGTTCCATATTTAATTATCATAATGTTAATCCAATTTCCATTTTGAAACCTCTCAACGGTGTTATTTATATTAATGGAAGGGCCATCCTGACACAGGCACATACGACGATGGATACCTATACGTTTTACCGTATCTAAGGGAGAGGTTCAATATAATACTGAATCTTTCCTCATGGTACTGGCTGTTTTTAAACACAGAAACTAATATAACAAGCAAATTCGTTGAATTAATATCCCCCGCCAAACTAGAGCTTTGTCACAGATATAAGCATTTTTTCAATATACAAAGGGCCATAACTCTGTTATTAACGGATGGTGTACAATGCCATTTGGCGTGCATCATCGTCTTATCCATATATATACTCATACCAAGTTTCAATGATATCGGACATAGCCCTTCCAAGATATGGCTCCGGACACAAAAGTTCCGGCCCGACGGACGGATGGAAGGACGGACGGACGGAAAGACGGAGGGACGGACGGACAACGCCAAAACTATAGCCCTCCGCCTTTGGCGAAGGATAATAATAAAAGCGCATAGTATTATTGACGGGAGACAACTCTAACAGAGGTTCGATAGTTTCTTTTATAGTAATTAAACCATGAAGTCAATGAAACAACTTGTATATTAATGGACAGACGGGGGAATGGACATATGGACAGTCATTTGGGTTTTGCATGATACTCTTGTGCATGTGTACACAAGTATGATGAGTTTGAATACGTGTATTTTGAAACCAGACTAAATCGTGTCCGACCACCTTAAACTAATTTGTTTTCGTTTGGAGACGCATAAGGACACATTGTAGTGCGATGGATGATCATCTATTTTCACAAAATATCATCGTATCTTTACTATGCATCTAGGGTTTAGTTGGAACTTCCTCCATTACTTTTTTAAGTCATTAATTATATACGCATGTGTCATGCGAGGCATATTTTTCCACCAGTTATATATGTACTTCACCCATTCGATTGAAACTTTGTTTAATGGCGATGAAGCTTTATACTTTCAAACCAATTCGAAAACAGTAAAAGATCTTCATTAAAGTATTAAAAGTAAATTATTAATTGTATAGATTTGCTCCTGGTTGTGTGCCATACTTTACGTCAAAACATAGATTCTTTCGATTGCCCTTCTTAACTGTAAGCGTGTAGATGCGAATAGTTTTCAAAACAGATAAAACGATGTTGAATACAAACTCGAGGATATAATTTAATAAGTATTACCAGAAATAACCGAAAGAAAAGATTTATTCAAATGCACTTTTTCGGATGTACAATAGAAAACTCCGTCATGTACACCATACGTGTACAGTGGTGTGAAATCCCCGTTAGTTTGTGCTTATCTTTGCAGATTCGTTCATGAATTTAAGCAGCGTTTTGACTTTTGAAACGAATTTTAGAACTAGAAAACACGTCGCGCAAATGATCCCTATTAAATTCTTAGAACTCAATAAAAAAAATATAACAAACAGCAAGGTCGTTAAGAGCAGCCTTACACGAGACCACAAGGTTTAAGTGTAATGGATATGGTGTCCGCCTAGCGACCGGGAGGTCACGGGTTCGATCCCCACCGTGTGAGCGTTCTTTAGATCTCCCACAAAGACACCAAGTACTGGTTCTAGGCCCAGGAAACGGCCTCGAGAGCGTTTATATAAGCCTTAGGCTTTCGATGCAATCGAGCTAAAATAAATAGGTTTAAACTAAACTAAGGTTTAAGTTATTCGCGCGAATAGATTAACCCACGGTGGTAGGGCGATTACCACAACTATTCCGCTCACCGTCGAAATTTTATACTTTTGACAAAGAGCTCCGTATCCTTCTGTCAAAAACATTGCCGCAAACTTTTTGGCAAGTCCAGAAATCAATGAAAAAACCGAGAAAAGAAGGTAAGTTGGTAATAAAATGATATTCCATCGAACGAAGTATATATTTTACATCTAATTGCGTTTACCCGCATCAAAATTTAGTCGCTATTAACTTCAAAATAGTGAAAACAGTTTGAGCATGTCGTGAAAGAAGTGACTTTCATGACGCGATACATCATATTTTTGCAGATTTTAAACCCTTTAAATGAAATATTTTTTTGTTAAACGGTATTTTATGAAAGAAGAATCAATTTACAACACATTGCGGCATGCTTTTTTGATATAACTGTGATTTTTACATGTACACGTGTTAGCAAGTATGCACCGCTCAACACTTACATTATAGAAATATGAACACCGCTGAACAATGTCCGTAAAAGCACCGCATCTTTATGATTTTTTGGCACTGCTTTATTCTGATCTTAGTTTCTTTACGAAGGAAGAGACGTTCAAATTTATCTTTGAACAAGCCTAAGAACAAGAAAAGGAGACTTTTTCCTCCCGGTGCTGAAGATGATACCAGCAAATCTCCAGGCGACCGTCAACCGGCATGTACCAGTTCGATGTCTGTCATAGAGACACCAAATGATCAGTGCCGCCAAGCCTTTCATGACAATCTTGTAAATGCTCCACAGAAACGAAAAACCAAAAACGCAAGGTCATCAAGAAAGAAATTATTTTAAAATAGCAGTTTTCTTCTAATATTGATACGGATTATGAATCTGAAATCAATAAATAATAATTATCAATAATGATTGTATTTTACCACAACAATAGATAAATTGAAACATGAGACTCAAACATGTGCCCTCCACGTACTGGAAAGCAAGACAATCAATCCCGGTTCCTTTTTGGTGCAAGCATGCCATCATTTTCAATATAAATTCTGGGGCGTGTAACTTTGATAAATGGAAGATTATCGTAAATAAATTCTGCGATGGCTTGTTCTAGCACATCATTTAAAACCATGTGCAGAAGTTGGCGGTGCCACGAATTTCAGTGACACGGAATATAAATACGGTGTTTATAATCAGTGTTGCGCGGTGCATCGATATTTATGTAAGTGATGTATGTTTTCAACAAAAAATTAGGCCTTTAACAGATATTGAAACAAACATGTTCGTATGGCATGTTCTTTATATATATATATACAATGATTTAAGTCTGTCACATCAGGTCTGACACATCGACAATTATCTGATTATTACATTTTTCTCACAAGTACGAATGGTGTCGAGCGTGACACGACATTTTGTAAACACTATTTCAAAGTCATGCTAAATATTTCACGACTGGTAAACTTCGCAAGTGGCAATCATTTTGCAGTGTCTTATAATAAAATATTTTGTCACCCGCTTACCTGATTTTGCTTCGTCCGCCATGTTTCTTTTCGTCAGAAGGATACGGAGCTTTTGTCAAAAGTATAAAATTTCGACGGCGAGCGGAATAGTTGTGGTAATCGCCCTATCATCTTGTAATCGCAATCTAATCGATTGAATAATTAAAGCCATGTTGTTGGTGATCAGTCTCAATTAAGAACAATAATTTATCAATTCTATCAATTTTAATAAAAAATATCATAAGAGTTGATAGAGTTAATGTGTCTAAACAAACAATTATTCACTTTCAGTTAATGAGTACTCAAAGATACCCACAGTGAAACACAAAATCAATTCAATCCGCAAATCAGTACCAATAAAATTTGAAAAAGATATGTATAAAATAAACATCTATTTAATACCAGAATATGGCAATCGTATTTAAATGAAATGTTCCTTAACTCGACGCAATAATTTCTGTTAAACATTAACGAAATTTAGCACGTTTCATATTTCACCAATGCAGACTGCTTTTAATTGGAGACTTTTTAGAGCACACACTACATAATACTTAAATGATTGACTGAAGAGCATTGTCACATTAACATATGTTCTAACTAAGAACACGTAACGAGAGACACTGTATTTACCAAACGCTCATGTAGAAAAATAGATCCAACTTACATTCGAAGCTACTAGAGCATAACAGGTCGAACCTGGTAAGTACATGCATCGTTTTAAATTAAAACTTCGGGTTAAACCTGCACTATTTATACGTTATCGGAGCATTCGTTTTCTGAAAACGAAAAAGTGTATTATACTTGCACTACACATGCATGCATTATTTTTTGAAAATGAATTCACCAACAACGGCTAACTAACCAGTGTAAGATACGATTTAAATCACTGCTAAGGTTAATAGTGTTATTTGCTGTCTCTATTTTGTTGTTTAAAATGCAACTCAAACCGTCGGAAATATTGTATTCACAGGATTCGATCAATATTTACTTCGATTCGAGATCTAGCAATGCTAATCACAAACTTGGAGAAACCCTGGACGATATATGCGAGGGAAAGTATGCTTTATAACTTATTTTACATACATGCCAATTCGGCATCTTACTTATATGTATTCGTTCAAAGCTTTGAAGTATTTCAAATTACCTTATAATTATCGTTTCATTCACTTCATTATCAGATTAAACTTGCGTATCATCACATGCATTTTAATTTAAAATAGGCTTATATTATTTCAAGCTAATATGTGAACATAATGTGGTTTTTAAAGGTTTAGTGCACGTTGTGGGATGGAAATTGCTTTTCTAAAATGCACTGATAAAATAAGAACATTTTAACTTCCATTTCAAAAATTCCCACTTGGTGTTTCTTTTGCAAACACAAATTTAGTATGCTTCAAGGCGAGAATATACGATTTCAATGTCAACATTTTTAGCTCGCAAACAAACAAACGAATATACCCGGGGTATGTTATATATGGTTTTCAAAATTACTCAACCATCGTAATATGACAACAACTACAAAATTTCTTCAATGAAATTTATAACTAACACGTTTACGCCTATATCAACAAGGTAACTGGTAGTTTTGTAGGACAAAAATGTGTCGAAGTGTCGAAATAACGAATCTGCACAGTTAAATAGGTATTGTGAACATTTGGTACTTTTCTTTTGAACACCAGTAAAGTATTTTCAATTTAATAAATAAAATTCTGCTTTCGTTTATTTTCTGGTACTACCACTTAATTACTGGTGTTCTATAAAAAAAAATCTCATTTATTTCTCACATTTCTTTACAATGTAGTTTACATCGATAATAACCAGAAAACGGAATACAGAAGAAAGTATTTATAAAATGTACCTTTTTGTACTTTAACATGTCAAATATTTAGCGTATGCGTGAATACATCGTAAACAATGTTAACAGTGTCAATGTCATAATAAAGAACTTTGTGATTTATCGCAAAACATAAAATTAATAATTTATTTTTACGAAACATAGGAGGTTTTTTATCTAGAAAAATAAAAGTGTTCTATATTTTTTATTTATCACATGCAATACCCTATTTCCCATGTAATATAACCATTACGTATTTTTTTTATTACACATGTGTAATACACCATTTGTAAGCGTTTTCATTGGCTTAGTTTTCGTTTATTGACCAATCGCATTTTGTTATTTTGTTGAAATGACGTTGCAACGTCAAATGACGTCACGAAATGTAAACAACATTCGGGATTTATCATCATGTTTGCGTAAATATTTATTTAATTTGCTCATTTAAAAGCTTGTGATAAAAAAGATCTGACTCTTGTTGTCATATCAAACCATATTTTATTAAACTCGTCCAGGATATTCCTGAACGAGTTTAATAAAATATGGTATGATATGACAACTCGTGCCAGATCCTATATTTATCAGCGTTATACATGTTTTTAAAGACATGAAGTTAGAGACTGTGTAGAGACAATTTCAGGTATTTGTAAACCATTATAATGATATAAAAGGTAAAGGTCTTTTTTATTATAGTGTCACCCCTATTGAAAGGGCCAGTCAATCTGACTTATGAGACACTTTTTGCGTGTATACCATGTACCTCCCAACTCCTATCACTATGCCAGACGCCAGGCGGATAGAAGTCGGTAACCATTCATGTTTAACGCTCGCGGCTCACGACTGCGATTCAAATTCATTATATTTTTCTAATGATTGTTATTTACATTCTTGTTGTACGAGAACACATTAAATATGAAATATATTTGCAGGTGCAGCATCGAATCAATACCTGCAATTACCGTAGTAAACCAAGATGGGAAGTGGATGACAACGGACAACCGACGTCTCTGGGTCTTTAAGGAGCTCGAATTGCTCGGGAAGTGTGTCAATATACAGGTCAATGTCGGGCAAAGTATTCCGGAAGCGAAGCGTACTACGAAAAACAACGGGGTGTCGATCATTATCCGTGGATACCCAGGGGGCGATTGGTACCAGAAACATGAAAACAGGGACCATTACCAGATTGTTCCGAATTCAAGAAGTTATGATATCAGCGATTCGGATGACAACTCCACACATAGTGATAACTCCGACAACTATGACAGCGACAGTGATGGATGGTGATTTGAACTGTCTAACAAATGAATAAAACGTGCCATATCAAGTGAAATTGCACTGTTTTTATCAAATTAATTTGCGAAAAAACAACAAATTTCAGACTTAAAGATTCTTGTCGATCGTCTGTGATACATCGTCATCTGTGATATTGTTATTTATAGTTACAGGGGATTGATTGTACTGTTTTCATGTCACTTTAATACACATATTTATTGAATACAAATTCCAAAAGCGTTTTCTTTAGTTTTATATTTGTTTTATCATACATATGGAGTAAGACCAGACTTCTTCGTTCTTATGAAAAAAGTAGCGGTTCAAATACAAATTGAGTTACTCATAGACAACCGAACATAGTTGAGCAAAACAATCGCTAATGAATAAAAAAAGATGACAGAAGAAGATTACACTCCACAAAATTGTGTTTTTCATTTAATGTTTTTTTTAGACCACAAACATACATGGTGCTTTAAAAAACGCAAGGTAGACAACTGAGTTATTTTGAAGACTTTAAGTTTGACAATCCTTGAGGCGCAGGAAGGCGGGAACCAACACGGGTTGGTTGTTTTTTTTTAAAGATCTTTCGCTAATTCCACACAATGTCATATTCTTATGTAGATCATGTTGATTGATCGTCGCATATCGAATTGCTGCTGTTGTCTGATTCACTGTGACCCCACCCCTATTATATAAAATAGGTTTATCTTAAATTATGTTCGCAATCGAGTAACTTAAACAGAGCTTCTGCTTAATTGGCACTGTCGCTCTTAAACATTCATATCATATCTATATAATGACAAGAAACTTATAAAAAAATGTTAAATACAACTGTTTCAACTGGAATGTTTAAATAATGCAAGGTTCATACCTAGAAGACGAGTTTGCTGCAAATGTAATAAACGGTTATTTTAATATACATTATCATTTATTGGTTTGGTAAACTTTACCTTATACTAAGACTTTGTTATAATGTAAATAGTATCTATATAGAACGTGTTTTCTGAAAATTAAACCCAACGAATACATATACGTATCGGGTGCGTGTATTATTGATTACATGTAAACAGTCGTGCTGCGAAAATTATGAATAGATCCGTTCAGTGATATTTAATGTGAAAGCAAAGCTGTCGTAATTTAAAAAAAATCCATAGTGAAGATTAACAATTGGATTGAAGGGTTAAATTTATATTTAGTCGACACTATTAAGTTCCATTCCTCACTTCTTCCTTGCTTTATATGATACAAGTAACCTGACTCGTGGCAATTTCGCCCGCTACCGTAATGTAATACGCTATGACGTAAAAATACGGCTACGAAACTTTGAGAAAATGAATTATGTGACAAATTTCTTCCATTCTGCTAAATAAAATACTGTACATCATTAGCACGAATCATATTATTTATCGGGGATCCTTTAGACTTTAAATATAATATTTCTTCATATAGAAATGTGTCATTCAAAATTATAATATATACGCGTGTACTTATTTTTGCTTTAATAGTTTATATATTGCCCAATTTTCTAATAGTTTTACACTTGGCCAAATTGTAAACAGTACCTAATCTTTAGCAATCGACTACACGTTTATGTCAATTTGAGTTTTCAAAAAATCTATTTTCACTATGAATGTTACACAATAGAGAATATTGTATAGATTGTGATTCAAGTTTGGTGACTATTAGGACGAGTTAACTTGTAGTGGAAAGTTGTTATTTAATTAAATAATGGATCTTAAACCATCATACATATTTTATTCGCAAGATTCTGTCTTTGATAAGCGGACATCACACAATAGAACTAGAATTGGAGAAACCTTGGGTGATGTCTGTGAAGGAAGGTATGATAATTCATAAATCACAAGTGTTTATTACTACAATCGTTTATTTTTATATGAGTGAAATTTGAAAGAAAGTAATGTTCGTTGTACTGCTATAGTTAATGTATTTGTTTCGATAATATATGCATTTATAGCACTTATTCAAATTTATCGTTTTTGGAAATGCGGTCCAAAAAATTGACATAACGAGAATGAGCTTCGAAAATATTCATTTGCTCAAAGATTTTGTTTTACATAGATAAGTTAGCGCAAAAGAAAAACAAACAGGTCAAAAGCGCTCAAAACTGCAGGTATTACGTACATATTTCACGACCATCGTAATATGACAACAACTACAAAATTTCTTCAATTAAATTTATAACTAACACGTTTACGCCAATATCAACAAGGTAACTGGTAGTTTTGTAGGACAAAAATGTGTCGAAGTGTCGAAATAACGAATTTGCATAGTTAAATAGGTATTGTGTACATTTGGTACTTCTCTGTTGAACACCAGTAAAGTATTTTCAATTTAATAAATAAAATTCTGCTTTCGTTTATTTTCTGGTACTATCACTTAATTACTGGTGTTCTATAAAAAAAATCTCATTTATTTCTCACATTTCTTTACAATGTAGTATACATCGATAATAACCAGAAAACGGAATACATAAGAAAGTATTTATAAAATGTACCTTTTTGTACTTTAACATGTCAAATATTTAGCGTGAATACATCGTAAACAATGTTAACAGTGTCAATGTCATAATAAAGAACTTTGTGATGTATCGCAAAACATAAAATTTATAATTTATTTTTACGAAACATAGGAGGTTTTTTATCTAGAAAAATAAAAGTGTTCTATATTTTTTTATTTATCACATGCAATACCCTGTTTCCCATGTAATATAACCATTACGTATTTTTTATATTACACATGTGTAATACACCATTTTTAAGCGTTTTCATTGGCTTAGTTTTCGTTTATTGACCAATCGCATTTTGTTATTTTGTTGAAATGACGTTGCAACGTCAAATGACGTCACAAAATGTAAACAACATTCGGGATTTATCATCATGTTTGCGTAAATATTTATTTAATTTGCTCATTTAAAAGCATGTTATAAAAAAGATCTGACTCTCGTTGTCATATCATACTATATTTTATTAAACTCGTCCAGGAAATTCGTTATTAAGCTCGCCCTTTACAACTCGTGCCAGATCCTATATTTATCAGCGTTATACATGTTTTTAAAGACATGAAGTTAGAGACTGTGTAAAGACGATTTCAGGTATTCGTAAACCATTATAATGATATATTATATGACTGCGATTCAAAATCATATTTTTTTCTAATGATTGTTATTTACATTCTTCTTGTACGAGAACACATTAAATATGAAATATATTTGCAGGTGCAGCATCGAATCAATACCTGCAATTACCGTAGTAAACCAAGATGGGAAGTGGATGACAACGGACAACCGACGTCTCTGGGTCTTTAAGGAGCTCGAATTGCTCGGGAAGTGTGTCAATATACAGGTCAATGTCGGGCAAAGTATTCCGGAAGCGAAGCGTACTACGAAAAACAACTGGGTGTCGATCATTATCCGTGGATACCCAGGGGGCGATTGGTACCAGAAACATGAAAACAGGGACCATTACCAGATTGTTCCGAATTCAACAAGGTATGATGACAACGATTCGGATGACAACTTCACACATAGTGATAACTCCGACAACTATGACAGCGACAGTGATGGATGGTGATTTGAACTGTCTAACAAATGAATAAAACGTGCCATATCAAGTGAAATTGCACTGTTTTTATCAAATTAATTTGCGAAAAAACAACAAATTTCAGACTTAAAGATTCTTGTCGATCGTCTGTGATACATCGTCATCTGTGATGTTGTTATTTATAGTTACAGGGGATTGATTGTACTGTTTTCATGTCACTTTAATACACATATTTATTGAATACAAATTCCAAAAGCGTTTTCTTTAGTTTTATATTTGTTTTATCATACATATGGAGTAAGACCAGACTTCTTCGTTCTTATGAAAAAAGTAGCGGTTCAAATACAAATTGAGTTACTCATAGACAACCGAACATAGTTGAGCAAAACAATCGCTAATGAATAAAAAAAGATGACAGAAGAAGATTACACTCCACAAAATTGTGTTTTTCATTTAATGTTTTTTTTAGACCACAAACATACATGGTGCTTTAAAAAACGCAAGGTAGACAACTGAGTTATTTTGAAGACTTTAAGTTTGACAATCCTTGAGGCGCAGGAAGGCGGGAACCAACACGGGTTGGTTGTTTTTTTTAAAAGATCTTTCGCTAATTCCACACAATGTCATATTCTTATGTAGATCATGTTGATTGATCGTCGCATATCGAATTGCTGCTGTTGTCTGATTCACTGTGACCCCACCCCTATTATATAAAATAGGTTTATCTTAAATTATGTTCGCAATCGAGTAACTTAAACAGAGCTTCTGCTTAATTGGCACTGTCGCTCTTAAACATTCATATCATATCTATATAATGACAAGAAACTTATAAAAAAAATGTTAAATACAACTGTTTCAACTGGAATGTTTAAATAATGCAAGGTTTCTACCTAGAAGACGAGTTTGCTGCAAATGTAATAAACGGTTATTTTAATATACATTATCATTTATTGGTTTGGTAAACTTTACCTTATACTAAGACTTTGTTATAATGTAAATAGTATCTATATAGAACGTGTTTTCTGAAAATTAAACCCAACGAATACATATACGTATCGGGTGCGTGTATTATTGATTACATGTAAACAGTCGTGCTGCGAAAATTATGAATAGATCCGTTCAGTGATATTTAATGTGAAAGCAAAGCTGTCGTAATTTAAAAAAAATCCATAGTGAAGATTAACAATTGGATTGAAGGGTTAAATTTATATTTAGTCGACACTATTAAGTTCCATTCCTCACTTCTTCCTTGCTTTATATGATACAAGTAACCTGACTCGTGGCAATTTCGCCCGCTACCGTAATGTAATACGCTATGACGTAAAAATACGGCTACGAAACTTTGAGAAAATGAATTATGTGACAAATTTCTTCCATTCTGCTAAATAAAATACTGTACATCATTAGCACGAATCATATTATTTATCGGGGATCCTTTAGACTTTAAATATAATATTTCTTCATATAGAAATGTGTCATTCAAAATTATAATATATACGCGTGTACTTATTTTTGCTTTAATAGATTATATATTGCCCAATTTTCTAATAGTTTTACACTTGGCCAAATTGTAAACAGTACCTAATCTTTAGCAATCGACTACACGTTTATGTCAATTTGAGTTTTCAAAAAATCTATTTTCACTATGAATGTTACACAATAGAGAATATTGTATAGATTGTGATTCAAGTTTGGTGACTATTAGGACGAGTTAACTTGTAGTGGAAAGTTGTTATTTAATTAAATAATGGATCTTAAACCATCATACATATTTTATTCGCATGATTCTGTCTTTGATAAGCGGACATCACACAATAGAACTAGAATTGGAGAAACCTTGGGTGATGTCTGTGAAGGAAGGTATGATAATTCATAAATCACAAGTGTTTATTACTACAATCGTTTATTTTTATATGAGTGAAATTTGAAAGAAAGTAATGTTCGTTGTACTGCTATAGTTAATGTATTTGTTTCGATAATATATGCATTTATAGCACTTATTCAAATTTATCGTTTTTGGAAATGCGGTCCAAAAAATTGACATAACGAGAATGAGCTTCGAAAATATTCATTTGCTCAAAGATTTTGTTTTACATAGATAAGTTAGCGCAAAAGAAAAACAAACAGGTCAAAAGCGCTCAAAACTGCAGGTATTACGTACATATTTCACGACCAGTTTCACTCGACATGTTATAAAAAATGAACGAGAGTTTACCAATATGGCACGGTGCGATTTAAACTGCTTATAGAACTTGAATTTAACTGTATCCACAGCCGTGCTGACGTCTGCGGACCTAAGACTAAGAAATACAGATGTCCTATTTTATATCCTTTACGTTTTACTGTTTTAGTTAACATTTTTAATTACTTTTATTTTAATAGTTTTATAGAAAGCTAATTAAAAATCTGTTCAATAATCATATAAAATGTGTAGATGTCAATTATCTTCAATTCCAACAATAACGGTGGTAAAACGCGATGGAAAATGGGTTACCGCAGACAATCGACGCTTATGGGTTTTTCGTGAGCTGGAACGGCTCGGAAAATGCGACACAATACCGGTACGTATATCTACATATATACCCGAGGCAAAGCTGACATCATATAACGGTGGGACGTCCGTTCGCGTTCGTGGACCTGCAGGAGGGTATTGGCATAACAAACCAACACCATATAAGTCGACGGTTCAATCGACATTGCAAATATCCAACAAAGCATCTGCGTATCAATCGGGATACAAAGTGAAAGATTTAAGCGAACGTCCAGCTCTTTTCTCCTACCAAGCCCCATCAGTATATAGGCACCAACGACGAAACCACAATCGTCTATACCAACACACATGACAACTGCAACAAAATCCAACGTTGCGATGACTGCTAAAACCAGCCCTGAACATTCACCTAAACTTACGATACGTTCGACTTCAGACAGTTTCCGAACCAAACCTTTAAGTAGTGGTTTGCAATCGACCTACAAAACCCCGGTCAAAATAACTCCGATGAGCTATTCGTCATCCAAATATCCGAGCTTTTCTGACATCGGTAAGGCAAATGATGATTATAGTCAGCGACACACCCACTCTTCACTATCCCCAAACCGTGATCACAGCAGCTGTTCAAAGCAAGTCGGTAGTTCAGGGTCGCATTACCGGGATCAGAACAGTTATTCGAAGGAAAGTGGTCTTTCCGTATTGCAAGACCGTGTTCCGCATAGCAATTATTCAACAGAGACGCTAGTTCAGGATCGCAATACCGTAATCAGTTGAGTAATTATTTAAAGCAAGGAAGTCCATCAAGACCCACGGTCTCTAGGTCTGACTCTTTAGTTGATCACAGCTCCGTTCGTGCTACAGAACATGCATCGAATGCATCAGAACCACGTTATGTCATGCCATCATACCGAGAAGGCAGCAGGCCAAACAGTGGCGATTCGAACAAATCTTGCTGTGGATGTACAATTCTATAAATGGTAGATCTTTGAACATTTTTTGCGTTTTGCAAAATGTTTTTGGGTTGTGTTGGCAAGATGTTTTAAAGATTTTCACTAACACCAATTATACCTTGGTACAGTCAACTAAAAACAATGAATATTATTAAGTACAGAAGAGTGTTTTATGTTTATGTACGTGCTGGTTTTCCCTATCTGACCAACTTTTGTCGAATATCGAGATTGTTGAATGCATTAACTGTAAATACTGCTTAATAAATTTGTTATATTTGCGTTTCGCACGAAATATGCTTAGGCGTTTTGGCAATCACATAGATTTAAATGGACCACTGACCAACGCTTAACAACAATCATCACAAAGTAAAACTTTAACTATGTACGCAGCAATGTTTGTTAGTTTTCTATTATTCTATTATTAAAATTATTCGAAATACACATTCTTCCACAGCCATGGTATGAGTAAGCATGCATACAATTGTTTTCGTTCAATGCGAGGTTTAACCATATAAAAATATAATTTAAATATAATCAATATATAATAATATTACCTTCACAACTTAAAAAATCATTTCAAATGCATCCTTTTCAGATGCGTTCAGAAAGGAAGTTAGGCAAACGACGTTAAAGATATGAATCTCCTTTATATTTACAAACTTGCTTTTTTCATCATGTTGTTGATGCATCGGTTATGCAAACGTAACATATTTTTAAATATGAAATACTTAATGGTTTATAAGAATATATTGAATTTCAAATAATATCCACAATTCATAATCAACCGTCTGGTATACATTATTTTGACGATGTCTGATTCATTGGTCCTCCGTTAGATTAAATAGATAACGTTTAAATTGCGTTCGCAGTCGAATTACATAAAGATAGCCTTTACTTAATTTGCCCTTTAACATGCATATCTTATCTATATAATCACATGCTATTTATCAAAACGTTTAATACAGTAAAAACAGTTTCAAATGGAACGTTTACAGATTTTAATGTTAATACTAAGAAGAAGTTTGTGATACACATAATATTATGTTGTTTGTTTTGAAAAAATACACGATCATATATTGCTTGCGGTAAACCGACTTTACAATCGTCAGCATAGCCATAGATTTATAAAAAGCGTGTTTTCTGAAAATAAATTCCCAAAGAATACCCACACGAATCAGATACGTTTATTTATTCATGAAACATAATCCGTCGTGTGCAGTAAGTGAAGATTCGATATTAAATTTCATTCTTTACTTCCTCATAACGGTTTTTATGCATATCGACTGATAACTGTCTCAAGGCAATATCGGCATATTCTGCAATGAAACTGTTAGGAATTGCAATTATTCCTTTGATTCTGCAAACAAATAGATCTACATGTTTTCACTGTTTTGAGGACCATAGTGCTAGGGTGCTACAGAAGAGATAATAACATAAATCGGCGAGTTTAAGCACGTACGGGGATAAGACATACTGTATTTCGTATGAAAACGCTTAAAGGTGTGAATGATCTATTTCGGTATCATAAAATAAAAAAAAAATATTTTGAAAATGTGCTAAATATTTGAAGGAAATAAAGGGGACATTGAATAGCTAGGCATGTTCATCTACCAACATGTTGAGGAAGAGGATAGAATGTTCCTGGGTTATAATAGATAATATAGGTTCTAACTTCGCGCTTGTACAATTACGCACGGTGACCATGATTCGGATGATTCCATAAATAACGACAACTTACAATCAATTTATCTTGCCATTCGATTGGTCTGGCCATTCAATAAAATTGAATTCTTTGAAACAAAATGCCATTGAAGACCGATATTAATTGTGTTGTTCATATTAATTTAACATTAGAATGTTTAATGCATAACATAAAATAGTGGGGTAATACCTTTGAGTTAAATTCTAGTTTTATATATTATAGAATGTTTTTGCGATGATAGTTTTGAAATAATTCAAATTATATTCATACCGTGTGTACAATGTGATTTTTGCATAGTTACTTACAAAACTTAAGAGAGTTAAATCTTAGATAATATTTTAACAGGTAATTATGCATTCTTTTTAATGAAGCGTTGTGACCATATTTATTTCTAGCAATCAAATTCCACATGCCCACCAAACCAGCCCTTAATATTGTAACTTGTAAAGTGATTATACAGTTTTTGACCTTGTCTCTGTTTAGTGTTTTCCATACAAATTATACTATCGAGTAGTGTTGACACATTCACATCTATAGATTGGTATTATTTTGGTATGTCGAAATATTTTCTTTAAGTTATAATTGATACTCATAATACGATTCTGTAAGATCTATGTTTGAGGAATGATTATTAACTTGGTTAAATCTGTTTTCAATACACGATCGTTCATTATTTTTTGAAAATCGAACAGTATGGATAGACGCCTCTAAACATGTATACATGATAGCGTGTATATTACACCTGTTATGCTTTAAATACAAATGTATTCTTCGTCCAGCAATGAGGGAAAACAACAGTTAAATAAATATGAAATATAGTGTTAACAAGAAGAGATAGTATTTAGTATATTGTTAAACTTTTGAAGCTTGTCATTGATTTCTAACATGCAATTTCGCTGATATAGCCTATAATGTCTTATCATATGGTCATTTCGATTTGTTAACATACTTTTCATTTTCACGTATTTTGAAATTAAACGTAGGACATAAAAACATACCACGATCAATGTAAGATTTATATATTCATGACATTTTCAAGCAATCAGAATGTATCAATAAAATACACGAACCCAACACTGAAAATGAATAACATAAATTCTAATATGAAACATACATCAAACTATGACTTTTTAAAAATCACATCGTAACAAATGTTAATGTTTGGACAAAACCACGGGAATTACTAAGCGCTCGATTCTAACCACACACCTTTTATGTGTTGCGGTAATGATAATGTTTCATTGATATACCTGTATGGTCAGTTTTGTCAACAATTCTGCAAATATATTTAAAGGCTACGTGAAAGTAGTTTGTTTTAGTCCAATCTTGATGTTGACGCCTACAAATGCCATATTCCTCCGGGAGATCCACGAACCTGGATTGACTCACCGCCGTTTTTCATTGTAAGCTTGAATTGCCAAACACTAGACACTATCAAAACTTCTACAGTTTTACATTTACCCAATCGCTCCAGCTGCTTAAACACCCACAGGCGTCGGTTGTCATTTGTTACCCATTTGTCATCATGCTTTGCAACCTCTATCTGCGGAAGGTCTTTAATAGTAATCCTTAAATATAAAAATCTGATGCATTATCCAAACATAATATTGACACATTTATAACACGTACAAGCAGTTATAAGATACAAACAATAATATATAATGAATTAGTTAACTATTTCCTTTTTATCAAATGAAATATAGTTGTACAGTTATGCCTTTATATAAATGCCTATATGCATTACAATGTTAACATTTGCTCAATTTGACAAATTTTAGACACTGACCTTCCTTCGCATATGTCATCTAACGTCTCTCCGATCATTTTGCTTTCATGATGCCTAAAATAATTGTGAATCGAATCTTGAGAATACTATATTTCCGATGGTCGCAAATTTATTGAATTTAACTCTATCTTGTACAATATTATAAAATCATTTAATTCAATGCAACTTGTAATGTTAAGATAATGCGTTTTGAATAAAAAATGATCCGTTTAGAAGCACTTGTCAATTTTCGAAAATGTAAAACGCTTTTTGTTAGCAAATCCTGAATAGTAATTGCACATAATCCGTACAAAAGCTGATAAGATAAACAACTTATAATAGATTGTTATGGGATTCCAACACAATATAGACTTCTAACTTACCTTTACAATGTAAGTGTTTGTTATAAAATACGAGTTTAACTTCGAGTCCTACGCGGTACTTCAATGGAGAGAATCTACTGATTCAAAGTTACGTATTCAATTGCCAAGACGACAATGAGATATGTGTAAATGTCATATATACAATGTTCATTAAATCATTAATAGTAACTGCTAATGAATCAAAGACAAAGAAAATGTAACATGCAGCCGTGTTACTTAACACACCCCTGTGACTTAAAGGGACATTTCACGTTTCGGTAAATTGACAAAATTGAAAAAAGTTGTTTCGGATTCAAAAATTTTCGTTTTAGTTATGATATTTGTGAGGAAACAGTTAAACTGAACATTTACCATGCTCTACAATAGCCATTATTATATGCATCTTTAGACGATTTAAAAACCTGAAGCATTGAAACGCGAAACGATTGAATAATTGGAGAGTTCCGTTGTTGTCGTTATATTTTGTGATTCTATGAAGATTGCTTTTATAAAGTATAAAATAATCCTTCAGTGTATGAGGAAGAATGGCCGAGTGGTCTAATTGGTTTACCTTTTACTCTTGGACTCCAGGGATCAGTGGTTCGAGTCCTGCTGAGGGTAACTTTTTCTTCTTTTTTAAATTTTATACTTGATTTTTTTACTGGAGCTTTTTAGATCCAATATTTACTGACAAACTTCAAAACATGCCAAAATCTTAGAAAAGGCACCTTTTATTTGGACCAACCTACCCAGACAATCTTTAAATAGTGACACACTTCATCATTAGTTCCCTTCTGAACCTAGAGGTAAATGCTGTTTTATTCTTGTTTCGTTTAAGTGTTTACGCGAATGTTAAACACCAATGTGCTATAAACCATTTTGAAATAATATTGTGAAGATTGATTATCAATTTTCCATTACAACAAAGTTTTATTAATAAAACATATCATTGTGTGTAATTTAAAACGAGATAGCTTAATTATGTGAACAATTTGTGGTAACCCAATGGTAATTGTTTCTTTCTTTGCATCCTGATTGGTAGTAGATAAATCTGTGTTCGACAATTAACTTCTGTGGGATTCAAAATATACATACATTCACATATTTCTATAGATTTCCAATCATAATAGTATAAAACATGTACACTCCGATTGAGATTTAGTATCATATAGATCTATCTTAATAAAGTTAACAAACCAACTAATGTCATCAGAAATGAGGCACATAAAGTAACATCATACTATATATTTAACAACAGTGTGCATTAAAGTATATACCTGTTTAAAGGGATCTTTTCACGGTTTGGTAAATTGACAAAATTGAAAAAAGTTGTTTCAGATTCGCAAATTTTCGATTTAGTTATGATATTTGTGAGGAAACAGTATCACTGAACATTTACCATAGTCCAATATAGCCATTATATGTATCCTTTGACGATTTGAAAACCTAAAAATTATAAAGCGTTGCAACGCGAAACGATTGAATAATTTAGAGAGTTCTGTTGTTGTCGTTTAAATTTACGAAACGACGAAGATTAATTATATAAGGTATAAAATACTTATTATGTGTATACTCGGCGGAATAGCCGAGAGGGCTAAAGCGTTTTTACTTCAGACTAACTCCAGGACTCCGGGGGTCACTGGTTCGAGCCCTGGTACCGGTTACTTTTTTTTCCTTGTTTTAATTTTATTCTTGATTTTTTACTGGAACTTTTAAAGTCAAATGTTTACATTTATCAATATAAAGCATTTAATGACAAACTTCAAAATATGCCAAAATCTGTGAAAAGGCCCCTTTACGGTTATTATGACTTAGCTACAAATACAAACAGTGACGCTAACCAGAAGCTGTCCAGAAGTTTTTTTTGTTATAGTCGGATATCCGTGTGTGCTATCGAGTCCTCCTCACACATTTAAGCATGTATTGAAATTTATCATTATAACCACTGATTCGTGGAGTAAAAGTTTAGCACTTAACCTAGTCGGCCATCCGTGCTCATATGATGAGCGGTGTATTAATACTTTATATAAGCAACCCTCGTAATATCACACAATATAACGATAACAACACAGAACTCTCCAAATTATTTAATCGTTTTGCGTTTGTAACACTTTAAAATTTTAGGTTTTTAAATCGTAAAAAGTTGCATATAATGGATATTTTAGAGTGTAGAAAGCGTTCAGTATTTATGTTTCCTCGCAACTATCATCGAAAATAAGCAAATCTGAAACATTTTTTTTCTACTTCTTTCAATTTACCAAAACCTGAAAAGGTACCCTCAATAATTTGTACGATAATATTACAATGGCAAATCACCACTAGAAGAATATAAAGAAATAAAAATTGTAAGAAAAATACTTTACAATGTTTTTAACTACTTTGGTCAATATATTTTTCAAAAGTTTATATTTATTATTGTTCAATCAAAAAGTTAAAAAAAAAAACAGTAAATAAAATAAATATCAAGACAACTTCCGAATGATCAACACTTAAAAATAAAGAAATTCTGTTAATCATATGTTTGCCTTTTGTTGCAGGCGATTTGCTGTTTTCTAACCCAAACACAGACAATCAAGTGGAAAAATCGTATTGTTTAACACTTAAACCAGAGCAGCACACATAAAACTTTCTGACAAACGATGAAATTGAACATTCAAATGGGCATCTATTAATGTGATCTTTCATTGTTTAAAAAACACCCCATATTAACAAAGCATGTTAACCAGCCTTAAACGACTTTTAAATCATTAAAAACCATTGTATATAAAGTGTTACTGTAACAGTTTAATCTTTAAAACACGGAGTTTATTAAAGGGATCTTTTCACGCTTTGGTAAATTGACAAAATTGAAAAAAGTTGTTTCAGATTCGCAAATTTTCGTTTTTGTTATGATATTTGTAAGGAAACAGTAAAACTGAACATTTACCATGGTCTAATATAGCCATTATATGCATCTTTTGACGATTTGAAAACCTAAAAATTATAAAGCGTTGCAACGCGAAACGATTGAATAATTTGGAGAGTTCTGTTTTTGTCGTTAAATTTTGTGAAACTACGAAGATTGCTTATATAATGTATAAAATACGTCCAGTTTATGTACTCGGCGGAATAGCTCAGTAGGCTAAAGCGTTTTTACTTCAGGACTCTGGCAGGACTCCAGGGGTCACTGGTTCGAAACCTGGTCCGGGCAATGTTCTTTTCCTTTTTTAAATTTTATTCTTGATTTTTTACTGGAGCTTTTACGATCCAATGTTTACATTTATCGATATAAAGCATTTAATGAATAAGTTAAAAAATGCCAAAATCTGTGAAAAGGCCCCTTTAATACAATGGTGCCAATATGTAACTTTGTACATGCGAAGGTTTCAGAAAATCTGTTCCGTTACAAAACAAAGAAACATACGTTATTGTTATAGTAAAACTGTATATATGCAAGCAATAACCTTAAACGTTAACTAAAAAAAATGTCGTAAATTTAAGTTGTTCATTAGATCTTGTTATGATCATTTTTTTATTTTTAAAATAAAATTATGGACACGGTGCACATTTGCATCGTGCTTCAGATGTTACCAACCGATAACTCTACCAATTATGTTACTATTGCTTGCATAAAATCGTTGAATGAAATGATTTATATATTAACATATATTATGTATATTTGTGTAGCTGCGTTCTTATGCAAAGAAGTTTTTTTTCATTGAAGTTAAATGCAATAACTTAAAGTTGAACTCAAGTTGAGTTACAATAACTCAAGTTGAAGGTTTGGCTCTAGCGCTGGAAAAACTATTGTCAAACCCTCCCCTCATATAATTATTGCGTGTTGTTCCCATTAATTTGGTCATCGGTAATTGTCGTAAACAACAAACACTGTAAATTTTTATCACGTGCATTAATGTTTGTTTCTGCAAAATGCAGATAACTTGCAAACAAACTATCTCGGAAAACCTACTGGAGGGACTCTGGACTATTTTTAAGGAGGTTTAGTTTTAAAACAAATAATCACACAGATTTCGATGTTTTAGTTAAACAAACGCGTCTTTTGTTTTTGCTTAACAAGATTTGCGTCTTTCTAGACCTAAACGTTCCGGTTACACAACTTCGGCTTCGTACACCACACATATAAATTTGAACTATTATTTCGCGCATGTAAGGTGCAGTTTCCACTCGATACAGAGACAACAATCGTTGTCAAATAAATAGTTGACGGCGGACAATCGTCGTCTTTTGGTATTCAAATAGATAAACGGCACTGGCAATAAGAGAGTATACCTGTCCATTTTGGGTAACGTAATCAGTCTGCCAAGCTGTCAACGGGTAACGGCTGTGTCTTTATTGCTGTTTCCGGTTCTTCTCAACGAACATATTTCTCAAAACCGGAGTTTGGGACCATCCATTACAGCATCGTTACAGAATCATCGCAATATGTATATGGATGTGTGATCTAGACTTAAGTCAATGCGCAGTTGAATATGATGATCATCTATTCATGATTGAGGTCTATTATGATCGATAAAGGATTGAAATATTTTGTAATCGATTTATGTATGAAACGGTTATCATTGTTTCACAAAGTGTGTAAATAAATCTATGATACGAACTAAATTTCAATGATTTGCAGTCAATTTATATATTTTGTTTTTATTGATTTATACAAGCACGAATTTCTATTATTTCAATATACTGACAACTGTAAAACCATGAAACATTTGCAAACTGCAAACAGGCAGCGCAACACATAATCAATTTACTAGACGAGACAAAGGTTAATTAAGAGAGCTAATGTCATCATGAATCAGGGTACAGGGTCAAGGGGGTTCACTGATGTTAACAATAGGACTGGAAAGAATGTTAACACACCGATTATAATTTTACTTTTGCAAATATTTTAAGTTCTTGAAATACATGTGCAAAAATCTTCAGTGCATAAAAGACAGTTGTGCTTGCAGTTTGTGCCTAAATCTAAAGATTAGAGAATACATCCTTGGCCACGTCTGAAATATGGGCCAAAATTGTGACAGGCTTAGAAAACGATGTGAACATAACCGTGTACATGGTGTACACATCGAATAGTTGGCAAAGAATACAGGCTTATTAAATAAAGTAATTCTGACGTATTTCACATTGCCATAAGCAGCAAAAACTGCCACTGCACTGGTGGAAATTCTTAAGAAAAATGGTTTTAAACAGTTATTTGCAAAAAGCAACACTTACCGATGTGTTTACATCAATTAACGTTTCATGGAGAACCCCACTAGGTCACATGATTCTGCACCGTGTTAAACGGTCGATTGAAAACATTTGGTGTTTAAACCGTATTTAAAGAGCTATATAGCTTGCACTCGACTAAGAACGATTAACAAACATTTATGTATACATATACATAAACCTAACAACAACTTAATTAAAATTAAATAGAATCTTAAGAGAAAACATGTCAATTAAATAACCATTTTATTACTCAACGGATGGATAAAAACTAAAGCCACATAATTTTTACTTTCTGAAGCACGATGGAATAAAACCAAAACGAGTACCAACTACATATTGTACTTGCTAAAACTAAAAATAAATAAAAAACACCTGTCGAGACTTATCATCACATACTTTAATATTAAGATCATGGCCATG
The DNA here is from genome assembly GCF_020536995.1 of Dreissena polymorpha. Classification (NCBI taxonomy): domain Eukaryota; kingdom Metazoa; phylum Mollusca; class Bivalvia; order Myida; family Dreissenidae; genus Dreissena; species Dreissena polymorpha. The sequence goes on along the minus strand of NC_068357.1, from coordinate 135,800,006 downwards.
CAATAAAGAAAGAGGACGCAATAACGATTGTAAAATGATTATAATAATACGTATTTCTATCTTTAGCTTCATAAAAGAGTACATAAAAATTGTTTAAAATCGTTCAAAGAATTTAAAAACTTAATTATATTCACATTATTTAGCCGTATGTGTAGTTTTATCTAGCTTTTTTACCCCTGAAACCTCTCTAAGTACTTTATTAATGTTTTCAATGAATTTTTAATTTATTCTTTGGAGTAAGTGTTTATCATTTGCTATTGCGGCGTCTCATGTATTTTAGCAGGCACCGATAACACAGTGTTTAAAAAAATCTGAAACAATCCTATACATTTACAAACTGCAGAGATGTAGAGAAAAATTTGCATGATATTGTTCATCAGGATAAACTATATAAACTCTGAAAACAAAAATATGGACCAACCTTTCCCTATTGAGTTTGAAAAGACGGCAGCTGACTTTCCCATTACATAATTAACGTGTAAAGAACGAAACGCAAACTTCTAAAACAGCGCACATACAAACGCTAATTTATCGAAAATGTGCATCGGAATTGTATGTCCAAAACCATGTATGAAACTAAACATCTCAGCCAACATAAAGAACTTTCAAGTAACATTTGAAGGCACTTAGTTAGTAAATATGTCTTATTCTTTAAATTATGTTTGAAGGTTTCTCTCTTGCTAATGCAAATAAAGTTTCACATTGTGAATATATTCAAAGCATTCGCAAATGAAACATATTGTAACTATTGCATTGTATGCATTGTTGCATTTTTATACAATAAACATGTAAGAAGTAATTGATAAATAGTTGCTTAAATACTTAAGTTATTATATTGATATTTAGCTGTATATGGTATTAGAAACTTCTGATTTACACAGTTTGTGCACAAACTACGCGCATTCATGTTAAAGTTCAAATATAAAGTTACCTATCCGAAGTAAAATGTGTATATTACCTTACTGAAATGTGAATGTAATTCAATTTAACACAAGCAACGAAATAGTATTCATGCCGATTTAATGGGAATTTATCTAACATTCAGATATCGATTACATTTTTATAAATAACATGAATCGTTTTCAAAAAATCTAATTACACTGTAGAGCAGATTGTGACACGTTCAGTGAGTGAAACGTTTACTTGTATAGGAGGTAGTTATACAGCTTGAGAATGGACAACAAACCATAACGAAATAATATGAACACAATTTAAACAGATTCAATGTATGAACAAAAACGATACAGACTCAACCTGTTTAAGTTGTGCACAAGTGAGCTGAGTATAATATGTCATATCAATATTGTTTAATTTACAAAATTACAAACCATATGGATTGTATAACGTAAAACCGTATAAGTGTATGCATACATGAAAGTTGAACAATGAACAATGGAAATATATCTTGTTTGCTTAAATCATTGTATTGGTTAGACCACAACAGGCGCTTGAATATATTGCAACTTACAAAAGATGAAGTTGAATACAATAACGTATATAACTACACACGTACGTTACGCAGTTCAGTGGTAGTTAACAGTTAACATAAACGTAAATACAATAACACTACTGATGAAAGATTGTTACAATATTCAATTTACTATAAACTAAATGAGTCAATAATTTAATATGCACCTTAGCAACAGACTCACATCTTCGAGAGTCTCAATTGAATGCACTAAATACTGGTCAGCTAATTCAGCAAAATAAGTTCATTCAGACAAGCATCACACTGATAAGCAACTTACTTTATGAAGGCAATAACAGTAATCGCTTAAAAAGTTGCAGTAAAATATTGTTAACTCCTAAAATGTATAAAAATACAAATCAATCTTCACAGCATAAATCAATCTATCGTTTGTTCAATCAATACATACGTACAAAACGACATACACATATCTGGCCACATTTCTTCACGCGATGTGATATATATAGGACCAACAAATCAGAGAACCTTGATATCAAGACGGTCGAATGCCTTGTTGTCTACGTGTGTCATGCTTCACTGGTATATATAATTAGTGTATCTCTCAAATGTGACATTTAACCATTGGTCTCAATGATTGTATTATACGTGTCGCAGAAGAGATTGTTTATGAATGATTAAAATAGTCCACTTTCTGCTGCGTCTTCATGACGTAGCAGCTCATTCATAATTTGAGGCTACAAATAGATGCGGTGTGACGTGAAACTCGTCAGACCATAAAAGGGTCAGATAAACGGAAAACGCAGAGCACTGCGCATGCGCAATGGAACATAAATAAACAAAATCGTATGCGTGAGAACCGTCAGATAAAGGTAATATTGAGCAACGATTCTTTCCATTATTTAAATTTTAATTGCAACAGACACATGACAATTTGGCATAATATTTAATGTATAACTACGATTACAATTTACCTTCAAATTTACTGCAGTTATTTACAAAGTTGAACATCGGTGCACAATATCGCTACCACAGGTGTTGGGCGTGTGGCCAAGTCACTTTAACACTATCAATTTGTCATAAAACAACATTTTTTATCATATTGACAAGAAAAAAAATCTGAATTTTTTTTCTGATATATATTATATAAAAAAAATCTGATTTTTTTTTCTTGTCAATATGATAAAAAATGTTGTTTTATGACAAATTGATAGTGTTAAAGTGACTTGGCCACGCGCCCAACACCTGTGATCGTTACTACACTTCGATGCGATCAACTTCAACGTCTTATTTAATAATGTATTAGACTAATTCGGAAACTTGTGCTGAATGTGCTTTTTATACTGAACAAAAACAATTTCGTCGCAAGTGAGACAATTTCTTTGAAGACTGATGTCTTAACAAAATACAGGCGAAATAATTAATTTCGGATAGTTCTTTTGTAACCGACCCTAGGCCTAGCAACCCTGATTTGTTGATATCTTTCCTCTCAATCTGTTCAGACTGAATGACAGTTATCATTTTAAAAGAACACACTTAACAATAAACTTGTCATGATTTTGATATAAAGCATTCAATAAATCGTATACATGACTGATCACCAACCCACTGTTAATAGTGAATACTTTCCAAATTATTTTCATCTACACAACATGTGTAGCAAAGTTAGCAACTGTATATTTTAAAAAAAACAAATAAAATGTAAAATTCTAGGAAATAAAAATAAGTCATAGATTAGATATTTTATAAATTGTTTGTTAAAAGGAAGTGGCTAGCCGTATGGCCCCGTACGACTAGCTAATATTCTTTGTATAGGCTAGCCATACGGGGCCATACGACGAGCCTATATACGGCTGTAATAACAAATAAATATATTGATTATTTATTGATCTACGTGCAGATTTCTTTGCCATGCGTCGTGAGAACACGTGCTAATACATGTACTTAAAATTGTGTGCTACCACGCAGGCTGTTTAGATGCTAATTGTTTTTTGCAACATAAACGTCACGTAAGATAATCAGTGCATTTGTTTTAGCTACTTAGATAGTGAAATTCCGATTTGTGCATAGTATATAAAGGGTGTAAAAAAGGGAAATAAATTTATTTCGCCAAACAACAATTTCAGCAATCAATATAAATCACAGTTATGTAGTATTTAAATACGCATTGTACATGCATATATCAAATGTATACATTAAATATATAGTAAATAATCTTGACTAAGTCAATAAAATGAAAATTTCACGACAATTGGGCATAATACATGTAATGTCGAACATGCATACAAATTACTTTTCGGAACTACAATGATTGCTTTTTAATTTGTAATTTCTTGCAGCGGAAACAAAGACGCTGATTCGACAGTGTGAATACACAGGCTTATCCGTGTGTGTGTTTACTTTTATGAGCTTAAACAAACTAATTACTGATTAACAGCACTAAATGACAATTCTATACTTTATTAAGGCGGGTATCTTTTTACTCCAGGACTCCAGAACCCCAGGGGTCAGTGGTTCGAGTCCTGGTGAGGGTGTTTTTTTTTCTCCATTTTTAAATTGTATTCTTGTTGGGTTTTTTTACTGGAGATCTTTAGTTCAAATGCTTAAATTTATCAATATAAAGCATTTATAGCATTTAATGACAAGCTTCAATACATGCCAAAATCTGTTGAACGGCCCCTTTAAGCTTGTTTATATTCACGGTTCTCAATTTATAAAACTTTGGACATTAGTTCACTAATTACTACAGGCATACTTTTTTTAGAGACTCAAAAATGCTTAATAATCGCTAATACCGAAAACAACTAAATATAACAAGAAATATATTTTAAAAATGTCGTCGGCGTATACGCTGACTTTGAAATAAAGTTTGCAATTTACTTTAACTTAAACTATTGTGTGTTTTTTTCCACTTGTAAGTTGCATATTCAACGCATGAAATGTGTGTTATCATTGTCAAACCACACATTAGTGTAAGTAGATAAAAACTATACTACGGGAGTGCACATCATATGTGTCCTCACATGCCTTATTATGAGTATATTTCTTCACTATCGAAATATATCGTATGTTAATATTTGATGCATAAATAAACAAATATAATTAGGCAAATAATTTTTGCCCGGATAAATAATGATAATGATAATTATGACGATGACGATGATGATGATGATGCCGATGATGATGACGATGCTGATGATGATGATGATGGTGGTGATGATGATGGTGGTGATGATGGTGGTGTTGATGATGATGATGATGATGATGATGATGATGATGATGATGATGATGATGATGATGATGATGATGATGATGATGATGATGATGATGATGATGATGATGATGATGATGATGACGATGACGATGATGATGGTGCTGATGATGATGATGATGCTGATGCTGATGATAATGATGATGATGATGATGATGATGATGATGATGATGATGATGATGATGATGATGATGATGATGATGATGATGATGATGATGATGATGATGATGATGATGATGATGATGATAATTTTAAACAATACGAAGTTCCTTAACTTAAAAATCGACTTCATGTTTATATCATTTTCAGAAAATCTATTTTTACAACTACACCTACAAAATATAATAGATTGTGTAAATTGTGATTGTAGATTTGTGCATTTAAGGACGCGTTTACTTGTTTAGGAAGTTGTAATTTAATTTAAGAATTGATATTAAACTATCACAAATATTTCCTTCGCAAGAATCTATCAATAATTTCTTTGATAAGCGGCCATCACACAATGGAATTAGAATTGGAGAAACATCTGTGATGGGATATAAGAGAAAGTTGTTTTTAATCTAATGCATTTGTTATCGTAATAAATGCATTCATAATATTGATTTCAATTTATCTTGATTTTAAATGTGGTCCCAAAACTTGGCATAAACGAGAATGCTTTCCCATTTATTAGATTTCTCTTTACCATCAAAACTGAATAAAAAGTATTTGAGAAGGACGTTTTTTTTTTGTTACAAAATATGAAGATTTACGAAAAAGAAAAACAAAATACAAGAAGGTAACTTCACACAACTCACTAACACTTTTTCCCTCAAGATTTACAATTTTGATCAAACAATTGTTCGTTTTTTAAAACGTACTTACGGCTTCAGATTTGTGCCTGTCGTGCATCGTGTATTTTATGGTGAAATTTTCTAAATATTTCAATTAGAAAATTTATATAGGTGTATAAAAACAATAATGATTAACAATTTTTAAATGTCAAGTATATTCAATTCCAACTAAAATGCGACACATTACCGATACGTATATCTTCATATTAACCCGAGGCAAAGCTGACATCATATAACGGTGAAACGTCCGTTCGCGTTCGTGGACCTGCAGGAGGGTATTGGCATATCCATCAAACACCATATAAGCCAACGGTTTAATCGACATTGCAAATATCCAACAAAGCATCTGCGTATCAATCGGGATATAAAGTGAAAGATTCAAGCGAAAGAACAACTTCTTTCTCTTAAAACCGCTTTCTCTTTTTTTCTAACGATAACTTTAACAGGAGTTATCCAAACTTTCCTACATCGTATGCTCGCCGAACGATGCACGAACGCATTGTTTACGATTTCCTTAGCATATATTGCTAACTATTGGTCGAAACAAAAATAATCTGTAAGGTGATCGTTTTCTCATTTTTTTGACCGATGATACAATATACTATCTACACCACCGTGGTTTCAGAGTGTTCTTGTTTAGTTTGTTTTTTTAATAATTTTCCTATTCAATTTTTTTTTTTAATTTTTATTTTTGATATCATGCTGCAAGTATCGGTCCGTATTGTGTAAGCAATTGGTAACTTGCCTTAAATATGAGACTAGCGTGTGTTAATGAGAATTTCTCCCCTGAAAATGATTTATTTTAAGTTGATTTCGTTTTTTCTTGTTTATGCAGTGTTATTTTTCCGTTAAAATATGAATTATTTATGTAAGTTACACTGTTAAAAAAATGCAATGGAAATGAGACAGTCAAAAATGTATTGTTCGCAAAATTCTAAATACGTTCGATTCAAAATGAAGTCATATTAGAAGCCTAATAGGAAAATCTTTTGACAGAATTGTGAGGCAATGTAAGCTTTTGCGTATTTCTTGTTCACAAATGTGACTAACAATACAACTCCAATAAAATCAAAAGCTTCTGAATTATATTCTTAAGTTCTATTCACCGCTCTTGCTTCTGACAAGAATTTATACTTATTCGGCTTGATATATTTGTATCATAGTTCACTAAGCATACAATAACTGTTTGTTTTTTTTTTCATTTTTATGAGCTACAGCATCATCTCGATACCGTCTATTAATGTCGCCATGTAAATGTACGGTGGCAGATTGATGACAGCGGACACTCGTCGAATCTGGGTGCTCGAAGCGTTAGAAGTGAAAGTTCAATGCCAATATGTTTATATATGTGTATATATATATATATTTGGAAATTGTTAAAAACAATTCACAAGTTATGACTTTGAACCAGATCTATTTTGTGGGCGGCATATACATGACTCAATAGCTTATCATGCTATATATGAACATAATACATTCTTCTTCATGCATTGATTGATTTGAACAAAATCGACATATTGATATTGCGCATACTTTGAAACCGACCAACATGCAAAGTATATCAGACACGGACGTCTTACAGCTGGTGATTGAAGCAGTCGAAAGTGGAGCTGCGCTAAACCATTGGTAGCATACTATGGTTTTTTTTTGTATTTAACAGATTAAGGTTAACGTGTTCAATTTGTTTACTACGTGTTACAATTATTTAAAAAATAAATCAGTTCGCATTTAAATAACTTCATCATATTTTAATTTAGTGTTAATACTTTTATTGCACACGTATAAGCAGACTGTATTGAAAGACTGTATTGACATTAAAAAATAAACCTGAGAAACATACAAGACATTAACTATTGTTCTTAACTAAGCATCACATTGCTAAGCTGCTTAATTCATTCAGCTACGATGTTATACCCAATATCGCTGTAACAAACGTTATTAACTCAAACTTTGTTTTAAAAGAAACATATAAAAAGACAAAGATCAACTGAATAGGTAAAAGTAATAAATATGAACCTACATACATCAATAATGAGTATAGCATTCAACATTGTTCCAAAATATATGTTTGGACAGAATTACAATAAGATACACTTAATAATTACATATAATGGTGTTCAGAGCTTCAATAGTTTACTATATATTGAGCACATACCAGTATAAATAAACAGCGAAATGTTAGACTGTTTCAATTTACGTTTTTTTAACTTGTCCGGCTTTTATAAACAGGTACTTTATAGCACTGTTTTTAGTAGATGTATCATATTATCATGTTTCTTTCAAATACCACGATCCTCCTGGCAAGCCACGAATCTCAATAGATTCTCCGCCGTTTTTCGTGGTAAGTTTTGCTGGACAAACAATGGAAACTATCCGGACACATACAGTTGCACATTTTCCCAATCGTTCTAGATGCTTAAAAACCCAAAGGCGGCGGTTGTCAGATGTTACCCATTTTTCTTCATGCTTCGCAACTTCTATTTTCGGAATATCGTCAATTGTAATCCTTGAACATGTAAACAAGGTAGATTGAATGCATGATTCGTATATAACGTTTATCAAATGATAATACCGATACGAAGGACAAATAAATATGAGGGCGGATTAACATACATGCACAAGCGCATATACAATGAAAAGGTTGACCATGTTTAATGAATATATGTGTACAGTAATGCCTTAAGTTCTTTGCATAAGCATGACTGTTTCATGATATTCAAATACGCGTTTATTTTAACCATATATGAACTTCCTTCGACATTTAAACAGGTAAAATCTGTAAAATTGAAGGGCCTGTCAAATAATACATATTTTAAACGTTATATTAATTAAATATATTCTGACCTTCCTTCGCATATGTCATCTAACGTCTCCCCGATCATCTTGATCTCGTGATGCCTAAAGTAACGGTGAATAGAATCTTGAGAAAAATTTATTTCCGATGGTCGTAAATACATTTCAGACATGTTGTATAGTAGAAGGCACCCACTCAATCAAATAATCTTTTTAATGATTTATTTTAAATAGACTTCGATAACATCTTGTTTATGAACACGTTATCAATTTCCGCAAATGAAACGCATGTTACTTACCCAACTGCGATTACTTATGCATATAATCAGTACATTATCTTATCAGAAATGAATAAAAAAAACTTAGTTGTTACAAAAATAGATTCATTGTGCATGTATCTTTGAACATGAATTTGCTGTTGTAAACTTTGATCCCATTGATTACAACTTGACAGGTACAAATCTACCATTAAAATACCATTTCATCAAATAGTCACAGCGATGTGTAGTTAAGACAGAAGTATTCAACTTTTAAAAGGTTCATTCCATTGAACATTTAGTGATAATATATATGCAAATCTATTTTTTATTTATTTTTTGCGCAGTATAATTTATGAAACTAATTATTGAGTAAGGCGTGAGTCTGCGCTACTTATACGTGATTGCACCTTTCATTGTCGATAAGCTTGTTATAAAAACTAAAAACGGCGACTATCCGTTTAAGACATAACACAAACTATATATGTGAACGTGTTTAAGAGAGCGTTGTTGTTATCATACAATAGAGGATAACCAAAACGTGTCGTACATTTTTGATGTTTGATTGATTGAACGATTTTACTTAGTCATCATTAGTCATACGCATTAACATGACCTTGGAATCCCAAAAATGTCAAAACACTCAGTTTCATAACCAATAGCAACATCATATCACAAATTAAACTTACATGTGGTGATATGAAGCTCTGAAAGTCGAAGCTAAGATGTTGGGGTTTCAAAAATATGTAAGGTGTCTAAAAGCTCACAACGGCTTCACCCGATACGACTCGAGTTAGTCTGTTCAACAGGCCTTAGGTTAACGGAGTTAGCCTGTACGGACAGGCAATGGTATTACCATCATACCATTTGGTATGGGGTTAGCCTGTAGATAACCTGGATAAAAGATCTATAAATAAATAGTTTATTTATAGATAACGAAGGAAAAGGGATTAGGTCACGGTATCTCGATCTCTCGATTATTTATTGAAAATAATGAAGAAAAACGCCCTGGTCTTGAACTTGATAAATATGTGAAATATGGAATGCAAATATTTATTTTATTCAAGGAATTTAGAACATTTTAAGATTGAATATAATAAATGCTAAAGTGAATCTATCTTGTTACCGCGTGGTTTATTTGTAATACCTGTGAAATGTACAATAGATTCATAATATTGAAAAACACTATGCATTTATTGATACATGTAGTTAAATTATATGTAAGTATGCAGTAGCCAAATTAATAACAAACAAAAAGAATGAACGTAATTTTATTTAATTTTTTTTTATATAATTTACCCATCTAATTATTTATTAATTCATTCATTTATCCTTCCATCCGTCCGTCAGTTCGTCCATCCGTTTGTTTGTTCGTTTGTGCGTTCGTGCGTTTGTTTATTGTTTGTTGGTTGGTTGGTTGGTTCGTTCTTTGGTTCGTTCCTCGGATCGTTTGTTTGTTCGTTTGTTAGTTCTTTTGTTATTTCGTTCTTTTCTGATTTTGGTCTTTGGTTAATTCTTTTTTTCGTTTGTTCGTTCGTTCGTTCGTTCGATCATTCATTCGTTCGTTCGTCCATGCATTTATTCATTCATTTATGTATTTATGTTTCAAACATTTTTTTAGTTTTTTGTTTTTTTTAATTATTTATTCGTTCATTCATTCATTAATCTTTCCATCCCTTCGTCCGTCGGTTTATTCCGTTACTTTGTGCGTTCGTGCGTTTGTTGATTGGTTCGTTCGTTGTTTCATGAGTTCGTTCGTTTGTTCTTCCATCCATCCATCCATCCATCCAACCTTCCTTCCTTCCTTCCCTTCCTTCCTTCCTTCCTCTCCTTCTTCCTTCTTCCTCACCCTTCCCTTACTTCCTTCCTTCCTTCCTTCCTTCCTACCTTCCTTCCTTCTTCCCTCCCTCCCTCCCTTCCATCCCTCCCTCCCTCCCTCCCTTCCCATCCTTCCTTCTTCCTTCCTTCCTTCCTTCCTTCCTTCCTTCCTCCCTCCCTACCTCCTCCCTCCCTCCCTCTCTCCCTCCATCCGTCTCTCCCTCTCTCCCTCACTCCGTCCGTTCCCTCCCTCCGTCTCTCCCTCCGTCCCCCCCTCGTCCCTCCCTCCGTCCCTCCCTCGTTCCCTCCCTCCGTCCCTCCCTCCGTCCCTCCCTCCGTCCCTCTCTCCGTCCCTCCCTCCGTCCCTCCCTCCGTTCCTCCCTCCGTTCCTCCCTCCGTTCCTCCCTCTGTTCCTTCCTTCGTTCCTCCCTCCGTTCCTCCCTCCGTCCCTCCCTCCGTCCCTCCCTCCGTCCCTCCGTCCCTCCCTCCCACTCACACATTCCCTCCCTCCCTCCATTCCCTACTCCCTCCCTCCCTCCCTCCCTCCCTTCCTCCCTCCCTCCCTTTTTCTCTCCCTTCCTCCCTCCCATCCATCCATCCAGCCAGCCAGTCAGCCAGCCATGCCAGCCATTTATTCATTCATTCATTTTTTGATGTATTTAATAATTTATTTACTTATTTTGTGTTCAACCTTTTAGCTTTTTTTTAGTTAATGAAATGTATTAATTTTCTTTTTAAACATATTATTGTAACAAACATACAAAATAAAATAAAATTATAAAAAAAACGTTCTAAATTGAAATAGTGTAAATTACTAAAATTTAATAGAAATAACATCGGTGAAGTACCATGGGTGCTTTTCACAGTATACTACAAGTTTAAACTCTCACAGACGAGAAAACGTTCAAGGCACGTTATTAAATAACTTAATAATTTATGCGCAAAGTTGGTTTCTATCACAGCACATACTAGATTTTAAATAAACATTCGCTTGCAAGACATCTAATTGGACAGAGATGCAATTATATTCCTTTATAAAATACGATTTTTAGCCTCAACTTATCTGTTGACCTTTCAGTAAGATATCATCTGCCTCCATAGGATGCTTATTAGTTATTTTTTTATTTACTTAATTGTATGTGTCGTCCTTAGTTGTCTCCAGGTGTCTAGAAAATCACTTCTTTGATGTCATCTATACTCTTCAATTGACCAGTCGCCAACTCCGCCCACATTTTGTCGATCAGCCAATCAGATATCGATTTTTCACACACCCCTCAGCAACGCTTATCTGGCCGCCATTTTGTCCGACAAACAAAGCGCGTTGTACATATGGAATGGACGTAATTTTTAAGAGTTTACACAGATTTTATATCAAATGCATGATCATTACTGTTCGATCATTATTCAAAATTGTAGGTGCTATACATACTTTATAAAAGGTTATTATTTTATCTTTATTTCTTGAGCATATGAACGAGTAATGAGAAAACAAACACAATAAATAGTTTAACCACACCAGGTGTGTGTTCTATAAAACGTGTTATACCGTTTGATGCACAATATTATTAAGCAGTTTTCGCAACATAATATAATTGCCACACGTGCTTATTAATCTCAGCGTAATTGTCGATGATTAATAAATAACAGTATGTTGCGTGGATCTCAGAATGAAGGAACATTAAGGCATTGTTAGGTACTGTACACAAGAAAAGAAAACTATTTAATTACTTAAATGATGTCCAATTATATATTTTTTTCTGTGGATCATAAACAAGGGAAATCATTATAAATTGTTAACTTAAATATTGTTTTAACTAAAGTAAACAACAAAAAGGTGATTTAAACGCGGCTTAGCCAGCTTAAAGCGACTTCAAGTGTAAAATGTACGGCTTACAATACAACAACAACATGTCTTATACAACATATATTGATACGGGGAGAAATGTGGAAATTGCAATTAACATATATGGGCCATCTTGTTATAAATAAGCAAATGCATAATATGCTAAATGTATTCAGTTCGAATATTCGTGAACAGCACCGTAATACCAACATTTCATTTTTTGATAGTGAAATGTAACAGGTTCGCATTAAACATAAATGAAATAAAATGCATATTAGACTATCTGTTAATGAAACCACGAAATTAGGCCTGTATTAAATTATGGTTACAATCAAAATTTAATTTATATCTAAATAAAAAAATCGGTGTCTTTTTAAAAATAACACAATAAAACAAAGATCTAAACATTTTTAATAAACAAAAAACCCATCATGATATGGATATGTCATTTGCATTTAATAAAAATATTTTCAAAATTATATATGAATAGCCACCGGGTTCACTGTCAGACGGTTGAATACAAGTTCAAAATCAATATGAAATAAATGCTCATTTTTACAACGGATTTTTCATCAACTCCCTATATAATATGTATAAGAAACGTTTCTGATAGTCAGTCTGCCGTTAACTCATTTATTTTGATTACGCCATTTCTCTCTAAAGTTTTTATGATTGTATTAACGTTTTACAAAGCAGTTTAGTTTAGTGTGCGGCTTTAATAATTTATATTATAGAAAAGAGCATAATACATCATTACAAATATAGAATTTCCCTCACGTAATCCGCTATAATTGCGATCTGCTTGTCGGAGTTTTCTAATCACTAGACCACGTGACTATGTGGGCGGAGCGATCGATAATTTGGCGACTGGTCAATTAACAAGTCAACGGCGCTATTTTCAGACGATTTTTTATTTCAAAATTGGATTCCATATTATTTTGGCCATGATTTCTAAACAAACATGTTTCAACAATAAAACAGCGAAAGTCTACACTATGTATTAGCAACCTGCTGTGGTGATCCCTTTCTTATCTATTTGAGCGTAAAGTTATCTGATATAGATCAGACATCGGCCGGCTTTAGTATGACTTAAATTGGTTGTGATCCCTAAATCTTATCCATGAAGTTCATTCATATAGATCGGACATCGACCGGCTCCGTTATGTATTAGTCTGACTTAAATTTTCTGTCGTAAAGTACAGGTTAGATTGTCCAATTAAGAAACGCAAGTAGTCATACATGTGTGATTAGAATGTGTGGAAAGACAACTGCGTCTAAATGAAATACTTAAATACCATATAGTTCAATTTTTGAGAACAGACGTATGCTATATACATAATATGCCATATGACTGATATTAGGATGCATATAACAGTGCTTAATGTAGTTCAAGTTATATGTACGCACACAAGAGTTTAGTTTGATTACACTTTTGCATTCATTTACTTGATACTTCCAATATGGTTTTCTTTCCCGGCAAATACTATAATTGAGTGTATAAAAGTGCACGGGAAATATGATATGCCCTTTTTAATGATTTATAAATTATATCAGCAGGACTTCAAACTGTCATACGTAAATATACAATACATTACATAAAACATTTGATGTGTTTGACCTGCGACTTAAAACTTAAAAAATCAGTAATTTAAATATAACGTTTTATTTCAACCTTAATTTTCACGATCGGGATATGTACCGAGCATCGTTAAAAAAGGATACTTCTTGCTACCATTATCGTAGTTTCATAAAAAAACACATGTTAAAGAGTCAATTGCTTTAGTAAATTAACAACTATAGTTCTTATGTAATTTCGTATTAAATCTTCAAACTTAAGACAGTCACACTTCAGATAATCAATATACTTTTAATATAAATTGAAACCAAGAAAGAGTCAAATAAATAACCTGTGGCATTTGTTTTCGCAGTCTCGTATTGTTAAGCAATAGAAATAACAGTTATCACCATTATTAAAAGTGGCTTTATCGCATTAAGGGTCCAATTATCAGGACAATGTAGCATGACACACCGACATCAATCACCCTGTCGGCATGATATGTCATAAAGTACCCAAGGCACCCTTCCTCCTGCTATGTGACGATATCACCAATCGATTTTTGTAACTTCATTCAACATGCATTTTGTTTTAACGTGGCAGCATTAACACAATATGCATTTAATATAATACAATACAAATAATACAAAATATATAAAGAAATGAAATAAAAAATAAAAATAAATAAAAATGATGATAATGATGACGATGATAATAATGATGTTGTTGTTGTTGTTGTTGTTGTTGTTGATGATGAAGATGATGATGATGATGATGATGATGATGATGATGATGATGATGATGATGATGATGATGATGATGATGATGATGATGATGATGACGAACGCAGAAAAGCTCGAACGCACAAACGAACGAACGAACAAACAAATTGACGGACGCATGAACGAACGAACAAAATAACAAACGAGCGCAGGAACGACCGACCGACAGGCCGGCCCGCTCGCTCGCTCGCTGTCTAACTGAGTGACTGAGTGACTGACTGAGTGACTGACTGACTGACTGACTGACTGACTGAAAGAAATTTCGAACGAACGAACGAACCAATAAACCAATGAACAAGCCCACGTACGCACAAACGGAATGAATAGATAAATAGATAAATAAATAAATAGATGAATGAATAAAGAAAGAAAGAAAGAAATACATGAACGAATGAATAAACGCATGAATGAACGCATGAATGAATGAATAAATAAATAAATACATACATACATAAAAAATACATTAATACATAAATAAATACATTAATACATAAATAAATCATTGAATGAAACCCTGTTCTGTTTACAATAATTTGATTATTATTTTTGGTATTTCATACTTAAATATAATTAACCCTTTGCCACTTAGATACGTATTTTGACGTTTTTGTAGTCCCTTAGAAAGTTAAATTGAATTTAAGACCATTCTTACTAGATTCAAGTTTTAAAAGCTTCATTTTCAACCCTTAGATACTGATGAGCAGCAAACAGCATAAAACCTGAACAGACTGCTAGTTACTTGCAGGCTGTTCTGGTTTTATGCTGGTTGCAAAAGCCATTTTCACTTTGCTTCTGAGTGGGAAAGGGTTAAACTATAAACAAATCACTTGTGTTTTCAAAAGTATTAATCTATTCACTGTCAGTGTGCAAGATATTTAATCTTAAAATGTTCTAAATTCATTGATTAAAATATAAGTTTATAACCAATATTTCCATTCTTTATTGGTTTAAGACCTAAAAAGGCGTTTTTCTTCATTATTTTCAATAAATAATTGAGAGATCGAGATACCGTGACCTAATACCTTTTCCTTCGTAATCTATAAATAAACTATTTATTTATAGATCTTTTATCCAGGTTATCTACAGGCTAACCCCATACCAAATGGTATGATGGTAATACCATTGCCTGTCCGTACAGGCTAACTCCGTTAACCTAAGGCCTGTTGAACAGACTAACTCGAGTCGTATCGGGTGACGGCTTACCGATTATTCAAAACATGAAAATAAAAATTACAACTTTTTCATTTACATACTAACAAAACAATTAGGTAGTTTGATTCCAACATTGAAAAATGCCTGAGCCTAAATGAAGTTTTACAAACTCACGGACCTTTTAACACTTTTTAATCGATCCATATGAACATATAATTGGTTAACATTTTTTCAGCTTTAAACAACCTTTAAATGGGTGATTTGACGTTCGAATAGAATATGCACTGGTTGGAACATAGAAACGATATGAAGTGAATTGAATATGATGTGTAAGTATTCTGTATCCTAGTTTTGTTATAACATATAGCATGCATATAATAATCAATGTATCAGATTAACATATGCATACGAGCAGAAGAAAATATAATCATATTTACAAAGATTCGCAAACTATCGCAACTTTTGTGAAGGTATCAAAATATACAATTTGATTATTACTTTTTAGACATCGCGAGTTTTAAAAGTCGAGCGGCAGGTTATCCGAGTAAATCCGAGTAAATGCTGTAATAGACAAAGACATGTTCAATATCATTATAACTGTACTTGCCTAAAATTGTTCCTACCAGATAAGACTTAACAGCGAAAGCCTAAATGTTTTATTTTTACACATGGACAGCATCATTATTCAAACAAGAAATATATTTTAAACATATATTCGGTGTATATTCTGACTTTGAAATTTAGGTAGAAACTTTAATTTAAATCAAAGGTTTAAGTATTGTTGTGCTCCTTTTCACTTAATAGTCGCATATCAACCGGATAAAATGTTTGTTATGAAGTGAACGTATATTAAACTAGATAATTTGTGTTCGAAAAAACAATGTTACTATGTGATATCACATCAAATGTGTCCCTACATGACTTATTATGAATTGATTCTTTCGTCATCGAATCATATGGTATGTTGATATTTGATTTAAGATGCAGTTTTTTTTCCACACATTCAAAAAACACTGTAACATCCTATTTAGTATGCATATCCTGGCAATACTACGCGGATGCGCAGGCTTGGCTATAGCTACGCTGGCAGCATATTGCATAGGGAAGCGGACAACGACAACAAGCGAGGCATGGTATTGTAATGCGCATGGGGGGTTAGAAGGTTAGGTTTAGGGTTAGGGTTAGTGTTAGGGGTCGGGTTGGGGTTAGGATTAGCCTTAACCCATACCTTAACCCTAACCCGACCCCTAACACTAACCCTAACCTAACCATAACCCAGGGTTATCTCCCCTATACCATGCCTCGCTCGTTGTAATTGTCCTCTTCCCTATTGCATAAGACTCATTTCCGCATTACGCGGGTCTTTAACAATATCATTGTGTCTTGCAAATGGCACATCCAAACACGATACTTTCTGATTGAAAATTGAAGTAATACTTGTTATTGATAAAAACCTATGATTAATTGCAGTGCCAATGTACCTATAAGCTTAATACTTCGCAAAATTTTAAAATTAGATGTTTATATCATATATCGTTTGCAGAAAATCTATTTTTACTACTTGAATCACACGGTCGAGTAAATAAGGAAGATTAGGAATGTAGATTGGAGCATGTAAGGGCGGGGTAAACTTGTATGGGCAGTAAATATTGAATTTGAAAATGGATCTTAAACCATCACATATTTTTTATTTGCAAGATTCTTTCAATAATTTCTTTGATAAGCGATCATCGCACAACAGAGCAAAAATTGAAGAAACCTTGGATAACATCTGTGAAGGAGGGTAAGTCAAAAAATCAATTACGAGTGTTCATTCATACAATTGTTGCTTTTTGACATGATGATAGAGTTAAATTTGAAACTAAGAAGTATACTTTCTAATGTTATATCTTACGTATTTGTTTTCCTAATGATTGTATTTATTACAGTTATTTCTATTTATTGTTTTCATAAAAAAATGCGCTTCCAAAATATTATTTAGTTCAAAGATTGTATTTGAAAAAGCTTATAAAATTAGATGTTTATATCATATATCGTTTTCAGAAAATCTATTTTTACTACTTGAATCACACGGTCGAGTAAATAAGGAAGATTATGAATGTAGATTGGAGCATGTAAGGGCGGGGTAAACTTGTATGGGCAGTAAATATTTAATTTGAAAATGGATCTTAAACCATCACATATTTTTTATTCGCAAGATTCTATCAATAATTTCTTTGATAAGTGATCATCGCACAACAAAACAAAAATTGGTGAAACCTTGGATAACATATGTGAAGGAAGGTAAGTTAAAACATCAATTACGAGTGTTCATTAATATAATTGTTGCTTTGTTACATGATGCTAAAAGTTAAATTTGAAACTAAGACGTATACTTTGTAATGCTATATCTTACGTATTTGTTTTCATAATGACTGCATTTATTACACTTATTTCTATTTACAGATTTCATAAAAAATGCGCTTCCAAAATATTATTTAGATTAAAGATTGAACATGAAAAAGCTTAGAAACGCAGAAGACAAACATAACGCTAGTAGGTCAAAGACGCACATAGTTTTAGGTATAATGAAACAAGTTCACTAACAATTTCCCTTAGCATGTTATAAAAAGAACGAGTTTTTGCCAAATATGACACGGTACGATTCTCACAGCTTTCGGACATAAGATTGTCTGTTTCATACTTAAATATACTCAGTTGATTGCTTGCACAAAGCAGGGCAATCCTTCAATATCAACGGTCAAAGACTCTTCTGTTTACAACAGCTTCATTCGTGCTACAGAACCTAAACCGTACGCATCAGAACCACACTATATCTTGCCAACAAGCCGGCATTATCCATTCACGACTGAGGATGATTGTGATCGATACATTTACGATGAAGATTATGATGATTTCAATGAAGAGGAACAATATGATAGTTTAACAATGGATGAAAATTACGATCAATTTACGACTGAGGAAGATTTTGAAAGATTTACGACTGAAGACGATTATTATCAAGAAACGACTGAGGACGACTATTATCAAGTTACGATTGAGGGTGACTATGCTAATTTTTCGACCGATTTTGATCAATTTATGGCTGAGGACGATTGTGATCAATTTACGACTGAAGACGACTATGATCAATTTACGCCTGAGTACGATTATGATCACTCTACCACTGAGGAAGATTATGATTTATATACGTGTGAGGTTAACCAATATGATTATCATGACTATGAACTTTGAATCAAATTCTTTAAAAAATTGTAACTGTAAATTATGTCATTATCGCTGTACGAGCGCTCCAAATATGTATGCAAAAATATATTGAGCGTGAGACAACACTTAATTTGTTTTAATAAATATTGTATTTCAATTAAAAATAAAACTGTATATATCAATTTTAATACAAGTTATTTTTACTTGTACAATATAAGGTATTTTATTTTCAAATTCATTAATGCTTTATGACTAAATCACATAATCTATTTAAAAAGCCCAATTCACAATTAGACATTCTGATGTAAGTGTTATGCTTTTAACTGAAGTATTTGTATACATAGCTTGTAAGAGACTGTCAGATACATTTACATGTACTACGTAACACATATATCGTACAAGCATGACTGAATAATAAATAAGTAGTTACATCCATCGCATTTTATATTAAATACTAGTAGTTGCACAATGAATCAGCGTGTCGGTTCATCTAAATGGCTTTTTAAATCTAAACATTGCATTATATCTCTTTAAATATGCGAATCACTTACAAAGTCATTGAAGACTGTACTTAATCAAGTGTTATTAATAAACATTCACTTTACGATTAAGTACACTAAATTCTTTCACTTTCATGTCAACGTTTAGTATTTGAAGAGCAGCTTACCCAAAAATTATATCGTAATATACAGTTCACGTAAATTGTGTGGTAGTAATACAGCTGATCAAAAAAGAAATGCTATTTTAAGACATTCATCATGTGGGATTCCAAATATAAAAAAAGATCCAATTTTGTGTTGTGAATATCAAATATATGATCTCATGATAATATTAATTCACTTGTGTTACCAGAAATAAACAACTATTTAAAAGCAGGGAAGAACTTCTTATAAGCAAAAAAATTAGCTTGATGGATTTTATATATCATTCATTAAAATAATTTAGTATAACAGATGTCTTTGTTACAGTTAAATAACGCCCCGGTATAAATTTAGTTGTAGTTTTCAAAATTCTTATATTTCTTATGATTTTATCAATGAAAATAACACAGACGTTTTAGGAAGGGCAGATGAGTTTGCCATTTCATTTGTATCGCGATATACGCTACAAACTTGGCTGGATGTTTGGTTGACGCTATAAGACAAAATTGCTATTATATATTTTCGAAATTAATATTTGAACAATGTGCCCACAAAACTTCTTATTAGATTTGAATGTTGACAACGCATTTTGTAAATAACATACAATTTAAAATGTATTATTTTAGACGATTTTGTTAATACTTATTTTCAAAGTATCAATATTATTATATAGTGTACATGACAACAATTGAACACTTATTGAATACGTACTTATTAAAACTATACAATTGTGGTGTATTGGCTTGAACACAAACTATAAGCAACACAATAATAGAGTGTAATTATGCTTATAATTTTATACATTTAAAGAAAGCACCGGTATATAGCGCTATAAACATATAAAACTTCTATAACAAATATAATATATTAAAAGAGAACATCTGTAAATAACGCTAAATAAACAACTTGTCTAGAAGCGATCTTAAATACCGTTTGATAACAATATTCGTTCACAGTAGGGTTGAAGGGACGTCCATGCCGATGCAGTTATTTTTCGTCGTCTTATACCCTTCATTACTTGTATTTTTTTATTCCGCTCACTTTCCAGCAATATTAGGAAAATGTAACTGTCTTTTATTTCATAGTAATATTCGCTCTATATCTCGACTTTACTCGGTGCGAAATTTCTTAGCGGAATGACCTTATTAGGGTTCCACTAAGAAAATTGCGGTGAGTAAAGTCGAGATATACAGCGAATTTAAATACGAAATAAACGCATATTACCTTTTTACTGATATGGCTGCAAATTGACCGTCATAAAAAAAAAAAAAATAGAAGAATTAAAGGGTATAAAACGGCGAAAAAAAACTGTATCGGTATGGACGTCGCCATCTTGACTATCACGTGATTACCACCTCTATCATCAGGACCTATTCCCTGATTTGGAAAAACGGGATATCATTGTAGGAGGAGGTGTTGGCGTCTTCCATACTATTGAAACGGCTTTCGACTCATAGAGATGAAGTAAAAGTACATAAGTCGTTATGTAAAGAGATAAGAATAAGGTGCATTTAAATCGATATCGACGAACAAACTACCGAGATACGTTGTCTTATCTTTGAAATAATGCAGAAATCGAGATGCCAGCCTCAAATACATTGTTTAATATTTAATTGACGATACTCTTATATGATAATGGTCGACATCTTCTGCTCTTAATTATCGTTCTTGTTTCTCCTACAGCGTATATTGTAAGTACAACTTCGTTATCACACGCCGAAAACAACCTCTTTCGCATGTTTTTGTTTGGTAGTGTAGATGTATAAGCAAATTGTGCACTTGCCTTAAATAAACGACTAGCAAGTGTTCATGGGAATTTTGCCCCTTATAATTATAATTCATTATTCCTGTATATGAAAGGGTTGCTGTCTGATATTCAGAAATAATGTCAATAATATATCTTTACTACATGTATTAGAAAAACATAGAAAAATGAACAACAAAACAAAAATTAGATGTGAGCTTCTTTAATACTTAATATACTCAATTTAATATATTCAAAATGTTTATACACAAGAATATCAACAACCTACAATCTTATTACCGAAATATAAGTATTTATGATATTGGAATAAACTTTTCCTTGATGTTATGGAAATGAATAAAAGTATTGCGTGAAGAAGAAAGTTTATAAATAACTTAGGTTAATGGTTCGTTCCAAAATGTTGCATTTTCAAGGTCAGTACTAAAGGTAATAAATAATTGCTCCACTTTAATGTCAACATAAAAATTAAACCCATAAACATCAAATGATATTTAATATGAGTAAACAAAGCACGTTACACTTTGATTGGTCTTAATCAGTGTAATTTCCTTGGGATTCCAAAATAGTTCACCTGCAACAATCGGATCACGTGTTTTGCACGTTATGTAACTAAACACGCTATGCACAAATAATATATATTGAGAAATAACGCTCACATTATCGTACCATTAAATATAGAAGTAATGCAACTAAATGATACTTCCTTGTTTAAATCTATTATTATTGTATTTAATGGAATATACCAATTGTCTCTCTAATACATGTCAATATATAAAGCAAAATGTAACACGTATAAATTAATTTACTGGGGTCAACGCCCTGTAGTGGTTAATGCACATTAATTAGGATTCGATCAGATTAAATAAATAACAATTCAAACACTTAGCAGAGAAGTTATCAATAATAAGAAATTCTACACGCTTGACAACATACACATTACTCACAAGACACACATACATCAATATGTTTAACTTGGGGGTCAACGAATTGAAACAACCAGTTTGACACACTATAGGCTTGAAACTATTTAATGGAAAACATTTTTAAATAAGCGTATATAACACTATACTTCAATTTAAACTCGAGCAACGAGAATATTAATTCGATTGAATTGCCATGGAAGTACTCAATATTTTAATATTCACCTGTCAACAGAATTACAACTTTTTACGGTCAGATAAATTCTTGTTGTCACGATTTCAGATATAAACATCTTATAATACAAATTCCAAATCATTGTAAGGCATGTAAGGAAGAAGTTTAATGCACCGTGGCAAATATCTAATAAGACAACCTTTGTGTATTTGATTACAAATGTGAATGACTTCGTGGGGTTATTCCTCGTCGGCATATTTAGTGTCAAACGCACAGTTCATTAGTAAAGGGTTTTGCTACGGTCATTATAGTATATAATTTAGCATCCATTTTGTAAATGGCTTCATAAACGTTACTGATGCTTTAATTTCTTAAAGTAATATGTTCATGAAGATAGAAGCGTGTATGCTGTAGTTTTTTCTCTACTGAATGAAACAGATATGTGTGAACAATCACAATAAAGTTATAAATTTTGCACACTATCTGTTACATTTTACGCTATTGGTCGGTATTACGTCAGTTCAAACACATGATACATAAGCAATGCATTACCAAACGGGGTGGAAATGAAGGTCAGATTATATCACTTTGCACTACATTATCTTTATGTGGATATATTAGATGATTACAAAAAGTTAAATTTTGGCAATCAGATTGTTGCTTTATTATGTATTACATGGAACTATGTTTGTTTAATATTTTGTGTAAGCATATTAAATGCGTATATCATCAAGCGTATAATACATTAGTATTGTAGTTTGTATAAACTAATAGCACCTTTCTTTTTACCTCTCGAAAAAGATTTACACATTTGCATTTTAGAAAACGTTTTTATAGAGAAAAATATATGAAATCACAGCTTTAACTACCCAATTGGCTAGTTATATATATCGGGCTACAAAACTTTATTTTCCGGTATTGTTAGAGCACCACTTCAGTTGCATTTGAAAATTGATGTATTCATATTACATATATATTGTTATGCATGCTTTAAAGACTGTTTAAAGAAAGTAAAATGAAGGTTAAGCCGTCGAAAAGTTATTATTCGCAAAATTCGATAAGCAATATGTTCAATTCTAAATCGAATAATACAGGGAGACTCATAGGGGAATCTTTGGACAGAATTTGCGAGGGAAGGTAAGTGTTTGCTTATTACGTGTTCAGGAAATGTGAATAACAATAGTTATTTCATAAAACCAATAGCTTTTGACTTACATTATTGAAGTTCGGTGAATTTATTAACCGTCCTTGCGTCGGACAAAAATGTATACTTATCAGGCTGCATATATTTGTTTTATAATTTACTAAGCATACAATTAAGTTGTTGTTTTCGTTTAATTTTATAAGCTGCAGCATCCACTCGATACCTTCTATAACCGTTGCCTCGCACGACGGCAAATGGATGACGGTGGACAATCGTCGCCTCTGGGTGTTCAAAGAGTTAGAACGGCTCGGAAAATGCTATAATGTAGACGTCGAGGTTGGGTATAGTATACCATCTGCCAAACTGACAACGACAAACGGTGGTGTCACAATTGACGTTCGTGGCTCACCTGGTGAAACATGGTACACTAAACCAGGGTCCGGGAGCAGCAGCCATTACCAGGTAGTTTCGAGAACCACACGGTATACAGTATTTGATGACTGGGGCTTTGATTTTGATTTTCTGTTATTGCACACAAAATGACGATTATGATTTGTTTAAAAAGTCTGCATTTGTCTTCAAATATGGCAAACACATGTGTATATGTGAATGTGCAATTTGTATTTGCGAGTACAAATTTTGGTCTTCGCGAATATTTATTCTTGTTGTCGTTTTAAGTAATAAAATTATTTACATATTGGTTTTTAGGAAATTAGAGTATAAAACAATATGTATTAATAAATCGTAGAAATGTTATACAAACATCTAACAGGCTTGTTATGTAAAATTAATACACTTTTTATTGATTTATTTGTGTGCTGCAGTATAAAATAACCATCAAATCCGAGAACATTACAAACTTTACAAATGGCAAAAAAATGGTGTTACTATAAAAAGAGCGTTATATTTAGAAAAAGCTATTTTATAAGTTATGATGAAGAAACAGACAGTAACGTGATAATGAGACTTATTTTATATAATAGAGATTGTATAAAGGACCTGCATAATATTATTTTATTTTTATTTTATTTTTATATATTTTTTTTTGGGGGGGGGATCCCATACAGTGATCAATGCACAAAACCACCGAACTATTGCGTATTGTTTTCAATATCTTGTTTTAAAATAAAATAAAATAAATTCTGTTGTATAACCGAAATATAAAAATGTCCTTTAAAGTAATGATCAGGGGTTAAATCACCATCAGGGCTTAAAACATCATTAGGGTTTAAATGATTATCAGGGATTTAATCATCATACGGGGTACAATCTTTAACAAGGGTACATTATCATCAGCGGTTTCGTCATCAGGGTATAAATCATCATAATGGTTAATTCATCATATTCGGTTGAATCAGCTTAGGTTATTTAATCATGATGAGATGTGAAATCACCCTTTGATATTTTATCATACACAGGTATTAAATTATCAGGTATTAAATTATCATCAGGGTTTAAATGATCGTCACGAATTAACGCATCATAAGACATACTCGAAAACAAGGGTAAATCATAGCCAATGGTACAATAATCATCAGTGGTTAGTTCATCATCAGAGGTAAAAGCAACATATGATGTTTTACTACCATAAGGGGTTAAATCATCAGTGTTAAATCAACATTATGTTTTTAATCATCATAAAATTACATCATCAGGGATAATATCGTCATCAGGGGTTTATTAATCAGAGGTAAAAATCATAATTAATTAAAAAAAATCAGGAACAAAAGAAGTAATGGTCATGTGTTGAACAATACCGATTCAAACTAGTAACTTTAATATACATGTCAGGGTAAAATCTGGATAACTTTCCATGTACAATAATCTTGTTTAACTTAACAACTTAATAAAATGAAAACACCTTGTAATGCCCATATTGCATTCAAACCACTTAAAAAAAAATTAAATACAAAATACTTAAGAATATAAAGGTTGTTCACACTCAGTATACACCAAACACACTGTTTTCTTTTTAAGTTCGTTACAATTATGTCATGAACCATTTTAATTGGAATATAGTAACAATATCAATTTGTCAAAATAATAACACATTAAAAACCATTAAGATAACTTATCTTTATATCAAGGAAGTTTGCAATCCCGTCATTTCAATATTTACAATACATTTTAGAAGTGCATTTGTCCATCTAATTCATCATAATTCTTAAGCACTGTTTTATTTTATTAGTATTATTATTTATTTTTGTTGTATTGAACGTGCAGAGGATCGCTTACACGCATGTTTGTACGCATCTTAGATATCTTAGTTTCTTTTTGTATCGGTGATGTTATTTCTTCTTCGACCTTCGATTTTCCAGTGTTTTTATAGTCCCCGCTTTGTTTACGTACACTTCATCCGAATCGCTGTCATAGTCGTCATCTAACTCGTTGTAAACAGTTTTAAACATACCAGTTATTGATTCATTTACGTTTTGATCAATTCTTGCTCGTGGCTTTGCAGCTGTCCCCACTTGTAGTCTCCCCTCTGATTCGACACGAACCGGTTTTCTTTTAATACGGTACCGTTCGTTTGTAAGGGAATTTTCATCACAGGTGTTCGCCATTCTTAAAGATTCATCTGCTTGTTTCATTATTATCAAACCAGTATCTTTATTTATACACTTTGTTGCAGGGTCGTTATTTTTTCTCCCACTTTTTGAAAGGCTTTGTAATTGATTGTCATTAACTGCTTTTACATCCGGTGACTTCTGGAAGTATACTCTATCGTTGTAAGAGACAGTTTCTTGACAGGTTGATATTTTTTCTGAATTTTTATCTATTGTTAAGTCTGCGGATACAACCCAATTATTGAATCTCACTGCCCCTGTGCGTGTCTCTTCTATGCGATGTTTTATCCGTGTCTGTATAGTAAAGTGCTGATATAGGAATCGATTCACCAGTTTTGTTTTCGCTATGACTTTCAGGTATCGATAATTTCGTTGGTTCTGGTTTCAATTTACGTACACAAAAATCCGGTGGAAAATGCTTATCTGTGCAGCCTTTCCGTTCAATTTCGTTGTTTTGTGGGTATTTGGTGTGTTCAATAAATGGTTCTTTAATCATATTTTTCATTGGTAAAGTTCTATAGCTTTCTTTTCCAGCAGCTTCAGTATCGTTTAACTGATTCGAGTGTTTTACATTTCCTTCTTCACATCTCTTCCGTAGTGTATTACCTGAGTGTTCACTGGTATCTGATAGAACACGCTGGTTTGTAATTATGGTTGCTTTATGAGCCTTTTCTTGATATATGTATATAGTCCGTGCACTTGTCAAACTGTCAGAAGTGTCAGCTTTATCGGGTATTGAATGTCTACTATTGTTTGTGACAGAAACCTTGTTTTTATGTTTTGATGCACTTGTTGCATTTATTTCCTCCCGCGCTGCCGATGGGGTGATGTGTCTCGTTCCCGAGACGGCCACCTGCCCATCTCCTCTTAAATCGCGATCACTTGTTGATTCAGTTCTTGTCGTATTTGTGCCGGAGGCTAGTGGTTTTGAAATGTTTTTTGTTGTAGATGTTGAACATCGAAACACTTCTTCATCTCTAGCTGGATATTCTAGTTTGTCGGTAGAATGTTTCTTGTCTCTGTTTGAGCTGCATATTGATTTTGTTGTAAAACCAACAGCCACTGAATCTTCCGAAACGATCGGATATGGGACCTTTAAATCTTTCCCCGATATATTTCTCACTTTCTCTGTGGATACATTTAGGGGGATCTCATCCATTTGTCTGCTGGTGTTTGCTACAGTAGTTACTTTAAAATTTTCGGGAAACAGTCTTGCCGTTCTGTTGTTTCCTTCCAGAGTTGACTTTATACGCGGCTTGCTTTCATATATTTGCTCAGATTTGTTCGTTTCTGACTCATTTACATGCTCGAAACTTATACTGGTCGAATGATTTGAATTTGTATAACCTTCCGTAGATACCTCTTTAAAGTCGCTTGTTTTAAGACGACGTGCGCTTGACCTTTTTTCTGAAACAACAACATTTCCTTTAGCGTTTCTTGCGCGCGTATATACTTCAAAATCGGTAGGTTCCGTTGCAATATATTTTACTTTCACGTTCGGCTTGTTGGGTGTGTCTCTTGAACCCATCTCCTGACTGCTAGCCATATTTGTTGCACTCAAATACTCAATTGTAGCATGCGAATTATTTTCAGACTTTGTCGGATTGTTAAAAATCGGTTTCTCTGGCGGAACAAAATAACCATCTGCCAGTATATCTTGACTTGGACTTTGTAATTTCGTCTCAAAGTATTTTCTGTCAGGCTTATCATTATTGATATCAGTTTTGGTATTGTGTAATGTCGCGGCTTTTGTTGATTTTGATTCATGAAAGGTCATTGGTGCCATGCATGCTGTTTGTTTATTCCAATATGGCATATTTGCATTTTCGTTCGAGGGCATAGATGATATTTCTTTCTCAAAGGCAAAGTCGGTTTGCTTTCTGTCATATTCGAAGGAAATGCTCTGTCTTGCTTGCCTAAAGGTCAACTCTTGATAATTTTCACATATCTTAGAATGTGCCTTCGATGTCTGTATGTTAGCCATGGCATGAGCATTTGGTTTTTCAATATCAGTATGTAAATAACGATTATGAAGTATTTCTAAATACGTTTGTGTTCGCGTCTCAGCATTCGGTGTTGAGAACACTCTGGCGGTAGTTTGTAATGTGTGGCCAGGGGAGATAGACATTCGTTGTAAAGACTCGTTTACTATGCCAGTTTGCACTATACAGCCTCTCTGTGCTTTTGTCTCATTGATTTCACGATTGGTATCATGCATAGCTAAAATGCTAGGTGAACGAGTATCATGCGCTCGATCTGAAAACCCGATTGCCTGTTGGCTTTGTATGTCCGAAAAATCCGCATATTTAAATTTCACGTCTGACCTTTTACTTGCGGTAACGTTTGATTTGCAGTTTTCTTTTTCATACGATGAATTATCAGCTTTAAATTCGTTGCCAATCTGATGTCTGGCAAGTTCAATGCCTGTATGCTTTTCGATTGGATTGTTAACATTAAAATGCGTTGCACGTAACTGTTGATCACTTGACTTTGCTGTACATAAAGTATCCCCAAGCGTTCTCGTTTGAAGATCGGTGGAGGGATATGAGCGCATATACCATATTCCACCAGGTCCATGACCACGTACGCGTATATCCACACCGCCATTTGTTGTTGTAAACTTTCTGGGATTGAAATTACGACAAAGTCGCACTGGTATTTGTTCGCATCTCCCAAGCCGTTGTAGATGTTTAAACACCCAGAGACGACGGTTGTCTGAAGTGTACCATTTCCCACCGATATTTTTTACTTCAATAACTGGTATAGAAGTGACTTGGCATCTAAAATATCAATTATATTGATTAAGTGTAAGTACAAGTATAATCCAAACTACTCATATTTACCTAAAGAAAACAGTATTACAGAATTAAAGAATACTTTACAAACCCGTATGCGTTTAAGGTATGTTCCGTTACATTAAATGAAGCATTGCTCATGCGTAAAGTACAATAAATTTGATATAACAGTTCAAAATAGCGACATACCTTCCATTAATTATGTCGTCCAATGTTTCACCAATTCTCTTCCCTCTGTGAGTTGTATTGTCACCAAATATACTGCTAATACTATCCTGTGAATAATATATATCAGATGGTTTAAGATTCATGTTCGATTAGCTTTTCAAAGAACACTAAGGGAAGTTTTAAAAATAGTGATTTTTCAAAAGTTACATTTTCTGTAAAGCAATATGTATTTTTAGAACTAAACTTTACATGAAACAATATGTGTTGTACATGTCAATCGATACGGAAGGTTTAAACATTCGTAACATAAACTGTGTAGATATGCGTCGTAAAGTATGCTGATAAGTAGATTGTTTAACAATCTAAAATGCGCATGGTGGTATGCTGCATTTTCAAATGTATACAATCATTCTTCCAAATGAGTTCGTTATTTGTCCAAATACTATATTTAAGCTCGAATATAAACGTTATCTTACTTTAACATCTTATTATTTAATGTCAAATACCTACACACAATTAGTCGGCAATTCTCCAATTATATCAATTTACAATCATTAAATGTTTTGCGTTATTCCCAAACGATTGAAGCTATCCTAAAATACACAATTCCATATATACAAGTACACATGAATATAATGCATTATACTGCGTCGATGTTTCTTTTACATTCCAACGATTGCATGTTACAGTCAAACGCAATTTCAATATAGGAATAAGCTTACTTAACTCTCCGAGGTCTTCGCCAGCTGACATTTTTATATTGGTGTTATTTGGGACTCCCGGTGTAACAACTATCTGAATCAGTTTTGGGACTTCATGTTAAATTTGTTGAGTATTGTTATTTATATGCTAATTTTTTAAGTAGGTTTAGTTGTAGAATCATTCGATTAAAATTCTGCGATTTTTCACAGTAATATTTAAACAAAAAATAAGTGAATGATGAGGTTACAAAATTGTTGTCTCTCAAACTTAATGTGTTACATATATGTAGACATTGTGTCTTGTTTCAACACACACACAATATACGTTATAGTATCCAAGAAAGCCCCTAACGCGGTGGCTATGCAAAAAAACAAACTTGTCTCTGTCTCTGTCTGACATAACTTATAAACTTATTATACCCCCACAAATGAAGTTTAGGGGGGGGGGGGTATATAGGAGTGAACTTGTTTGTCTGTCGGTCGGTCGGTATTAAGTGTTCGCTCTTTAATTCAAGTTGTTTTCATCCGATCTTCACCAAACTTGGTCAGATATTGTATTAAGATAATGTCTAGGTCAAGTCCGAATATGGGTTATGCCGGGTCAAAAACTAGGTCACCGGGTCACTTAGTGTGTTTTTAACATTGAGCATGGTGTCCGCTCTCTACTTCAAGTAGTTTTTATCCAAGCTTCACCAAACTTGGTCAGAAATTGTATCTAGATGATGGCTAGGCCAAGTTCGAACATGGGTAATGGCAGGTCAAAAACTAGGTCACGGGGTCACTAAGTGCGTTTTAACATTGAGCATGGTGCCCGCTCTCTAATTCAAGTAGTTTTTATCCGATATTCACCAAACTTGGTCAGAAGTTGTATCTAGATGATGTCTTGGTTAAGTTAGAATATTGGTCATGCCGGGTCAAAAACTAGGCGACGGGGCCACGTAGTGCGTTTTAAACATTCAGCATGTTGTCCGCTCTCTAAATCAAGTACGTTTCATCTAATATCTTCACAAAACTTAGTCAGAGGTTTTATGTAGATAATCTTTACGCCAAGTTCAACATGGGCCATGCCGGGCCAAAAACTAGGTCACGGGGTCACTCAGTGCGTATTACACATTTAGCATGGTGTCCACTCTCTTATTGAGGTAGTAATCATCTGATCTTCACCACACTTGGTCAGAAGTTGTATCTAGATGATGTGTAGGTCAAGTTCGATCATTGGCCATGCCGGGTCAAAAACTAGGTCACGGGTTTACTTAGTGCGTTTTAAACATTGAGCATGGTGTCCGCTGTTTTTTGTAAAGACAACATGCAAAATATTCTGTGCCAATGCGGCATGTGGGGGAATCGTCACATCTGTGACATAGCTCTAGTTTAATTTTGGTCATAAAGGCCCAATAAGTGCAACTGCATATTCAAGCCTCAGAGTGGTAACGACTCTGCTATTATATAGTGCGCAATTAAAAAAAAGTTATGATGACCTATGGAAGATTGCTCGTGTTTTCCTTTGAATTATTTAAATTGCATATGCAATGTATGAGTTTTGGAGTTTCGAAAAAAATAAGGTTTCAAAAATGTAAGCCACGTGTTACTTTTTAGGCTAAGAAGAAATTTTAATACGTTTTAAATAAAATCGCAAAACGTATTAATGCAGGTAAGACGTTTAAAGTTAAGATGTACAATTCCCAATTTGTGTTAGAAACAATCAGGCATAAATCTTCATAATTACTCTTGCAAATTGCTTATAAGTTTGTTATATTTATTTTGAGTTTATTTACCAATATTTGATCGAATTTAGAAATATTTATCGCAAACGGAAAAGTTAATTTATTAAACATGATTGCGTTAAGAAAAAAAGACCTTAAACTCAATGTGGAACACCAACTATATCTTTAAAACTTTTGATTAAGCCGCGCGGCCGCTATTAAATCAAAATATTCATTTAGATTTAGCATTAACCATGTATATATCACAAGCTTCCAATAGAACCCCCCCCCCCCCGCCACTAGGGTGAGTTAAGTGTTATATTTTTAAGAAAGTTTGAATTTAAGCTCTCGTTTTCCAATCGGCGGCTTCATGACGGTTTGTTATTGTAAGGACCTTTTTAGATTGGATGATAAATTGTATTACATAAAGCACTATGGAACTTTTCCAACATATAAATTCTGGATGGATAGACGCATTCCAAACACGGCTTTGCACATATGTTTACCTTTATCAGGGAATTTTTTTAAAGATAGCAATTGATAAATTCAATGTCACACTAAATGTTCAAGTTTCAAAATAAAGGTTTGCTCGAGCTATAGTTTCCTCATGCTCATTAATTGTAAATAAGTTGGCTAAAACTACCATATGTCAGCCGATGTTTTGTACACAAAATCCAGACATATATATTTAAGGTTAACTTCAACGGCAAAAGTCAAATACAAACATTGTAATCATAACAAATAGCTTTTCTAGCTTTATGCAAATTTATTATATAATATCCAAAGAAATTTATAAAAAATGTTACCATATGTCTATCTTAAATCATATTTCAAAGAAAAACGTAGAGCATTTGCAGTTTAATGTTAACGTAGGGTTTGTTATGCTTTTACAGATACTTAACTTTATCAGACGATGTATTTCCCCAAAGATATAAACAAGATATATGTCTTCACAGTCAAAACTAATTTAAGGTTAAGATGATTCATTTCGTAGACATGGTCATACTCTAAGAACAAAGGCAAACCTAAAGCATCTTATTACTTGCATATTATTTATATAACCATTGAGTTCTAAACTTCTCATGCATTGAAATATTTTTAAATAACTTTCCTTACAATCTTACCTAAAGGGAGCTGAGTTTCACACAATAACCAAATGGTTTAATTGAATGCCATACGTCAAATGCTACAATGGAGATTATACAACGAGTGAGCGTTATCTCTAACTTCCCCATTCAATCATGAATAATGATACAACGGTGTACTATTGTAAACCTATTCTAGGTGGATTAATAGAAAACTTAGATGATGCTGTTGACAGCAAGTCTATGACAATGAAGGTAGACAATGTTCGAATCAAAATGTGGTGCAACTATTGAGTGCAAACATTTATTGTGATTAAAGCATAAGAGAGAGTAAATGTGAAATGCACGCTGTACAAACTTAAATTCAACATACCAAACTACCAAGTGTTGTATAGAACGAACTTGCTTTGTTTGTTGAAAGGTTGGCAACTTTGCTTGGGAATGCCTTAAGCAGCGACACGAAAAGATAAGGGTTTTAACATGAATCAGTTAGAAACAGATACTGAAAGTCGAAAACATAAACTTAGAGTTTTCTTATAAATATGACAAGTATTAATAAAAAACACTTTTATTAACATTTGGTAAACACAACGTTGAGAGAATTGTTAGACCTCAGAATTAAAGTACAAAAATACATAATTCATAGGCGTTTACGTGATGATCATCAAATAAAAAATTTGAAACGATAGTCTTGGGATATATATAATTATATCTTTTCGGATTGATATATTTGCCAAAAAATAAATTCGATAGTTGAGTTGGCCAGTTCAACCTCTAAATGTTTACAGTTATTTTGTGATTTTTTAAACGAAAGTAATGTGTTTCTCAATATAAATGATAATACAGCTTCCTAAAATACCAGAAATGTCAAACCCAAAGCAGGCTCCACTTGCCTAATATAAGACAACAAAAGGCTCATAAACACCTGAGTTACTGTCTTCTCCGCTGTTAAATACATTGCAAATATTCAAAGCTTTGACGTGACCTTTTAAAAACAGCATTTCCTCTAGAAAACCTGAGGTTATAATTGCGCTTGCATCACAATACTTGCTAGGCATACGAGAGTTGCCCAATTTCAAAATGAACAAAAATAAACCGTGTTTATTCAAGCACATGCACGATTGTCTCGAAATATTGTTGTTTTAGCAGCTGTGTTATATAGTATACTTCACTATACATGCAATTTGTCAATAATATTCAACATGCCTCAGAAGAAAATTAGTGAAACGGTGAAGGGCATTGGTTAAGGCCTTTTGAGATGCAAATGCAGTTACAGAAGCATTCAAAACGAATTGTAAAAGATGGGCAATGCTATTTATTTTGGAAGTATACGGAATATTCGACATGACGCTACTTTACACCGCAGTACAACGCCTATGGAGCTACAAATTCAACTTCAAGTAGACGTCCATATAAGGTCACACCTGACGTCGTATGAAAAATAAATTCGTCGCTGGATCTCTAAAATTAATCCGCCGACCCAGAGAAAAATGGCATTGGACACAGGAAAGTTCCAAGGGAACAGTATACTATATAATCAGGAATTTTTGAAAGCAAAACTACGACAGAAGTGCAAGGTTCATCAGCTCATCGCGGCATAGCTTCAGAAGCGCTGGGCCAGGTTTTGGAAGCTATATCTTAAATGTGGCAAGAGGAGATATTTCGGTACATCTGACGAGGCGATGTTTTATCTTGATGGAAGTTATGGTATCGTCCAGAGGTAAACCAGAGATCATAATAATTCCCAAAGGGACCAAGGTATACTCAGAATTCTATATCAATATATGTCTGAAACCATTCATACGAAAGGATGTCCCGAGACTGTTTCCGGAGGGTAAACATGTCATGACGTTCCATCAGGACAGTGCATCTAGCCACACTTCCAAACATACAGTGAACTTTCTTAAAGATCAAAACATTAAGTTCATAACACCCGAAGAATGGATTCCACAGTCCCCAGATGCGGCCCCAAAGGATTTTGGTATATAGGGGATACTAAAACGACTCTTGCAGAAACGACAAGTCAACATACTTTCTGGTCTCAAAAGAGCTCTGAAGGACGAATGGCGCAAGTTGGAACAAACTACCATCAACAAGACTTTGAAATCGTGACCAAAGCATTTCAGGATTATATACGATTGTCATGGATCTCATATTGAGCATGTGTTGCAATAAAATGTACTTAGATTAGAAATTATTCATGTTTTTGTTTTGTTCATCATGAAATTGGGCAACTCTCGTAGGTGTTACTAAATCGACGTCAATCTCGCTCTTCAGCAACAGAACTCTGCATTGACATGAGCTATTTTACAAATTTTGCATCTTCATAATTCGTGATTCAATTAAATCAAATTTACCTTCTTCTGTTTTTGAGTCCTACCATACTCATTCATATTATTGACATGGTAACCATGTACAGTACCATAAATGAACACACGTCTTCAGATTGTTTTCCGATAAAACCCCTAGATTATTCAAATACATCTTAAATGTTATGATATCATTTGATGAAAATGCGCCCCGCTATTATCGTATTTGATAAATATGTCGCCTTTTCAAACATACCCATTTACCCCGAATGATTGAAAAACAGCATTTAAATTCGGTCTAAATTTATATACCAGCAGTCTGATCAAAACATTACCTTCACTGCCATTCCATTTGCAAATGATAACTGATTGCCAATATTAAGATATATATTTTTTAGCAAATTCTCAAATTTTATCAGATAAAATAATATTGATTGTCCATAATTTGTTTTAACAACATTCTTGTGTCCCTGGACGACCAGTGACGGTTCCTTACATGTATGACACACAATTATATATTTATGCGCACAAGCCTCCTTACAGATAGAGTAACTAACTAATTAATATCTGTTATTTTTGAACCAACTAATACCAACTAACTGCGATACTGTGTAGAACACATTTCCATTGCATTTACGGCTCCACCATTAGCGATCGCAATATTGCAAGCGGATATTTAGTGTCCAAAACGCCAAATACCGGTGACAGCGCCTCGGATGTCTCGTCGCAATCGTGTGAATGCCCTGTGATGTATTCGTCGCTTTCGGAACCGATTCCGTAACAACGATCAATTTGTATGCGTTTTAAATGAAAAGACAACCGTGAAATCGTATCTCTTGTTGCAGCTTTTCCGCCTTCATCTGTATCCGTTTTACCTGCTTGTTGACCTTGTTTTATTTTTCAATTTCCTTTAAGCGAAATAAAAAAGGGACGTTATCTCCAAAATTTCCTTTAATTGAAAATAACCGAATTTAAGAATATTCTTGATTTGTGTGTCATAATTTTCATATCATACATCGCCTATTTAATGTAATGCTTATAATTGTCTGAAACTTCGAAATAATTTCATTTAATTAAAAAATGGATACATGAGCACGTGGATATATTTGTAAACAGCTGTTACTAAAATTTTACGTTTACGAAGTGAACGAATGATACCATGACTTAACCCAAAAAACATGACGATTTCCTCGTGCAATAAACATACCTTTAGGATTCTTCTAGTTTAATGTTGTTAAATCTTGCAAGAAAACCACTTGTAAGGCGTGAACTAAATATTATATGAACGACCTCGGAAATCAAATGACGGTAAGTATTCAGTGTACAATGAAAGATTAAACAAGTGTTGAAAGTCAACAGTGTGATTCTTCGGTTTTTGGAGAAGGAACGAAGGTCGCCTATATTTGAGAGCTTGATGGGGTCTCACTCTTGCCACTCTTTTTGGAATAACCTCCTCTTCCCATATCTTGCTCAAGAGCGGGTAGAGTAGTTCCACACTGGTCTCGACGTCAGTCTTAAGCGTTTCTGCGGGTATGCTGTAAGGTCCTGCATATTTGCCTTTCATCAATAGCCTGATGGCGTTACTGATCTCTTCCTTAGTGGGAGCGCAACACTTGATTGACAGATCGCAGGAGCTGGCCTGTTAAGTAGCTCCTGGAAGTGTTCTTCTTCTCTTCGTATTCTGTTATTACTCCACCATTTTTGTCCCATACTGTCCTCAAAGGCTTTGCAAACATTCCTGCTAATCTCCTGGTAAAGGAGTACAGATCCTAAGTTCTGTTCCGGTAGGCTGCCACTTCCACCACTGTTGCAAGCGATTTGTATCTGGTTAAAATTTTCCCAGCCTATCGGCTATATCTATAGCGGTGGGCTGGATGGAGATACCGAGATGAGTATTCACCAAAGAAAAAGATCATCAATAATTGCTTTAGAAATCTGACACTGCCAGAATAGATGTTCTAAATTTTCATCACTTTGTTTGCAAAATGAACAAAATGGGTCATCAGTAATTTTCATTTAATTCAAAAGACTATTTGTTTCCAATATCCTGTGAATTAACCTATATTCGAACCAATGAACCTTTACATCACTAGTTATTAAAAAGGGTAGCTCAAATAAACATTGCCATTCTTTTTCATTAATAATAGTATTGAGCTGTGTACACCATTTTGCTTTAACTGATGGTTGTTCATTATTTTATTTAGAATGGTGTACAGTCTTTTTGCACCAGGTTCGTTTTTCAGTACAAGTTGAAATAATGGGGGCAAAAATGGTTTAATAATTTGCTGGTTAGAGCAAGATAAACAATATTTTTTCACAAATTTATCAATTGCTCTTGTCACTCCTGCGTAATGAATGAAATTTATGTTCAAATTGTACATACTATTTAATTCACCAAGAGAGATAAAGGTTCCATTTTTTAATATATAACCTATACAATGAATTCCAGCCTCAAACCAAGATTTAAAGAAAAAACTTTTATGGAGCG
Source organism: Dreissena polymorpha (assembly GCF_020536995.1). Classification (NCBI taxonomy): domain Eukaryota; kingdom Metazoa; phylum Mollusca; class Bivalvia; order Myida; family Dreissenidae; genus Dreissena; species Dreissena polymorpha. The sequence goes on along the minus strand of NC_068357.1, from coordinate 135,762,608 downwards.
TGACGGATGAGCGGTACTTGCTAACTCGCTCAAACCTGCACTAGCCGGCTCAAAATAGTATTCTTTGGAAAAAATTAACCCAATAATAAAAACAATGTACACTAAAAAAACTCTGCATTGTTTATTGACCATCTTGAATGAGTGCTCCTTAATATTTGCCGTTTTGGAATAAATGATTTCAAACATTCCAATTTTGTTTACAACGAGATACGCCGTTAAAATATTTTGCCATTTTGATTCCTCTTTTCTGTCAGTAATATAGAAAACGCCAACGTAATAAATGTGAACATTGCCCAGTTTCGTAATGATAATAATGTGCCAATAACAATACATGGTCGTTTTATGTCCATGTATACTATAGTGCAAACACACATATATCAATAACTTCTTAACTACCCACGTGCAAACATTCTTTTGATATTTTTCACATGGAGACGTTCATGCAAATAAGCTTATACCGGTTCACAAGTGACTCGACAGCTGTTCACATGCAATTCTTAATCAGGTGTACGTTTGATCTGCGCAAGATGACGTACACATTTCGTAGATTGCAACAGAGCAAATGTTAAGAAAACCGGTGCGCAAAAGCCATGGTCAAGACAGCGTGCTGATAAATACTACGCATCTGGAAATCGATAAACTGTTTTCGATCTGATCACGCCGCGGCTTAAAAAAAAACAATTAGGCAAACGTTTCAGTTTTAACTTGTTTCATAACTTTTTGGCATAGCTATTTTCATGTTTGAAGTTAATAACCAACATGCATGTTGGGTATACATGTTAATGCTTGTTCATGTTCACTAGTTAGTAATCTCTGCTCATTCACCGCATACGAGTATCATTGTATAATAAGCGTTTGTAATGATTTTTCTGCTATTTCCATATAACTTTTGGTTGCTTTTTTCATGCAATTTGGGCTACTATTTTCCAAACATTAGGGCTGATATATCCGTACAATTTGGGCTACTATTTGCATTCAACTTGGGCTACTACTTCCATTCAATTTGGGCTACTTTTAACAAACAATTTGTGCTTCTAATTCGATAAAACTTGGTCTACTCTCTCCTTTCAAATTGGGCTAAAATTTTCTAACAACTTAGGGGGGTCAGGTAATGTTGTTAAGATCGATGATTTTAAAGACGCTCGAGTACAATCTTGAAGTTCAATACAATTTTACTTTACAAACCAACTGTCAGACGGACAGACAGTCGGACAGACATTTTACGACATCTACTCGACACATGTCCTGGTTTTCAATGTTTAAAACCTGAAAACAGTGGAAAAACGAACAACAAGGAAATAAAGGTAAGACATCAAATGGAGTCAAACTATTAAATATATTGAACTATTATGAATAAAAGCTATGATATTGAAAACACGTTCAATTTGCGCTTAATGAAGGACACTAATTGTTTGCGAACACGTGGTCGAAGTCTTTACTTTGCAGGTGCGAGTAACGTCAGATGTAAACTCTTATTTATAATACATGTATATACATGTGCTAACACAGTAATAACACCCTAGGAATAGCATTATTAGAAAGCATTGCAAATGGGTTGGATTTTAAATAACACTAAATCATACTTGTTACTATATGTGCTTGTAGAACTTTCCCATTTTTGATTTTGTGTTCGATTGTTTATGCTTCTGTTGTGCTCTTAGTTTTCCGTAACTTTGTACCGTTTCGGAATGTTGTTCTGGCAAAACGTATGATCTATACTTCAATGTGTTTTATCATAATAAATCGTAAAACAACTGTATTGTCTGTAAGTTCCCATTGCGTCTGTAAAGCATTGAGATACAATCTGAATCTGTTTTTAGATGCATCATGGGATTGGTCAAAGACCAATTGACCTGTTTATTTGTAGATCGTTGTAATAATCTTTTAACAACCCTGCTGTTCAGTTGTGATGCTATCTCTTTGACCCGTGCGTAATATATGAATGATTTATTTACCTCATGCTTTCAGGTAAACAGTTTATGCAGCTTTGTATGTGCTACCAGTGTATGAAAAATAGTTAACATATGTGCACTGAATAATAAAAGCAAGAATTCCCGGGTTTGATCCTTAATCAGGGAGCATTCACCAGTTCTTCCAAATACATCAAGGAAGCTGGTGATCGGTATCCTATACATAGACCATATCTCCAGTCTATTTTTATCCGCATTTTCCACACAAAAAAAATATTATCAAAGATGATCGGAAAACCGGGCTGACGGACATCATAATGTCGATAACAATTTGATTGTAAAGTGTTGCATTAATGTCAAATTTTCTAATGCTCTTTGTCGATCTTAATAAAAATGTACACATGTGTTCTTTGGAGAGTCATCTATCGCATCCGGATTCCTTGTATCACAATACTGTCTCTTCTGCTTGCTGTCTCTTCAGCAAAAAAAGTACCCTATTGGAAATAAGTGCTTGCACTTTCATGGGTTATCCTTGACTGCAAGGTCAAATAAACACATCTTACACACGTGCACATTGCTATTATAGCTGAAAATGTGTCTAAAAACCACTGCGTGTTCCTCGTCTTCGTTTTCCGTCTTTTTCGTAGTGTATGCGTTCTCCTCCTTGTCTATATCGCATGCGTTCTGTTTTGTTTGTGCTTTCTCACCCTCAGATAATATTTCACGAATGTGAATAAGGTCCGTTGTTTACTTTACACAGAAGGTTCCACTCCATTTAGACAAAATGGTTTGTATATATGACATAGTTTTCAAAGTTATTGGCAAATCTTCGTGAGCATGTATATAAGTGGTCTTTTGAGGCTACCTTAGATGTGCAAAAGCTTCTATTACAGTGGTTTTAATACAACAGTCTGCATAATGAGCAACACGCTGGCACATGTACTCGATAAGTGCCGCTGATGCATTAAACTTTCCACTGAAAATTAAGGACAGACCCCGATGAGTTTGATCATGACGTTCTGAATACATGACATGTATTGTCAAAGATAAGCCTTTACAACTTACGTCCCATGGATCTGCGAACTGGTTGACCCGCACAATTGTCTATCACCTTCATCTTTCAGTCAATGTGATTTAAGTTGCATGAACATACAATAATTGAAGAACAACCCGCAGCAAAAAGACAGTTGTAAAAACAGACCACTTAATGACCCACTGCGTCACTTATATGCAACTTGCGTGTTTCTTTTCATTTATATGCTCTTTGAACTCTGGTTTCCCCCAGCCGTACGGCGTACGTCTTGATTTTTCACCAACGATTAGTAAACATCCAATGAATCTATAACGGAAACACTAGTTAACAAACAATGTATGCACCAAAATAAGAATAAGAATGTTCCGCTGTTTTTTTACTATGAGTAAGTAAGCTTTAATCGGTTCTGATTCAAGCATTAAGTAACAACAGTTTGTTCGTTAAATTCCTTAGCAACTGTTTGCGAACACTTATTCCAACTATGTAGGAAGCTTCATTATGATAGTATTGAAACATGTTCTGCTTTTCTCAAAGCTATGGGAAGATTTCTGTTGGCTATAACTGTAAGGTTTGAACGCTTTAGCATCTTTAACTGCCTAATGATGACCTTGATAAAATGAAAGGCATCCTGGGAATGAATTATTAAAGAAATACGGAATAAAACTGTGCTACGTATCTCTTCACATGTGAGTCCGCGTGACCTCTTCACACGGAGGCTATATAATGGTCGGTATCGTGAATACAGTTTTAGAGGTGTCTATTGAGTCTTTTGATTTACAACTTAACTGCTCAAACGCGCAATGATTCGAAATTTGGCGTTATTGTTGGTTGTGTCAGTGTGCGGGTGTCGGGCTCTTAGTACAGTGGAGACCTTGGCGAGCGACCCAAACTTCTCTTCTCTCGTCTCCGCATTGACACAGGCAGGCCTCATAGACACGCTTAACCAAGGTCGGTGCTGCTTCTTATTAACTTACTTTTTACTAATAAATATTTTGCTTCTTGCTTCTCAAAGTTCGTTCTTAAAACCAATGCCTCAATATTTATTTCGTTATATTCGTTTACAACTTCTGTTATCATCAGACGATTTGTACTTATAAAATTGTATACTTAACGAGGTCATTTTCTCTTAATACAATTGAGACCAGAATGAATTAGAGAGATTCACATTGATGTACATATAACCAAAATTGAAACTTTATCTGTCAATCTTAACATCAACTACTTACAATCACCGTTATAAAAATTGGTTATTTTAGATCAATTTCACTGTATTATTCGATCTGTTAAAGTGTACGTTTGACACACGTTCTTCCAATACATGGACCATTTATAAGCAGCTTTTTGATGTTTGCCTTTTGAAAGAGCAGCGTTGAGTAACATAAAGTATTACAATATCCAACAAGATCGATAAGATTTAGAAGCTGAACGGTGATTTTTTAGCACACAGCGAAATGCTTTGGAAGTCGGGTCAATTTAAATTATTGCAATATTTATATGATACAAAAACACGTTTGTACTTGCAAGTTATCTTCTTTCAGGAGTGTTTACAATTTTCGCCCCGAGCAACTTTTATTTTGAGACCCTTAAATACATCGATCCGCATGGTCTGCTAACAGACGCCGCTCTCTTCAAAAGTGTCCTACTTTATCACGTGGTTGCGGGTCGAGTGATGCGAGCAAATATGACCAACGAACACACCGTGACCTCTGTTCAGGGAAAGCCAATCAGATTTAACACCTACCAACACAACCATGTGCGTCGATCTAAATTTCTATGTATACATATATGGTTTTCATACATGGCTTAAATATACCATGTCGCTATATAATGTGAGACCAAAATCCTTGCAAGGTCGGTGTGACAAATTACTCAGAAGTTTTAATTTTCTTCAGTACGTTATCAGTACGATCTCACCTAAACACCAATGTACATTCGCATCAAATAATCCTTTTCCTAAAACAAACAAATAAATACTACGTTAAATTAGATATTGTTCAGTGAAAACATCGGTTTCTCTTCCAGGTCACAACAGCCCAAGGATATCAAATAATTTTTTTCGACAAGACCGCTGATAATGGGGTCATCCACGTTATCACCAACATCATGATGCCGCCAAAGGGCGACATTGTCAACATCGTATCAAACGATAACGAGACAAGCACGCTGCTTTCATTTGCTGTCACAGCAGGCATCGTAGGAGCTCTTCAAGGTACGAGCCCTGTATGTGAATTTAAATAGAAAGCCATGGCTGTCCGTTTAGCCTGTTAGTTAAACAAGCCAGGGTTGTCAATAATAGTTGGTTGCTAGTCACCTTACTGTCGGGATTTCCAGCGAGAACTCCGCCAAACCATCAAAACACTAGTCTAAGGTGCACTTAGTTGAGCATTTTAGTTATAATATATGACTAAAATTTGCAGTCCAAATTTTAAATTTTTCCGAAAGTTTAAATATTTTTAAAATTAACCACGCCTCACAAAATGCTGAAGGGCACAGCCATGTGCGTCGATCTAAATTTCTATGTGTACATATATGGTTTTCATACATGGCTTAAATATACCATGTCGCTATATAATGTGATTGTGTTATCAATCATGTTCACGTAGGTAGGTTTAATGCTTATTTTCGAAAACAAAAAACAGTCAACATATCTTAATCAGTAGAGTTATGGCATGATAAATTCAATATTATTGCAAATCGGAAAGACAAATGTGTTGAGCATGTTCAATCATATTTTATATGTACAGAGACGTTTTAATATACCCAGGTGACGGTCTGACGTTACTCGCTCCGACTAACGCAGCCTTCAGCCAACTTCCGAACGCCACTTTGTCTCAGCTTACCGGAAATGTCGCTCTTCTGACTGGTAGAGCAACTTACAATTTGTCAACTTTTTTTTCGCTTCGATAAAATTTGTAACAAAACCACGGTCAATCTCCGGAAACTGGACATTCCACAATAATATCTACAGATTCTTTCACCGGACACTGCACCAGATAATCAGCATAACATGTATTCTATAGGTCTTTGCCACACCGATGTGAACAATAATATCTGCAGATTCTTACACCGGACACTGCACCAGATAATCAGCAGATTACCACACCGATGTGAACAAGAATATCTGCAGATTCGCACACCGGATGATGCACCGGAATATTCTTCAGATTCTTACAAAGGACAGTGCACAAGAGTATCTGCAGATTCCCACACCGAACAGTGCACAATAATATCTGCAGATTCCAACACCGGACAGTGCTAAATAATATCTTCAGATTTCCACACGGTGCAGTGCAAAAGAATATATGCAAAGTTTAACACCGGAGAGTGCTGCAGATAACCATATCGTACATTGCACAATTTAGTTCATTATATACTAAAATATTTCCTAAAGACATTCAATGTGAAAGCAATAACTTTAACAAAAAATAAAGTAAAACTTTTGCGCGTAGAGATCCTCTTGACCATACATTTTCTTTAAAAGCATTCCAAGCCGAAATGATTAAAACAATAACAAGATAGGCCATGTGGTATGTAAGAAAGAACTCGACTCGAATCAACGGTCAAAGTTTTACGGCCATCTTTTTACCGGCTTCTCTCCCGTTGATTAGTATTTCCCGACAAGTCTCATGTAGTCTCCAACCTAAAAGCAAAACAGTGAATTTGTGGTATGCAACAATATTTTCCCTACCACATGCAAATAGAATTATTTAAAAAAAAAGGTCATGGCAAGTGCCGATACAGAGAATTGAGTCTTCAAATGAATGACGTTCTCTTTTTTAGAGGGTTTTGGTACACTGTAACTACAAGAATAACTGCAGATTCCTAATATCCACGCAGAGTTGTCGTTCCTTGCTCTCACATCCAATTTCTGCCATGACAAGAAAGTCCTTACATATTTGGTAGGATTTTATTATTTTGTTTATGTATTACATTATGAAAAGTAATATCAATGTGTATAAGGTAACCTTCAATTATTTTAAATGTAAAAATAAAAACGGTACAACTCTTATACCAAGTGGCTAAGCTATCATCACGTGGTAGGTTATGAAGGCAGGGATTCGATCTAGCTATGCTGGTTCCAGACAAATCTCTGCACGGAGGTTGGCAGATTCCAATACCGTGCAATGCACAAGAATCTCTGCAGATTCCCACACCGGACAGGTCACAAGAATATCTGCAGATTTCCACACCGCCGAGTACAGAAGGATATATGCAGCTTCCTCTTTTTTGCGCATCTTGTTTTGTGTCTTGTTTTGATAGGCATCAAATGTAAAACAATGTTTAAAAATTGCCCGATATGTTTTTATTATTAGCCTCCTATTAAATTTAAGTGTTTTTTTTATTCAACTTATATAAATACAACCCTAAATATTTCAAAACAAACAAAATAAATCCTTAAAACATATGCTTATTTTGGTAAATAACTACTCAAACCAAACTTCATTACATATTGTCACGGTCTTGAAAATCCTCACGATGCTTTCCTCTCTCTACAGAGGTGTTGAAGTATCACGTGGTCCCTCACACCGAACACTTAGTGGGCCTTTTCGATGGGGCTCGGCTACACACTCTGGATGGGAATGAGATTATCTCCGTTCACATGAACATTACTTGGGACTCCGTGCGTTTCAATTCGAAGTCCCACATGACCAAGCGAGAAAGCGCGGCCACCAACGGGGTAGTATATTACATCGACACCGTTCTCATCCCGAAACGTCACGCCAATATTGTCGGTTAGATGAAATAATCAAATACTGAAAATGTCTACACATTGCTGTTAAATATTTTTGTGCGTGATTTTTGTTAAACAAATACACGTTTATTCTTATAATACCGTGTTATTTTTTAACCACATTGCATTCTTTGATCGACGCCGAAATGTCACTGTTACCCGGACAAATATTGGAAAATATCAGTTGTTTGTCAATGTAGGAGCGACGTAGAAATTATATCTTTTCACTTGAAGTGTGTCCTTGTTAGTCAAGTTTCTATATACTGTATACAAATTTAGTTTGCAAAGTGTTACGATTTTTAGAAAATTACACATATAGAAAAAGCACTGGAATACCAGACTGATATTTTTAAAGGTTACCATATATGAACGCAGATTGGTTTGGATTTTCAAAGACTTCATTAGAAAGTACCAGCCTTGGATTATCGTGTATTGTTAAAATTTCATTTATATGCACACGACAAATAGAAGACTTAGTACCAGTATTAACCCTGTGGCACGAATTCAGTTATTAAGTCAAGCAGTCCGTTGAATACATTCCCTTTTGGTCATATTGCATTAAGCGTCATGCCTTACTCTTTCAAGTTTTCGTCTTGGAAATAAATCCAAAACATGTAGATTATATAACTCCGAATTATAATATCCGATTAGACAAAATAACCCAATTGTTGTAATTGAGTGCATTCTTGACATGTTCTCCAGAACACAATTTCATTGTTGCTATGTCCATACAATTGTAATTCTAGTTCAGATCGATGTGTATTCAAGACGTTCAAGAGCAAAATGTCTATTAGATTTAAAGGTATTAATTGTAAATTTGCAGTAACACGGGTAAACAAATTTAGAATTCAAGTAGACGCATGTGATGGCTTTCAATGTTTTAATCCTTGCTAAGACTGATCATTGTATTAATTCGGTTGCAGTATAAATGTCTCTCGATTCAACGTATGATATTTTCAAATTATGAAAATGTCTCACAAGAAAGCAAGCTTGTAATTGATAAAGAGCAAAAAACGAAACAATGTTTGTACCTCATGACTGAAAGGATATGTTCATGTATTTACCTTTTGTCGCCTTGCAATTTGTGACAGGTGTATACCCACTCAGTGTAACAATAATGCATACTACGCTAGATAGGTTGCATGTACGGCCGATCCTCAATAAAAGTCCCGGCCAAACTATTTCAGGGAAAGTCGAATGGAGGTCAGTGTGAACTTGGTTGCTTCCGGGAGAGAACTCTTGTTTATCCAAAAGAGGCCCTAGAAAAATGAGCCGCTAGGGCTGCGTATCTCGCTCGCGGTTAAACTTGAATCATTCATTACTACCGATTATTGTTAGGGATGTACATAAAGTGAATGTGCACTTTTCTTTATTGGTCGTGGTGGATAAATCTTGAAAATATCGCAGCTGCTTCAAATGAATAAAATCCTTCACTTTGTGCACTTTTTGCAACTTTGTGGATGGGCATTGGAGGCGTTTTGTGTGCGCTTTGGGCATCGGCGCGGGCGGGCAGATTTTTCGGGCCGTGGCGTGCATAAGCTTGTGCTTTTGAATTGTGCATATAAATTGTGCACTTGTATGATTTTGATACTAAGTTGCATACTTAATGTACGCAAGCTGTCCCAGAAATCTTCAGCCTCCCCAATCAAATTCCGAAAGTCAGTTATGATTATACTCACGAACACGTTCATTTGTATACTCTCTCTATGCTGTTTTCCTCGCTGAGAGCAGGACGGCATAGCTTGAGCTCCGCCATTTTCTCAATTATAACATAATGATTATTCATGAGGACTACGTGATATTATTCTCGTTGCACTATGATGCTCTGAGATTAAGTTGAATGTTCTTCCATACTGATTGGGATGTTGAAATTTGGTAGAGCGTTCGCCTTGCATGTGAATTGAGTTCGATCGCCGGCATCTACAAATATTTTGAATACTAGTAATATTGCTCCACATTTTAACGCTTATATGTATATTGTTACATTAAGTAATTCATGTTTTAAAAAAATGAATGATTTCGTTGTGGCTCGAACTCAGGCCCTGTATGGTGTGAAGGTCACGCTATGCTAAACGACGTCCTTAACAAATTCAATCTCATCGACAAAATCACACACAATAAAGCAATTATGAATACACATGCGTCAAAGTAACAACATGTGTTATGCATTTTTACAGATTCGAGATTGTAATATGAAAGAGAAGGCTCTTTATCTAGTTAACATAGTTCAATGATTATCTGTGTTGCATCATTTCTTCCCACGATGTCAATGCATACATTCTCAAGTTTACTCAGCACTTACAAACATGATGTGTTGTAATATATTCGATATGCATTAAATACATTAACAATACTTAAGATGAGCAAGCAATTCTACAAACAAACGAAATAACCTTTCAAGGTGAGCCAATACTTCATTTCCTTCATACAAAAGTCTAAAATAATATGTATTCACATAAGTATACAATAGAAATAAAATGCATGTTTATATTGATCACTTCTATTAAAATGATATTGTGTATTGCATTTGCACAGATCATAAAGGGATCTTTTCACGTTTTGGTAAATTGACAAAATTTAAAACAAGGTTGTTTCAGATGCGCAAAGTTTCGTTTTAGTTATGATATTTGTAAGGAAACAGTAATACTGAACGTTTACCATGGTCTAATATAGCCATTATATGCATCTTTTGACGATTTAAAAAACCTGAAAATTATAAAGCGTTGCAACGCGAAACGATTGAATAATTTGGAGAGTGCTGTTGTTGTCGTTAAATTTTGTGAAACTACGAAGATTGCTAATATAAAGTATAAATACGTCTGTCTTACTTACATGGCAGGATGGCCGAGCGGTCTTATTGGTTTTTACTCCAGGACTCCGGGGGTCTATGGTTCGAGCCCTAATGCGGTCTACTTTTTTTCAATATTTAAATTTTATTCTTTATTTTTTACTGGAGCATTTTAGATCTAATTTTAACATTTATCAATATAAAGCATTTAATGAAAAACTTCAAAACATGTCAAAATCTGTGAAAAGGCCCCTTTAATATGCACTGCAAGTTAATTGTTTGCGATTATGATAAATTCAAAAACGACAAAACTTGTTTAAAAGTCGGTCGTAGAAAATGTGTCACATCAAATGTACATACATATATCAGTATCATTGTGGCAAAAACGCGTAAAATGTCACTGATAATTTTTAAATTTTCAATTGATAACTATCCGCTGATTTGCATCTTCTTAGTTCGTGTCAGGTCTTCTTATAGAGAATACTAGGTTAGCGTTGAATACAGAGAAGTTTATATGGCGAGGCTTAGAACGCCGGGAGCGCGAGCCTTGGCGAGCGCTTTCGGTGTTCGAGTCGAGCAACATAAACTTCTCTGTATTCAACGCTAATCCTAGTATTCTATTTATCCCATTTGATTTTTTCAACGTGACATTTAACATAAATAGATCTAATAACCTTAACAATAATTTTAATTCAGTCTTAAAAGCGCTTAAAATCGAATCGAATGTAACCATGCGTAGTGATATAAATATACGCAAAGTAGTCTTTAAAAAATCATACACAAACTGTAAAACAAGTAAAAATATCACCATGTGCCTCGATTTAATTTTACGCAGTATGCGATTTGTAACACTTCGACCGCGAAACGAATATTTTACATTACTATAATTCTATACTATACTATAACTATAACGTTGAACGAAATCAAATGGGATAAATAGAATACTAGGATTAGCGTTAAATACAGAGAAGTTTATGTTGCTCGGCTCGAACACCGAAAGCGCTCGCCAAGGCTCGCGCTCCCGGCGTTCTAAGCCTCGCAACATAAACTTCTCTGTATTCAACGCTAACCTAGTATTCTCTATAACTAAATACGTGGAATTTTTTGTTAAATATTTTTAACATGGAAACAGTCGTGCAAATAAGCTTATACCGGTTCTCAAGTGACTCGACAGCTGCTCACATACAATTCTTAATCAGGTGATCGTGCTGATAACGAGACCGCCGACGGCGTTGAAAGTATATTGGCATGATACAGGTATGTCTCTGCTGAATTAAATGTTAAAGAACCGTTGACTGAATGAAAATCTAAAAAGCTAACAACAAGAAAAGCTTAATAAATTATTTAAATTTATTTGAGTAATTTGAATAAGGATAAAAAACTTCAGAACGTTTGCTCCAAAATACAGAGTGCATGTAATATTTTGCGTATGTAACGACGTCGGTAAATATAACAACAACTACATTACAACAACAACGATTTATGTTTTCTGCATACATGAAAATGTAGCATGGTTTGCAATATTTCATCACTTCTTTTTTAAATTTATTTGTACGTATTCTAAAAAAGCTGAAGAATACAAATGACGCCGGGGTGGTATTAGTAATAATTAACAAAACGCACGTTGGTTCTGACAGTTGAAAAACAAGAGCACCGCCTTGCGGGTGCAGACCGCTCATCTATTTTTCTTTTTAAAGGTGAAGGGACTCTCAATTTCAATCACAAAGGAGGGAGGGTGGAGTGAAGAGGGGTGTATAGTGTGGGGTGTGGTCATTTATTACATTATCTTCCAAAAATACGAACGAAAATGCACAAAAAAATCGGGGGGTGGGGGGATTCTTGGGTGCGATGGTTGGACGGTATTTCAAAAATAAAATAATAAAAATAAATATTTGTGTTTTTTAACCGTTTCAAAAAAAAATGGGATGGGGTGGGGTGAGGAGGGGGGGGGGGGGGGGGGGGGGGGGTAAAGTGTGAGGATGTGTTGGTCATTTGTGAGATGATCTTAAAAAATGGGGGGGGATTCGGGGGGGGGGGGACGTGGGGGATGGTTTTGGTGGAGTCTATTGTGGTATGTCAGGTAAGAGTTGTTTTGTCAACGTATCAATCAAATCTAATCATAAATAAAGAAGTTATGGCAATTTTAGCAAAATTTAATAATTTGACCTTGAGAGTCAATGTCATTCAAAGGTCAAGGTAAAATTCAACTTGCCAGGTACAGTAACCTCATGATAGCATGAAATTATTTAAATTTTGAAAGCAATAGCCTTGATACTTGAGAAGTAAAGTGGATCGAAACACAAAATTTAACCATATATTCAAAGTTACTAAGTCAAAAAAGGGCCATAATTCCGTAAAAATGACAATCAGAGTTATGCAACTTGTTCTTTTACTGTCCCCTTATGATAGTTTGCGAGTGATCCAAGTATGAAAGCAATATGTATGATACTTTAGGGGTAAAGTGGACCAAAACACAAAACTTAACCAAATTTTCAATTTTCTAAGTATAAAGGCCCATAATTCCGTCCAAATGCCAGTCAGAGTTACATAACTTTGCCTGCACAGTCCCCTAATGATAGTTAATAAGTGTTGCAAGTATGAAAGCAATAGCTTTGATACTGTAGGAATAAAGTGGACCTAAACACAAAACTTAACCAAATTTTCAATTTTCTAAGTATAAAAAGGGCACATAATTCTGTCAAAATGCCAGTCAGAGTTACATAACTTTGCCTGCACAGTCCCCTTATGATAGTTAGTAAGTGTTGCAAGTATGAAAGCAATAGCTTTGATACTTGAGGAATAAAATGGACCTAAACACAAAACTTTACCAAATTTTTCAATTTTCTAAGTATAAAAAGGGCACATAATTCTGACAAAATGCACGCAAGAGTTATCTTACTTTGCCTGCCCAGCCCCTCATGATAGTAAGTAAGTGTACCAAGTTTGAATGCAATAGCATTGATACTTTCTGAGAAAAGTGGACCTAAACGCAAAACTTAACCGGACGCCGATGCCGACGCCGAGGTGATGACAATAGCTCATAATTGTTTTTTCAAAAAATAGATGAGCTAACAATGTTTGATTAGATAAAGAAATGGTGAACAAGCCCACATGTTAACACATATACACTATCCTGGTTCGCGGCTTGTGGTTACCAACGTAGTTCGCGCAAAAAAGTTTTTTGGTTCGCTCAAAAAAGTTTTTTTGTTAAATATTTGGTTAAGATTCGATGAAAGTGAATGTGTAAAGACAGCTGAAATGTAGAATTTAGGTATAAACAAGGGCAATAGATCTGATGTGACAGGGACGATGATGCTACCACGGTTATCAAACTTGACATAAATTCTATGTCAACAAACAAGGCAAGAATGTTTGTTGAAGATTCAATTAATCCATTTATGCCTAGCGTCTAGTTAAAAAGGCCCTTGCAAACAGCGTAGACCCAGACGAGACACCGCATCATGCGGCGTCTCATCTTGGTCTGCGATGTTTGCTTAAAGGAAATTCTGTAAGAATATTCTTAATATAGAAACAAATATACTAGACATCTTAATTTTGGAAATAAATTGATCCAATTTAGAAGGATGGGAGAATCCACTAGGCATTAATGGGTTAAAACTGTTAAAGAAAGGGAGTGGAAACGGCACATTTCGCAATTTTGCATACAAAGCGCAAGAGGACCTGGTACTTATTGACTGGTTATCAAAACATTTATGTAAACAAACATAATTATCCAGAAAATTTGGTTAAAATTCAGTGTAAACGGTATGAGTAAGAGGGAAGATTTTCAAATTTCGGTTATTAAAATATGTTATTATTTCCGAGGTGCCTAATGTGAATACGCCGGAGATCGTACTTGGCTTTCATTTTAAGTCAACTGACCAGTGCACAAAATTTGGCGAAGACTGGATGAAAACTATCAGAGTGTGGGAGTGGACACGGTTAATTACAAATTGTGTGCATAATTAAAGGGGAATTGAAATTGAAATGCGTAGTGTGAAATGGTTGGTTAACTTACATTTCCAAAAAGTTTGATGAACATTCGATAAGCTATAATACTTGGAGAACGAAAGCCTCGACTATCCGCACGCAAAAGGTGTTCCATAATAAATAATATAACCATAATTAAGTTTAAACCTATTTATTTAAAAAAAAAACGCGACCTCCGGATCGTTATGCGGACAACATACCCACTACGCCACGGCGACATTTTGTATATAGTTCATAATAGAAATTGTGTCTCATTAGCCAAAGACCTATAGATCTATAGGTCTTTGCATTAGCTCAAGGTTTCACTGAATGTACTATAGAAAGCAAATATCTCTGAAAGTTTCTCGTGAATTATAAACTTCTCTGAATGTATATGCCACTGTTCTGTAGCTACTGTAATGTCCATCATATCTAGAAACATCACTCTGTCGCTTTGTAGATCGCTAAAAACATCGCGAACAAATTTCTCGTAAACGGCCGCATACGAGTCCGGCATCCAAATAAAATGATCGGTCGATTTTGAAAATGAAAATGCATTGGGTCCTTTGATAACAATAAATGAACGCGGGTGGGATTTCAATACTGCTTCCACAGTCGATTTCATCTCTTTCACATACTCATAAAACACGTGCGAATGAAAGTTATAAAAATGGGCAGCGCCGTGCAGAACTAACAGCAATTTGTCGGCTTCACCGTATTCATTTAAATGAACACTAAGAGGTCGGAAATACTGATGCGGTGTATTGGTTGTACAGAACGGAAGTCCATGAGGTTTCCAAGTGAGGCTGAATTTCAATGTCTCGTTCTCACATCGTACCTCATGATGTTTCCCCGCGAGATCCCACGTGTCTGTTGTAAATTCGCACGTCACAAGATTTTGCATTTCGTAGAAAAATTGCCTCGAGGTCGAATCGCCAATTAAGACCATTTTGACATTATTAAGGTATTTCGTCAGTTGCACGAAACTAAATTGAGACCTGCATATTTTGTTGTACCATTTCTTTTCGTATAAGTACCCATCTGCTGTAGAAGTTTTCCGCGCACTTTCCAATGCGCGCAAATCACATTTCAGATCTGTTTTGAACTGATGTGAAGCAGAATCTGCAAAAAGTGGAAAACATATAAGTGTCCCTAACGTAACAGGTACATGGTAACAATAAGCCTTCAATAATATACTTCATAATCGATCATATTTTTATTTCCATGTATTGTAAAACAATTTAAAACAATTATCTCAACAAAGCCTTATGTCCTCGTCATTTTAAGTTAAATATGGTCAACTGTTAATTCAGGATGCTTTTAAAATCCAATTGATGACACAATATATTAAAGGGGAGTAACTCCTCAGTGTCTGAAGGAATTCGCTATCGGGAGTAGTAATTGTTTGACACGCCAAGTATCGCAAAGGGTCGTGATCATTATAATTCCAATCACAGGGCCATTACAGTTTAACAGTTGGAAACGACTGTACTTTCCTGACTTTAACCCATTTATGCCTAGCGCCTAGAAAAAAGGCCTTGATAAACAGCGTAGACCCAGCGCATCATTCGGCGTCTCATCAGGGTCTGCGCTGTTTGCTTTAAAGAATTTTTGTAGGAAATATTCTAAATATAGAAATAAATATACTAAACATTCCTAATTTTGGAAATAAATTGCTCCAATTTAGAAGGATGGGAGAGTCCACCAGGCATAAATGGGTTAAAAGCGCAGATAGTTTGACAAGCTGACTGGCTGTCTCGTAAAAACCAACACCATGTATATCAGACATTAGCAATGATGACATTGCTATGTGGAACGTTGTACTATATATATATTTACAACTTTTGCTATAATTAAGACTCGATTTCAAAATATTGCATATTTTACCTGAGGTAACGTTGAGAAAAATGCCGGTCTTCAGCGGTAAAGCGTTGTTACTCCTGAAATAAAAGGCAGAAAATATCTGGTCGCGAATTAACTACAGATCAAACGGTAAATGTAAATGTATGTTTCTGTACATTTTGGATGTATTAGTCTTCGCTGAATCGCACTACATTTTCCCGAGTTTTAAAATAATGCGATATATGCTGAAAAAAAACCATATAAAATCTAATCATCCTGTAAAATTATCAAAACACCCAGGTCTTAGAGCCACCTCGGAAGTTGCATTGGCTCATTTATTAATGGATCTCAAAACAGAGGTTGCCCCCGTGATTAACGGCCGTGGTGCATGTTCCAGGGACCAACATTTTATATTTTAAATTAGAGCAAATTTAAAGTAAAATCGTGATTGCTAAAAGGGACTGGTTTTAATCACTATGTTCTGGAACTAGGCGTTTCTTTTACTTGCATGTATATATATAATATAAACAGTTCTTGTGACACAGAAAAGTATTCAAACTTTCTTTACATATTTTGCTTAAATAGGCTTTTTTTCAAAGTATGTATTATAAATGGACATGATGGTCTTTATTTTATTCAATAAAACAATTGTATATGACATCAAAAAGCGACCAAACCAGCACGTTTGATTTACGTACAAAGATATCAGTTCCAGTTGTGTTGACGTCATATGTTTCTGCTCCGTGTTCAGCTGCCATAGATTCCGCTCGGATGACAGTGTCCAATCAGAGCAAAGAAGTTTCGTGTTTCTGTGGATGACAAAAACTACAACGTGTATGCTAGTATGATGATTTTATCAATGCCGAGTCTTTTTATTGATGATAAGCCAGCAGTCTAGCTAAATATTTTAATGCTCAATTAAAAAAGGCATGAATAATCGTGATGTCAGTCCAAAAACCTCATCGACGCCATTAAGTAAGTACAAATAATTAATTAGCTGACACCTTGGTTTTCCGCAGTACCATGGCCGCCGAAAGTTGTCGTCTGTCAGGTTGCAGATGACGTCATATCCGCTTATGTAAGGGTAAAAATTACACGGAGTCTCTTCTGCGATACTTAAATCACGCGGATGAATAAATACAGCAGTGTTTACTTCCACGGGCGGGCACGTGTACCTGAAACCAATGTTTTTTAGCCAACATGTTTAATTTATAAGACGTAATGTCATTCTTGTTATTTCTCTGTTATTACTAACATGATAATGTGTTGGGATACTCTCTATCGCTTAATGCGTTTTATTCAGAAAGGAAAGTATAAATTAACTCTTTTCAGGACATATTGCAGCCCACTTAATATTAACCCATTTATGCCTAATTGACTCTCCCATCCTTCTAAATTGGATCAATTTATTTCCAAACATTGGGATGTCTAGTATATTTATTACTATATTTAGAATATTTTTTACAGAAATTCCTTAAAGCAAACAGCGCAGACCCTGATGAGACGCCGCATCATGCGGCGTCTCATCTGGGTCTACGCTGTTTGCCAAGGCCTTTTTCTAGACTCTAGGCATAAATGGGTTAACGATGTACGCGTGAAACATTATTTCTTTATTAAACATGAATATGTCGCTATATAAGATTCCCATCAACAACGTTAAGATTATATTGATAAACCTGTTAACAGCAATATACCGTCGTTTGTACGCTGTAGAAACTGCCTCCCTCGGCATAATTATGGCAGCTCTAACTTCCGGTCTCCCTTCCCAAAAGACCACAAATTGTGCTCGGTAAGTTCCGTCATTGTTGTCCACCACTCGGGCGGACGCAGCAGCTCCTAATGACGGCTCCGCCAGCCAGGCTCGAACCTACATGGGAGGGGAGGAATACGTAAAATGTGTAGAACAAGGGTCCGAATATATAAGCTATATCGAGTCCGCACTGATAAGTAGTGTATGGCCAATATACCAACCACATGGCAACTATGTACGATATACATCTCAATAGGCAGTTCATGTGTGTCCACTATGTGTGTGGTTTACCTAAATTTTGCGTAATCTACCGGTAATGTATGTTTTTCATGCAATAAGACGCGAAACCCGTATCTCCGAAACGAGATTAGATAACATCAAAACGCTTATATCAAGAAAAACAATTCTATGCAACAAATACATACATGCATACATTTTACATAAAAAACACATTTCATTATTTCTGTTCGAAAAAAAATCCGAGAAAACATCAATTCAAAATAGAAAAAAAAAGTTACTTGTTAAACCTCGTAAACAATTAAGGATTCCTAGGTTATTACTCTTTAAAAGAAACATTTTAAATTTTAATCTTAATAATTTAAATATTTACGCTAACAAGTAAACCTGAATTGAAATTTTTGACGATGACTTGAGGTCTCTTCTATATTGGTTAGACAAAGTTCAATTTTTTTATATTTGAAAAGCCCAAAAACACTCAAAATCAACGAATATTTCGTACAATATTCCGGCAAATAAGAGAAACACATAAAAAATCAAAGTTCCTTTTAGCATAAGCAACCATTTCAACGCTAGATATGGTCTGGTAACATAGATTTTACAAGATACAAAATGTTCTTTTTTGTTTTTTGTGGGACAGTGTATTTAACACATGTTCATTTACCATGTTCGTGTTCGTGTTTCATATGAATTGATATTAAAATATTTAACATTAAAACATATATTATTATAGGAAATTAAAATGGAATATATTATGCCACAAAGAATAAAAACGAGCATTTTGAATCTCGTTAAATCTATGTTACCGTACCACAACTGATGTTAAAATATTGGCTATTGCAATAAGGAACACTGATTTTTTATGGGTTCTCTTTATTTTACGAAATCTTTTGCGAAATATCAGTTTGGGTTGATTTTTTATGTTACTTTAAATATCAAACAACAATAAATTGGCGGACACTGGAAGAAATGTCAAATATAACGGATCAATAAACGAAGTTAATAGGATATTCATACGGTAAACTATTTCAATAACTACACGATGACAAATATTGATCTGAGAAATTTCAAACGTCACTGAAAGGTCAAGGTGTAATAAAATTTATTGACGTTTAACACTACATTTAACTTGTATGACATGTCGAAATGTTTATTGCATTGTGCTTGCTAACACGCATGTGGGGTTAATTTTATTATCTCCGTTATTATACAGTCTTAAAACGGAATATTTATTACCAACATACACAACTAAAGAATAACGAGACATGTTTCTTTTTGAAATTGTCTTTCACATTCCTCAATTTGTCCTCTTTCGATGGTGTGGCGAGTCACGATTTGACCAACACTACTTTGTATAGCTGTGGAGGATATGATAACTCATGAACGAATGTTGTGTAAGATAAAGTGGACGCATATGTGACTAGTCTGCAGAACACTACACCAAGGGTCAAGTGTATCATGAGAACAACATTTCAGTGTGAAAAGGTTTAGACAGTTCTACGATACAGCGACTTCTTTATTATGAAGAAACTGTGCAACCACAAAACATGAACCCTTTAAGTTAAACGAGAACCTTTTTGTGAGTACAAAAACATCTCACCACGTCACCACCTTTACGTCGTTTCCGTCCATGATGGTCAAATAGCGTGATAGTCACGTACACGTGAGCTCCGATTGTCAAGCGGCCGTTTCCATTTAGCTCGACCGTTGACCTTGACGGGTCGGGAAGGTCAAGTAGATCTTCAATATCCGTGTAATTTAAATATAATTCTTCAGGCCACGTTCCTAGAACTTCCGGTGCCGCTGGAATGTGTCTGCACGGGCTGTACACGATATCAGGTGCACGTGTTTTAAGTCCGTCTGGCTTATTGAACAAAATCTTCAGATCAAATCTTAAAATATAAATTAAGAAACATACACGTTTCCGTACGTTTCCAAATAAATACAACTTTTATTATTTAAGCAGTGCATACAATAGTGACTTAATATAAATGAAATATATAATTCAGAGAAAGAAATAATAGTTCAAAATTCCTCAAAAGGGTTACCATTGACATCCAATTTTAATTCCGACACGTTATTATAATTTGTAGTTTTTTGTGTTGGAATTGCAACAGGTATCAGCTGGGTCAGGCAAAAATACAATACTGTTGGCAGTAAAAAGTCGTTTAGGCATCTTTTATCACTGTGCCTTATTCCCTATGAATTGGATTCATATAAAGCTGTATGAGCCAATCAGCAACCCTAGTGGCTCTATAATTATCTTCATTGATAAATAAATCCCACCAAAATATAATAAGACCAAGAAGTAAGTTGGTCCAACTATTTGGAATCCATCGTTTTTTCACTGATATATTTATTTTTCGCAGGATCAAGATTTGAGTTTTCAATTTCTTACCACACAAAGTCACGATGTGATTGCTGTCTTTGTCGAGACGCGTATTCGGACTTGTTATCCGTGTGTTCATATTCGAAATGAATTTGTGTCGCGTTCTGAGAAAACTGGGCATAATGCCTGTGCGTAAAGTGTCGCCCCAGATTAGCCTGTGCAGTCCGCACAGGCTAATCAGGGACGACACTTTCCGCCTAAACAAGATTTTCGGTGAGAAGGGACTTCCTTTCAACGAAAAATACCTTAAAAGCGGAAAGTGTCGTCCCTGATAAGCCTGTGCGGACTGATCTGGGACGACACTTTACGCACATGCGTTATGCCCAGTTTTCTCAGAACGCGACACATTTGTTCATTAAGTGCACAGTTTTTGTGTTGAAGTATGTGTAAATAATCTCATTGGTAAATATTGCAGCATAAAGTTCACCGTTTGTATACCGATGCGACTTGAATTGTGAGCTGATGTTATTGCGTTGTTTTTTTACTTGAACTGTAATTGTATTATATAATATTGTATAATTGTATTATATATACAGTAATAAAGTAAAAAATATAACAAAACAATATATATATATATATATATATATATATATATATATATATATATATATATATATATATATATATATATATATATATATATATATATATATATATATATATATATATATAAACTTTTAATAGGTAGAATAACTCGACACTATACATGAACTTGTTATAATAAAACATTCAAAAATAGTTGAACTATGAAAACAAGTTCGAACTCATGACATTTGAGCCCTACATTGATCCATCGCATCACCACAGCGTAAAATAAAAGCCACTGACAGAACATGTTGTTCTCGTTTTCCGTACGGGCAATTTCGAATAATAGGCGACAATTGATGAGGGCCATATAAATCAATCGCACAAGTAAAAGTTGTCAATCCAACAAATGATTTAGTTCCAACACGTCCAATTAGTCCCAATATGAACTCAAGCATGTCTGGGCGTATACAAACAACCGGCGATAATTTCAATAAGTGTATTAACAATTAAAATCAATTCAAAGGGAGATTTCAATAAGCCATTCCCAAAATTAGGCTACCTCAAATCAAGCACGTTATCACGAATGATGTCCGTTGTTTAGTTCGGCAACTTGTATTGATCGCAAGGCGTATATATGCATGTACATACAACATATCTACCACCCAATATACTAGTAAAAACAAACTGCCATGTGTATGATTGTGTGTCAAGAAATGAGTTATAATTTATAATTATCCTCACGCTTTTTGAAAAGCGTGGGGATATTGTGGTTATCTCCGCCGTCCGTCCGTCTGTCCGTCTGTCTGCCCGTCCTGGGGACCGTTTCTTAAAACTACGTACGTTCAAAAATCATGCGTAAGTGGAAACGTTCAGTTTGTAGCGTTTCTATAAACTTCGTAAAGTTACGTTTACCATATTTTTGCACGTAAAGTTACGTGTGCTCAAAGGCTCACGTAACTCAGTAATTTAGCGTAAATATGGCGGCGTATGCACCGATATTTCGGAGAACCGAACGTAGACTACGAAATCTACGAGCGCAACATCATTTTAGTTAATTTAAACCTTTATCTATATTAAGAACTTGGTAGGGCATGGAAAGATATTGTAACGGAAATCCTGCGTTGATTGTTCAGGATCTATTGTGTACGATTGTGGATTGGAGTTTTGCTAAAAGAGGAAATGTTACATGTTCGAATCGATTGTTGTTATGATTTGTTCGATTTTTCTTTTGACAATTCATTCAACTTTCGTTTTGAACAAGGCTTTATCCATCACAAGACGCCAAGTTGAACTCAACGAATGTGACGTTTGCTGAGTGATAGAATTTATTCATTGTAAACATGGGTAAAAGTATACTTTTTCTGTAAGAATTATGTATTAGAATTGTATAATCTACGTTTTTGTAAATAGTTGCATTTATATTATACTGCTGTGTCAATGAATAACAATTATACAGTAGTCTGTGCTAATATTAATTCAATTAATTTAAGCACAGATTACTGTATAATTGTCATTCATTGACACAGCAGTATAATATAAATGCAACTTTTTACAAAAACGTAGATTACTGTATACAATTTTAATTGATATGTCAACAGCGCTTCTTATAAATGTGTATACGGTTGTCACTTTATTGTTGAATTTGGCACATTTACAGTTTAAGCAGAAGTTCTGCATCAAGATCCAATTCTTTGGAAATAATATCATGCATATCATTTTGTCAAAACTGCGTTAAATAAAATATACTGTAAAGACTGTGAGATACAATCTGTCGACATGTTAGCTCAGTTCAGTTTATTCTGTTAGATTTGTCTTTGTCAGCTCTGGTACTACAATTGTATTTTATTTCAGGTGTGTGGCTTTAAATACTCAACACCTTCATTGTTTTCGACTGTGTGCTTATGGATTAATTTAATGTTTGATCTGCATAACGCCTGCATAATATCATACGACAAAACATGTGCATAGTTGTCTTTTTGTAAGATTTGTTTTATATTGAAAACAATAATAACGTTTCATTTTTGTGCCGATATAATTTGCATAGATATTTAATTAGTTGTAAATATATGTCATAACTAATGAATATTAAGAATCACTCGCTCGAATCATGTTTCAAAATAAGGTTACAATTCAAGTGTCTGTTGTTTCTTTGGCATGTAATGCTTAATGCATTTAATTTTGAATAAAATACTTTACGTGAAGCTGCTATTTTATTAAAAAAATATTTTAATTAATGAATGACACGCTAAAGTTCCTAAGATATGTACTGCTTACGACGAGTACTTGTCAAACAAATTCAAACAGAATCCTCCCTTGATATATTTGGGGTTTTTTATTTTAATTAATGAATGACACGCTAAAGTTCCTAAGATATGTACTGCTTACGACGAGTACTTGTCAAACAAATTCAAACAAAATCCTCCCTTGATATATTTGTTTTAATTTAAATAGATCTAATAAAAGAAATTGCCAGTACCGATAAATACAATCTAGAACATCCCAGTAAAGAGTCACCGAATATCGTATTTCTTCAACAAGTGGCAATACAAGTGCAATACATTTTAGGTTTTAATTAACTACTCAAACGTTAAGAACTTTCGCAAATATCACTGTTGATTTATTGACATACAGTTTACTAATCATATGCCAAGCATTTCTTCAGTAGCCTTACCCTACGGAGTTTGTCTTCGACTGTTGACTAAAGTAGATCAATAAGAACGCCGACTGCATATGACCGAGTGTATTTAAATCAATATTTGAACACAAATGGATGGGGGATATCAAATCATCATCATCATCATCATCATCATCACCATCATCATCATCATCATCGTGATCATCATCATCATCATGATCATCATCATCATCATCATAGTCATCAAATTGCTTTGACCATTCCAGGCTTATCACATTAAATATATCTGACAATTCCACTGACATTTCAAAACAGTCCCAAACGGGCAAACCTAACCAAACCAACTGGCCATTACCATTCCGTCAAACCATGTTAGACTGTTACGAATGTTAGCTTCATGTTCTGTACGACTTTGGGCGAGTTTTCACTTGCCTTAAAGTGGATGAGCTGGTCGTTTAAGGACGACACTTGCTCGAGTTCTCTTCAACATTGACACGAGCATTTAGACGAGCTCAGTCAATATATATATATTTATATATTCTTATGTTAGTATATCAATCGCAGATATAATAACTGACTTCGAGAATGATCGAGTGTAGACGACTCTGCACGAGTTTATAAGCATATGTCGTTCGCGATTTCCAGCCCCCCCCCCCCCCCAAAGGCACACCAAAGTCGAGTTATGCTTTAGAATGCCAACAGAAAGCTAAATTCTACGGGACGTGAAGACATGCAGAAGATGTTTATTCGAGAGTGCACGATTGTCATGAGACGTGCCCTTGCTACGTGTACGATAGGCGTCGACAATATTGAACGGTATAAAATTATCGCCGCTTCTTGGCGAGTTCGAGCAACAGAAGAATACAACACTGCGACATAGAACGAAGAGTGGGCAGATTCACACGACACAATGCAGGTTCTGGCGAGGTACATTGACTCCACATCACGATTATCAGAGATCAGACAGACAGACGAACGGACGGACGGGGGGGCGGACGGACAGACGGACGGACGGATGGACGGACGAACAGACAGACAGACAGTCAGACAGACAGACAGACAGACAGACAGACAGACAGACAGACGGACGGACGGACGGACGGACGGACGGACGGACGGACGGACGGACGGACGGACGGACGGACGGACAGACAGACAGACAGACAGACAGACAGACAGACAGACAGACAGACAGACAGACAGACAGACAGACAGACAGACAGACAGACAGACAGACAGACAGACAGACAGACAGACAGACAGACAGACAGACAGACAGACAGACAGACAGACAGACAGACAGACAGACAGACAGACAGACAGACAGACAGACAGACAGACAGACAGACAGACAGACTGAACACATACATTTATACGGAAAATGTAAATATTATAAGAAGTTATCATTTCCGTATCGTAAAATCAACAGTTAGGAATTATGTGTTAAGTTTACATTAATGACGATACCATTTTTGTAGTAGAGATGAGCAAATATTGAATATATTGAATATACATTTGAATTTACAAAATAGATGTATACAGACGTATCTGAACACCTCAAAACGACCACAATACGCAGTTACACACGGGTGAACGGTAAAACTTGTATATGCACCATTCAGTTTCTCATTTGCAAAGGGCTTATTTGGCGAGTGTAAGAAAGTTCGGTTATTGAAACTATTTCCACTGACTGGTATAAGACATTTATAATTTCAATTTGTACAAGGTAGCAATTCAAATTGTTTTATCTTAAATTGTGTTCGCCGAAGAAGTAGAAGTTATATGTCTTTTTAATTGAATTTGCTATAACATATAACATATATATATAATTTCGGACTAGTACTTGAAAGTTCCCTGGGTACTCTTTATGTATGCTACAATATACCCTGGGTACAGAAAATATACTTAAACATACCCAGGAATACTTAGGCTAAATCTGCTGTTGTTGACTCTATTTTCAAATTAATAATGTTTCCGTTTACATTCTGTGAAATGGCCTCCGCGATGACATTATCGAAACTCGTACTCAAAAAAGAATATTGAGTTAGGTTTTGTTCAAAGAGGATTTTGTTTCGTATTCAGAAGTGCGTTTGATGACATCAAATTTTAGGCAGGAATGCAATTCTGTACCCAGGGTACATTGAAGTGTACTTAAGAGTACCCCGGGTACTTTGAAGTAGTACGGGGCCAACAATGACCAATCAAGCTTCAGTTGTTTAAGCTCTGCAATTATTAACTGGAAGTAAAGGTCAAAGCTCACACACTTGGCTAACTTTGCGCAATGGTTATTGTAACAACTAAAACTTAAGTTATCTGAATATTAATAAAGGCTAATTTTAAAGTAGGTTTGAAAAGTTTTCACTGTTTAAGTAAATTTACTGAAAACATTTATTGAAATGTACCAAATATGTCATTTTATACAAAAACTGTCAAAACACTATGACTTTTAAACCAATGAAATTTGTTTTTGGTAAGTTACAGTTGTAAGATGCTCAAAGTTGTATTTTTAGCGAGGCTGTTTTCGGAGAGAGAAAACCCGAGCTATTGTCATAGCCAGCTAGTTGTCCAACGTCCGCCCGTCCGCTGTAGGCAATGTGCTAAAACCCTAAACGTCACACCCATTTTGGGTCACTAGGTTATAGGTCAATGTCACTGTGACCTCTACAAAAATATAAAATTTTGACAAGATTTCACAGCCCAGCGTTTTTTTTACCAATCCATGCATTTTTTTTAAATATCGAACAAAAAATATAATATAATTATATATGTGAAGAAGCATACTTTATGATAATTGCAAATGCCTATTGTCTCAAATTAATAGAAGCATTCATGGACAATGTTAATTTATCACAGAAAAAAGATTCTCATTTTAAATGAATTTATCGTCGCTGTCGTTCTCAAACCTCGTAGCTACAAAATGCCAACTTTTCAGGAGAGAGAAAAAAACCGTCTCATTTTTTTATAACGATGTTTTAGAAATTGAAATTCTGTAAAAATACCAAACAAATGAAGCTGCAAAATACAGTATAAGCCGTAGACGCGTAAGTCATACTGATAAGTCATACTGACAGTCAGACATGGTAGCTACGATATTTTGTCACCACAGTTTTGTCATTTTTATGAGGTACGACAATTCGTCCTTATAGGAAACCTCGTAGTTGCAAATAAAAACAAGAGCACCGCCTTGCGGGTGCAGACCGCTCATCTATTTTCTTTTTAAAGGTGAAGGGACTCTCATTTTCAATCACAAAGGAGGGAGGAGTGGAGTGAAGAGGGGTGTATAGTGTGGGGTTGTGGACATTTATTACATTATCTTCCAAAAAAGCGAAAAAAAAAAAAAAAAAAAAAAAAATCGGGGGGGGGGGGGGTATAGTGTGAGGGTGTGGTGATAATTTGTGAGATGATCTTAAAAAAAAAAAAAAAAAAAAAAAAAAAAAATCAAAAAAAAAATTTGGGGGGGGGGGGTGGGGGGGTGGGGTGGGGGTATAGTGTGAGGGTGTGGTGGTCATTTGTGAGATGATCTTATAAAAAAAAAAAAAAAAAAAAAAAATTAGGGGGGGGGGGGAGGGGGGAGGGGGGGGGAGGGCACGGGGGATGGTTTGGGTGAAGTCTATTGTGGTATGTCAGGTAAGAGTAGTTTCATCAAAGTATCAATCAAATCTAATCATAAATAAAGAAGTTATGGCAATTTTAGCAAAATTTAATAATTTGACCTTGAGAGTCAAGGTCATTCAAAGGTCAAAGTAAAATTCAAGTTGCCAGGTACAGTAACCTCATGATAGCATGTAAGTATTTGAAGTTTGAAAGCAATAGCCTTGATACTTCGAGTGGATCGAAACACAAAATTTAACCATATATTAAAAGTTACTAAGTCAAAAAAGGGCCATAATTCCGTAACAATGACAACCAGAGTTATGCAACTTGTCCTTTTACTGTACCCTTATGATAGTTTGTGAGTGTTCCAAGTATGAAAGCAATATCTATGATACTTTAGGGGTAAAGTGACCAAAACATAAATCTTAACCAAATTTTCAATTTTCTAAGTATAAAGGGCCCATAATTCCGTCCAAATGCCAGTCAGAGTTACATAACTTTGCCTGCACCGTCCCCTTATGATAGTTCATAAATCTTGCAAGTATGAAAGCAATAGCTTTGATACTGTAGGAATAAAGTGGACCTAAACACAAAACTTAATCAAATTTTCAATTTTCTAAGTATAAAAAGGGCACATAATTCTGTCAAAATGCCAGTCAGAGTAACATTACTTTGCCTGCACAGTCCCCTTATGATAGTTAGTAAGTGTTGCAAGTATGAAAGCAATAGCTTTGATGCTTAAGGAATAAAATGGACCTAAACACAAAACTTAACCAAAATTGTCAATTTTCTAAGTATAAAAAGGGCACATAATTCTGTCAAAATGCATGCCAGAGTTATCTAACTTTGCCTGCCCAGTCCCCTCATGATAGTAAGTAAGTGTACCAAGTTTGAATGCAATAGCATTGATACTTACTGAGAAAAGTGGAACTAAACGCAAAACTTAACCAAAATTTGCAATTTTTTAAGTACAAAAAGGGCACATAATTCTGTCAAAATGCACGCCAGAGTTATCTAACTTTGCCTGCCTAGTCCCCTCATGATAGTAAGTAAGTGTACCAAGTTTGAATGCAATAGCATTGATACTTTCTGAGAAAAGTGGACCTAAACGCAAAACTTAACCGGACGCCGACGCCAACGCCAACGCCAACGCCAACGCCAACGCCAACGCCGACGCCAAGGTGATGACAATAGCTCATAATTTTTTTTCAAAAAATAGATGAGCTAAAAATATAAAAACGTTTTTGTCAAATTTGTCCAAACGAAACGACGTACCTATACTGTCCTACTCGGTTACTCCTTTCTCCATAGATTCCACAAGATCAGGTCTTATCTATTTAACTGTTCAGGGGTCATTATCAAGGTGGTGTGAAACGCTGGTCACTGTTAGAAGTCATAACATTAGGGTATTTATTGGCCATATCTAATTCCAAGATATTGCTGTAGAATGCTGATAATTCAGAGGGTTAAACATCGCTCACACACTAAATGAATAATTTGATTGTAGAAAAATACAGGGGAATGCATTTTAAAAGGTATCAACGAGATAATATTAATTAACTAAAGCACATTTTAATAAAGAGCATCGTGCTTGTATTTGAATGATGGATTAAAATAAAATGAACAGAACAGAACATGTACATAGTTTATTATTGAATTGAACAACATATTAATTAATGTTAATTAAACTATGTAATGGAAAGTATATAAATGCGAAGAGTATGTAATGATCTCAGAGCATAATTATAATTATGTTATATAAAATTATAATGAAGATATTTTCCATTACACATATCACATTATTCAGAAGTAAACAATTGAATATTCCTTACTTTTTCAATGTACATCTATTAATGTCCATATAAACAAGTTGAGATGGCATAAATAGTATGCCACATAAACTTTATAGAATTCTTGTCACTTAATAATAATAGAATGATAAGCTTCTATATGCATGTATATTTAGTACTGTCATGATCGTAACCCAAACTTTTCTAGCAAGGAAATTTCATGGAAAAAACATTAATGTTAACACCAAATAGCGCCGTCTGCACTTGTGGATTGGGACATAAGCGACGGTGTTCGCTATTCAAGTTTTTTTAAGAACATCGTCGATTAGGAAAATGTGCTATATTTGGAGGAAATACCGGTTTCAGAGACGTTCAATAAATTAGCCGCGCTCTGTGAAACGGGGCTTAACGCCTGTGCGTAAAGTGTCGTCTCAAATTAGCCTATGCAGTGCGCACAGTCTAATCAGGACGACACTTTACGCACATGCATGAATACCCGTTTTCACAAAGAGTGGCTCAAATACTGATCGTGTCCGTTATTTTTAATTTTGGCAATGATACTATAGCTTTATGACGGGCTTTTGGCTGTTTGAGTCGCGTTGCTTTTATTTTGTTTCTGCTTTTGGAGGCATTTTTTTATTCTTTGGATCATGTTTTGCGAAAAACACTGTAAATGAGAAGTTTTAAAGGGGAAGGTTGGGGAGTTGTACTTTCACTTGTTATTAGATTGTTATCGTAGCTATGCACGGGTTGGTGTAAAACGGCGAACGGCCATATGGTCGCAGTTATTTAAATGAATAATTCTGGATACGATACATCATACTTAATGTATAACCGCGAGATCGTCGCTGTATCATATGACCAGGTGCAGTATATATAATTGGTCTACAACCAGGCACTCGGTCAATCATCAGGGGTCAGCCAGTCACATATTGGAGTGTATTAAAAAAACTGCATCACTCAGAGAAATTCACGATTCGCAATTTCGACATTCGGATCGATATTTGAAAAAAAAGATAACACGTTTGTTGGATACGTTTCTAAACGTCCATATAACTTATAAGTGTTTTAAATGTGTCCGTATATAAAATAGCAGGTTAATTTGTAAGAAAATGCAATTTAAAATCATTTCCCGGCAGTATTAACCATGTGGAGATGGTGTGCTATACATTTTTCAATTTGAAGTCCGCACGGGCTAATCAGGGACGACACTTTCCGCTTTTATGACATTTTTCGTATAAATGAAGTCTCTTCTTAGCAAAAATCCAATTTAGGCGGAAAGTGTCGTCCATTATTAGCATGTGCAGACTGCACAGGTTAATCTGGGACGACACTTTACGCACATGCATTTTGTCTAGTTTTCTCAGAACGCGACTCAAATTATTAGAGGTAGTATTGACAATGGGCTCGACATGTTGCCCAGGTTTCGAAAATGCCTCGGTGAAAGTGTGTGCATGCACGTTTAAGTATTTCGTATGTCCTTTTTGGATAGGTGTTCAATAAATTTACTTTTCATAATCATGCCTTAATAGACCGTCAATGGAGCATTTCAATCAGCAGACAAGTTTCAAGTGATATTTACAGATATCTTCATGTCTTTTAAATTTCCGCCAAGTTATTTCATCCCTTCATTCTTTTGAAATGGCAGGACAACAATATACCTATGTACAGGAATATGACATAGGAAGTACGGACTTGGCGCGTCGCATTGTCTCATAATTATGAATATTCCTTTCTTCAAATTAATCTCGAACCTTTTCCTATAATGAGTTCCGTTCTGAGAAAACTGGTCATAATGCATATGTGTAAAAAAGTGTCATCCCAGATAAGCCTATGATATCCGCACAGGCTAATCCGGGACGACACTTTCCGCCTAAACTGGATTTTCGCCAAGAAGAGACACCATTTAAACGAAAAATTCCATAAAAGCGGAAATTGTCGTCCCTGATTAGCCTGTGCGGACTGCACAGGCTAATCTGGGATGACAATTTACGCACAAGCATTATGCCCAGTTTTCTCAGAGCGCGACTCTAATGACACGGCCATTGAGCAATCATAAGCAAGAGATTACAAATTCGATCTTTTCCCTCTAAGTGTGACCTTGACCTTAGAGTGTGAATGGCACATCCGCTTATGATGCTGAATAATTCCACTAAGTAATTTACAAAATCTGAATTGAATTTTTTTCACAGTGATAACGAAATGGGATGGACGAAGGGATGAATGGAAGAAAATGCGCACCCCCAGAGTTTCCAACTGGTTTCATCTTCAACCGACCATAATGTAAAAGCTAAATATCGACAAACTCGAACAACGTTTATTGTTACTTATGCAAATTCCAAACCGCAAGCTAAGTAAACACTCCTTTGGACTAAAAACACACGTCCTTGTCTAAATGTATACGTCTTGCTTCGTCAATCTTTGGTAATCAAAACGCGAACTTGAATTTATTAATATTTTAAACACTTACGGTTTATTGAATTCGCAGCGGGACCTGAACATCAGTTCTGATTGCCATAGATCAATCCAGATTCTCTTTTTCGGTTTATTCATTTCATTTCAACTCGTTTTTGTCTACCCTAAAGCTCCGCGTGAATTTGCTTTTTATCTCGGATTTTTATTTATTCGGAGTTTAAGCCATGCATGAAGTTTTTTAAATGAAATATTAACAAGTGTTTATGAATGTTCTATAATCCCAACGTTTTTAAACGCGTGGGGAAATTGTATTGATCTCCGTGTATACAATAACAGTTTCTTTGTTTTTTTTTAACAAAGCAATACATTTATTGTCTTTGTAAATTGATATTTTTGCGAAATAAATGCACGAAATCTGCCAAATACCAGCACAAGATCATTAAGTAGTTATAAATGGGTTTCAACTCTAAAACAATGTGTGTAAAAGACAAGTAAATTAAATATTCCCAATTAGTTGTTCTGCTTGTTCACACCAGCTACTGTCTACTGAAGGTTAACATGGTACACTGTAGTTTTCACTATCAAAGACCTAAGTCATATTAGAAGCTTAGACTTCTGTCAATGAAATATTAATAACACGAAATAACAAATTATACAATAAACATTAAGCAAAAGAAATAGATTGAATCTGTATTAGTTCTAAATATTATAGGCTATGGTATTATACATACTCGAATGCATAACTTTGGTTAGTTTAGCAATGTTAAAATAAGAAATTAGAAGTCTAAACTTTGTTAAGTAAAACAACCCATAACTTCATAACAAAAGAACAATAAGTAATGGGTAGTAAAAGTTTTGTATTTTAATATAGAACACATGCCTTTTCAACAAAACCATTTATAAATGTGACTAGTAGTAGCCCTATATTTTAACATAGTACAGATACTTGTGTAATTTGAGTGCAAAACAATACTTGTCTCAGTTCTAGTATAATGACTAGTACTATTATACATATTTCTAACAATAGTTGGTAAATCGATAAGACTGAATATTTTAAAAACACATCAATTAACAATAAAACATTGTTTTCCAGGAAAAGTACAATCAACGAATGACTAGTATCAGCTGTAATTTAAACAGAAAACAAGTAAGATCTGAAGAAATAGAAGTAAACTGACAAAGACTAAACACTTATATTTTTAAATTACATTTGCATTTGTGTCGTTTGGCGACACGACTAGACAGACGAACGCCGCCATATTTTATCATAAACCATGCTTATAACGCAAAGCGCTATAACAGTCTGTATAGTAAAATACGTTGGCTAAATTAAATCTAATTTTAAACGAATATGTGCATACCAAAACTGTTGCTGCGGGCATAATACAAAATAAAAATATTTTTATTTCGTTTTAAGATTTCAGGTGCGGCAAATCCGACGAACATTTAATCAATTAGTTGTTGCCTACGGGCTGTTAAAATATGATTCCCTATTATGTTTCTTATTTGAATAAAGATGTAATGTAATGACTTATTTTGAGTGATTGATTCGGTCGTTGCAAGGCGTGAGTTATCTCGTTCCCAAGCATAATATCTGTATCTAGTGATACATTTTAACGACGTAATACGTAGTTTCCATGAGTTGTTTATCCATCTTTTAACACGTCAATTAGTCGCTTTCGTGAGTTTTATCCACGCACAAACGGACGCGGAAAAACGCAAACACACACACGTAATTTCAAATTTAATACCTTGATTTTTGTGAGATTAAGATTGAGACAAAGTATGAATGAGGAACAGAAGTTATTGTTTTTTTTTATTTGTAATCAATACAACGAAAACCGCTGAAAAGAAATAAATTTTGCCTTCGTATTGTTATTATAGTTTTGATTGTAAAAAAATGGGATTTCGAAATATCACTAGTATGTGTGGATTTTATTTTGTCAAATGCAACACGAACAACGGTATGCGAACGGACCTTGATTGTAATTAAAATACATATCATGCATGTGTATACATACCTCGTTTCCAAAATATGAATTGTGAATGTACAAATGAAGAACATAGCAACACAAATGCAAACTCTTCGGCGTTCATTTCCGCGAACAGCTTTATTAAACATTCCATTAACTGCCCATATATTTTAACTTGTAGTTTTAGCCAATATGAAATGTTCAATTACTTATATGATTTTCAACCTGTTGTTAAATAAATTTCAATAATTTCCGTTGAAATAACACAAACAACACAACTCCGGTACCCTATTCACTTAACTATACAGTAATAGAGGTCTTGCATCGACCTTATCATCTACGCTAACACAGATTTAACACTTTATGGTGAGATTACAGTAATTGACATGACGCCGTATCTATGATCGCTCCGCCCACTTAATCACGTGGCTAAGCGGGTAGCAAACCTAGACAAGCTAACACCAAAATGGCTTCATTGCCTATACTGCATGTAGATTAACGCGATATTCCGGATTATTTTTATGGACTTTTTGACACAATATGACACTTGTATAAGGGGTTTGTGTCATTTAGTTATTGTGCGAATGCAAAAATATACGTTGATAGAGAACATCAGCTAATTGTAAAGGGTTTTTCGGTACATGAAAAACGCTCTCAAACGCTTGCGCGCTGACCGAAATCGAACCTGTTATTACGTGTGATGTTGGTATTAGCAATAAATTAACACTTCTTCAACGGCATTTACCCGTGTTATTTACGAAACATTTCCACTCGTGTATTTGATACGAAATAGCGCTTTAAACTGGGATTTCGGTGAAGTTTTACACGCTTTCTGACACCGAGTGTACCAAAATCCCACATGTTATTACGTATAAAAGTGATATTAATAATATTAAACATTGCTTATGGGACATTTATCAATCACTATAATTGAAAGTGCAAGACAGCACAATAAGTTTGGTCATTGTCATATATAAAGTAGCGCTGTATGAAGGGGAATTCAGGAAAGCTACCTGTATCAGACGCTGGTGCAGGTACCGACTTCTCCCAAGTTCGGCGTTTATTGGTTATATCAGTAATAATAAATCTTATTATGTGGCATTTTATCGATTCGATTCTATTAAAATAGAAACATATAATCGTTTGCACTTGTTACTGACACACACAAAACACGATTTATAACGAGGATTTCGTTAAGTTACGCAAAGTTGGTACCAATCTTCTCTATTATTCTACAAGCACACGTGATATAATTCATACTTAATAATGCGTAGTTATTTGTAACATAACATTTCCAGTTTTTTTAAATAAATAAATGCTCCATAAGGGTGATCTCGGTAATTCTACACATTGAAGCTTCCACTTGCTCTTGTCAAGACCGCATTTCCGCGTTTGAAATGGTATATATTTTATTAATCTAACTTTTGGACCGAATGTCAGAGTTACATAAAACCTAATCACACCGTTTTTGCCTTATTTCATTTCCGCTTTTTTTCGAACAAATCAAACGAAACTCGTTGAAAAAAATGAGAACTAGGCATTCGATCTCAAAGGTGGATTAAAAGCGTTCATTGGTTGCATCACATGTCTGCACATGTGTAGATACCGTTATTAATATACTATATCACGTGTCACCTTCTAATAACATGTATAATGGCAACAAAGTGCATTACTATCAGAGTAATAAAACACAGCACAAATTAGGCTTCATGCTGGGTTTTATTTCTCTTTAAGTAATAAGATAAACCTCGCTTATGTATATAAATGAACTAGTAACTGATAAAACTTTTTTTAAACGTGAAATATTAAGTGATAATCAGATCGATAACATAAACTATTTAAATCTGCTAGTATATCCGATAAAAATTATAATCGTCTTTGACAGTGTTTACGTTCAGTTGTTCGTGGTGACGACCGCATGCATTTATACATCTCTTACACTTCTCAAGATCTCTTTTCGGCTTTGGAAACGATATAAATTAAATGTCGCCAACTAATCTTTCAGGATATCGATTGTCCGAGTTACGTTGTCCCCATCGACACCGTTTAACCATTTTTAATCTACTTTTTTAAAGAGGAAAACAAAAGAAACTCGCTAAAGTAAAAGTGAACCTATACATAGCTTGTGTAGAAAATGTCGGGCAGTTCGTTGCTAACTAACGCGCCCGATTAATCGATCGCTGACTGGTAAATCAGGTCTTAGATAAGAACTTGATTGACAGGCGGCGTAATGTCAATAAATTAAGGTGCATCCAAACGAGTAAGCAAATGCACGTTTTATGTGCAACACATTCTAATCGCGTAGTGTGCATGCATGCAGGCTTACTTAGGCATTTATTGATTTATTGGTTTTAGCTTTACATTGTATAGTTGTTTTAAATCGCTTTCAAACGCGTTTGTATGGTGGCGTAAAGCGGCAATATGGAACCTTGTCACAGTTTGGCAAAACTATCATGTTCACAGAAAAGTCTAATAGAATCAAAACCAAATGTATACATTATATTAAAATAAGCGAAATATTTTTTTTCGGCTAAAAACTCGTTTAAAATATATATTGGTTGATAGATTGTCGGCACAGCCTTTCAACTACCATTGAACAAGTTGGGATGATAAACGGGATGGGAAATCAAGCATATAGAGGTTACTCTGTGAAAAAGGGGCTTAATGCATATGCGTAAAGTGTAATCCCAGATTTGCCTGTGCAGTCCGCACTGGCTAATCAGGGACGACACTTTCGGCTTTTATGATATTCTCTGTTTAAAGAAAGTCCCTTCTAATCAATAACTAGATTAGGCGGAAAGTGTCGTCCCAGATTAGCCTGTTCGGACTGCACAGACAGGCTGATCTGGGATGACACTTTTCACACATGCATTAAACACCCTTTTCACAGAGCGCGGCTCAAAATTTAGAAGTTGAATTATACAGTTTTGTCCCGGTTGTGGTTTGCGTTAAATTTAATTAGGCGACAAACACGATATGGAATAAAATTTGATTTGTCTTCAAAATTATTGTCATGCGTAGCAATAACGAAATTGAGTCATAACAAAAAGAAGAAGATAACAGAACAGTTGTATTAGTCTGTTGCAAACACAACGAAATCGCCAACTAAAAAAAAATGAAACTATAGTTATTGTTAAGTAGTCCACAAACAATACTCGAGTCTTTTACATGCAAATGTAACAGCCGAACGCTACTTACATGTAGCATGGGTCCTTAGAAAACAACTTTGAACTGCACATGCCTTCGGTCAAGGTCATCTTTGGCGACCAACATCACACAAGAAATGTGATCGATGTAAGTGCGCTTACGAAGCACTCAAAGCAAGTTGGACAAAGCTTAGGACTGCTCATATTTTACCTTGTAACACGTACTACATTCAAATACGTATGCAAGTAAATGACAACCGCCCTACTTGAATTAGGGGTAGGTTGAGAATGTCCATAGCAATCGTTTTATTACAATGTAGATTGGGAATGTCCATAGCAATCATTTCATTACAAATCCTTATACAAGTGGTCGGGCTTATACAATTGACCCCGCAAGCTTTCTGATTAGTAGTCAAGCGCTCAACTATCTACGCCATCTTGGACATCATTATCATCATCATTAACAGCAGAAGCAGGTAATGCATCATCATTATCATGATAAACATCAACAAAAAGCTCTGGAACAAACAACAACCTTCAGTTGTAATAATAAGATTATATTCTGTCTTTTCGTCTGTAAATTGGACTGTTTATGCACAATCAAACGAACACCTGCATATCAGAGGAGAACTTCGTCAACAATGGTTGAATGGATACTTATGAACATCTAAGATTAAAGTGGGTGCATAATGAGTTTAAATTGCATTTAGTATGGAAAGCCTTCACTGTCTTATAATACCAAAACTTGTGATATTACGTCAATCTGACTGTGCATGAATACATGTATATTCAAATTATGTATTTATATATTGTGATTATGCATATATAATGGTAACATGCATTCATGCACAGTCAGATTGATGTATGATCACAAGTTTTGGTCTTATAAGACTGTCGAGGCGTTCCATAGTTTAGCGTAACGTATAAGCTATACAAATAACCCCGCTTGTGATAAGAATCACTCAAGGTCTCTCATGGTTTCGAGTTCTAATTTGATTTATGCAAACAATCAGGAAGCCTTAGAGGGCACTCTACGGTCGCAAGATTGCAAATCAAACAAACGCTATGTACCAATACTAAACACTACAACGTTTTCCTACCATAACTACGGTGACAACTTTTCGCACATTTCCAATTGAATTTGGAATCTATTAATTTTGTCAGAGTTATATAATTAAACTTGTGCATACATCAACTAATATACTACTTAATAACGTTTCATTGTCAGAAACGCCCTGTAAGGTCAAATGTTTAAAAGAAGTAAACAAAACATGTTTTTAATTCATTTACTGAGTGTTTATTCCTTAATTTGGATGTACTTGCACGACAACCTTCTATTCTCTTGACATAACAAATCAAAGTTTCTTATTTCGTTTAATTCAAACAGTTAAAAGAACCCATATTACTGAAAATCTATTCAGATATAAGGGATCTGTGAAAATCATCAGTAATGTTCACGTCTATTTAACTCGCGATAAAAATGGATAGATTTACACTTCGTTCTGCTTACTTAATGTTTTTGTTAACCAATGTACCACACTGATAAACAACATTGAGGATAAGGATGAGGATGAGGATGGGGATGGGGATGAGGATGAGGATGAGGATGATGATGATGATGATGATGATGATGATGATGATGATGATGATGATGATGATGATGATGGTGATCTACACAATTTGTAAATTTCAAAATGGCATCCAGTTTTGATTTTTGGTATTTTAAAGTGGTGAAACAAGAATTGTGGTTTGAACACAACCGTCTGTGTTCTACTTAAGTGTGTAACATTTGGAACGCTGATTATCCCCACGCTTTTTGAAAAAAAGGTGGGGATATTGTGGTGATCTCCGCCGTCCGTCCGTCCGTCCGTCCGTCCGTCCGTCCGTCCGTCTGTCCGTCCGTCCTGGCCACTATCTCCTCCTACACTAAAAGCACTAGAACCTTGAAATTTACACACATGGTAGCTATGAGCATATGTGCGACCCTGCACTATTTGGAATTTTGATCTGACCCCTGGGTCAAAAGTTATAGGGGTTGGGGTGGGGCCGCGTCAGAAATTATCACTCATTTTTTTAGGTTATTTTACATTTACTTCTTTATTTCTACACCGATTCACTTCAAATTGATACTGGACCTCACCTATGACAATACGGTCAATCTCAACCATGCATGGCCCCATTCCCAACCCTGGGGCGCCCCGCCCACATAGGCCACACACACCAAAAATTTCCATTTACTATAATTTTTTCATTTCTACACGGATTCACTTCAAATTGATACTGAACTTTTGTTATGACATTAGGGTCAATCTCAACTATGCATGGCCCCAATCCCAACCCTGGGGCGCCCGCCCACATAGGCCACACCCACCAAAAAATTCCATTTACTATAATTTGTTCATTTCTACACGGATTCACTTCAAATTGATACTGAACTTCTCTTATGACATTAGGGTCAATCTCAACTATGCATGGCCCCATAACCAACCCTGGGGCCCCGCCCACATAGACCACACCCACCCAAAATTGCCTTTACTATAATTTCTTCATTTCTACACCGATTCACTTCAAATTGATATTGAACTTCTCTTATGACAATACAGTCAATCTCAACTATGCATGGCCCCATTACCAACCCTGGGGCGCCCCGCCCACATAGACCACACCCACCCAAAATTGCCTTTTACTATAATTTCTTCATTTCTACACCGATTCACTTCAAATTGATACTGAACCTCTCTTATGACAATACGGTCAATCTCAACTATGCATGGGCCGGCCCCATTACCAACCCTGGGGCGCCCTGCCCACATATGTCACACCCACCCAAAATTGCCTTTTACTATAACTTCTTCATTTCTACACCAATTCACTTCTAATTGATGATGAACTTCTCTTATGACAATACGGTCAATCTCAGCTATGCATGGCCCCATTACCAACCCTGGGGCACACCTAGGTCAAACATTCGGCGTGGGGATACGCGTCGGCCTCTGCCGCGCCATTTCTAGTTAAATTTGAATCGAGGCGTATAGCGATATTTTGTCTCGTTACTCTTCTTTTGCGTGGAATTCTTAAGGACTATTTCGAGTTCCGTAAACGGGAAAGATCACAATTAATATTACTGCGCAATGTTATATTTGGTTAATTTAATGTGTTTTTCTTTTATTTTATCAATTAAAGACTACTATTTTGATAGAATCAGGAATAAATTTAATAAAAAAAGATATTGGAGGATAAAAAGAATACTATGTAAGTGTGATTGTGTACTTAAAATTATCCCACTCGTCTCAGAAAGGCTTACAACACTCGGCAAGCCTCGCCATGTAAACCTTTCTTCACTCGTGGGATAAATTTAAGTACACAATCACACTAACATAGTATTCTCTATATATCTATCTACAACTTACACTACTTAATAAGTGGTTATAACCAGTTATAGCGAGTTATATATCTCGTTCCCACAACTTATTAACAACTTATTAAGTAGTTTACAAGAGTTCATTTTTTCGTTCCCATTTCTTTGACAGCACTGTGTATTATTTTCATGCCTGATAAAAGACCGCGAGACAATTTTAAAGGTCAAATTTAGGAAAATATTTACAGTAGTTTGGCGATTATTGTTTCAATTTAACGTTAATGTCGTTATTAATGAAAATTTAAAAAACTATAACATATGTGGGCAGTGTTTGGGTTACGCTAAACGTTTATTTTTAACGTATTTGTTCCGTAGAGCACGTTGTCAATGGTTACAGTTTGTAAAGATGCATTTATTTAAAATAAATAAATGAATTATTTTTGTACAATGCTGACGTCAAAGTACTGATGTCGTTTGTTTAAATATTTGCTTGAAGGGAAGGCTTGGTGGCTGTTTGGATCATTTATGTTCGATAACAAATAATTTAAATAAAAACGTTGATGTACCGCCCAACCACCTACGAAGATGCGTTTTCACACAAACTTTACTTTAAGGATGCCATGCTTACGGATTGTAAGTGGCATTTTTTTACCCAACGGATAGAAATGCCACTCAGAAGTTATATCATAAGCCTGTAGCCACACTCTTTTTATCGTTAACTATGTTATCAAAGCACAAACGGAAAACAGGAACGCACACTTTATTTCTATTTTCAAAGATTAATTTCGTTATATTACGATTTAAACAAATACAAATGGGAAATAAGTTTTATGTTTAGTTTTATAATAAAAAAAGGCTATCAAGAAATGTTTGGCCTTCGAGGTTTTTATTGTATGGGTTAGAAGTAAATCGGAATAGAAACTAGTATGTGTTAATTTTCGTGTTTCCTTTTGTCGAACGGAACACAAAACCGAAAAGACGGTATTTACACGGATTTCATTGGAATCAAAATACATGTTATGGATATGTATACATACCTCCGTTCCAAACTAAGAATCGCAAAAGTAAAAAAGAAGAACACAGCTACACAAATGCACACTTTTCTTAAACCATTTGTACGAACAACTTTATTAAATATTCCCATCACTGACCAGATCCCGATCTTTTTTTTACTGTAATAAATTTCACTATCTCCAACTGTAATATATTTTCACTCAATTGAAACAGTGAGCGAAAACCGGTTTGCTTGCGTGTCCTCGTTGTTATATTGATCAGTTGATAAGTCCCACAATAACCACGGTATTAAACTGACTTTTGTAAATCCTCGAGTTTTCGTATTGTGAACGGTAGGATTTGTGATAGTTGTAAGCACACAATGTTTTCACGTAACGGGCTATCTACAATTGATTACTTGCTATGTCGAGAACGATATCTTTCGTTGATAAATGATTTTACGGTGAACGATTTTAAAGGGGCCTTTTCACAGTTTTTGGCATATTTTGAAGTTTGTCATTAAATGCTTTATATTGATAAATGTAAACATTGGATCTTAAAAGCTCCAGTAAAAAATCAAGAATAAAATTAAAACAAGGGAAAAAAAGTAGCCGGTACCAGGGCTCGAACCAGTGACCCCCGGAGTCCTGGAGTTAGTCTGAAGTAAAAACGCTTTAGCCTTCTCGGCTATTCCGCCGTGTATTCACAGATTAATTATTTTATACCTTATATAAGCAATCTTCGTAGTTTCGTAAATTGAAACGACAACAACAGAATTCTTTAAATTATTCAATCGTTTCGCGTTGCAACGCTTTATAATTTTTAGGTTTTCAAATCGTCAAAAGATACATATAATGGCTATATTGGACTACGGTAAATGTTCAGTAATACTGTTTCCTCACACATATCATAACTACAACGAAAATTTGCGAATCTGAAACAATTTTTTTCAATTTTGTCAATTTACCAAACCTTGAAAAGATCCCTTTAACGAATTCAGCGATGATGCGTTTTTGTCATTTTCGCTTTATTGTAACAATTTTTCTGCAGATAATCCTTCGTATTAGGAAATCACATTTAAATGGGACGAATCGTTACGCAATGAATTCCGCTCGGGTATAATAGCAAAATTACCGGATTTTAATAGAATTGTGAACGATATAAATTACTATTGTAATTAATCGATTAACAATGTGTTGAATAGTTTTAATGACGTTTTTCGCAGAGTAGCAGATCGTTTTTTTTTCAAAAACTATTGTTATTTCTAATAAATCCGAATTTGAAGAAAGTGGTAGCTTTAAGCATAAAGATTGGTTTGATACCGACTGTAAAATCGCACATTTAAACTATAAAAGAATGTTAAACTTATTTAATTCTGACAGAAACGATGTCAATAGAATGCAGTTATCAGAA
The DNA here is from genome assembly GCF_020536995.1 of Dreissena polymorpha. NCBI lineage: Eukaryota > Metazoa > Mollusca > Bivalvia > Myida > Dreissenidae > Dreissena > Dreissena polymorpha. The sequence continues at coordinate 135,720,113 of NC_068357.1, read as the reverse complement.
TACAAACGGGCTTATAAAACATTAATTAACAAAAAAGAGAAAGAATATCATCAAAGGAAAGTAACCGAGAGTCCGAGATAGAGAGTTTGAAGAATAAAAAACACAAAGATTTTTGGAAATACTTTAAATCTAAAAGAAAAAACAAAGGTGAAACTATATCATAAGATAATTTTCGTTCTTTTTTCTCAAGTATTAGCATCAAATACCATGATATTGACAAATAAAAACGTTTTCAATTTTTCATAAAGTAACATTTAGTGTTTTATTATTATCCTTAAGGTAATATAGAATTTTATCATCATCATTTTTAAATATTTTTAAAATTGATCCAAAATTATCATGATTATTTATTTTAAAGTAGAATTTAAAAAAATTCTAATTATTTGTAATGATTGTCCACATTTGATTGATTCAAAATAAAATGTATCAATCAGGTTTTTAGCATCAAGTTTAAACCTATTTATTTTTAGTTCGATTGCATTTAAAGTACTTGCTACGTGTATTTAAAATGCTCTTTAGTCCGTTTACTGGGCCTAGAACCAGTCCTTGAGTGTCTCTGGGAGAGTTCTTAAGAATGCTTTCACACTAGGATCGAACCCGTCACCTTTCGGTCATTATGTGGACACCATGTTCATTACAAATCAGCAACCTTTGACTATTTTAATATTTCAGCATTAAATAATATAATGTGGCTACGAAATTATGGAAAATGATTCATGTGCAGTTCATAATAAGTCTAAATGCATACAATTTTAATTGTGTATACCCCTACATGCGTGAGTGATAACTACCTGTCCTTGATTATTAGTTGTAAGTTCACTATTTACAGGTGTACTGGATTCTAAGCATCAACTTGACAACTTATCTCCCCAATGATTCCTTGTATGGCTCATTCTCAGGACAATCCCAGTCAGTGAGAAAAATACATTGTAAAAAGACCAATGGATTGGGACAATTCTAGCTGAACAAGCAAATGTTATGATTTAACACTTTTACACTTAGATTTAGACGCGTTTGAAGTCCCTTAGAAAGTTAAATTTAATTACAGATCGGTCTCACTAGATTCAAGTTTTTATAAAGGCTTTATTTCCAACCCTATATACTGATGAGCTGCAAACAGCATAAAACCTGAACCGACTGCGAGTGACTCAAAGGCTGTTCTGTTTTTATGCTGTATGCTCATAGCCATTTTCACTTTGCTTCTGAGTGGAGTAGGGTTAATATTAAGAAGACTATCACTTTATTATACCTTTTATATCAATTATCACGCTGACAAGCAAAGAAAATAATACAAAGATGGATTTTTCCAATATTGACTGTTACAATTTGATTCTCAGTCTAATGATGTAATAGAAACATACATGTTTTAATTACTAGTTTTACATGTATAAAAACATATATTATAATATCCTTTTATCAAAGGTAAATTAATTTAAGTTTAACTATTAGATCTATGCTTTGATTTGAGATTTCTCTGCTAGCGCCAAAATAATATCACATTACCTAAAAAACTATCACAGCAGTATTCCCTATTTGTCCTCAAATCAGGGATTATTATTTTACTGAGTCAGCCTAAATCTTTACATTATTAGTGTTAAAACGGTGATTTACATGTGTATTATTCAATTAAAGATTATAACTTTAAATGTATAAATTAATAAAGAATCAAGAGCAATCATAAACTGTGCATTTTTTCAATATTGTGTGAAAGGATTTAATGTTATTTTGTATTTTTGAACTATGATTTATGTGAATTTGAATTATGATATAAAATTTTGAAAGGACACCATTTTGGTGATTTTCTTATACAAAACTGTTAATTTTATATTAAGAATGTATTATTGTAATATTCATTCTATTCTTTTAGTAGAAAAAGCACTTTCCATGACTTTTTTATTTACAAAAATGGCATATTTGATCATTATGACTGCATTTATAAACTGTGTTCATGCAAGCATGAACATGGTTTTATTTTTTAAGCATTTAAAAAATCAAATTAAACATAAAACTTTGAAGTAAATCTGTTTATATGCAAGTGTCTATTACACTTAAAAATTAAAACAGTTTATTATACATTATTGAAAAGATTATTCCAAGATTGATGTCTTATTCCGACTTATCATATGGTAGTTAATTGAACATTGTATTGAACTGTATGTAAATCTATATTTTTGAAGTAACAGCGGATACAAAATGCATCATTTCTACCACAAGTAGACCAAATTAGGCCTACTGCTCTTAAATTGGAAGTGGTATGCATATACCACTGTTTTTGATTGACACTTTAGAATTTTCAGAATTTTTCTATGATTTTGCAAAAAGTGTTTTAATGCATTTGAAAATATACTAAAAACATACCAAATATGCATTTCAACATACTTATTTTCTGGTAAAGTGTATTTGTGAAGATGAAAAATAGACTTTGACACATCAAAGAGTATAAATGCTGGGAAAATGCAGAAAAATACTTTTTTCTGTTAAAAGTGTGTCTTGTCTGCATTTTCAAGTGTGTTAAATGCTTATTAAATTCAGGAAAATACGATACCAATACTTTAGTGTTTTTCCCAGACCCTTTTTGAGTGACGCTGGGCCATGCCTCCTTTTTAAGCGCCACTTTGCCCTTTTCAAAGGCAAAAGACGCCACGCGCCCTTATTGATAACATCTTAATTAAACCAAACTTCTAAACCGACTATTATCAGATTATGGCCCTAAGGCAGCGAAGATTCGCGCGGTTGTGAATTTGTCATGCGGGTATAACCCCGTGTCAATATTTATCGATTATTTTAGTGGCTTATATCAAGCACACAAATCGGTCCGTAATGTTTACACCTCCAAGAAAAATCGTGGACAGTTACTTCGGAGACATGATGAAAACCTCGATGTTATCCACGTGGCAATTGTGCATGTCATGCATAAGTCAGTTATATCAAAATATTCATTTTTACGCGTAATTAAATTTAAAAAAAAACAACAGTTGTATCGTTATCGTCTTTAAGATAATTAATTATTGAAAGAATTACTCTTACGTATACTAATGAAACAAAATGCGAATCGCGTATTAGCGGACTTTATACGATTTTACATTGCTATGCGCACCTGTCGCTTACATCATTTTAACAAGATGGCGGACTATACAGAAAATAAATTGTGACTCGGAAAAAATTTAATTTATAGTTAAATATGGAAGGTTATCGTAATGAAGATGCTAATGAAGATGACAATCATAATGACGACGTGAAACGACGACGACGACGACGATGATGATGATGATGATGATGATGATGATGATGATGATGATGATGATGATGACGATGATGATGACCAAGATAAACAGGTGGTTGTAGTTATGCGTAGAAAGTTTTGTTGAGAGTTTCGATGGTGATCGTGGTGTTGTTAAGTCGAATAGACAATGTTGAGCACGATGCAACTGATGATTGTGTTGCCGGTGCTTTGTCATTGTTGTTTCTCATGATGTGTAGTTTCGTCCACAGCAACACGCATTGATATCGCAATCATGGAATTTGCTATGCAATTGTATAATTTAACAAGAACTGTGTTTGTGAAACACAATGCCCCCTACTGCGCTTTGAAGCCATATATTTGAGCTTTGACCTTGAAGAATGACCTTGAGCTTTCACCACTCAACATGTGCAGCTCCATTAGATACACATGCATGCAAAATATCAAGTTGCTATCTTCAATATTGCAAAATTTGACCTTTAACCTTGAGCTTTGATCTTGAAAGACGACCTTGACCTTTCACCACTCAAAATGTGCAGCTTCATGAGATACACATGCATGCCAAATCTCAAGTTGCTATCTTCAATATTGCAAAAGTTATGACCAAGGTTAAAGTTTTGTGACAGACACACACATACAATCACAGGTGGTTATCGTGTGGCTATGATATTAATTAGTGAAAACATCATTTTGAATGATAAATAATCATATTATAACGAAAAATTTACTTTTCTGGAAAAAAAAATCACTATCAAATATATATATAACAAGGTATGCAACTCAAAATATCCGAAAACGGAATGCATCGTTTTGAACAGCCATAACTTCATTAATTTTGCAGCGATTTTCACGATCTCGGTCTTGTTCAACGCAAAGATGAATTTCCTTTCTGGAAATGTACATATATTGTTTTATTTCTATAAATGCTGGGTCAACTTTTAAGAAATAACACGATACACAACTCGCATGACCCATTTGCCACTGATCAGGCAGTATTTAAGACTGAAATATTCACGGAGTAAAGGGCATTTTCCCTGCAAAGTTCACGAACCTCGATTCCATAATTCAATAAAACGTATGAAAAAACATTATGACTCGAACACATGTCATTTCATCACCATGGGGGCAGCCATTTTTAAATCAATAAAATAGAAAGAAACATGCTTAAAACTCACTCATCGCCTAATTGACATTCCAAACGGTTGACGATGACAAATGCATTTGATTGTAATCTTTCCGTTGATGTTTGCAAATTGCACGATCAGACCTCATAAACACTCAAAAAAATAACTATGTAAGAAGCATTTCACCAATGTTTACAATGGTTGTCGAATCACATGTACTTATATTATTGCGCATAAAATAGTACGGTTACAGACTGACAGAAAGATCGATACGTAACTCCGTTCAATTCATCACGGTATACTTTTCTATTGATAATATATAATAATACATCGCTTTAACAATCTAAAAGTAGAAATAATTCTTTTAAACGGAGTTTTTAATAACGAAAGTGAAAACAACGGAAGTTGGATGGATATTCTGTAAGATGCACTTCGGCTCCAGAAAAAAACAATAAAAATAAACTAAAAAAGACGTGGGGGACAATTTTCAGCTGGAAAATATTTGAAATAGGGTAAGTGATGATATCTCTACGTGGTCATTTCAGTTATTTAGTGCGATCTCTTGCTGATTAATGTTAATAGTTGTTTTACTAGTTGCAACCAAACTGTCAAAATAAGTATGTGTTTTCTCAGGTATGTGTATACACATACCCGGTTTTCTCACCACTGCACGTGGTTTCGACCGATTTGTTTTGCATGTTTTTCTACGGAGCACAGCGAGGGCCACGCTTTCAAAATGGGTAGAAGGAATCGAAATATAAAATCAATCGGTTTGCCAATTTCTTTACATTCCTTTACAATTTTATATGTCCTCTGCAATCTTTTTCAATTTGAGATGGTTTAAAATTTGCAATTTGGTTGAGAGGTAAATAACAAAATTGTTAAGCCTTTGAAATAGAATTGTGACTCTTATTATCCACCATACCTGGATTTTTAAAAAGTAGTTACGTTTTAGTTATTTTTAGAACTTTGTTTAGGAAATGTATCCAAAAAAGGCAGTTGAATAAAAACTCATTTGTTGTTTTATGACAATAATTTTCTGTGAAATGTTGCTAACTTGACCTTGTATATGTATATAGCTTTGTATTTATTCAATTTAAGGTAGTGCATATCCTTCCTAACTTTAGATTGAGATTTTGTAAATTAGTGTAAAAATGTATTGGTTTTTAACCAAAATATGAATAAAGCACACAAATATTGATGTCAAAAATGTGTTTATGTTATTGTATCCGTCTTTAGCTTAAAAATAATATATAGTTTGACCATATTGCACCACATTGAATGAAGAAAAACCAAAGCGAAGTTTTAATGAATTTTATCCCTCCCATGAACCTTAAGAGAGGGTGTCGTATTTCGAACGACTCATCTCGGTTTTAAAAAAGACTGGTAACCGAACCGAGATGTGTTAAATATACGTTTACAAAACACCGAGATTTTGCATATAAAGAAGTGGAAGGAGCCTTCTTCCCATGGTGACAGTTTTCTTGCAAAAGTTTGTATAAAGAAACATTTAAGTCAAATAAAATATAATATAAATGATAAATAATTAAATATACATGTATAATAATGAATATATACTGTAATTAAATACACTTAGATGCAATGTCAACATTTAAAATTTCCACAGTAATGGCATTTGCATGCACTATACAATGGTGATTTTAATTTGATTTTAATTTGAATTTTCAAGCCAGAACTAAATCACTAGATTCAAATAAACTATGATTAATAAAAGCAATTAACCGATAAAATATGATGGTGAAGAAACCACCGGCTATAGTCATGTGATGTAAACAAAGATGCTGCTATGATAGGCTTTTTATATAACTGCGTGAAAGCAAGCAGGTTCTATCAGGAAATTGAACTATTCCCTTTAGGCTGGTAAAATCAGCTATGATACAACATAATAACTATATGACAATTATTAACCCCTTCTGCGCCAGTTGAACAAAAAAAACCAGCACCCTTGAACGTCGGTGGGTCCTACCGTAAGCTTGGGTTTATTGTTATACATTATGATAATAATAATTTATGCATTAAGCTATCACCCTTTAATTTGTTTTTGCATTACAATTACAAAATACGATATACGGGGACCAGTCTATGCGATAAGGGGATGAGATGATACATTAGGAATTCGGCGTAAAAAGTTAATGTCAGCGTAACAAATTAATGTTTTCTATATATGTCATTTGGTTGTCAAATAAAGTTGAAATACAACTATAAAGAAACAACAAATACTTTAAAATAAAATATTGTGTCCAATTGTTCACCCTTCGACATTTACCGATCCCACGACCGGTTCAGTCTTCTTTAGAAGGCTTTGATTGTTAGGTGTGCATGTTTTCCCGGTTCTGTGAAAACACCGCGAAAATATCATAGTATTCGAAATAAGAGAAAAATCAAGTAATGCGGAACACTATAACACTTATCACTTAATAAAATACCTACCTTTAGCGAACTAACGGTATACGCTCACTTGTTGTCATAATATATGTATCATCTATTATGTGACATGTGAACCAAATAAGGATATGTTCTGTTCCGCTCTGTTCTACAAGGAATTACTATACATTGTAAAATGATAAAAAAAAGTTTAAGCTGTGGGCATAGTTTCAGTCTTGCTGACGGGGAACATTGACTTCAATGTTCCAGCTTAAACAAGCCAATTCGTTGAATTGATATCCCCCGCAAAATAAATTTTGTTTATGGATGGGTGTAGAACTAAAAGAAAAGGTATAAGTGAAGGGTTGTGCCTTTTGTCAATTATTTTGTTTAACTCATTTGTAGCTGTGATGGGTTTGCAGACAATAAAATGCAGATAGTATATTTTTCATGAATCAATTAACATTGATAGTATCATGACAAAAGGAGAAATTGCTTGTTGTAAAATTTTATTAAATAGAAATCTTACATACTGAGTTATTGCCCCGAAAAGTAACAACATACAAAAATAACAAAGGACAATAACTAAAAACTAAGACAGAGAATGGTTCTTGAGCGTTCAATATTCATTTAGATTAATTAAAAAGTCTTGCCTTTTCCACGAAAACATTCAACCTTAATATACACTAAATTTTCAGAGTGTCGTAGAGTGAACACAACATCCTCCATGCCATACGTGGAAATAACATAAATAAGTTTTTAAGGTTAATCATCCATCATTGAGTTACCTTACATGAAGCATTTGTGTAACATTGACCCTTGATGTGAATCGTATGACCTTACATGAAGTATATTGTGTGACGTTGACCTTAACCCTTGACATTAACATTGACCTTAACCCTAGACATGAATCTTACATATGACACACAGCAAGGAAGAAGATGGAGAAGAATTATGGGAGGTTATTACAGTAAATACTTATAGAAAACAGAGAAACAACTTCATTCTTTTTCAAAATCAAATTACTCAACGTTTCGGTCAAAGACCTTCATCAGGGGTGGTATTCCAGTAGCTTCTTATCTTGTGGAAGTTTCCTTAAATAATAAGTTTTCACTTAAAATAGCAGTTTTTTCCTTAATATTTAAGAAATTTCTTAAGTGGTATTCCATAAATTTCTTATATTAAGAAATTCCTTAAAATTTAAGAGACAAAATTATTCCCTTAAACTCGTCCTTAAAGTTAAAAACACAAACGCGTCCATTGTTTATTTACGGTACCCGTTTATTTACACGTATTTTAATATTGACGTGCAATTTTGGAGAACATTTTATAAAGAGCGATGTTCTATTGGTAAGTAGCCTCAACAACTCGAGTTTATTTATAGATAGTCGGTTGTATCCGCTTGTTAAATCAATACTGTGTTGTGATAAATGCACTTTGTAAAACTGTGAAAGTTATAAATGCGTTATGGTTTATTGCGAAAATAACATTTCCCATCGTTCATTATTCAGGAAAATATGAAAAACATCTCAACATAATGGTTAGATATTGTTGTAATGATGTTGTTTGTAAGTAAAAAAAGTCATTGGAATTGTATATTTAATTTCTCTTGAATAAAATTACCCCACCCATTTTGAAATGGTGGTTGATAATAATACACGTTATTGTGACACGCGTTACGTTTTTGTACAAAGATTGGAAGGATTTAACTGCCGTGTTTTGAAATTGTTTGATGTGTGATATTACTGAAGGATAATGGATATTAATGAATGAATGCATTCTCAGAAAGTGACGTGCTTTACATACAAGTAAGCACTGGCACTTCAGAGAATTGTTCAAAAACTCCATTGGATTTTAAATGAAATGCAGGTAAGTGATTTATATATTTTATCGTTATTTAATAATAAAGTTTAATTGTCTTTTTTTGTAGACAATCATGCAAGTTAGAGAAAATATAGTTGATCTTCTTACAAATGGTCAACTATTAGAACGGTACAGATTTGAAAGAAATGGGTAGCTAAAGAAACTTCAGCGTCAAGTTTATATAGTATTGACAGACCTGTACGCTGAAGCTAACCCCGTATCGAAAGTCAACCAGAGTCGTAACATATTTATGTCACGCTAAAAATCAAAGAAAGCTCATTTTCTTGTATACATTTCTACATATATTGGTGAATGAATATAAATTACTGCATCGAGGAATATTTTAAGGTTCAAATGTTTCAAATGCATCTTACAATAGATGAAAATAACTCTCATCAGTCTGAAATTCACAATTTTGACGCCATTGTCGCTTTGTCACGTGACGAGTTTTCATTTGGATACTTTCGGATCGACCTTGACATTTTATGCTGAAATTGTAAACATTACTTTCGTTTTCTGAAATCTATTATTTGTGATTAACAACTTACGTCTGGTGGATTATTAAGAATGATTTCATTGTGAATCAGGTAGTTTTATATAATATTTACTTTGACTTTGTATTGACACTACAATTTGTTTACAAAATAAGCCAGAATAATGAAAATACCGGGAAATGTCATTCTGAATTTGAAAACACTTGAGCACATGGTTTGTTACTAAAAATAGAAATAACGTCATATGACCGTGAAATCTCGGGAGATTCGCATTTCAAGAAAGTCAGTCACATCGCTGTTTTTCTCGATATGTGAGAGCAGAATAGATACATTTTAAATGTTTAAAATAGTATTTTGTGAAAGAATATATCAGTTAAATGTGAAAAATGTCAATCTTTCCAATCAAGTGGTTGATTTGGGCCAACAAACTGCATTTAAATGCTGTTTTGGACCGGTCTTTGTTAACTGTCAACTTTTCGGGAATTTCTGGTTGACTTTCCTAATGGGGTTGGTCCATAACTATAAAGTCGCGCCAGTCAAAAATCATAAAAAGCGATATTTAAAGTTATGGTAGCCAGAACTAATAAATGGGTTGATGTTTCTGGAACAATTACTTGGCCCAAGAATACAGCCAGCAACTCACCGACATAATAGTCTCTCTGCTATGGAAAAAATCCTTTTGACCTTAAGATTCTTGGCCACCGGTGGCATACAATTGAATCTTTTAAGAAGCTACTGGAATACCACCCCAGGAGTAAAACATTTGTAATAAAGTAAAGGAAATGACGTCACAATGACATGACGTCTATTGCAACAACGTCAAAGTGTTACAACTTACATACTATTTGGCGTTAAAATTAACACAATTATAACCAAAATAATATATAACATCATTATAAAAAGCATATAGTTGATATATGTATATGTTATCTAATTAACTAGATTATTAAATTAGAATCAGTTATGATACAAAATTATTATTGGAAGGTTATGGGTATTACAGAATCCACTGATGCATAGTAAAAATGGCTATAATAAATATTTCTACAAATGTGTGACCTTTGATGTGTGACCTTGACTTTGGTAAAAAAACATATAGGTCTTGCACTGCCTGATAATTGAGAACAATTACATCAGGACATTTTGAGAATTCATTTTAGTATGGTAGAATCCTAACCAAAAAAAGGCATATTTAATCAAAATGTGTGAATTTGACCTTTGTGTGTGAATTTGACCATGACCCTAGCAACCTGGATCTTATATCTGACACTCAGCTAGATACAGGAGAACAAGTGTGGACAGTTATTACAGAATCCCTTGATGCATAGTAAAGGAATGATTAAATAATGAATAATTCATAAAATTTGTGACCTTTGACCTAAATGTGTGACATTGACCATAGCCCCTAGGATTATATGTGTTGAATGTGAAGCATCCCCAGATGATTGAGAACAACTATGACTTTTAAAGGTCGAATTGAGGAAATTATTTACAGAGGTTTGAGCGATTGTTGTTTCAATTTTACGTTATTAATGTAAGTTTAAAACACTATCACATATGTGGGCAGTGTTTATGTTACACTACACGTTGTTTTTTTACGCATTTTTCCGTAAAGCACGTTTCAATGGTCACAGTTTGTAAAGATGCTTTAAGTTAAAATAAATAATTGAATTATTTTTGTACAATGCTGACGTCAAAGTACTGATGTCGTCTGCAAGCGACTGTGTTTAAATATACGCTTGAAAGGGAAGCTTGATGCTCGTTTAGATCATTAATGTTCAGTAACAAATAATTTAAATAAAAACGTTGATGTACCGCCGAACCACCTAGGAAGATTCGTTTTCACACAAAACTTTACTTCAAGGATGCCATCCCAACGGATTTTCAGTGGCATTTTATTACCTAACGGACAGAAATGCCACTCATAAGTTATGTCATAAGCAAGAAGCCCCACTCTTTTTTCGTTCACTTTTTATCAAAGCATAAACGGAGCACGGCAACACACAATCCATTCCCATGATGAAACATTAATTGTCGTAATGTAAAGATTAAAATATATATAAATTGGGTAATAAGTTGTATGGTTTGTTTTATAATCAGACAAAAAAAACACGAACAAAGATATAAAAAAAACACAATGTTTTGTCTTCGTCGCAAAAGTAAAAAAGAAGAACTTTGCAACACAAATGCACATTTTTTTTAAACCATTTGTGCGAAGAACTTTATTAAATATTCACATAGCTGACCAGATATTTAAACAAGCTATTTTACCAAATGTACACTTTTCTGTCACATTATTCAGACGTTTTTCAAATATCTGATCAATATGTTCGTAACCTAATACAAAATACACTGCTCCAGTACCCGATATTTTCTTTACTGTAATAGTAACAGCTACCTCCTAGGTAATATATTTTCACTCAATTGAAACAGTGAACGAAAACCTGTCTGCACCGGAAGATTCGACCTTGCGTGCCCTCATTGTTATTTTATTGCACTTGCTAGCTGAACCAATAAATATTGGGCTCGCTTTTGTGGAATAGGCTCGTTATTTCCATTTTTATCAGACACAAATTTTGCCTGCTATGATAGCAGAAGTAATCGAAAACTTCTTCCCGGTCGCCGCTACCCTTAGAGTAGGGAGGCAAGAATGAAGCGGAAGGTATTATGGTCGCCTCTACCCTTGGGGTTGGGAGGCAAGAATGAAGCGGTTGGTATTACGAAGAGCCACCGTCTTTCTGCACAGCGTCTCTTGCAGATCAAATGTTCGGTTGATACATAATTCTCATTGATTGATGATTTCGGCATCAATTAAGGATGTGTTCAGTCGTTTGGTGGGCTTCTCCACGGACACATAATTAGCTATGAGCGGGAATAAAAACGAAACATTTGCCGAAGTATCGGCTTGAATCGCCAACTTGTTTCGATATACTTATAACATACTGAACAATATTAAACTCCCCAGTGTGTTAGCATACAATGTCCGCTACCCAGTTCCACATGCCTGTTATGGTATTAGTTATTCTTTTATGTTATGTTAAAAGATTTTACTATAGAGCAATGCAAGAATATTACCTAACATTATTACGCATTGGGTCCAAGCATGGGCTATTTTATACCTAAATCTACCTATATGTACAATATGTACAATACTGCACTAAAACCTAACTTGTAACATATTTAGGAGTCTCCTGAAACTATGCCCTCTTATTTGTCTCACTTAAACATTATGGATATGATATATAAATAATCAGGTTTAGAAAACTCACAACAAAAATGTAAAGAATATGTCTAATAGTGTCTTCCTAGGAAAAAATAATATTTTGTAGTAATTTAATCCGATAAAAAAATACGAACACCTTTACTTACATTTGTACAATCGTTATAAAGAAGAGATAATGCACACGTGTTTTAAAAAGAAACCCATCATTTTAAACAGATAAGGAATGTAAGTAAAATGTAGTATTTTCATTATTTTTCTCCCTCGTATCATCTAAAATAAGTCTCGTCACCCTTGTCCTATTGGACTTAAGATTGACACTGTGTAACAAACCACTAAATTTTGTTTTACGCATTCTTCTATCAGTGACGTTTGAAGTATAATGCATCAATATTTGTCATCGAGTAGTTGATGAAATAATCGCCAAGATCAAATGCCTTTTAGCTATGTTTATTGATATTCCGAATGCGAACAGGGCACACTAGAGATTTCAAAGCGTGCCGTCCACAAAGCGCACCTATAGAGAAGCCCATGAAACCACTAATCACATCCTCCAGTAATGAAGGAATTATCAACAATTGAAGGCCAATGTATCGGCTGACCATGCGATCATGCAAGGGACGCTGTATGGGCAGGTGAAGGCTCTTCATAACACCACCCGTTTCATTCGTGCCTACTGACTCCAAGGCTAGCGATGATCGTGAAGAAGAGAGTTTAAATTACGTCTGTGACCATAGCAATCACAATTATTATCTTACGAACACACTGGAATAACTTGCCTATTCCCCATATGCAGTGGTTTACATCAGCTATCAAAATATGCATTAATTAATTAGAGACCAAGGTGACTGATTAATAGATAATCACGACGACATTTTGTTTTTTAGGTTTAAGTATGAATATTTATTGTTAAGGTATGAATAATGCTTTTAGTTGTACCACGTATAATGTGCGGTTATTTACTGTGTTGTTATTCTAATACAAATTGATGAAAATACATTTTTTATGTTGTTAAAACAAAAGACAGGTTTAATGTGTGTATAACTACGAATAAACATATACGGTTGTGTGAATTTTTATTTGCAGCTTGTCTGAAAAAAATATCCTCTTGACGTGGTAGTGATTTTTTAGTTATAGGAGTAATCTAAAACACATCATTGTATCTCATCACGGTACTACTCTCAGCAATGAAGGCAGATACTTTTCGCACGCCATGTCGGACAGGTCTGATATCACATAATATCAAATGTAAACAACCATAATATATAATATTTTATTTGTTATGCCTCTGTTTATATGTAAACAAATAAATCTTAAACATGTAAAATTAAAACGCACTGCAAATATTAAGCGATTTATAATGCGGCGAAATGTGCACATGAGAAAGCAAGATGAAGTCAACGTGGATCGATGAATAGTAATCATTGCAAAATCTTGATTAATAACGTATTAACATTCTATAAATGGACAAACAGAATATTACTTGTTGTGTGATTAAACATAACGTTACATAAATTACGTCACTAAATAAATTAACTATTGCAGGATGCAAGCTGCCGTCTATATGAACGTTACGTTGGAAAACTGTAAAATGAAAACACTCTACGCAAACACAAAATATGCAATATTTTGCATCCTACCTTATCACAACCAGTGGATTTCTTAGCAAATTACAAAATCGAATAATGCATTTAATTTTTAAATACTGACGTTTATTCTTTAGAAAGTGTGGGTGTTACACAGATTGGTGAGCTAGTGGTCATACGTTGCATTTTTAATTTTTGTCAGGTTTGTGATGTGGATTTACGTGAATTTTAGGGGACAAACACGAAATTGAATACAATTTTATTATACGTTTTAACACTAGTATTATCTTGCGTAACAATGACGAAATTGATCAGTGGCATGACGTGTAGATGTATTGCGAACATTGTGGGAAATCAAGGGATGCAAGCAACGTCGTAAACATAATTAAGTAGTACAATGATTTGTGTTATTCTGTTGCAAACACAATTAAAACGAGAGGTAAACTTATTGACATTTATTAAAACAGTGGATAAGTTTAGATAATTTTAGATTTAAAGGTAAGATATAAAAGAAATTATGCATCTAAAGATGCACGCTATGGTTAACCTTTAACTGACAAGACGGCAATTGTTAAAATCATCCCTCATTCATATACGATTTTTAAACCTCTTGCCCAGATCAATTCTTGTCATACAAGAAATAGTTCCAAAACGGCATTTCTTACAAAAAATATCAAATTTCAGAGAAGCGTAATCTCAAATGTAGGCGGGCATAAATTGTGTTATCGGTGGGAGCATACTCATTTTGGAAACGGGCGTAGTTAATAATTGGTATATGTCAGAGGTATAATGACGCTTGAAATATTGGGTCAGCGTCTCCAATGACAGTGTAAACTAGTGATAAAATAAAATCCTATATTCCTCTCAAATAAAACCCATAGGCTAAATAAATAAATCATAATTACGATATCAATTATATGATGCTGAGTAATTCCTATGAATAACTATGTACAATCAGGGACCTATACATACAACCCAGGTACAATAAATATTTAACTATAGCTTACACGACTTAATAAGTGGTTATCACGAGTTATATATCTCGTTCAAACAAAATTATTAAATAGTTTACAAGAGTAAGTTTTTTCGTTCAAATTTCTTTAACAGCACTGTGTATTACTTTTATGCGTGATAATAGAAAACCGCGCGACGATTTTTAAATGTCGAATTAAGGAAATTATTTACAGAAGTTTGGGCGATTGTTGTTTCAATTTCACGTTATAAATGTACGTTTTAAAAAATATAGCATATGTGAGCAGTGTTTATGTTACACTACACGTTTATTTTTAACGTTTTTTTGCCTTAGAGGACGTTTCAATGGTTACAGTTTGTAAAGATGCATTAAGTTAAAATAAATAATTGAATCATTGCTATACAATGCTGACGTCAAAGTACTGATGTCGATTATGAGCGATTGTGTTTAAATATAAGCCCGAAAGAAAAGCGTGATGCTCGTTTAGATCACTAATGTACAATAAAAAATATTTTAAATATTTTTGGGTGTCACCATAGACTTCAGGCTTAACTTTGATACTCATATTTCCAATATTTGTAGAAAAGCATCAAGACAATTAAATGTGTTAAAAAGACTAGGGAACAAACTATGTAAATTAGGGAAGATAAACATATATTACTCATTTATTATGTCAAATTGTAATTATTGTCCGTTAACATGGCATTTCTGTGGCAAAGTCAACACTAAAAAAAATTGAAAAAATACAAGAGCGTGCACTTCGTTTCATCTACTCGGATTATACTTCTACCTATTGTGAACTATTATCCAAATCTAAATTACCATCGTTGAATGTACGTCGCTTAAGATCTATAGCTTTAGAATCTTTCAAAATAATAAATAGAGACACACCTTCATACTTACATGACCTGTTAACTGTTAAACAGACTTCATATTCTTTCAGGTACTCCAATACTGCTGTTATACCTAAGGTAAGGACCACAAGATACGGCATCAGCTCTTTCCGCTTCAGCGCGGCCAGGCTTTGGAATTCTCTACCGCAAAACTTCAGAGACCAATCGAACTACAATTGCTTCCGAAGTCTGGTCAGCGCATGGAGTGGAGAGAGTTGCGCTTGTTCTTGCTGTTCCGCAGCTTCATAGCCTTATTTATTTACTAAATTTAGTTGTAGTTTTGTTTGCATTTAGTTTTATTTGTACTGCTTTTATTTATTTTTGCTTGCATTTCCCTTGTTTTCTTCTGTTTGCTTTGTTTGTATGTGTAGTTATCATCCCTTTCCAGTCTCTATAACCCTAAGAGCGTGAGTACTTTTGTTTTTGCCTAATTTGTGTGCATGTATTTGCTGCTTTTTATGTCTTAACTATGAAATATATTCTAATTTGTGTTATGCACTTGTGAGGAAGTTGCTGATCAGTTCTTTCCAAATCTGATTTGGGGGATATATGTTTTTTAGAATTGTCTTATTTGTCGCACTTTTGTGCTTATTTTCCTATTCAGTTTCTTATTTATTTTGTTTTATTGCAGTTTTTAGACCTAGGTCAAGATCAGCAACTTCAACACAAATTTTAATTTAATGTATTATTTCTGCCAATTGTATTTGTGATGTTTGTAGTCTGCCAGTTATTTAAATTTTGCCTCTGCATGAATATATTTGTTTTAAATACCTCATGTCTTAAAAGTCTATAGGATTTATTATTTATCATTTAATGCTGATGTTTGTTTTAAATATGCATGTTATTTATTGTTATTATTGTAAATGTCGGTTAATAGCTATTCATAGCTAATGTTTCTTTGTTACACATGTACCGACTTAAAATTAAATTTGATTTGATTTGATTTGTTTAAATAAAAACGTTGATGTACCGCCCAACCACCTACGTAGATTCATTTCCACATAAACTTTACTTTAAGGATGCCATTCTAACAGATTTTCAGTGGCATTTTATTACCTAACGGAGAAAAAAAAACTACTCATAAGTTATGCCATAAACCAGTAGCCCCACTCTTTTTATCAAACATGTTATCAAAGCATCAACGGAAACGGGAACTCACACTTTAGTTCAATTTTCAAAGATTGAATTCGTAATATTACGATTTAAACAAATATAAATAGGAACGCAGTTTTAAAGTAATAATCAGAAAAAAGCTATCAAGAAATGTTTGGTCTTCGATATTATTTTTTTCTTGTTTGGGTTAGAAGAAAATCGGAATATAAACTAGTATGTGTTGATTTTCGTGTTCCATTTGTCGAATTGAACACAAAACCGAAAAGACGGTATCTATACGGACCTTCATTGGAATCAAAATAAATGAAAATAAATATAAAATAAATTATTGATGTGTATACATACCTCGGTTACCAACTACGAATCGCAAAAGTAAAAAAGAGGAACATAGCTACACAAATGCACACTTTTCTTAAATAATTTGTGCGAACAACTTTATTAAACATTCCCATAACTGACCAGATATTTAATCCAGCACTTTTGCCATTATACAATATTTTCAATTTCTGTAACAGTTTTCAGACGGTTTTCACATATCCGATTTCAATATTTCCGTAACCTAATACGAAAAACACTCCTCCAGTACCCGATCATAAATGATCTTTACATGTCATAAATTTCTGCTATCTCCTTCGGTCATTGATTTTCACTCAATTGATGCAGTGAGCGAAAACCGGTCTGCACCTGAACATGCAACCGTGCATGCTCTCATTGTTATTTTATTGCACTTGCTTGCTGGACCAATCAATATTGAGCTCGATAAAAAAAATGTGGAATAGGAACGTTGTTCACATTTTTTATCAGACAAAAAATGTGCTTGCTATGGTTACAGAAGTAATAGAAAACTTCTGCGCGATCGCCATTACCCTTGGAGTCGGGAGGCCAAAATGAAACGGATGGTATTATGAAGAGACTTAACCTCCCCGTAGATCAAATGTTCGGTTACTACATAACTCCTCATTGGTTGATGATTCCTTCATCACGCTTTTGAATCTCTAGTGCATGTGGTGGATGTGTTCATTCGTATGATGCGCTTCTCCATGGACAGTTAATAAGCTGTAAGCGGAAATAAACAAATAGGAACAGTTGCCTTAGTATCGACTTGAATCACCAACTTGTTTAGACTTAATAATAACAGTCTAAACAAATTGTAGTCTCCCTTATTTGTCAGCATACAGTGTCTGCTACTCAGTTCCTCATGTCATTTATGACATCAGTTTTTCTTTTATGCTATGTTATAAAATTTGACTTTAGAACAAGGCAAGACTAAAAGCTAGCTATAGTGAGGTCGCCGTGGCGTAGTGGATATGATATCCGCCTAGCGATCGGGAGGTCACGGGTTTGATCCCCGCTGTGGGAGCGTTCTTTAGATCTCCCCTAGACACCAGGGAAACGGAATCGAGAGCGTATCATATGAGCCTTAGGCTTGTTATGCAATCGAGCTTTAATAAATAGGTTTAAAAAAGGCGTACTTTATTACGCATTGAGTCCAAGCATAGGCTATTTAATTCGCTAAAAGCGATCTACGTGTACAATACTGCAGCAAATCTTGTTACATATTTAAGAGGCTCCTTAAAATATGCCCTCTTATTTTTCTCACTTTGACCATGTAACTTATTACAAAATTAACCTGCTGTTAATATGATATATAAAAATTCACGTTTAGAAAACTCACAAAAATCTGTTTAGAATATGTGTAATTGTTACTTCCTATGAAGATAATATTTTGCAGTAATTCAATCTTATAACAAGAGCACCGCCTTGCGGGTGCAGACCACTCATCTATTTTTCTTTTAAAGGTGAAGGGACCCATCTCAATACTTCAATCACAAAGGAGGGATGGATGGGGTGGAGAGGGCTGTAAAGTGTGGGTGTGTGGTCATTTATTACATTATATTATCTTCCAAAAAATAAGAAAAAAATGCAAAATATCAATCAAATCTAATCATATATAAGAAAGTTATGGCAATTTTAGCAAAAATTATTAATAATTTGACCTTGATAGTCAATGTCATTCAAAGGTCAAGCGAACATTTAACTTGCCAGGTACAGAACCCTCATGATAGCATGAAAGTATTTGAAGTTTGAAAGCAATAGCCTTGATAATTTAGAAGTCAAGTGGATCTAAACACAAAATTTAACCATATATTCAAAGTTAAAAAGGGCCATAATTCCATCAAAATGACAACCAGAGTTATGCAACTTATCCTGTACTGTCCCCTTATGATAGTTTAAGAGTGTTGCAAGTTTGAAACCAATATATATGATACTTTAGGAGTAAAAGGGACCAAAACACAAAACTTTATAAAATTTTCAATTTCTAAGTATAAAGGGCACATGATTCTGTCAAAATGCCAGTCAGAGTTACATAACTTTGCCTGCACAGTCCCCTTAAGATAGTTAGAAAGTGTTTAAAGTATGAAAGCAATAGCTTTGATACTTAAGGAATAAAATGGACCTAAACACAAAACTTAACGAAATTTTCAATTTTCTAAGTATAAAAAGGGCACATAATTCAGTCAAAATGCACGTCAGAGTTATCTAACTTTGCCTGCAAAGTCCCCTCATGATAGTAAGTTAGTGTACCAAGTTTGAATGCAATAGCATTGATACTTTCTAAGAAGAGTGGACCTAAACACAAAACTTAACCGGACGCCGACGCCGACGCCAAGGTGATGACAATAGCTCATATTTTATTTATTTTTTTTCAAAAAATAGATGAGCTAAAAATACAAACACCTTCACATTTTTACAATGTTATAAAAGAAGACACACGTGTTTTAAATAATAAAAAAAAGGATACACAATGTAAGTAAAATGTAGTGTTTACATTATTTTTTGTCCTCTCATCATCTAAACAAGTATCGTCATCTTGGTCCTTTTGGACTGAAGATCGATGTCACGTAATTATGTATCGTTCGTGGAAAACACACCGTAACAAACAAAGTTCATTTCTGTTTTCATCGAGATTTATTTCTGTTGAATAATTTCTAACACAACGCTTCTAATGTTCATGAAGTACAATTTTACAGCGCGGCGGCCAATTGGCCGCCACGTCAAGACAGCGTGACTGCTCTACTCGATTGTCAAACTAGGACTCTAGAATTGTCTTTCTTACAACAATGCACAGCATTTTATTCCAGGGTACATGAACATAAAATTTAGATATTTCCTATGTCATTCTTGGTTGGTTAACTGTTCTCTTACCCCGATTTTCTAAACCCACCCCTTCGAATAACCCTTGTTGATTGGATGGATCGCTTATACACCTACCACATGTCACAGCAGAAGAGTGCAATATACAATTATCACTTTGGGAACAGGAGACCTCATTTCATTAGCATACTTGATCATACAAACAGATGCTTTCTATGGACAAACCACATTGTTAATATAAAACCTAACACTTCTATAATCAATTGCGTAAACCCCGATACCCATAAGATACACATTCAATCCGAACTTGTATTTGTTATGTACATTGGGAAATTGGATATTTCAATTATTTAAATTTCATTATATACCATATCTGAATTGGGGCTTGTTATGTACGAGCCGAATTGTTAATCAAGGGCTAAAGACAAATCAACATATGTTCCCGATAAATGAACTACATTGGAGAAATGAAACCATACTTCCATAATCAATTTTTCAAACTTCATAACATACCCCATCCGAAGACATCTGTTATGTTAATTCTAAAATACCCACAACTTACAGTTACTTTACAAGATGAACTCTCAAATAGTTTGATCACTTTAAACTTCTAACTTCTGTTTACGTATAAGATAGAAATATTGATGTAAAACCTTTCAACATTTTCTTACATATCAGTAATTATAACAGTTCCTTATTAATTACTCAAACATATTATTAAAATATTTCCCTGTTATTAAATCTATCTGTACTTAAATTTCTATCATAAGAATAAACAATATGGTTATGTCACATCGACACTGTGTAACAAACCAATAAATAATGTTTATTACGCATTCTTCTATCAGTTACGTTTGAAGTTTTATGGATCAATATTTGTCATCGAGTATTTGATGAAATAATCGCCAAGATCAAATGCCTTTTAGCTATGTTTATTGATAGTTAGTATTGACATGTCTTTCAGTTTCCGCAAATGCAAAAGTTTTATGTGATAATTTCAATTGAAATGTTAAATTATTTAAATGTTTATTCTTATACTGATCTCTACGGAATTGTTATTGTGTTTATTTTGTTAGTTAAAGTACATACTAAATACATTTTGAATTAACGTATTTTAGGAATGTTTTTTTTAAGAGAAGAAATCCTAAAAAATAATTTCTTTTAAATGTATAATTATGTTTTTAATGCATATAACTGTTGTTTTTTATGATTACGTTTTTATGTTATGCAAACTAGTTTCGGATATGAGAGTATTACGTCGTTTTGCATGAAAACCATATACACCACATATCTGCTGGACAAACATGAACTGCCTATTGCAATCTATATCGAAGATAGTTGCCATGTGGTTGGTATATTGGTAATACAATACTTGAAGCGACCTTAGACCTTATTTTTTTTTAATATTTAACTTAGCATTGCGGACTCGTTATAAAGCTTCCCATGCAGGTTTGAGTCTGGCTGACGGAACCGTCCTTAGGAGCTGCTGCGTACGGTAATTTATACTATACGGCATGGTATTTTACAAGCGCGTGCTATTACCGGTAGTCGTTGATACAATTGACGCTATTTTCGACTCTAAGTTTTCGGACACCTGTATTTAGTGAATATTTTTTCGTATCTCAGTTTTCGAACACGAACAAAAATAAAAAAGAATTAAGTGTCCGAAAACATAGAGTAATTACGGTTGATATTAAATGTATGTGCACATGTATGCGTACTTAAATTCGGACAGTACGTAAAGTCGGAAACGTAAATAAAGTGTTTAGATGATCAATACTGTGGACTCATATGGTGTTAATCAATGCAATTGCCTTTTTTAACAACAAATGCCGAGTTTCAAAAAAATCAAGAGAGTATTAAAAAAATTATTTACTTGTGTCCGACTTTAAGTACTGTCCGAATTGACGTATTGCATCCGTATGTTACGACACTTGTGTGCAGTCAGTATACAATACAATAATTGTTTCAATAATGAAGGAACTGATACAGCGTAACGGTAACGATACAGCGTGTTTACATTATATTTTATTAAGAGGAATGTCAATGCCAAATAATTCACGAGATACCCCGGTACTTTAGTTGAAATTTACAACGAAACTTTTAATGGAAATTAAATGATCTCAATGTTGTACTCGCTACAAAAATTGTATTTACAAATAAATACACCCACGCCAATGTTCGCGCGCTTTTTATCAGGACAAAGAAATTCATTTATTTAATGTAGAATTTGTTACCTAAAATAGCTGCACACGACGCGTGCAAACCGTGTCAGGTGATTTACGGCTGTTGCATTACAACGGTCCTGATTGGGAGCTTATTTCATCATATCTGAAAATAGAACCATATGCCGAAATTCATTTGACACTTTCGAAAAGTTCAAACGTTTGTGTTTATGACTCTTATCGTCTATATTACCCACCCATAATTTGGTTTAAAAAATATAAATCGGGCATATATGGGATTATCGATTAACAGTCGCTCCTTTAATCATATCATTTATTGACAATGCAAACTAATTAGCAGGTGTTAACCGCGTTCACACCGTTGAAATTAATATTCATTTTCGCTTTCGTTACCGCTATTGTATTGATTTATTTAATGTTCGGCGTACAGTCTTATCATGTCTAACAGTCGTGTTATCTTGGTATTTTGACAAGTCAACACCACATCTGGACAAGATAGCATGACAACTTGACAAGTCAACACCCTTACGACAATTGATTGCACTTTGTTATCGGATTATAAGTGTACAAACACATAGTCAGCGTGTTTATTCTACGTATGTCTGTCAATAAATCGGGCTACCGCTCTTTTAGATTCATAGTAGCCCGGCGGGCGTGATCTGGAAAATTTCAGTAGCACGATGAAAATTTTTGTTAGCCCCCGGGCTCCGGGCCATGGATTTGTCGGACACTGATTTTTTATTTATTTTTATAATGTATAGTTACCTTCCGGAATAAAACGCCTCAAACAGTAGAGAGAATCACACAACATTATAAGGTGAGTATAACAAGTAATAACAGCAATGACATTACATCTGATTAATTAAGCAAGCAAATGGAAATAGGGAGCAAATAATCGCATCACTTTTGTCGGAGCGATTGGGGACTGATTGATAGAGAATACTAGGTCGATGCCGAATAAAGCGATGTTTATTTTGCGAGGCTGAGAAAATCTGAACCACGAGCCTTGGCCTTCGGCACCGACCTATTATTCGATTTATCTCATCAATTTTCTTAGTCGTCAATTGTATTTCTTTAAACATAGCATAGGAAAAAAAACTACACGGAAAATCCCAAAGTTATTTTAAGCACATTGTTTTGTTATTTTATTCGTGCCGAGCCTAATATATTTGAAAAAGATCAGGCACTAGCCTGTTTGACTGTTTATCCTACCTCTACGTCCCCGATTTTAAAGAAATAATGAAAAAAAATACTAAAAAACTGCAGCTTTAGCGGGAAGGAATATGAGTTTGTCGTTTGACGTGTTAATAATGACGTCATGAGTACGCGCACTTAATATTTGTAAAAAAAATGTTTTTTTTGCTTTTTGTGTTGCATTTTGTGTTTAAAATATATAACATCTTGGTATAATGTTTTTTTGTTTTGTTGAATCTGATTCAATTTTACTAAAAATGATTACTTTATAGTTTATTCCGAGTAATATAACCATCCTCCACACTTGACTGATATAAGAGTCCGCCGCGCGTGACAGCTATATTTCAGCATTGTCTGAGCTGCAGAGCTCACAGAGAGGGTCCAGGTGCTAGTGAAGGAGCGTGATACCCTTCGGGAGGACGTAAGCTACCCTCAATCGCAGTCTATGCGACACAATCTTATCTTCACGTCAATACCAGAGGCAACCGGAAACGTTATGGAGACGCCGGAGATGAAGGAGGTCAATCTATGCCAGCATTTGGTGAGCGCGTTCAAGCTTTCACAGGAAGTAGCTACCTCTATTAGATTCGAACGCGCTCACCGGTCTCCGGGATCGCCGACACATGGAAAGAAAAGAAACATTGTTGCTAAGTTTTCTTTCTTAAAGGATAGGGAAATGGTGAGAAAAAGGTGGAAGGAACTTGATGGCACGGCGTTCCGAGTGTTCGAACAATTCCCTTCGGAAGTCATGATGAAAAGGCGTCAACTAGTGCCGAAAATGAAGGAGGCGAGGCGGCTGGGTAAGCGGGCTTACCTGGCCTACGACAAGCTTTACATTGACGGCACCCCGGTGCGCGCGTAGGAGCACGGCGGTGGTGAAATATCTATCCTGTTGTGGAACATCAACGGACTAACTGATGTAAAGAAGTCATCTTCCAATTTTGTAAATATTTTAAGTTCTCATGATGTATGTTTTTTGTTTTGAGTCTTGGGCTAATAGTTCCAGCGATGTCAATTTAAATGGTTATGTGTCTTTTAACTTTTTCAGAAAATTTCAACACAAAAAAGCGTGTAGAAATAGTGGTGGTATTGTAATATATATGAAAGAAGAATTAGTTAATGGTATTAAAATTGTAAGAACCCATTATGATACAATTATCTGGTTGAAACTTGACCACTTATTTTTTTATATATCAGAAGATTTGTATATATGCGCAACATATATTTGGGGGCGTGAATCTCCAGTTTATAACACTTTTAATGAAGATTTGTTTGAAATTTTAGAGAATGACATAACTTATTTTTCTGAATTTGGTAAAATATTTGTTGTTGGTGATCTCAAAAGTAGAGTTGGCAATAAATTCGATTATATTGTACAAGATGTAATAAATACTGTTTATGATGACGCCGATTACTGTCCAGATAACACTTCTGCGAGGGCCTCAGTTGATATTTCAATAAATAGTCAGGGAGTAAAATTATTGGATTTATGTAAATCTACTTGTTTGAGAATTGTTAATGGAAAAGTTGGCAATAGCCGTAAGCAAACTTTTTATTCAAATAACGGTACGTCTGTAATTGATTACTTGTTGGCGAACGAATATAGCTTTTCTTGTTTATCTGATTTTACGGTTCATGATTTTAATGAATTTAGTGATCACGCCCTTTTACATTTTTCCTTATTATGTAACAATGTCTCATCTGAATACAAGTCATACACTGATCTCAATTACAAATGGGACGATGCGTTACGATGTCAATTTCGCTCAGGTATTATTTCTATGTTACCTGTATTCAATACTATTGTACAACATGTTGATTACTCAAGTAGAACTTCAATTAATGATGTTTTGAATAGATTTTCTGAAACAATCCGCAGTGTTGCGGACCCATTATTTTGTAAAACACGTGTTTATAATACTAACCTTAGTTTTAATGTAAATAATTGTATAAAGAATGCCGACTGGTTTGATAGCGAGTGCGATACTGCACGGAATATATACCACGACGCTTTACGAGTTTTTAACTCAAGTAAAACCGATATAAACAAAGAACGCTTATGTACAAGTAAGAGATTTATAAGGAATTAATCAGCAAGAAGAAAGCCAGTTGTTATAGGAAAAAAATGTTGGAGATTGAAAATTTAAGAAAACATAAACCAAGGGACTTTTGGCGATTTTTCAAATCAAAACATTGCGTCAGTAAAAATACAATATCTTTAGAAGAATTTACAACGTTTTTTGAAAACCTAAGTAGTAATATGTCTGATTTTCGTAATACTGAAGCAGAGGATTTTTGTTTAAATCATGCTTTTAACTTAGAAAATTATACATTTCCTGAACTTGACAAACCTATATCTATCGACGAAGTTAAGTATGCAATAAAACATTTAAAGCGAAATAAATCATCGAGTAGCGATTGTATTTTAAATGAATATTTTCTTGAATGCAGTGATATATTGTCTTCTCATTTATGTGATGTCTTTAACGGTATTTTTGTATCGGGCCTTTTTCCCGATAAATTGACTGAGGGGGTTATAATCCCTTTGCATAAAAAAGGTGCAGTTAATAATGTCAATAACTATAGAGGGATTACCTTAGTAAGCTGTTCCAAATTATTTACCACTATTTTAAATAAACGTATTGAAACATTTTGCAATGCAAACACTATTATTTCGGTTGCGCAGTTCGGATTTAGGAAAGGTTATTCAACTGTTGAAGCTATTTTTATACTGATGTCAATTGTTCAAAATTATTTAAATGAAAATAAACGTTTGTATGTTATATACGTCGATATGTTAAAATGTTTTGATGGTATTTACCGCAATGCATTATGGTTGAAAATGTTTAAGTCTGGTATACAAAGAAAATTACTTAGAATAGTAAAAGATATGTTAAGTCACGTGTCAAATCATGCTCATCTTGTTCAGATTATTTTAGTTATGCTGTTGGGCTGAGACAAGTGGAGGTAATGTCGCCGATTTTGTTTTCTTTATTTGTTGAAGACTTTGAACTTTACTTACAAGATAGCATTAACTCTGGTTTGAATATAGATGATATTGTGTTGATTTTACTATTATTTGCTGATGACATGGCTATTTTAGGCAAGTCACCGGCTGAAGTTCAAACACATTTAGTTATTTATACTTATATAGCAATTCTTGGGGGCTAAATGTTAACACTGCAAAAACGTAAATAATGGTATTTCGGAAGAGAGGGGGATTAAAAGAAAACAAAAAAGGGTATATAATGGTAATGTTAATGAAGTTGTTGATAACTTTAACTATCTAGGCACAGTGCTGAATTATACTGGAAGTTTTAAACTAAACCAGGAGCATTTGACTGGTTAAGCCCTTAAGGCCATGAATACATTATTGTCTAAATGCAATGAATTTGACATAAAACCGAAAATATTGTGCCAGTTGTTTGACTCTTTCGTGGGTTCTATATTAAATTATGCTTCAGAAGTATGGGGTTTCACGAAGTCCGATGAGTTAGAACGTATACATTTGAAATTTTGCAAACGCTTGTTACAAGTGTAAATAAATATATGTAATGTTGCTGTTTATGGGGAATTGGGTAGATATCCATTGTATGTAAACAGGTTTGTTAAAATTATTAAATATTGGTTTAAAGTTCTGAACAATGATAATATCATAATGCACACTGTGTACAAACAAGCATTGAGCGATCGTAATACAAAGGAAAATATGCTCGGCATAGACAGTATTTTAAACGTATCATATATCACGAATCTAACGTTGAATATTATTTTTAATACTTTTTTATTTTTAGCTGTTAAAATATCACCGTTGTTTTAATCGTTTGATTATTTTTAACAGCTGAATAAAACTATAAAAAAAATTCATCTGAATTTTGTATTATTATGAACCAAATTTATAAGTCGAAGAATTTAGTTTTACTTCAGATTTTTCATACTAGATGTACGTTTTATTTGCTTTTGTCTTTAAAAAATAATTACACACAGGTACAGACGTAAATATATTAGATATGTTTTGTATCTGTGATAATCTTACATTGCTGTTATGTTTGATACATTTATTGTATATATTATACTTGAACTGTTACTGTTTTATGCTGTTGACGAAACATTATTTCTATGCGAAGAATACTTTTTTATTAATGTGTTGTCTTAATGAACTAACTACAAACAATTAAGATATAATAATTATCAATATTATCCATAGTTCGCAAGATCTGATTCTATGCTGTAGGATGTATGGAAAAGATGAACATCTCTTTACCACAGTTCCGCTGAAAACGGGCATCTTTGGGCAGTAGATAAAATGGTGCCTTCCAAACAGAAGACATAATCTTCATGTTGCCTGTATGTGTACCATGTAATGTTAAATGAAAAAAACAATTGATCATTTTCACATATTATTTTTTAATTTTCATAAGACCTTTGAAAACATTTTTACAAATTATTACGATAATTTAGAATACAATTGTCAACAATATTTTATGTAATTATTTTTTAGAAAAAAACACTTAACATTTGACATTTGTGAAAATTAAGAGTCATGAATGATCCTTCTGTCACTTTTAAGGTATTCTAATTATTGTGATCAATTAACCTACAGTTACTCAGAGTAATGGATCACTGGACTCGTACATTAGACCGAGGAGGTGTAATTTATAATATATACTGACTTCATGAAGGCGTTCGACAATGTTTCACACAAACGCTTAATATATAAATTTGAGAAAATATGGTATTAGCCCGCAAACGTGCAACACGTCACCAGTGGCATTCCCCAGGGCTCTAAGACCTATCCCATGTGTCGTGTTTATTAATGATGTGTGGACTTAAACGTCTCATGTTCGCACCATACAATAATATACAGTGAGATATTTACCTATGCTGACTTGTTAATGATACAAGATGATATACAAAAATAAACTTTGTGGGTATAGTCGTCTATGGCTTTCATTGTTTCAGCCTCCAGGCTCACATACTTTGCCTTATATATTCATGTTCATACAACAACAACATGCCGGCAGGGACCGGTGTGATTATTTCTAAAGTAAATATATTTAGTAACGGCGCATAGAATTATTAAAGATAATGTTAATGACCTGTTGTTGTTTTTTCTCATCATATAAAGTTATAAATTGTACTGCAGCTAAAGCATTGTCAAATTTGATATATAAAACATGCATATTTTACACTGAACATGTGAGTAGCCTTTATGAATATTAACGCCCTATACACAATTAAAGGAGCATCCACTATAATTAATACACATAATTCGGTGGGCATTTGCATATAGCAATGCCTTTATCGATGTAATATGTGAATAACATGAGAACCTAAGCAGAATGACGACACAATCTCTTTTAACCATTAATTGGTATAGAAATATCTTACATTATACCCACTCATAAGTACGGTTACATATTATGTTAAATGAGGTAGTAATGTGTTAATACTCGATACAGAAACAAAAACGAATGTGATTTATATATGTATCCTTAGTTTTCGAACGGATGCAACATGCACAACCATAGTCTTTATGTATAATGATATACTATAAACATGAGCATAATACTTTAAGTCCCTTTTAAAACACTTTATTAAGGCAGTGATGCTATAAATAACAATTGTTAAAATGACAACAAGCTTTATCATGGAATGAATAGCTTATACATGTATAAACAACTATCATTGATTTGTTTTACCAAGTTTGTTGTCATGTTATCTCACCCCGTTATCCACTGGGGGCTGACGAGGTATAAGCGTAGTCCGTTTCGCTACGACGTCTGGTATATGTTTTACTACGAAAACATTGTGTAAATACACTACTTAATCAGGCGAGTTTCATCTTTTGTGGTATTTATGAATTAGAGAACGGAACAGCCAGTAATGGTAGGTACTTATTTTCAATAAGAAACTTATTACAATTGTGCGTAGTTGCAACCTTTACATTTATTTTGAGCTTAAATCGAAATATTTTGATTTGAAGCAATGCATAAGCTGGTTATTCTGTTAAAATAGCCAATTTCGGTATCTTAAATTGAATAAAACTTTATGTTCCTTTGATTCAGAGTGCATTACACATTTTTAAGTACAAAACAGGTTACGAACATTTTTTTTAATTATTCAAATGGTTTGTTTCGAAGGAAATTACAAGTCGCTTTATGTATAGGTTTCGCACAGAGTATGTATTGGTTGTGCTACGAAATACAAATATAATGTATAGGTTACTCAACGAAGTTTCTGTATCATTTTCAGGACATATCACATGCAGTTTGCAGTTACTGCAGACTGCCATTTCCCAGTGCAAAAGATGCTGTGCTTCATTGTGCGCATGAACATCCAAACGGAAAGGTGTCCTTTATGTGGGAGATGCCTTGTGACACTGCACCAGGTGTACAATACAGAAATCGCACGTTTAATATTATGGGTGGCGACATAAACAAGTATGCTGAAAATATTACATTCAATCCGGTTTCTGGCAAATTGATAATTCCGCCAAAATCTACAGTCACAGAAAGTCCTGTGCGAAAGATTTCACGAATAAACACAGCAACACAATCTGTCCATTGTCAGATTATTTATAATTATTAATATATTATTCTCATTATCTCGGAGTTGTAACGTCATAAAAAAATAGTTGGTGAAATCTGGAGAAACCCGCAGACGAAAACAGAAAAAGGAAAACCGAAAGTTAAGCCCAAGTCTCACTATTGCCGGTAGAGCCCCGGTCCATACCGGTTTGCTAACGCAGGTCGACAGGCGAGAACCGGGATGATTCTTAGATATTTTTTAAACGCGGTCGCACTATTTCCCGGTGCCTCCGGTTGAAGCCGGTCAACAGCCCGACAGAGTCCCGGTCAACCCCGGACTGGTTTATCCCGGTGAAGCCCCGGCAGAGCTCCGGTTGGCGCCGGTAATGCCCCGGTTGATCCCCCGGTGAAAGCCGGCAGCGTTCCGGCAGAGCCACGGTATACCGTCACTAAGTCGGCACTCAACGGGACTATACAGGAATCATACACCTACAGAGCTTCGGCAACGCCCCGGTTTAACCACGGACAACCGGGACTCCACCGGGAAAGTATTAAAATGTTTAATACCTCCGGTATGAACCGGGAGTCACCGGTAAGGACCGGCAACGACCGGCTTGGCACTGGAACAACCGGGACTGCACCGGGAACAACCGGGACGGCACCGTCAGAGCGCCGGTTTACTTATGTATCGTAGCTATACCGGGACTGTGTCGGCATTCACCATGCTCGCCGTAGCTCTGCCGGGGTCTGTTTGGGCCCCGGTGGAGCTACGGTGCCGTCCCGGTTATTCCCGGTGCAGTCCCGGTTGTTTCCAATGCCACGCCGGTCGTTCCCGGTGACTCCCGGTTCATCCCGGAGGTATTAAACATTTTAATACTTTACCGGTGGAGCCCCGGTTGTCCCCGGTCGTCCACAGTTCATCCCGGTGGAGCATCGGTATCCCGGTAGGGCCCCGGTTCATCAAGGTAGATACCTGATCACGCACCGGGGCTCCGCCGGCATCATAGTGAGACTTGGCTTTAACCGCTTTGTAACACGAGGTAAATTTACCGGCCGTCGTGTACGCAGTAAACAATAACCTGTGACAGAAACCCACGGCCACACCTTTATAACAATACATTGATTAAGCAATTGCGGATTTGTGCCATTGGGGTCCTACTTTCCACACCTTACGGCTGTTACATGTGTTGATTTTACAATTAAAATCATGCATACTTACATGAAATTCATCTCAAAATTAGTTGGCGATAACAGATTTTCAAGAAAATCGCTTTGATATATACAATGTAAAAATCAAAATCCGTATGAGATAAAGAAGGATAGAAGTTGGGACATGGGATTTACTTTGACATAAGTTGTGTTTCGAGATTAGCGAGTTGGACATAACGAGGATCGAACGAATGTTATTTGATAAAGAATACCGACTGCTAAAAACCTATCGTCGGTCTCTGTCCAAAAGAACGTATAAGGCATTGTCACAAGGTGAAGATGCGTAATTTTTATTAAGACCGACGCCATTAGGTTCTCGACTCTCAACTGTCGTCTTATATATGGATTTTCGATTTTGATCGTTTCGTTTGGTTAGTCATGAATTTAATAATACGATAATAATGTGCATTACCATGTCGACTGTGCGCTTCGGGTCATCTTTTGTCGTTGTTACTACCTCTTCCGAAAAGGAAACATCCAGCCACTCCATGACTCTGAATTTTTTTTCTCTCTTTATTTCGCCTTTGAGAGATAACCAAAACGTCTTCTGTGAGAAGCGCATACACGCTAAAGCTTTGTCGTAGCGAGGCATATACGTATACTGTCAGAGACACGAACATGCATACTAATACTATTTAGCCTTTATTTCTGATAACTGGATCACCCTACACATTTATAAACACACCAATGGCTTAACGATATATACATCATTATGGAAATTGTAAAATTGTTTCAATTAAACACAGTTGTAAACCTTAATTGCATTTTTTTAAAGTGAAACTTGACTACGGTTTGAAAAAATCAGCGGTATATTTAATGTTTAACCGCATAAACCAGACATATGTTGAATCATAATTTGATGTAACAGATCTCTGAAATGTCATTGTGCTTAAATTCAGAGCTTTGTTATTACAAAAGCATTATCTTACCTGTTTTAAACACAAATTTTCACATATCCGTTCTTCGATGTCATATGTATTTACAAAATGTTTTCGTAGTAAAACATATACCCGACGTCGTAGCGAAACGGACTACGCTTATACCTCGTCAGCCCCCAGTGTTATCAGCCCGTATTTGACATACTAATACTTTTGGATTGTTTGCTGGGAACCAAACACATCAACTCTTTCAGCGCTTGTGTATTTCGGCCATTTATTGTGTTTTTAATGTATAATTTGTACCGGTGAAATGTCAGGTAATAATTTATTTTTCATCTTCCTTCATATCAGGTGAACGAGTTTAAAGTGAAGGGTAAATTGCTCGATTGCCTAAATGAACTTAGTTGAAAACGAAACTACACACAAAACGTAGAGGACTATAAGGACTTTTCCCGTAGTCAAACCGGTCCCAGATTAAATTGGCTAAAATGATAAAACAGTCAATAATTAGTAAAGTTTTAATCATCCGCAACTCTTTAAATACAGTTTCATTCTCATTAATTAAATTAAGTACACATTTAATAAAAAAGCATTTTTGTTATGCTGTACAAAATGGATATCTCATTTTAATAATTACCATAATTAAAAAGAAATTTATTTTATCTATGCCACTTAGAATATATACGGTGGTTACAAGGTAGAAATCTGTCTTTTTGCGCTTTAAAACTTAAAAATAATCGCGTTTGTCGAAATGGACGTATAAGTATAGAAATCCTACTTTCGGTTTTAAAAGCGGTACCGTTTGAAAAATAATTAATTACTTGCTGACTAGGTTATAGATTTAATTTTATCTTTGCCAATTAGAATATATCTGGTGGTTACAAAGTAGAAATCCGTCTTATTTACTCTTTAAAACTTAAAAATAATCGCGTTTGTCGAAATGGACGTATACGTATAGAAATCCTACTTTCGGTTTTAAAAGCGGTACCGTTTGAAAAATAATAAATTACTTGCTAACTAGGCTATAGATTTTATGACAATTTAGTACACTTTCAAATTGCATCTATATGTATTGATTAACATGTATTTCATTTCAAGGTGTGTGGCTTTAAATCGTGACATGCAACTATTTTTCTAAAGATGGACACAAATATTTTGTAATAGTATTGGGGATTTAAAGAAAATATTTTGAGAAATTAACATATAAACTTTATATCAATCTAGAAAAATGTTGACTTACAAATGTTTATTTCCTCATGAAGCGCATTGAAAACTGATGGTACTACATTTTATATAATTATTTTAGTTCACAAAACGTTTTTTTCTTTTTTTAGTAGTAGGAGTAGTAGTTAATTGATAATTTCCTTTGTTTTAATGACAATATGACTTCTCATATGGCATTTATATTTAAACCAGATAGACATTGTATGCAAAAAAAGTTGAAAAAAGCAAACAATGAAACTCCAGAGACTATAACAGGAGAGAAATCCGTGTGCTTATCCACTACTTGTATAACAGAACACAAACTATAAACAGAACATGAGATGATCGCCTTGTAACGGTCAATACAAAGACGGTTTGATGGCTCGTTGAAACTCAGAATAAATCGCAAACGAAATGCGCGTTTAACCAACTTTACATAGTCCGATTGAAAATAAAATCATGAATTCCACGTGAATCGAATGTTATTTATTTTAGTGTCGAAGTGTCGTTATTATCGGAAATCTATTAAAACTATAAGAGTGCGTTTTTTATAATAATTTTATTTAATTACAACGGAATATGGTCCATCTGTAAAAGCTATGTAATTATCAAGCTAGCGATACCGAATTTGTCAAACAATCTAGGTCTTAGAAAGATCGTTAATATATGTTCCATCTAAGTAACAAAATAACTGCTGTTAACATTTTCAAAAAATGTCAATATGTACTTTGATGAAGTTAAAATACAAAACATTCTTTCCAACATACCGGGGTAAGACAAACGATTTCTACACAATACGTATTTTGATGACTATAAACATGAAAGATTAAAAAAAAAATAACAACAACAACAACTTACTCGTGTTTTCATTTTATTAAAACAGAAGTAGTTAAAAGAATGTATACCTTAAGTGAGTTTTGCCTTAAGCAGTACGTGGGTTATAATATAAACAGTAACTAACCATGTGACAATACCACATCTAGCCTTGAACATTTGGCTATTGCTATAAGAACACTCATTTTTTTATCGGTTAACTTTATTTTACGAAATATTTTGCGAAATATTCGTTGATTTTGATTCAATACATGCAACACAACATTAAAGGTTAAGACAAGTTTAAGTTGAATTTTTGTCTTTAAACTGCGCAGCACACTTCCAAATGCATTCTTAAGAATCACCACAGTGGAGCAGTGCTTTTGTTTTTTGCTAATTCAAAACCTTATTTAACAATTTTGACGGTTAAGATTTGTTGTCTCGATAATGATTCATTAGTTTTATTATTTTCTTTTTTAACACCGAAAATGCCTTTTTGTATATAAACACAGATTTTATGTATCCCGCCGTTTTGTGAACTATAAAACAATTATTGGTTACGAAGTAACGAAATGAACCTCACATATATAGAACATTCGGGCTTGCTTTTATTTCGAAAACGTGTATTATTTATTTTTCACACTGTTTTTCAAGTTCAATTAAACATTTGCCTTATTGTGCTTATTAATTTATTCTTTTTCATGCATATATCAATATTTTGTTTTTTATTTCTTTCATACAATATATCGTACAGTGTAAATCCAGTTGTTCGAAAC
The DNA here is from genome assembly GCF_020536995.1 of Dreissena polymorpha. Taxonomy (NCBI): domain Eukaryota; kingdom Metazoa; phylum Mollusca; class Bivalvia; order Myida; family Dreissenidae; genus Dreissena; species Dreissena polymorpha. The sequence continues at coordinate 135,685,276 of NC_068357.1, read as the reverse complement.
AAGCAATTTATGAAATGTTGAACAAGTTTAAGAGAATTAGAGATATCATTTTTAAGGGATGTTAAGCAAGCATACTTTGTTGTTAGTCTTTAACATTATGTTTTCTTTATTGTTTATCAAAATCAAGACACTACCGAAGTGACGGAGGTATCGATTGATGCTGTGCAGAATGCGTCTGATGATGTCGATATATACTGCGAACCGTGTTATACGGATAGAAAAAGCACTGTAGCTAAAGGGTTTTGCGTACAGTGTGAGGAATATATTTGCGATACATGTATTAAACATCATAGAAAGTTTTCGATGTCTCGTTTGCACACAGTTCTTGATCAATCCCAAATGCCGACGAACTACAAGAAACAAGAACCACAAGCTGCGGAATGCATTGAGCCTTGTATCAAACATCGGAAGGAAATCATTAAGTTTTTTTGTAAACCTCATAAAGTTCTTGGTTGTTCTGTTTGTATAATGCTTGAACATCGAACATGTGATGTCGAATATATTCCAGAAGTATCTATAAACTTCCGTTACGCCAACGAGTATATCGCAACAAAGAAAGAGTTAACAGATTTGATCAGGAATGTTGAAGCGAAGGTCCAGAAATCGTGCAGTAAGCTGGATTATGTTCACGAAATGTTAACGTTAGAAATCGAAGAAATAAAATCTTTTCGTTTGGAAGTAATTTTATTTTTAGAAACCAAAGAAAGAGAATTATTGGACAACATCCATTCACTTAGACAAAAGAACATGAACATAATTAACAAGGTTAAATCAGAGGCAGAACAAATCGGAGAACGCCTGCTTGAAATGAATGGGTCACTGGATGATGAAGATGCTAACGATGTTCAGCTGTACATGGCGGCAAAAGATATTAAATCACAGTTTGATGATCTGAGAAACCTAGTCGCTAATGTCGGAAGCACTGCAAGCTTCAGTGAATTTTGTTTCAAGAAGGACGCAGCAACGGCATCTATTTTACAGTCAACCGTTGCCTTTGGAAGAATTGAGGCTAATGACCTGAGTATTTGGCACCAGTCCCATCCGAAAGGTACGCTCTAAAAAGCTTTACCCATTATAACGTTCAAACATGTTTAACAAGCACCCGATTTGTTAATGCCTAAAATGGAAGAAAAATTATGTAGAATACAGAAACCTTCAAAACTAACGCCTTTTTACTATTGCAAAATTCGTTGTAAAAAAGTGTTACATACACCATTTTTTTACATTTCAATTTGAAGGTATAAAACTTCGCGTAATAGCTGGATTAGTATGGTTAATTTTCCTCTATCATTCAGTCCATAGCATTACGACTTTCCATTTTCGCATGTATGACTTTGTAAAAGAACCTCCACATCTACGTATTATACCGTTTGATTATAAGGAAAATTATAACAACGACGAATAGCTTATATGTTATCTGATATTATCTAAAGTATTGGCTATAATTTTTATATAACTTTATAGTTAGTATGATTAGTATTGTTAAATTTATTATTATCATTTTTATCGTAATTTATGTTTGTTCTTGTTGTCAGAGTGTCTACTCACTGCTAGTATAAACCTGGGAACTACATACACTGGCATGGTCTATATGTTGCCGGCGACATCTTTTGTTGGTACTCTGGTTTTCCACCAAAAGGGGCTTGTTGAAAACGGTATTTTTTTATCTCGTATTTAAAACTTCGAACTGCATATACGACGCTCAAATATTTGCAATATTCAAATTTTAAATATTACACATACTTATTGTAAAATCGACTTAAAACATTAGTTAAAGCGATATAACAATGAAACTGCTTCTGACATTATCCAAGTGCGGGATTTTTATGCCCCCGAAGGAGGGCATATAGTGATCGCACTGTCTCTCTGTCCGTCCGTCCGTCTGTCTGTCCGTCACACTTTGCGTTAAAGTTTCGACAAATGCTCATAATTTCTATGTCGCTTCAGATGTAACCTTCATATTTGGTATGCATGTGTATATGGACAAGGCCTTTCCATACGCTATCACATTTTGACCCCTTTGACATTGACCTTGAAATATAGGGTCCGCGTTTAGGTGTCGAAATCTGCGTTTATGTTTCGAAAAATGCTCATAACTTCTATGTCCCTTAAGATATAACCTTCATATTTGGTATGCATGTGTATATGGACAAGGCCTTTATATACGCACACACATTTGACCCCCTTGACCTTGAACTTAGGGTCCGCGTTTAGGTTTTGAAATCTGCGTTTAGGTTTCGAAAAATTCTCATAACTTCTATCAAAGCATTTATCGGGGGCATATGTCATCATATGGAGACAGCTCTTGTTATTCATGTGAATGTTGCGTAGAACTGTACATGTTTGCTAGAAACGGAATTAAGCAAGTTCCACAATACACACAGAGTATGGCTCTTGAGTAGTAATAAGTTTTTAAAATACTATTGATGATAAAATACTTATTTTTAACATAAGCTATATTTCTACTCCAAACCATTTAGACAAATAGAAATGTATGAAGTGAATAAAATCGCTTATGTATACACTGTATTAAATTGGACGACCATAAGTTAATAAAATAACTAAAAATGGCTTTGTGCAAAGTATTATTGTGTTTGGTATAAGGTCAGGACCCTCGTTTGGCCGTTTTTGGGGCCGAAATTAGGCCCTATTCCCCCCTTAAAATAGTATACTTTTCCCCCCATAATTCAGCTGAAAATTCCCCCCTCCAAAAAAAAAACATTTTTTTTTTACTTTTATACCTATGTTGCCAGCTGGTATCGTGCTATAAACCTTTAATTAAATGTATATTTATGTAAATTACATTAAAATAGAGCAATATTAAGTGTTGAATGATTGGTGAGAAGATCTTGTAAAATTCCCCTTTTCGCCCAAAACGATGTGAAATTCCCTCCTCTAAGGGCCCCGGCCCCAATCCCCCAAAGTGTAGCAAGGCCCCTGGAGGTATTGATGAGCCGATTGTTAACTGTTGTTACAGTTCCAGCAAGTTTACTGCTTCAGCCTGATGAACAAACAGTTGAAGCGTTTGGGTTTAATGCCGAAGATAAATACTCAAAATTGTCGGAGGAAAACAAGTGTAAATGGTATTACTTTAAACGGTTTTGGATGCAGATTAATGAGAACAAGGTATTATTTCGTTTTAAATTTCGTGTACATTAACTGCTTATTTTAAAGAGACTTATTTACATATGTTGAAGGTGTGTTTGGTATGCCATTAAACGCTTTTATTTACAATTTTAAACATAAAATAAAAATGTTAAATGTAAAAACATGTTAATGGAATACAGAGGTCAACAGAAAGACACAATTTAATCCGTACGGATTTTAATTTGGAAAAAGATGCATTCATCAGTTACAATATCTACATTTTAACCTGTAAGTTTATTGAAGTAATGCATTACCTTTATAGAAAAAAAACCGGCATATCCCACTTGCATTTGCATTATACAAATACTCGATATTATCCACATCGACATGCATCAATTCGTCCGTATTGTTTTCATTATATCTACTGTTAACCTTCTACTGTCATATTGATTTTTATTGTGAAATAATCAATAGCAACCAAATGAATTGCATTTCATTTCGAGAAAGCAAGAATAACAGTATGCATTGATTTGCAGTGTCTATCTTTAGACACAATGATAAGAGATGAGAGAGAGAAGGGACTGAAAGCTTCGGCTGTGATTTCATCACTTCTTAAAAACGTTCTTGAGGAATTCTTTATATCGCCTGCGATAAGCAAAGCAGGTTTGACGCCGACGGATATGCACTTGATTTTAACAGTGCCTGGTACTTGGAATAACGATGCAAAAACGCTGATGAAACGTGCAGTCCGACTGGTAAATATATTGTTTAAAGGGGCTGTCCAACAGATAAAGCGTCGTATCGACGCGATTCGATATTTTGGGAAACTACGAGGATTGCTTATATAGCTAAACAATACATCTGCTCTGAATATGAGCGTGGATGGTCGAGTGGTCTAGGCGGGAGGCTTTTTACTCCAGGAACCCAGGGGTCAGTGGTTCGAGCCCTGTTTAGGGTTACTTTTTTCCTTTTTTTTAAATTGTATTATTGTTTTTTTACTGGAGATTTTAAGTTCAAATGTTTTAATTTATGAATATAAAGCATTTAAAGCATTTAATTAGAAGCTTCAATACATGAAAAAACCTGTTGGACGGCCCCTTTAAAGATGTGTTTTCCTTTAAAAACATACCTTTACATAAACATGCTTTTATTTTTGCGTCTAGTCGACCGAATTACATTTTACTTAAGAATGTGTTTAATACCACTCATAAACAAGTCATCCAATGAATTTAAATTGTCTTTAAAATAAACATGTTCATCCACTCAGAACTATATGCATGACATATTTTCGCCAGACATTATTTAAATTTAATGAAGAAAAAATATTCATGAACAGTGTATTTCATTGAAATTATATCTTATAACAATATTTATTCACTTTATAGTGTGTTGTAAGTTTTCTAGAGTCTCAAACTTTTGTTATGTTTTCGTTAAAGACTGGTGTAAACCTGGGAAACTTGAGCGTAGTTAGCGAAACCGATGCGGCATCCGTCTTTTGTTTACGTGGTGACATTTTCCAAGAGGATATTCCCAAGCCAAACACACGTTACATTCTTTGTGATTTAAAAGGTAAGAGTTAAGTTTCAGTGAAAATAATGGAAAATCATTACATGACTCCAGTTTCATTCGTTTCAAGAGTATACTTCTACTATGAAGTAAATTATATACGTTTTATTTCGTTTTCTAGACGAAAGATTGGACCTTACTTTGCACGAGGTGGACAACAAGAGGAAAATCAAGCATTTGGTTACTGAGCATGATTGTTCACTTGGCCTATCTATTGTTAATGATGCTATCGAAAAATTTATCAATTCCCTGGCTGGTACGTGAATTTATATTTTCTAATATGTTTGTTTAACTATAAAAAACGGTTTGCCAGTTTATAGTCTATTTGAATTTCTTTAAATTGTCGCCAGCCTATCATGTGATTACTAAGCTCCGTCGATATTTATCTTGATCCTTTACCTTAATTAGCCTTTAATAATTAAATACTTAACAGGAACTTCTCAGATTGCAGACATGTTCCTTTTATTCCTACAAATAGAGCATTCAAAAAGTAATGAGTGGAAATACATTACATAAACATTCTGGCTTTTCGTTGGTAAGATTTTGCAATGAGGACATCTTCATAATACGTAATTATTGCAAATTATGTGTTAAGGACTCGTCTGTCAATCGGTTGACCACTTTTGTTTCTGTTTAGTCAAACCGTTCTCAGCCTAATAACACCCACACTGCATGCGATTTTTTCTAACCTGTTTATACGGAAATTCTGTTTTAGGTTGTGATGTTATGACATGCCTAAGAATGGAGCATTCCGAAGATTATCGGAGTTTAATGGAAGATTTTGTGGAGACTCTTAGGCATGTTAATCTTGCATCGAGTAAATTATCGATCCGCATATCAGAATCGTTACTCAGAACCGTCGAAAAAATGACATCAAGATCTTTTCAGGATCAAATTCAATTGTCCTTGATCAATAAGGGGGTGAAACTGTTAAGCTGCTACAAATTACGGATCGACAAACTTGTGTACGATTCACTTTTTGATGCATTTATAAAGGGTACAGCTGCTCGGATACGGACATTTATAACAAAGCATGATCATAGGATTAATCAAATACTGGTGGTAAGTCAATTCGTTATACCTGAACCACTACAAGAAGGGGTTAGAACAGCTTTGTCAGACCTGAAAGTTGTAATCCCAACCGAGCATTCACATGCAGTTCTCCATGGTGCCACCATGTGGGGTCAACAGGCGCTTTGATTCGCAATATAATTTGGTGTTAAGTTTTTGGAGTATATGGTTACACTGTCGTGATTATTAACGCATGATGTATTTTGGTTATTTTCTTGTTATGTAGGGGTAGGATGAAGTACTAATTAACAACAAAATAACAGCTTTTTAGTATGTTGTCTTAAGTACGATTGTTTGATCCGAGTTTGAATATAACTGTACTATTATATTGTTATCAGGAAAATGTACCTTTCTTACATTTGTTTATGAATATCTAAAGTTTATAAAAGAACATTTACATAATTTCTTTGACATTTAGCGATTTTTTCACATTTTTTCTCATTTATTAATGCACTCTTATGAAGTCATCAATCGCACAAAGTATAAATGTACAAACATGAGTGGTTTTACATTTTCATATAAAGTACCAACTCTCTTAACCTCACACATGCACACACATATTAAAAAACACATACATAAACTTGCACACATATACAGACAAGAAAAAATAACATATGACAGTAAATAACACAATTCAAAAAGATAATAACATCGAAGTAGAATTTAACATTTCTCTTGTGATAAGTATACCTCCTTTCTCACATATGTTCATAATGCACTCACAATTACACACACATACACACGCACACACACCTCGCACACTCTCACACACTCAACATGTATTTTACGACATGTTTAACAGTTTGTATTATGGATAAATATAACAGTAGTAATTTCTTTCATGCTGTGTTTCTGTAATTTACAATTAAAAATACAGTTGATAAAGAACAACACGAAAAGGCGAACAAATAAGACAACGATATTTTAGTAATTTTTATGAGCATTGTTATATAAAAACTGTATATGAATATTAAGTTCTATTTAAAAAATATTGATCGATGTGGATCCATTTTTGTTTGTGTGTTCCAATTTTGTTTTTAAAAAGGTCAATTTCTTCTTCTGTCTGTATCCTTAACTTCAAATAATTTAAGAATATGTTAAATTTTGAAATACATTTCTTTATTTTCATATTGGATATGAATACTTTCATCGAAATGATAATAAAATTGAGAACTTCACTGTGTAATTTTATTTCTGTATTTCCAAGGAAAGCAGATGTTTTATTTATTTCAATGTCAATTTTCACTTGTTTAAGGAACGTTTGCAGTTCTGTCCAAAGAATTTGGCCATATGAACATTCCCAAAACAAATGATCGATTGTTTCAACGCTTTCTTGACAAAAATCACACAGGCTGCTATTTTTTAGTTTACATTTCATAAGAAACTTATTTGTTGGAATGATTCTGCTGTTTTGTACTGTTTGTCAATCGGTCACTTGCCTTAAATAATGGACCAATTAATTGTTTTAATGAAAATTCAATACTGCTCCAGCAGCTGGAGTTTTACTTCTTTATATTGATAAGAATCTGAATTAAAAGTTACGTAAGTAAGTATCTATTGTTGACTTAAATGGAAGTGTATATATTGTTCTCCAGTTGAGGTTTTCATTTAAATTAAGGCATGAATTCCATTTCCTTTCTATACTGTTGTCGATATTACTTTGTGATTGTAATTGTATATTGTAGAGAGTTTTGTTAACCTGTTTTGAGTTTTCAATTATATCAACAAAAGTTGTCTCTGATATAGTTAATGCATTAATTCCTTGCGTATACAATATTGATTTATATTATTTTGGTATAGCAGAAATTAGTGAGTAGAAGTTTAAAAATTCATGAGAGTCAATGTTGTATAAATATTTTAATTCATCAAATGTATAATAATGTATAATAAGTATCTTTTCGATAGTTGTACAACTGACCGATAGTTTTTATACAATTGTTATACCAGTTTGTAAAAAAGAAAGAATTGTTATTTACCTTTATGCATTTATTATTCCATATTACATGTTTACATATGGGAGAACTTTTTGAAACCTTATATTGGTTCTTAATACTTTGCCAGGATGTAAGTACATCTTTTAAGAACACATTATTTTTACTTACATTTTGTATTATAGAATCATCTCGATTGCTTTCAAATATAAGACAGTTATCGAATTTGTTTAGTTTTTTTCCAATAGAATTTTCCATTTACCTTTATTATTTTTATCCTGATAAAGTTTTACCCAGCTCGCTTTAATGGCATTTAGAAAACAATCAATATCCGTTAGTTTAATGCCACCATTTTTATAATTTTGTGTCAGTTTCCTTTTAATTTTGTCTGGCTTATTGTCCAATATGAATTCAAATATTGCTGTTTTTAATCCTTCTATTACTTTTTTAGTTGGGTTAGGGAGAACAGAAAAGGGATAAATTAATTTTGGTAGCGCAAACGTTTTTATTACTGTGACCTTTACCATAAGAGTGAGTTTCCTATGTTGCCATTGTTTTAAACAGCATTCAAATTCTTTAATTTTGGCATTAAATTGTGTATGTTTAATTTTTTAATAATGAATTTGTTTTCTGTGCTGTATTTGATGTTTGAGTTTTTTAGTGATCCGATTCTCATGACTGTAGATTTTGATGCGTTGAGGTTTAGTCCTGATATTTTTCTGAAATTTTTAAGAGTTTGAACTAATATTTCAAATGAATTAGGCGAACCATCATTAAAAATCATCTGCAAAGAAGGTCTGTTTTATTTCGGCCACATGTATCTTTATCCCTTTAAAATTATTGTTTTTATTTATGTAGTTTGACAGTAATTCTAAACATATAATATCACTTGACGAACACCTTTTTCTATTTTAAAATTCCTAGAAAGATGGTCATTATTAATAATGACACTATTTATATCATTATAAAATACCTTAATCCACTGAAAATGTGTGGCCCGAAATTTAGGTGATTAAGACATTTTATTATAAAGAGATGGTTCAAACTATCTAATGCCTTCTCAAAGTCTGCAAAAAATAGAAGTCCAGGTTTATTATGATTCTCTAGATATTCAATAACATCGAATATTAACCTAACGTTTTCACCAATAAATCTGTTTTTCATGAAACCTGTTTGATCAAAACTTGTTATAAGTGGTAGAACCTTTTTTATACGGTTTGCAATTGCTTTAATTGCGATTTTGTAATCTATATTCAACAAACTTATTGGTCGCCAATTTGAAATATAATCAAGGTTTTTATCTTATTTAGGAATAAGAGTTATAATACATTGTTTTTGTAAGGCAGTAAGTTCACCATGTTCAAAAGAGTAATTTATTGATTTAATGTAGTGTTCTTTCAAGGTGGACCAAAATATTTAATAGAATTCAACGGTCAGTCCGTAAGAGCCTGGACTTTTATTGTAAGCCATTTCTAATAAAGCACATCCACACTCATAATCATTTAATTTTCCTTCACATTGAGATTTATGTTCTTCACTGAGTTTAGTTATTGGCACCTGAAAGAAATCAGAATTGTCGTCTCGTTCATTTGTGTTTTTTTTGTTAAGTGATTCATAATAAGCTGCTTCTGCTTCTAGTATTTCATCTTTTTCTTTTAATTTTTTTTCATTAACAATTAATTTATGAATCGTTTTTTTTTCTCAGCTTTCCTTTTTTCTAAGTTGACAAAATATTTAGATTTTTTTTCATTTCCTTCTATTTTTATAGCTTGCGATCTTAAAATATATCCATTAACTTTTTTTTTTATAAAGTTGTTCAATTCTTCTTTTTTTGTTTTGATTGTTTGTTTTATTTCATCAGTCAAGTCGGAAAAGTTAAATTTCATTAAATCCTCTTCTAAATGTTTGATTTCTGAACTTAATATTTCTTCGTTCTTTTTTGTTGTTTTATTCTTTGATGAACAATAGCTTATTGTTTCATTGCGAATATTACTTTTTATAAGCTCCCACATTGTATTTGGATTACAATTTTCGTTTAAGGATGTTATGTCATCTATACATTTTTTTATTCTGTTTTGATATTCAGTGTCTAAAAGGATTGAATTGTTAATTTTGAAATAACCAGAACCTTTTCCTAATAATAAGTTGCCTACACTTAATTGTACAAGAGAATGATCTGTTTTAAACGAAGGTTTACTATTACATTTTGATATTATGTTACATAGGTTTTTAGATATTAAGAAAAAGTCAAGTCTACACAAAATGCGTGATTTACAATCAGATTGCCAATTGACCTGTCTTTTTTCTGGATGCTTAATTCTCCAGATGTCACATAGATCATAAGTGTCAATCAAATCGTTTAATATTTCCTGCATTGTAAATGTGTTCTAAAATTGCCATTCTTTTTGTCCAGTTCTGCATCTAAAACAGTGTTGAAGTCTCCGCCTATGATACAGTTTTTATCGCTGTTCGAAAACAAGTATTCGTTTAATTTTTTTAAAATGTATAAATCATCTTTATTTGGCCCGAAAATATTTATAAGGGTGATTGTTATATTTAGAATTGTGATATATGCAGTAATTAATCGTCCGATTATGATTTCATTGAAATTTGAAATTTGATAGTTCTAGATCACTATTTGGGTGTAGAAATATTCCTACACTTTCGCTGTTGGTTTTGCTGCCACATGTTGGGAATTTAGCGCGTCGTCGTGTGACGCCGCCGTTGGCGCGCCGTTGTGTGACGCCGCCGAAAAACGTCATATACATGCACGTCATCTTGTTATTGTTGTTTCGGTTGATATATAGTTATGATTGAGAAAGGACGACATTAAAACGTAAAACACAACGCTATTCTTATTTATTCAATTCAAGTAGACATTTTGGTGCCGTGACTAAAAACTAAGGATGTCGTCAACAAAAACAGATAAGTTAAAGGGGCAGAGACTAGGAAATCAGAAAGTAATCGAGCGATTACTCGAAAGATTAGACGAAAATGACAAATTGCAGTTTGAACCAACCATCGTTGAAATAGAGAACCAGTTGGAGATAATACGAGGTTTAAATGAGGAAATAATCGCACTATCAGACGCGGAATCGACCCCAGACGAGCTGTTGGACTCGCAGATGTACGTTTTTGACATGGAAGCGAAGCTTCGGAGATACCGTCAAAATCTGCGTGATCACCCATCTTCAAGTAGTACAGCCGTCCATGATAGTAGTCTGTCGATGTCCGTTCTGCAGCCAACCGAGCCATCCAATACACGCTATCGAAGCGTAGATGAAGAACCACACGCGCCTCTGCAGTTACCTACCCTACCGACATCATCCGAAAACGTGAATCGGTCGTCGCTTTCGGCCTTTCATCAACCCCGTCAAGTCTCTACCACCATCGCTGACACCAACGTAATGCAACCAGTCCAGCAGAACGTTAAGCACCCAACATCCGGTGACACAAACACGCATAACAAACCATCGCCCAGTGAAAGTTCAAATCGATCTGGAGCCGCACATAGCAAGTCTAGGGGAAGGAATAAGGAGCAGGACGCTCGTTCGACGCCTCAAAATTTGTCAGAGGCTATGGGCGGGTCCGGCAAGCCTGAAAAGTCTACCAGAGAAAGTCAAAGCAATATTGAAACGGTCGAGTCATGCAAAACTTTACAACGAGATGCAGAGAGCGAACCTGTCGCCATACTTAAGGCGTCGAGCAGATCTGTGGGATTAAGCGGTGTTCCTCGAACACCAAGTAAGTTTTCGGCCGACTATCCCAAGGATTCCGGGCTAAGTTTAAGCCGCACTAGGAATGGCTCCTATACGACGTCAGATGGCATTCCCCAGGAGCACGGGGTTAGTTTGAACAACATTCCCAAACCGTCGGTGAGTTCAAACCGCACCCCCGATGGACCCATCGTGAGTTCGAATAAAACTCCCCAGAATCCTGGGATACTCTCTGATCACTTCCAGCGAGAGATCAAGAAACTGTCCAATTACTGGAGCCGACAGAGCCCACTAGCGGAGAGATCGCCGCGACTGCGGAGCAACCGGAAGTCACTTTTTAACATTAAAGAGGGCCTGGGAAAATCATCGCAATCAACAGCAGTTCGAAAAAGAATCAGAAGTCACGACTGCCCGGAGCAGACAGGCAATTTGACATCGGAGAATCTTCCGGAATCTCCATTTCCGTCTACGATTTCGGATTCAAAATCGCCATCCAGTCGGAAATGGCCGGAAACCAACCATTCAGAAGATCAGACGACATCGGAAGCGCTCACTGCAAGCGTCGTTCCAAAGAGTGCATGCACTGACGTCATTCAAACACCGAGCAAAACACATAGACGCCAAAACGGCAAAAGCTCAATAAATGACAATATTATTTCATGTAAAAAAGGAAACACTTGTATGCAATTCGAAACATCAGCGCATCTACCCCACGGAAGAAGACTGACTGAACTTCCATACAGTGACGCTAAAGCCGTTGGTGATAGTTTATTCCCCAACGTTACACGTCGTGATAACACACAACGCACACACAACGCGCACAGGCTCGCGTGCGTCTTATCGAACAGTACCGTCACCGATGGACTCACGAATATCTGACGTCACTGAAGGAATTCCAGACGAAAGGCGGCAACAATCATCAGACGATACGTTTGGGCGACGTTGTTATCGCGCAGGACGACTTCAAACCGCGACTTCAGTGGACTCTGGCTGTGGTAGACGAGCTTCTCACCGGAAATGATGGGCTGACGAGGGCCGCGCGCCTCGGTACATCAGGTGGAATCACCACGAGACCTATCGTCAAATTATACCCGCTAGAAGTACACTGTGACGACAACTGACTTTAATTGTGTGCAATCAAGTGTTAAACTCTTTCTGGTGTCATTGACATTTGAAGTTTCAAAAACATCAGTAGATTTAATTATTTTATTTTAATAAGCATATTTTGTAAGTGTATATTAACATTTCGCGGCCCGGAGAATGTTGGGAATTTAGCGCGCCGTTGTGTGACGCCGCCGTTGGCGCGCCGTTGTGTGACGCCGCCGAATAACGTCATATACATGCACGTCATCTTGTTATTTTTTGTTTCGGTTGATATATAGTTATGATTGAGAAAGGACGACATTAAAACGTAAAACACAACGCTATACTTATTTATTCAATTCAAGTAGACACCACTATAAAAAAAATCGACCAGGCCAGTCATGCTACCACGGCTCAATATTTTGTTCTGTTAAATGTGTCTCTTGTAACATAAAAATCGAGTAATTTAGACCTCGAAGCCATTTAAATACTTGGTTTCTTTCCTCTTTGTTTCCTAAACCTCTATCATTTAATGTAAATATTGCCGTTTCCATTTGCTCCTTAAAAAGCCCATTTTAGTCAATAGTTTCATTTGATTTTGTTCGTGAGCCGTTATTTACTGCAATGCTACGCAGAATCTTAACAAGGTAGGTAATGTCATATATATTTTTTATAGTGTTATTTAATTTGTATTTGAAAACAATGCATGATTTCTTTTTATATGTTGTTTAAAATTTGTAGTTTTTTGTTCAGGGCGAAAAGAAATGACGAAATTTAGACAAAATCTACATGGTAATGCATCAACAAGAATGTTATATGTTTGAATACAGTTTTCCACCTTCAATCTGTTTTATATTAAAATATACCAAAAATGAAAACTGATGGTAGAAGAAGGTTTTGTATCGATTTAACACGCAGTTTTCTAAGAGTTTATATTTACCCTGGTGAATGTGTATTTTGTTTCGTTTTGTTAAATAGTATATAATGTAATATAATTTTTTTTAAGAACATTAGTGATATAAACTTTATGTATCGAGAAAATTGAAAATCGACAATACACCGACTTTCTATTTGTTAAACAAACAAAAAAGTGTTGATTGTGGTATGTTAAAGATATTTGCTTTAGATAAAGTTACAAAAAGTATATTTCAATTTCATTAGTGATTGATTTACACTAAAAAAAGTCCCTATTTATTATTATCATTGAAGATTTTGATATGGTATGATTTTAAATAAAAAGTAATACAGAGGTGACAACAAAAGTATACAATAAGGCATGCACTAGTTTCGCATATAAATACATTTTCTAAACGCATTATTTTTTTTAAATGCCGTAAATACATGTACCTGTTTCGCAAGTGAAACAAAAGCATACACAGGCATGCACTTATTTCGCATATGATATAAGGGCTAAATAGTAATCATATATACATATCCATATTTATATAAATATATTTTGTTTAAATGATGCCTATAAAAGCAGATAACAGCACTGACAATGAGTATATATATATTTAATGTGTACTGTTGTATGCATGAGTAAACATTTACATATTAATATTGTCGTCAATGCAAAGATATGTAAAAGTTGTTTTGTGTTTGATTTATAGTATCAAAATTAACACATAATATAAACCCGTGGTTAACATTAAAACATGTTTTTAACTATAAATGTAAAAGGACGTATATGCACATAAACATATTTCGGGTTTTCTTATGGACTCATGAAGTATCCAAATAAACGCATAATATAAACATGTATTTAACTATAAATATTAAAGGACGTATAAACCTGTTCAGGTTTTCCCCTATGGACTCATACATACAACAAGTATTACTACTTTTATTAGTATCAAATTCTAATTTTATTATACAAAACATAATTTTAAGCAAATGTATACATACATATATACATGTTTCATTTAATTTATCTAAATACATGCATATTTCATTAATATACACATGTTTTAAACTGTAACTGTATAAGGACGTATATGCACATAAACGTGTTTCAGGTTTTCCTTATGGACTCATACAGTCACTAAATTAACACATACTGTAAACATGCATTTAACTATAACTATAAGATGACGTGTATGCACATGTTTTTAACTATAACTATAAAAAGGACGTATATGCTTATAAACATGTTTCAGTTTTTTCCTTATGGACTCGTATATACATCAATGTTTACTCCTTTTACAATACTATTATAATATAGTTATAATCATGTTATACAAAACGTTATTGTGAACAAAATGTAAACATACATCTATACATGTTTCATTTAATTTATCTAAGTATATGCATATTTTGTTAAAGGAGTAGCCATTTTGAATATCCGAATATATAAAACAAGGGCATGCATACATATACAACTATACATACATATACACATACATATGTATATAACCATACACATACATACATATGCAAGTACATATATACACATACACATATATATACACGTCAATACTTACTCATTCACATATACGTATTTGCACATTATTAATACGCACGCACCTACATACATATGCACACATATACAAGTACATATATACACACACACACACATACATATATACATGTATATATACACTCCAATACTTACTCATTCACATATACGTATTTGCACATTATTAACACGCATGCACCTATATACACATCAATATTTCACCGAAAAAAAAAACAATGGACAAAAAGTATATGCTATGCTCTGTTGTGTTTAAAGTAGTTTCCCATCTTAGGCAAGTTTATAAAAAGTAAAGGTAAACTTTTAGTTCGCTTGTACTTCATGTATGTAGTTAGACACGCATCTGTGTGCGATTGAGTGGAGTTTATATTGATAATCAAAGTACTGAAAGTACTGGTTTGACGATGCTTTTGAAGAGGATGGATATATAGAGGATATTTGTTGGATTCGGTGGAATATCGATTTTCCAAGAAAAACAGCAAAAAATATCGATATTTTCACTGTTATTTTTCACTGTTTAAAACAGTGAAATACCAGTTTATTTCACTGACATTTCTGTATAAATCACCGGAAAGCATAAAATAAATAAGCATCCATTTAAGTTAATCTACATCACCGCAATTGTGTAATTTTTATTGCTTGTCATTTATTTAGGTCAATAGTTAATGTTTGTGGTGCAATCGTTTTCGTTCTTGGACACTGGACTCCCTTCAATGAGATTTATTTACCTAGATATTTCATATTCGAACTTACAATTCTTTTGGGAGTAATGGTACAGACAACTGGATAAAACAGCAACAATATGCTAACCCATTATTTTTCGAGGAAGATAATTGAGAATTCCTTAGCTTGCCCCCAATCACAGTATGTTGGGGTATAATAGTAGTCAAATTTGGTTTTTCTTCTTAAAAATTGTCATAGATTATAAGTTGAGGAATATATCATCCATCACTACAACTTTTAGAAATTCATTTTTTTCATTTATTTCTATTGATAAACAAGGTTTTGTAACAATCTATACTATACATGTACATAGATAGCTTTAACAGCACAATGTGGCTCACCTGAAACTGACTGTTTCCTAGTGGTGTTAACTAATTTTTCATGAAGATCTAAAAAAAAGGCATTGTGAGTATGAACAAACTATTTGCGTCTATCCGATCTAGTTGAGCCTTGTTACCGAGTTCCTACTTTTATTTATTTGAACATTCTGATCAACTGCCATGAAGATCAGGTAAAAAATGTAAGTTTTTTATATAGATTTTAATGATTTTAGTTATTGATCAAATGCTTGGAAGCACATGACCCACTTTGGAACGTGACCTGTTAATCACTGAGACTAGACTTTGTGACCTAAATGTTGAATATGCTACTTTCAAGCTTGACTTTGAAATCATTTCAAATAATGTTCTAACCAATTTACAAGTGGATCAGAGAGAGAATGTGACCAGTAAAGTATTAACAGACCTTTTATTATATTTGACCTAGTGCCCTCATTTTTTATAAAATATGAAACCCAAAATGACATAGAGGTGACTAGTTTCATAAAAATCTGGCAAAGAGGTGACACCCAAATTTAAAAATTGTAAAATGATATCTTATGTGTTCACAATAAACTTTGGATACAATACAACAGACAAAGAGTGATAACAAAAGCTCACCTTGTCACATCATAACAAGTGAGCAAAATAACCAAAACTATGACATCATATAATTGCTCAGTTACTTCCAATAACAATAAAATATTACTTTTGAAACAAATACAAGACCTTCACTTTCTTACTACAGGCTGTTCTAAAACAAAATAGCCCTGTATCGCTCACCCAAAACTCCTTCTATAGTGTAAATAACTTGTGTATTATTTGACTAAGTTGCAACCTAGCTTTAGCCTGCACATGACCAACTTGAAAATTCAGCTTTTGATTTGATTAAGATGGACATTGTAAGCAATGGTCATGAAAATCAGGAAGATAATGTGACCTGTAGAAAGGTAAAGGAAGTTTTCTATATTTTTACCTAATGACCTAGTTTTTGACAAACTACCAACTTTCAAACTGAAACTTTATTTCATCGAGATAACATTCTGTCCAATTTTCATGAAGATCTGGAAGAAACTGTGACCTCTGGAGTGTTCACTAACCTTTTCTGTGATTTGGTTTGTTGACCTAGTTTGGACCACATATGACCTACTTTCAAACTTAACCTAGAATTGACCGAGATGAACATTTGACAACATAAGACAAACAAGGGCTGTTTGTAACCCCCATATGGGCTGTCAGTTGTAGTGGTAGCCATTGTGTGAATACATTTTTTGTCACTGTGACCTTGACCTTTGACCTAGTGACCTAAACATCAATGGGGTAATCTGCAAGTCATGATCAATGTACCTTTGAAGTTTCATGATCCTAGACGTAAGCATTCTTGAGTTATCATCCGGAAATCATTAAACTGTTTTGACTCACTGTGACCTTGACCTTTGACCTAATGACCTGAACATTTTACTATTTCGGGTCACCGTGACCTTGCTCTTTGACCAAGTGACCTCAAAATCAATATGGGTCATCTGCGAGTCATGATCAATGTACCTATGAAGTGTTATGATCCTAGGCATAGGCATTCTTGAGTTATCATCCGGGAACCATCTAGTGGACGGACATACGGACATACGGACCGACATGTGCAAAACAATATACCCTCTCTTCTTCGAAGGGGGGCATAATAATACAGTAGCATGAACCAACAAGGGAGGCAACTTGTTATGTCACAATTTGGCAGTGTATAAAAAGTGGTACTTAATTATCTCGCTAAACATGGGTCTAAATTTCGTTTAAAAGCTATTTTCTGATTGGATGAAACAGTCCGAAATCATCCAATAAATAAAGTCGAGATATTTATCTTGCGGAACATGCAATGCCATGCCGCATGCAAGCTATTTATAAAGTAAATATCGTAAATCAAAAAGTTTTTTATGTTTTATCGCGGTCATAGACAGTGTTCCTGGCTGAAAACGATGCAATATTACTTTTAAATCATCCATGCATTAGTTTTTAGCAAGAAAGAGGTAGAATATTAGTGTTAAACATATTTTTTTATTTAAGCTTGTGTCTGCTACAATTTAACGAGTGGTTACGGAAATTACCGATTGTACAGATGTATCGACAGACATATGCAAAACGAAAGAATAGCTTGCATTTTTCAAGTTAATCAGCCTTGAAATTACATATTAATCAAATGAGAATCGAAATTATTAAAATATAAACCAGTAATGTTCATTAACACAACCATCATATTTTTGAAAACCGTGACGTATTGTTTTTCGGAAACCGACGATCGGTAATTTCCATAACCATATGGAAAATTTCATCACTGACAAGTTTCGTTTCTAATGTTTTTCTCAAATATTCTACCACAAAATTATTGTATACCATTACACAAATGAATGACAAGTAATAATTCCTTGATTTTGGGGAGGGACACTGTCTATAAATGCTTATAAAAACGCATTAAGGCTAAACTTAAGTGCATAAAATATTGAAAAATAAATCATAATTCAAGTGTAGACAAGTGTTCGTTTTATCCGATATATTCATTCATCCTCATTGCTCAGACACCCAATTATATTGGAAATTTGTACGAATATCTGATAAAACTTGCATTATTTATTTTTATCTTTAAACTTCCATTTCATAAATGTTTTTGTTTTTTTTATATAAACGTCGTCAATTATTAATTGTATATAGATTTCTCTATAGTTTGAAAAACATTTAGGCAAATATTTCTCATGTAAGTTAAAATGCAAATAATTAATAAAATATTCCCTTTTAATCAGTATGTTGGTTTATCGGTCAATAACAATATCACTTTGAACATTGAATTATTTAAAAGTTATAACAAACTTTAAATGTTCTCCGAACAAATAATTCATAACACGTATAACAGCTTGATAAGAAGATATGAACAAATCAAGGTTGCTAGGTTGCCCGCCTAGAATGGTCCTGTTAGTATGGAAGTACTTGATATATAAATTTATTAGCCTGTCGGTGTTGTAAAGACATAAAATATTTTATGAATGTCTCAAAGTGTAGAATTATTTTGCATTTAGTAAAAGAAAGGCATCATATAACCCTTAAGTGGCTGACAAGAACTTGTGGCTGAATACAACTAAAAAAGAGGCATAATGATTCTTGAAAATAAAAGTTAACATCATTATATATGAATTTTCTGATCAAAAGTGTTATTTTTAGTGATTAAGGGAAATACATTTTCAAGAATAAACAATATAATTATAAATGTTTTGGCGAAGTGCATCATAGTATTATCATAGTACCAGTTTTGGTCTAAAAATCCAGAAACATTTTTTATATTTCATAACCCCTTGTTGCAAAAAAAATCATGAAAAATATAATTTTCAGAGTAACCTATTAAAATAAAATTAAAAAAATGCTTTATTAGACCATAGATATCATTTTTGCAATCATTTTTCATCAATTACAAATGTTAAAAAAAATATTGTTTCATGCTACTCATGGTACCAGTTTTTTGTCAGAAAATTAATGACATTTTTAAAAAATGCGTTACCCCTTGTTGCCAAAAAAATCATAAAAAATATAATTTTCAAAGATATCCTTTAACACAAAAAGAAAATGCCTTCTTAAACCTTAAATATTATTCCTTCAAGCATTTTACATCAATTATTTATGTTTGAAAAAATCATTGGTTCATGCTAAATACTGTTTGATATACTGTAAATAATGTAACTACACATCCAAGTAGTGATCAAACTATTGCAACCGAAACACCTGGTGTGCCAAGGCACCAGCCGAAGTCAAATGCCTTCTGACTTAGTGCATTTTACTATTTATATTTGTATGCATTTGTATGTGTTTGAAAAAATGTATAATCTTAAATGACATCTTCTGACCATGCATGTCCTAGATTTCAAAATCCAGGCCCTGGTCTGTCACATTGGTAACATTAACGTTAAACTGTTACCAAGCTTCTTAATTTAGTTAGCCAGGTCACAGGAAAAGGGCAGTCTAATCAGTATCCAATTAAACTATTTGTCATTGTCAGAAAACCGTCTTAAGCAAACAGCTTTCAAGCAGCTTCAGGCTGAACTGGATCTAAACTTGCCACAATCGCCTTAATGTTTCTTTTACTGAGATACAGTTCATATAACTTTGAAGGGATCTTTCCACGTTTTGGTAAATTGACAAAAATTGAAAAAAGTTGTATCGGATTCGCAAATTTTCGTTTTAGCTATGTTATTTTTGGAAACAGTATCACTGAACATTTACCATGGTCTTATATAGCCATTATATGCATCTTTTAACAATTTAAAAATTATAAAGCGTTGCAACGCGAAACGATTGAATAATTTGGAGAGTTATGTTGTTGTTGTTTAATTGTGTGAAAATACGAAGATTGCTTATATTAGGTATAAAATACGTCAACCATTTATACTTGGCAGAATAGTCGAGCAGGCTAATGCGTTTTTACTCCAGGACTAAGGGGGTCACTGGTTCGAGCCCTGCTGCGAACTACTTTTTTTAAGAATTTTATTTTGTATTTTTAACTGGAGCTTTTAAGATCCAATGTTTACATTTATCAATATAAAGCATGTAATGACTAACTTCAAAACATGTCAAAATCTGTGAAAAGGCCCCCTTAACATAATATCTACTCCTATAAATATGAGGTTGATATACATGGACTAAATGGTAAATTACGTCTAATTATTTGGACTATAATGATATCAACTACTTAAATAGAAAGAAGAAATAATTCATACAAACCAGTAATTTGAGTAAAGAGTTTGTAATCAATGTTGTATTTCAGGACAGCTTGGTGATATGCAAATCCCATATGACATGTTGATATCGGGTATCATAGCCATTCAATAAGTCGCAAAATGCTCGAACAAAACTTATTAAGCAAAATGTGACTTAAATTGATAACTAAAAATACCAGTATCATCAATATGCCAGTGTTGCCATTTCAAGCTGCCGAGATCCAGAAATTGCTTCATTCACATTGAATATATCCTTCGAATTCCATTTATTGTTGCATTACTAAATAGCAAAACAAGCCGATTTAAGCTGTAAGAAAGTTTTGACACGAGTGTTATCAAGTCTCTTATGGGCGAAGCCATCGTTGTAGAAAGTGATCCATTCACATCGAATATATCCTTCGAATTCGATCCATTGTTGTCATTAACGGAGATTTAGTGAATAAATAATTCATATATCATAAATGACAGCTTCTAAATAGCGAAACAAGCCAATTTATGCAGTAAGAAAGTTTTGTCTCGAGACTCTCATGGGGGCGGCCATTGTTGAATGTTGAAACACGAACGACAATTCTGTTAGGAGAATAGTATCAATGAAAATCAACGAGGTCGAGGTATTTCGATTAGAAAAATCGAGTTATCTCAATCGGACTGGCTCGGTCTTTTACATAGGTCGCCATTGTGAAGAATTTTTTGATGGTTATCATACCTTAGACGATGCTGTTCCAGCATCGTCAAAAAGGATATACTTGTACGCATGTAGCGCATCTTTTTAGGGGCAAAATGCATGCTGCTGTTTTTCAGCATAGCTATATTACGAAAAGTTTTAGCATGGATTTATTATCAAGTAATAGTGTCTAAGATTTACTTGGCTTTAACATTTGCCTATACTTTTATATTTCCTGAGTCATGTTAAAGACATTAAAAGATCGTTGCTTGAACAAACATTCCATATGTATTGGTTGAGTGTCTATATACCTATGATACACATGATAGCAATCAACGAATAAAAGCACGGGAGAATCATGGTCATGTGTTTATGTTAATTCGGTGATGAAAAAACAAGAGGATATTGTCGTCACATGTTAATGTTTATTTGGCGTTCAAAAACACGGGAATATCATGGTGCACTGTTCTTTTGAAAGTGTACAATAAAGAAGAGGCGATCTAATTAACGTCGAAAAACCTATTGATAAGTTTAGGCCATTCAAATCCCATCCACTGTTTGTAGTCTTTGGAAGCGATTGGTCGTATCTCGCCTTTTGTTGTTTTGTGATATAATTTGCCGTCCCATGACCAGACAGCTTCATTTTCAGGCAGTGCCTTTTTAATTGTCATCAACACCTTCTGGTTTACATTTGTAAGGTCTTCATTTATATGAATGTTTGAGCCCTTAAACACTTTTCTATTGGACATCACATAATTACGCTTTTGTCTCGTGACGAACTTGACGATGATCGGCCTTTTATATCCTGCCTTGAACTTACCAAGCCTATGTGAAATGTCAATATCGCTCATCTGCAGATTCAGCCCTTATATTTTCTGATTTAATTGCTAAATGACTTTCTGAGTTGTAGTCTCCGCCGTTTCGCCTTATGCTGCCACGTGGTTGTTTTGTGTTGAATTTGAACTTTCTTGTATTCCAAATATGCGGATATTGTTCCTACGGCTATACTGTTTAATAGAGTTGATTTGACCCGAATGAAAATCTGCGTATTCTTGGATGTTAGCTGAATTTTGTTTGTCTTGTTCTCGATTGCTTTTAATTTGTTTCTTCAGCCTATCAACCTTCTCCTTAAGATTGTCATTTTCATTTTCTTTCTCGAACAATTTCCTTCGAGGACTTCACTTTTGTGTTTTACTGACTTTAAGAACTCGTCCTTAATCTGATTCATAATTTCAACAATTATTTGCTTAAAACTTTTGTCTTGTCCTGAAAAAAAGGTTTTCAAGTTTCTTACTTATATTTGCAAGTTCTTGCTTTATATCAGCCATTTCTTCTACAGATGTCTGTCCACTTTCAATTATTTCGCTTATTGTTTCTTGTTTTGGGTTAGCTTTACCTCTCTCCTTTTTTTGTTTTACTGGGTCTTTACTTGTACTTGTATTTTAAAAATTTGCATCTAATTCACTGCCACTGTGTTTTCTTTTCGACGCATCAGACATTGTAACATCAATAACTTTTTTGATGACTATACTTCCATTTGATAATTGTTGAATTTTAAAGGCTAGGCATGTTTTCCTCGTGCATAGTGTAGTTAGTAACAAGCCAACAAGGCTGCCTGTTAGCCCTATACCTCTGCAGATTCTATTTGATAAAAAGTCAATTAAATCATTTTGCCTCGAGAGAGTGAAAATAAAATATTTGTTTCTTGTGTTACCGTTTATTTGATATTCCGATTTATCCAATTTTTAACACTGAATTGTATGTTTTTCACGTTATATCCAACAAGTTTACCCTGGAGAAAAACACATGCCCTCACTCACTCATTCAACCGGAAGAGATTGTTTTCATGGTCGTTTTATCTAGTGTGAAACAGTGATTTACCTATTCTTAATTATTTATATTTCCTGATTACAATCGGAAAGCATATGATACAAAATAATTGTATTTGCTATAATTTGTATAGTCATTTAGTCTAAACCTATTTATTTAAGCTTTTATTGCACCGGAAGCCTTAAGCTTATTGAAGCGCGGACACCATAGCTACTCAAACACAGCGGCATGACGTTAAATTTGTAATCCTCAGAAAGTAAAAAACATACATTTGCATACATACATGTATCTTTACATAAAATAATATCCAAGCTTGCGTTATTTTATTACTAAAATAATACAATCTTTTTACCCGGCAGATGTTAACAAATTTGCAAAGATGTACGAACACATTAAATTAAGTAACTCGTATATATTGTTAAGCCTCTACCTACGCAATTTTATTTATTGTAGAATAGCAATTATTTTGATATCATGCCACTAGTTTTAATGTACATTCGTTTGGATGAGGCAACATGATTTTTCATGACTACATTTTTTTTTAGTTTGATAAGCTGCTAATTTTTTAATTGTAAACATATATTAAAATTAAAACTTTTCATTATCTCAATTTAAGAGGTTCTATCATCATGATCATTTCCAACGTTCGATACATTACTTTCTTTCCATTGATTCTAATAAGTCCTGATAATTTTTTATTGGCAGTAGTGTGTCTATTTAGGTAAAAAATAGTTTGAATTGTTATCTCAGAATATTTATTGTGACATTTCCAAATGTTATTTTTATTTCATTTTCAGTTTTTAATACTCTTTCACGCTGTTCCCCTTCTATAAAATGTGATAGAAGCCAATGCAGAATAAACATGAGTCGTGTTCTAAAAAAAACTGGGCATACTGCATGTGCATAAAATGCCGTCCCAGATTAGCCTGTGCAGTCCGCACGGGCTAATCAGGGACGACACTTTCCGCTTTTATGACATTTTTCGTTTAAATGAAGTCTAATCTTTTAGCAAAAATCCAATTTAGGCAGAATGAGACGTCCCTGATTAGCTGTGCGGACTGCACAAGCAAATCTGGGACGGCACTTTACGCACATGCATTATGCCCAGTTTTGTCAGAACGCGACTCAAATGAAGATTACCGGCATTCTTGACGACCACTTTGTTGAAATCCGCAAACATTCAGGGCTTATGTATTAATGTATGATTCTTGTATTATTTTCGAATCTTGAGTCTGATTGTACGCTAGGAATAACTGAGGGAAATAAGTTTTTTTTGCAATAAATGTGGTGAAATTATATTATTTTATTAGTATATAGTAAATATATTAATTGCTAGTTCGAGAGTGATTCAATATTTTTGTTTTCTTAATTATTATTTTTTAGATTACTATTTGTTCTTGCAAAGTGTTTTTCTCCGGTATGAAGCTATTAATTTGAGTATAGTATTAGATACTAGTAAGTATTATCATAGCGTGTACTTAAAGATTGCTATTCATTAAGTTTGGAGCAAGATTACATAGGTATTTAGTAGGTAGACCATTGTATTAGTATTGTTCATAAAAAAATGAATTGGTAAGTTGTTTTAAACATTGATTTCGTATCAACGGGCCTTTTTATACATGTTAATATACTCCTCGTTTTATTTTCTTAAGTATCTCTCTTACATATAATGGTTATTCTGTGTACAATTAGATCAGTATGCTCCATGTTTGAAATGATGTATTTGTATCGTTATGCTCGACAAAAATGGTTGATTTAGTGTAATTATTAGTTTAATTAATCTGAAATTAACCTAAATAGCTTTATTTATATTGAATGAGCTTAATTAAAATATATTGAACGTTTGTTTTATATATACATTAAGATTGACGTTGTTGCTATTGATTTATTTAAATATTCCGGGATTAAGTTTATTTATCTGGTATTTTGTGTTTAAATTGTGTCAGCTGAGGGTCGGCTAAACCTAAATTATTTTGATAACAAAATCCCATATGTGAATGTTTTTGAACGCTTTTCATGTGTTAAGTCCAATTTTGATTGTTATGTATTTTACAGTGATACGCAGGTGATATGTTTTTTAACGTGTTTGCATTTGAAGAAAATTAAAACATGGATTTAATAATATAAATCTTGTGTATATCTTTTAATTGTTATTGGTTGAATTCCTCATATAACTTGTAAAATTGGACGACACATTTACGCGTAGTATTTTATGGCGCTGAGGGAAGACATATAGTAAGCACATCGTCCGTGTGTCCGTTCATCCGTCTGTTTGTCCCGCTTTTTGCACGGAGCAAAACTAAAGGAGAATTATAGTGATTTCATTGATACATAATATTACGATAGTGATGGTTGGGTGAAATCACAGGGTGCAGAGATCATAGCTATTCCTTTGTCTGAAGTACAGTCACATTATTATTGAATGGATTCAAAATAAAACCATATATATATAAATAGAAGAAGTTGACATGAAATGAAGAGTACAAGAACCGTCACTCTTGTTAATGTTTTTGGATTTATTTTTCATTGATTTTTTCTTTTGTATGGCATATGGACGAGTTATGACGTCATGTGGCATAAGGGGTTATTAGCCACTTATTAGACTAAACACTGGTTATATGAACAGTGACGATGTCGTTCTTTACAAGGAACGAAACGAAACATGTAATTAAGTAGCACTAATAGCAATTAAATGTCAGACTTGTCTATGTAGATTTTATAAAATAACATTAAAAATAACAATACTTACATCAGATGTACATCTCAGCATTCAACTTTGAACAAGATTTTCTTCTTTTTACGAAATTATCATCGATCTATATTTTCTTTTAAATATTTGCTGTATTATAGTGAATGATTAAATAAGACCAAATAGGGATATTCGTAGCATCTAGTGGGACAGCAAGGTATGTAGTTGATTTTTCGTTCTAATATGATTATTTGTCATTCAAAATGATGTTTTCACTAATTAATATCATAGCCACACGCTAACCACCTGTGATGTATACATAACTTCAAGCCGAGTCAAAATATCGAGTTATTTTCCATGAGGTTATATTCCACTATCATTTTTATCACTCAGTTGTACACCGGAAAGTTACGGAATTCCGTAAGGCCATCGTGGTTACACATGAAAATCCAGAGGGCGACAATGCGATAGTGCAATAGTACGATGATGACAGTGCGACAATACGATGACGACAGTGCGAGAATACGATGACGACAATGCGATAGTACGATTGCGACAACGCGATAGTACGATGACGACAGTGCGACAATACAATGGCGACAGTGCGATTGTATGATGGCGACAATGCGATAGTCATATTGTGTGGCAGGCTTGATTTTGGAGTTTTTTACTTTGATTGAGTTGTTTCCCTTAGACCATACTTGTGTTTAACCAGGTGCATTACTTGACCTTAGGTCACTTCCTTTTCCCACCAAATGAGAGCCTTTTATTGGTCTAAGGAGCTGTGGAAAAGAAGTCTTGACTTGGTCAACATATTGAGATGGTTGTTGATATTTTAAACTTAGATGTGTGTTTTTAAATGAATGGAATATTATATTTAGACTACTTGCACTGAGAGATTGGGGGTTTTGACAGAGTGTTGGTGAGCTGATGTTTAGAGTCTGAGTGTATCATTCCAGTCCACAACTGAGTAAGCTATAGCTCTGTATTATGATGTACATGTATATTTGTGTAATCTGTGTATATGTAAGTTTACATATGTTCTAAGGTACATGTGTCTAAAGTACAGTTTTGTACATGTCTCTAATAACATAAAAGAGCCACAACACACAAGATAATGTTTTAACCTGTACTGTTATTATTATATGTGATATGTAATGTAATGTAATGTACTAAATGTTATATATATGATATTATGATATATTTGGATATGTGACTGATATTCATCACATGAGATTTAGTATTGTTAATATATATTTTCAGAATGAGTATAAATACACTTATGAAAAAATCTTGAGCGGCTCGTTTCTTACACTTACGGTCAAGAAAGAACCTACCCCTTTATTTAACGTTTGCGGATGACTATCCCTTTAAAAATAAGGAACTATAATAGTTAACCGAATAAGTAACATTGTACTGTCGCCATCGTATCATCGCATTGTCGCCATTGTACTATCGCGTTATCGTACTGTCGTCATTGTATTGTCGCCATCGTACTATCGCACTGTCGCCATCGTATTGTCGCACTGTCGTCATCCTATCATCGCATTGTCGCCATCATACTATCGCACTGTCGCCATCGTATTGTCACACTGTCGTCATCGTATTGTCGCACTGTCGTCATCGTATAATCGCATTGTCGCCATCGTACTATCGCACTGTCGTCATCGTATTGTCGCACAAACGCCATCGTACTATCACATTTTCGTCATCGTACTTTCGCATTGTCGCCATCGTATTGTCGCACTGTCTTCATCGTATTGTCGCACTGTCTTCGTCGTACTATCGCACTATCGCATTGTCGCCCTCTCGATTTTAATCTGTAACCACGATGGCGCTTACGGTATTCCGTAGAAAGTAATGCTTATTTTTAAAAGAGCTACTTTCTCTCGTCTGGTTTAAAAATCCATTTAGCTTCTGCACCCATGCTTTGTATGGTTATTTCATTTATCCTATATGTATTTGCAATATTTTGCTTCATATCATTTGGGACTACGTTGAAAAATGAACGTTTGTGGTGCGTTTATTGAAGTACCGTGCTTTTGGTCGAAATCTCGCGGCCGAAACCTGGTTTTTCGAGGATGCTTGAATTCGAGCGAATTTTACTTTCTTAGGGGTTAAGAGAATGTACATTTTCGTTTGCATGTACTCGAAGAGGACAGGTCCATCTTAAATTGGACTTTATACCAGTGCCCAGTTGCTTAATGCAGCTTAATTTTAGTTAAAATCAAAACGGTTTGTTAAATGGTGATGGGCCTGTTAAAATCAACGTTATCGTTAGTTAGTTTCAACTTATTCATTTCACCTCGATTGCTTTAGAAGTAATTACTACTTATGTGAAACGCTCTCGATTCCGGTCCCTTTATCGTTATCGATAAGATGAGGTTGCTCAATATAATGCTGTTTTTATAACGGGAGTTTCTGCCGTTGACTTTAATTGAGATCTTAACCACAATTAAACCGTTTAAAGTTATGTTTCTAAATTGTTGCCACAGCAGTTCTGCCATTTCGGGAACAGAATTAATTCTGATTGGCACATCATGTTGCTTATTTAACTGGCGAAGACTTAATTGCACGTCCATGTTTCCGAAGAATGGAGTCTTTTTCTTAGGAAATCTCCTTAAAAACGTTTTTGAACGCTTAACAAGCAGAAATCATTCACAGAAACAATACAGCAAATCTTTTAACGTTGGGATGTTTTGGTTCAGAAGCGTTCTATTCCATCATTGGTAAAACTCTAGTGTTCCATAAATTCATAGAAAGCAGAGTTGTCAACCATTTTACCGACGCCTTCATTCAACACTTGCATGGGTTAATTGTGTGGCCATCACCAGTGGTAAACGAAAGAGGAAGGCTAAGATTATATACAGTTGTGGCATTCCCGGATGTAAATGGCTGCATAGATGATACACACATCTGCATATAGGGGCCGCACGATGATGATGCTACGTTTGTTATCCGTCAAAATTTTCACAACATATATGTCCAAGCTGTATGTGATCATCAAGGTAAACTGAATGGTGTTTGTATGTGTTTTCGGTGCACATACTTGAATATGTATAGTAGTATCATCCGAAAAATAAGAAATCCATTTAGATAATTTGTTGCATCTTTTTATATACTTATATTCGTCAAAACTAGCAAGAATATTTACTGATTTATATGGATTTATATGTTAAATTTCCATTCAATGATAAAGTCTGCATTAAAAAAAATCTTTCCAGATCTGGAAGGGCTTCTTTAGTCTAATACTATAATTTATTTTACTATACAGTGGTAGAGGTTGGCGTTCAACCAAATTTCGAACGTAAATACCAGTAAAACACAATATGGCCACACAACGTAATGGTATATAGGTATAAAACAAGTGAACAATTTATTTTCATCTGCTTTGTGTTTACGAGTAAATCTAAACGTAACACGACTAACTGTATAAAAATCTTATAACAGAAAAGGTGTGAATATTGGAATCGGCGATTTATTGATATCCGCGTATAGAATGATAAACAGAAAAACATCCTGCCTGACATCACTTCAATTTTCCTGAATTATGACCAAATAGATAACTTATGCAGAACATCGACGATTTAAAAAAAGAAGTTTTCCGCTGATGCGTAAGCACACTCCCGGAAGTGCATACGCTAAAATAAAGAGCGCGAAAGAATTGAATTTTGATAAAACAAAGTAATGTTAAACGTGAAAACGTTAGCATAGCATGAGCATCCAACACTAGAAAAAGAGTTTCAATGTATGCATGCATATGAAATTAAATGTGTGTGCTAGTGTTGTCATACAGCTCGCATTATACTTCCAAAATACCTTACAATTGAAATGAAAACATTTTTTCATTAATAAATCCGGTGGGTATGCAATTTTAAACTTTAAAGTCTATACACATTGTTACGCCATCCAATATAGAGTATGGTGATTTTACAAATGTTAAGTGGAGCATTTCATGCATATATTGTAAGAAAATGAAAAGACCAATAGATATTTCCCATGTACGACGCGTAAAGCACACATGGTAGTTGAACAACGACTCATTTGGACACAAAAGGGATCATGATGATTGAAGTAAGGAACGACAACTCTGCGTAGAGATTGGTCAAAATAGTGTAATGTATCCATTTGCGTGTTTCACGACGAAATATTTCTTCAAATAGGTAGAATCAAAAAAACAAACGCACATTTTTTGTTTTATTTAAAATTAAAAGATTGTTTTGTTCAATATCCAGCAAAAATGACAAAAACCATTATACCAGCATCACCGAACTGGTATTGTACAAAAGTGACACACAGTAATAAGCGAAATATACTCGTATTTGCAAGCCGGCATGATATATACATTTTCGGATATGACCAGTATCCGGCTCAGTTTTCGGGAGTGTTTGTAGGTCATAAAGAGAAAGTAACAGCGCTGTCCCTATGTAACCATGACCAGTATGTCATGCTGTGTTGCAGCGGCTCGGAAGATGGAAGTGTCAAGCTCTGGAACACTGTAGATTGCACAGTGAGTGCGGAGCATATTATACACAAGGTGAGGCTTTAAGTCATTAAATCACTTACTAAGTGGTAAAGTATCCTTAGTGAAAACGTGTGCCAAAAGCAGGAATTGATAGACTTATCACATCTAAGCACTACACAGTTCTTCTTGAATGCGTTTAGCTTTTATGAATACGTACATACAGCTCAATGTTCTTCCTGATAAAGGCTTTTTCCGGAGCTTTTTAACCAGGTTTTCCAAAGGAAAAAACTGGTTATTAAATTGGCGAATGCGGGCGGGCTGGCTGGTTGGCTGGCGGGAGGGCAGAACAAGCTTGTCAGGGCCATAACTTTGTCGTTCATTGTGAGATTTTTAAATTATTTGGCACATTTGTTAACCATCATTAGACGGTGTGTCGCGCGAAAAAAATTACGTCAATATCTCCAAGGTCAAGGTCACACTTTGAGTTCAAAGGTAAAAAATAGCCATAAATGAGCTTGTCTGGGCTATAACTATGTCATTCATTATGAGATTTTAAAATCATTTGGCACATTTGTTCACCATCATGGGACGGTGTGTCGCACGAAAGAATCACGTCAATATCTCCAATGTCAAGGTCGCCACGACTAAAAATAGATTTATTTTAAAACAAACTTACAAAGGAGGTTAATTTTGTTTGTTCATTTCAAAAGTTCAGTTTGAGTTGTCTCCCTTTATCAGATTTTTTTTTCACAATGAAAACCTGGTTTTGTGACAATTTTGTCCCTTGTTTTCATGTAAAATATGTTTCACATATCTATCAATTTGAGCTTAAACAACCTAGTGCATGGTTACAAACACAATACCTATTACCATAAATTTGTGAGGAAATTCTCATGTAGTGAAATAAGGTCACTTCCAACAGCCTTGCTGTTGGGCTAGCTCTTTAGCGACGTGGTTAAAGTGTCTGACTACCACTCTGGAGGTCATGGGTTCAATCCCCGGCCTGAGCTCAGTATTTTCACATTACTCAAAACAAAAAAATTATAAAAACAGCAACAAGAATGTGGAAGTTTTGAATTGTTGATTTGATCTATTTTACAGAGGTTTCAGAGATAGTTATGTATTTCTATTGGTTGATTAGACAGATCTATCTTTCCAGGAATCCAGAATATAGACAATATCATATTTTAATTCAGAATACTCTGCCCTGTCCATTGTAAACCCCTCACACATTTTCATGACCCGATGACGCGTTTGGAACTTTTGTCTTATCTCATTATTATGCCAGCACATTATATAATGTAAGCAGGGTCTTCCCCAGGCCATTTAAGTGCCCCCTTGCCGGGGCGCTTGAATTTCGAAATCAGAGTCCCTGGGGCGCTTGAAATTTTCCGATCAGTGTATTCTTCAGTAAAGAAAGTGGAGATTGTCCAAACAAATCAAGGTTTCCCCATCAGTTGTATCAATATTCCCTGTTTTAAAAGAGCACTCGGTACCTACTTTCACCTGTAATCGCCATAAACACCACATGGGGTAATGGATAATCCACTGATAAGAGAATAGCATGCCGCGTGGATCGATTATTCTAGCCATATTACACGGTCATTTAAATGCTGACAAGGATGTATCTGGTAACTTTCCAGTCGTCAAACTGTGAAGTTCATCGTCCAATCGGTTACGCGAATGCTTATGAGGGCGGGGTTAACTATCGACCATTATTTTTTATTGACGTCGGGCATGAAGTAAGAGTTTATCGCAGCTTGATTAGCAAGAAGTTGTACCATTTGAGTAATATAAAATCGGTAATTAGTACAGTACAGAACATTAAAGACGGTTTCGGGCATCATCATCACACCTTTTTACTGTAAACAAGTGTTACCTATGACTCATAATTAATACGAGAAATTAATTGCAAGTGGTAAACAATTAATTATTATAGCGAGTAAGTTGTGCAAATGACTCCCGGTTACAATTATGTGATAACAATTTATTAATTCCAGTACATGTATATTTCAACATGTCCATTTATAGAACTGATTAATCTCGTTTTTCTGACATTTATTCGACACGTTATGCGCTGTAACAAATTTTTCGTTGAATTAACTACGCACACTTGTAAATGTTTCGATAATCGATAGTTAGAAGACTGATGATGGCAACCGGCCGTGATTCTCGTGGACAACGTGAATTTCATGCATAATTCCGTCAAAACATTTATTCGACTCGTAGAGCGTTTAAACAATTTATCCTTGAATTTATAACGCAACGGTTAATATTTGTTGAAATCTCAAATGGGAATAATTAAATTTGTAATCCGAAACCCATTCGCGTAAGTCGCTGTTAACGCATTTTTAATCCGAAACACACTTCCGAATGTAAATGTTACCGCAACGTTAAATATTTTTGCTTCAAATTAGCAGTGCAAATTTATTTTGTGTCGAATCTTTTTCTTAATTAAAAAGAGCGCGAAAATTATGCAGCATGTACAACGTCGCGTCTTTTGCATACAAATGGCGTGTGTTGAGCGTTTTAACAAGCACACAACAGGTCTAGGGATTGACACAGAGGCAATATTTCATCAAATCTATAAATAGTCACTTAAAAAATGGCAAGGTTTGTGTTAAATAAATAACTGAAAGCTTTTATCGTAAATATTTACCAGAAAGAGATTGATAAAAACGGAATAAACGCGATTATCGGATAATAAATAGAAACTTGAAGAATAGTAAGTATACAGTAATAGAGTCGGGTTGAAACAGATGTATTGGGGAATCGTTCGAGTCGGGATTTTACTATCTGTGCGGAAAAGTTTTAAAACAATTAAACAATATAAAAAAAAATATTTTTTAATGACTGGTGGATTTTTTTGAAGAGTCATAGCACACCAAATGACGTCTTTTAATGCTGTTTTTCTTTGAGTTATAACGCACCACAGAACGTGAATTGACGCGTTAAATTTAAAAAAAATCAACGTCGGGAGGGGACGCCCCTCCCCAACCCACCCCCAATCGGCCCCGGGGCGCCTGAACAAATTCCTGGGGAAGGCACTGTGTAAGTTATTTTAGTTTGCCCATTAGCGTTATAATAATGACCTGTTTGTGTTTATGTATGCCAGATAATAGGTTATGTTGCCAATAATTTAAAAAAGCCTTTAGCAGTAGTAATTCACAGTGACCCACAATCTAAATAGCTGGGATTTGAATTATTGCAACTATAGCACTACCAAATCCGACCCAGCAACATTGCAGAATGGCTTGAATGCAAATTTAAAATAAACACATTCTGTTAAATTCAAATATTGAGTTTATTAAGATGGAGAACCAAGTGTTTAAAAAGGCCAGAATGTTTCTAATCAAAATAATTAAACACATGTCTTTAGGTAAAAAACATGCAATCTTAAACTTAAATTAAGTGAGCCAGAACAAAAAAGTGCATGATTGCAGGATACGACCCACAACAGCCAGAATACAACCATTTCAGCAACCTGGTTCTTATGTACTCAATGATCTCAATTCTCAGACTCTTCTTCCATTACCTTTAAAACATATTTTGGGAACTACAGCTATTAATGCCTGACAAATAAAGTAAGCCCAGGAAGAAAGTGTGCCTGGTTATACCCTTGAATTTAAATTTGCAAGAACACAAGCACAGCACTTCATCGCATAAACTAACCACTGATACTTACCCAAGAAAACTACACTATATACCTATGACAGCATCAGTGTTCTTGCAATTGCAACTTTAATGCATATTGTTTGCAATACAATGTAGTTGTTAAAAATGTGTATAGTAGCTCTTAAAGTTGCACACACAAATTTGTAACACAAATCTTCCAAAATTCAAAAACAATCAGTAGACAAATGTCAAATTTCTATAAGAGACAGATTACCAATCTCTTCGCTAGATTACTACAACTATTCCATGCTGTTTCCTCAAACTAAATTGGGATATGGTTATTACAAGACCCTTTTAGTAAATATTCTGGTTAACTATCTTTACAAATGTGAAAGCATCCCTATTTTATGTATTAAAACATTATCATGGATGAATATTGTGTATTTGTCAATTAATAAAACTTACAGTTACTGGTTCAACAAAAAAGTATATGGGACATGATAAAGTTCCATGGTCTTTGCTACAAACAACAGGTTCTTTTTATAATACCTGTATTTTACTTGTACTTAAGCACAGAGTAACTGCAATAAGCTGGTCTGAAATCCAGCCAGACTTGGTTGTGTCTGGAGATGACAACGGGCTGCTAGGGGTGTGGCAGGTGGAGGACAATCGGCAGGCTGCCCACAGGCTTGACAAGACTGGAATCACAGCGTTAGCAATGGCGCCCTTCAGTGCTGGACTTACTGCAGTAGGGTAAGATTAAGTGGTTTAATCATAAAATGAAGCAAGGTATTGACAGATTCAGAAGACAATGCAGATAATTATTTATTTTTGTCCTTCTTTGGACACATGAGCTTTTCCTTAAACTTTAAAAAATATGCTGATGATCTGGAAATTGCAAATAGTAAATCAGGAGTGAGCATTTCAGATATCCCGCTCTCCATGTCATGTTAAATTACGTGCCTTTGACTCTTTTTTTTTAAATACTCTTTTTCAGATTTTTTGTGTCCCCCACTATAGTAGTGGGGGACATATTGTTTTTTCCCTGTCTGTTGGTTGGTTGGTTTGCGCCAACTTTAACATTTGCAATAACTTTTGCAATATTGAAGATAGCAGCTTGATATTTGGCATGCATATGTATCTCATGGAGCTGCACATTTTGAGTGGTGAAAGGTCAAGGTCATCCTTCAAGGTCAAAGGTCAAATATATGGGTCAAAATCGCTAATTTTATATACACTTGCAGTATTTCAATATTCAAGATAGCAACTTGATATTTCCGCAATGCTTTCAGTAACTTACCGGATTTTTAGTGAGTTAGTCTACCTACATGATATACAGATTAGGATATTTTATCGTTTTTTTTTAATTTGTATTTTACAGAAAACAAATTTAACTTAAAAAGCAATCATACAGAAAACAAAAATAAAAATTGAAAAACAAATTGAAATCAATTCTTGGTTGTTTTAGTTTCCCTCCGTTCTGAATTAGTATATTGTGACCTTTAGTGTGGCCGTTATATTTGCAGTAAGTTTACATAAACACCAAATTTACTTCTGGTG
This sequence comes from Dreissena polymorpha, assembly GCF_020536995.1. Lineage (NCBI taxonomy): Eukaryota > Metazoa > Mollusca > Bivalvia > Myida > Dreissenidae > Dreissena > Dreissena polymorpha. Next base: position 135,649,735 of record NC_068357.1, on the reverse strand, counting down.
TTAAAATTTTGAAAAAATATCGGCTGCTAAATGCGAAGCAGGTAGAAAACTTTCAATTGACCACTTGCCAGCTGTCAATCAAACTCGCGTAATAGTCAATCAGAATTCGTTTATTGCGGACACTTGGACCGACAAACAAAGACTGTCTGAGTCATGGATAAAGCGATTTATGAAAACACAACTTAGTGGGCGGAGTGATCGCGTATTTGGTGACTGGTCAATTACAGCGTGTGCACCAAATGTTCAACAATTTTACAAATCTTGGGAAAAGTGATGTGAAGAATATACTCTCAGATTAAAATATGTAGGTGTTGACAGCTTTTGAAATATTTGGAGGAAAACACCTTGTCAATTCCTTGTCATAAAAACATATTATAGTCTGAAAAAAATTCAACTGGCTTGTCGTTGTTTGGGAGCATTTTGTGGAATTTAACACCCCTGTATAGTTAAAATTTGTTTGCCTTTTATTACTTAAGAATATTTTATGTGATAAAATATATAATTAAATATGAAATTATAAATCTAGTTTTAGTTCAAATCATTTAATTTCTTTCTCATATTCTCATAATTATTCATGCAATAATCTTTCTAATTAAGAATATATTATGTGATAAAATGTAAAATTATGAAATTATCATAAATCTAGTTTTAGTTCAAATCGTTTAATGTCTTTCTCATATTCTCATAATCATTCCTGCAATAATCTTTCTAATTATTCCTGAACCTTTACAGATTCAAGTCTGGTCTAATACTCCTGCTGGATGTTAAGAAAGGCTCCCAGGTGGTGTGTAGCCTCAAAGGTCATGATGAGGAGCTTCATGCCCTGGCCTGGAGCCCTGTGCCCGGGGAGAACTTCAAGCCTGCCCCGCCCGCAGAAGCCCCAGATATTACTGACCTGGAGACATTCGGTGTTGGTAAGTGATAGCAGGAATAAGGGGAAACATATGTATTTGTATTAACTGTCAGAACTAAAAGTGAAATTTAAATGACCCATGGCTTAATTATATATATATTTTTTGTCCCCATTTTCTGCAGTATTTCATATTGAAGTCTAAATAAAAAGTTTAATATTCAAAATCATGATTGCACAGAAGGTAAAGTTAAGAAAGTATATACAATGTTCATGGTCAGTTGTGTTAATTTATTTTGTTGTAAGTTTAATACTTTGCAGTTAATCACTGGCATTATTTCTTTTTGGAGATGCATAAATAAACAAACCAATACTTCCAAGGTTGCCCTAAGGACCAGAAGTTTTAAAAAACAATCAAGAAATGTAGAGAATTGGTAGGTTTTGTATGTTTTTTTAATAAATATAGTTTGCTGTAGTGTAAAAATCAGGCAATATATGTGCAATTCAGCTAAGGCTATTTTATCTTCAACAGAAACATACAGTCACAACCCATTTTGCGTTTTTATTAATGCAACTCCAAACAGAGGTGATGCCAGTGATTGAAGGTCGTGTAAGAACATTGTTAAAAGACAACATTTGTAAAAATCAAAATTATTATATATTTATAATTATGAAATTTGTTTCTATTGAAAAGAGAAGGTAAAACATTGATTAATGCAGATAAGTTTTGGTCAGAAATAGAAATTCATGAATGCATGCATCTAAAAGCAGGATTCAACATCAATTGAAAGCTGTGGATCCCTGTTGAAAAAATATCAGGTTTTTTTTCCATTTTTTGGGAAGATAGCCCATGGCTTTGTAATTGGGAATTTTATCGGCATTTTCATGAAATTGGGAAAATAAATTCATTAGCCTTTTTTTCCACACGAAAAGTCCACTGATTAGGGAAATACTAAATTTGATTTAACTCTTTATAATCATTCAAACTAAAAGAAAAAAAAATCATATAATACTTTGTTAGATGTAATTGAATTAAAATTGAGATAAAATACACATAAGACTTCTTTCTAAAAAAAAAAAAAAATAATTTTTTTTTTGGGGGGGGGGCAATTGGGAATGTTTTGCCACATTTTGGGAAAAAAGTATACTTTTTGGGATTGGGAACATAGCCGAATTTCGGCTATACAGTCGAGCCAAAAAAAACCTTGAATATAGATAACAAAATGTCTCACATTTATTTTACTTTAACAGAATATGATTTAAACATTTAAATTGAAAAGAAAAATAACTAAAAAAAAATGAAATCCAAAAAATTGAACAAATACATTTTGTATATATAATTTTGTAAATATAAATATAGCAATCAATGATGGCCAAGTATCAAGGTTTTTAACCCTTTGCATGCAGGGAAATTTGTCGTCTGCCAAAATGTCGTCTGCTGAATTTCTAAAATTAGCATTTTATTCATTTTTTTTCAAAGAAAACTATCAGAATAGCAAACAGTTTTGATCCTGATGAGACGCCACATTCTGTGGTATCTCATCTGGATCCAAACTGTTTGCAAAGATCTTCAAAATTCGGTTCCATCACTGAAAGGGTAAAAGTTGTGTATTAAGTTAGACATAGGATTGTTGATGACTATTATTAACCTTTATAAACCTGTTTATTTCCACCTTGGCATCATATTTGGGAGACCATTTCACTTATTCCACATATGTAAGTTAAAATTCCTAAATCAGTTGTATTTATTTCTTAGACACAAAATTAGATGTGTCATGCCAAATTGGGTCTTATGCCAAATGCGGCCAGCGTAGCCATAGACCAACATGCAAGGTTTTTTGGTTTAATTAGGGGACTGGACAGCTTTTGACCAGCCTGCATGAATGTGAAAGCTGTTATGTGGCTAGGCTGTCTACATATGGCATTTTGCGGATCTTAATACTTAAGTTGCAATTTCACTCAATAAATAAAGCAACAAGATTATATGTGTTGATAAAAGTTGCACTGTTTTAAGAATTTTGACTTTCTTTGTAAAACTGCTAATTTCTATGATGACTTATCTATGATGTAATTTCTTTTCAGAGGATTCCTGGCGCAAGAAGCCTAAGGAACCATTGGTCAGCACGGAGTCTGAGGGATTCGGTGAGGATGGGTGGTTGCTGGCCTCGGGCTGTCGAGACAAAACCATCCGACTGTGGAGCACCAGCAAAGGGAGACAACTGGGGATGCACAAGCTGCCCAACCCTGGGAGGCGGGACCCGAAGGCGAAGGAGGAGCGAGGGGGGGGGAGTCAGCCCTGGATCACCATCCATTGGCTGACACAGGCGCCCAATCACATCATATCTAGCTCACTGAGGTAAACCAATGTTCAGGGCTGGAAAGTTTCTGTTTTCAGATGGAATTACATTTTTTAGGTAACCTAAAATTATTTTGCATTTTTGGGGGGCATGATGGGTGGGCAGTTAAGGGGTTTCCTATTTTACAAAAGCCATGTTTAAAACAATATGATTTGAAAAAACAATAAGAAGACACACTTTAAAATTTGCTAAAATGCTGATATTTATTCAATGTTTTCTTGGTACACAATGATTTTGAGATAAAGCTTTGCTGAAGGTGATCCTTGGATTTAGTCAAGGATGTCTGTCTGTAGTATCTGCCCTCTTAATGAATACATACTAATTTTGGAAAAGAAAAAAAAACACGAATGTGTTATATGTCAATCTATTGTTAAATTTGTATTCTTGGACATAACAACGAAGACTGCATTTAAATCGGCAATGTTTTGACAAACTACTGACCAGACTTAGCTCCCTGTAGTAATCTGTATCATGTACATTGTTCTCATAATATTGGCCCTTCTGATTGGTTGCTAAGGTTTTTAAAAATAGTATTGTAGTGGAAAAAGGAAACTCTTGCTCATGTTGTTCTTTTAATATTTTTACATTTTAATAAAAAATAAGCAGCATAAAAAACATTTGATAAAGCTACTATTCATCCATAAACAAACAAACATAGTTGTGTGTTACGTAATTTAAAAATCATAGCATCACCCTGGAATAAACATGACCTGTGTTCCAATGAACACTGGAAATCATAAGAATGATTGTAGTAATAGTCATGTATAACCATCAAATAAATTAAACTTCTAAAATAAAAAAATAAAATTCATTTTCCAGCACTTCTTGAGGGTTTTTCTTATAAGTCACGATACTATGAGGACTTGAGGAGGGCCAGTACTATAAAAATAAGGGATAATAAGGACTTGGGATATTTTATTGTTAATTAAACGAAAAAAAAACAAACATAATTGTCTATTTGATTTAGGAAGGGATATTGATTTTGTGATTCCTGTCCATTGAGAAGTATTATGTGGAGCCCCCTTTGCAATGGGATAGATGTGCAGTCAGATGGTCAGTCTTCAGCTCTCTAAATCATACAGTTTTCATTGAACTCACTAAACTTACTTGAAATGTTTGTGGACATAAAATGAAAGCCAAGATTGTTCACCAATGGATTGTCATCAGGCACTTTAAAGTAATTGCCCTTAATTTATACAGAAAATGCAAAATTCCCAGTTTCCACTCTTGAAGGAATAAAGCTTTCTTAAAATCACCACATAACTTTCTGCAAATGGTTGTTTATCCACTCTCCTACACATGAATTTTTCATTTAATAGTCAGTCCTTCTTGAAATGTTCATTGAAATAAAATAAACGCTTGATAACTAGCCAATAAGCACCAGGCACTCTAGAGTTATTGTCTTTTAGACAAAACCTGTGAAAATAGTGATTTTCACTCTTCATGCTCATCACAAATCCCCCAAACTCTCTGCAAATGTTTGTTGACATACATGTATGATGTTGGCAATATTTGACAGGCAGCCAAGCACTTCAGAATTAATACCCTTTGCTACAGACTAAAGAAGCTGTTTTGGCTCTCGAATATACAGAATTTATGTTTAAAGTGATATTATGGGTATCTAACAGTTTATAGGTGTCTATCGCAACTGTTGTTTATTTTTGGTGTTTTCACTGCATATACACTTATATTTGTTAATGCAGCATCAACACACTAAAACAATAACCCTGAAAGAGAATAATAATGCATTTGAATATCAACCGTTGTTTGGTTTGACAACTGATCATGCATGTACGATGTGAACCTAAATTTAGTTTTAGTGCAGATTCGTTCATACGACAGAAAGACACACATTTGTTTTATGGATAATTTCGGCTTTGAGGACTGGTGGGTCACGTAAGAATATTGAATATAAAATATATTTTTACTAACAACTGGTAGCAAGATGAGTTGCAGATAATTGGTCAGTAACCACATTTAAACTAACTCTTTTGACCTGTTAATTCTTTTCAGCTCAATTCAACAGTGCCAAATGCCCATAATATCACTTTAATAACAGGCTTATCGTTTATGTCTATGACCTAAGTTTTAGTTTGATCTGTGATTTTGAAATAGATGAAACATACAACTATAAGCGGAGGTACACATGCGTTTTGTTAAAGCTTGATAAACACTGTTACAATAAATACAATTTGAAAATATATGATCATTACATCTCAGTATAGTACAGGTGTTTTTTATGCTCCCATATATATATATATATTCATGTGATGTAACTGATAGGAGACGGACATTTCTAGGTTAAAGTTACATTTCCAGAGAAAACTCCACATGCATTTAAAAACAAAATTTCTTTATAATTTTTGTCTTTCTTTGGCTACAGCTATAGAATGAAAAAAACACAGATAAACTGCTTCAAAGCAAAACCCATTTCAATATATATTTTAGGCATAAATTTAGATTGCAAGTCAAGCAATCTGAAGTATATAAAATGCTTTTTTGCAGTGGAGATTTGCTGTTGTGGGACATCACAAAATCTGGAAAAGAGAAGAATAGCTTCTTCCACAAGAGTGGCAGAGGACATTTGCGTTCTGTGTTCAACATTTGCCCAGTGGGAGAGGACACTCTATGTACAATCTCCATGGATAGACAGGTATGTTGACCTGGTTTGCTGATGAGACATGGTCAGTGACATATAACAGTCTTAGGCTCATACTTTATTCTGAACGCAAAATATTGACCAATAAGAATGCTTTGCCGCTAATGAGCATCTGTTCCAATTGGTTAAATGTATGAGATTAGATCTCAGAACTTACCAATTAATGATTGTAGTTGTGGGTAAAAGTAAAAAAGGTAAAATGAGTATAAACTGTAACATGCCTTGGTTTGTGCTCTTAGGCACATCCATTCAGTTGATTAATTTAGTAAAAAAACAATTGATATAATAGTAATAAAACTGTTGCCCTACCCTGGTAAGACTTACTTTCTGTTTTGTATAAAAAAAGTATCTTCCATCTGTTTTGGGTGTCATGAACAACTGTGTCGTTACTTGAAGCACTATAATTCTAATGTTTTATTAAGCAAAGATTATGTGTGTGCATGGTTGTATATGTGTTCTATGCCACTATTTTGGCCACTGTGGTCTGTTTACTGCAGATAATGTTCTGGGACATCAAGCTCAGATGTCAGCAAGCTATAATGCCTTCCCTTGGTGGATATGTGTATGCCATGAAAGTGTCACCATTTGATCCAGGTAGATACTGCACTGTTTCAGTTAGTTTTGTCCTCATTTGATTTTTGTTTATTATACGCCCGTCTATGACGGGACGTATTATGGTATACCCCGCGTCCGTCTGTCCGTCTGTTAATGTCGTACGCTACGTCAAGTATCCTTTGACAGATTTTCTTCAAATTTTAACACAATCTTAATATTGATAAACCCTGATCCCCTTTCGTTTTTGACGGAATTCTGAATTGTCGTTCCAGAGTTATGGGACTTTGTTCGTCAAAATTTCGTGATTTCATTGAATGTCCTACTGTAGCTCAAATATCCTTCGATGGATTTTTTTCAAATTTCAACACAATCTTAATATTGATAAACCCTGATCCCCTTTCGTTTTTGACGGAATTCTGAATTGTCGTTCCAGAGTTATGGGACTTTGTTCGTCAAAATTTCGTGATTTCATTGAATGTCCTACTGTAGCTCAAATATCCTTCAATGGATTTTTTTTTCAAATTTCAACACAATCTTAATATTGATAAACCCTGATCCCCTTTCGTTTTTGACGGAATTCTGAATTGTCGTTCCAGAGTTATGGGACTTTGTTCGTCAAAATTTCGTTATTTCATTGAATGTCCTACCGTAGCTCAAATATCCTTCGATGGATTTTTTTCAAATTTCAACACAATCTTAATATTGATAAAACCTGATCCCCTTTCGTTTTTGACGGAATTCTGAATTGTTGTTCCACAGTTATGGGACTTTGTTGAATGTCAAGGAGACGGCGCTCCATGCTCATGTTCTTATAAAATAAACCATGTATTCAAATACAAATAAACTGAAGTAAAAAAATGATTCAAAGGGTTATTTATTACCTTACTACTTCATTGGCGAACGACGGGCGTATCATGCGCTCATGGCGCAGCTCTTTATTAAAAAACTAGTGTCAGAATTGTTTCATGCTTCCATTTGTTCTTGTCTTAAACGTTACTATTTGTTATTGCAGTGCTATTGCAAGAAATGTTATGCCTGACCCTCGTTATACCCCCATTTCCATTGGTAATGGGGGCTATATAGGAGTCGCTTTGTCTGGCGGTCTGTCAGTCTGTCAGACCCAAAAATTTAATCCGATCTTCACCAAACTTGGTCAGAAGTTGTATCTAGATGATGTCTAGGTCAAGTTTGAATATGGGTCATGCTGGGTCAAAAACTAGGTCACAGGGTCACATAGTGCAATTTAAACCGAAAGTTTGTCCGGACCATAACTATGTAATTTATCCCTAGATTTAAAAATGACTTGGTACATTTTTTCACCATCATAGGACGGTGTGTCATGCGAAAGAAGTACGTCGATATCTCCAAAGTCAAGGTCACACTTGGAGTTGCACATAAATGAGCTTGTCGGGGCGATAACTTTGTCATTTATTGTGAGACTTTAACATCATTTGGTACATTTGTTCACCATCATTGGACGGTGTGTCATGCGAAAGAATTATGTTGATATCTGCAATGTCAAGGTCACTCTTTGAGTTCAAAGGTAAAAAATGGCCATGAATGAGTTTGTCCAGGCCATAACTTTGTCATTTATTGTGAAACTTTAAAATCATTTGGCACATTTGTTCACCATCATTGTATGGTGTGTCATGCGAAAGAATTACGTTGATATCTCCAAGGTTAAGGTCACACTTGGAGTTCAAAGGTAAAAAATGGCCATAAATAAGCTTGTCCGGGCCATAACTATGTTGTTCATTGTGAGATTTTGTAAAAATCATTTAGCACATTTGTTCATCGTCATTGAACAGTGTGTCATGCGAAAGAATTACATCGATATCTGCAACGTCAAGGACACACTTTGAGTTCAAAGGTCAAAAATGGCCATAAATGATCTTGTCTGCGCCACAACTATGTCATTAATTGTGAGATTTTAAAATTACTCGGTACATTTGTTCACAATCTTTGGATGGTGTGTCATCCGAAAGAATTACATTTATGTTGATATTTCCAAGGTCAAGGTCACACTTTGAGTTCAAAATCAAAACTGGCCATAAATGAGCTTGTCCGGGCCATGACTATGTCGTTTATATGAGAATTTAAAATGACTCTGCTCATAAATTTTGTTCACAGTCATTGTCATGCAAAAGAATTCAAGAGTTGAAAGGTCAAAATGGCCATAAATGATAATGGCATAATAATTCTTAAAAATCACCATAAATTATCTTCTCTTGTGTTGTGAAGACAGCATGCAAAATATTCTGTGTCAATGCAGCATGTGGAGGTATACGTTAAGTCTGCGACAAAGCTCTAGTTAAATGTGTTGTGTTGTTTTCACCTGGTTATTCTGTTTAGTGTTTACGCTGTATTATGATGTCCATTAAATGTACCTATAATCAATATTGCCATGATGCTGTATTCCTCAGGGAGACTGAGTCTAGGTGTTGGGGATGGCATGATCCGAGTATGGAACTTGAACTCACCGCCAGGGGTCAGCGCTATGACTCAGTACTGGCAGGGTATTAAGTCAAAGGTCACTGCAGTAAGTAGGGAGAATATTAAACATTCACGATAACTGTTCAATTGTGAAATAGTTATTGTATTGGCCAAATGTGTTGTGTTATAAAGCATGCTGTTATGAAATCTTGTAAAGGTTTTAGTGTGTAACTTTTGTATGGGATGTAGAGCTGAAACGATTCAATCCCATGCATCGAAAATTGGTTCGAAATGCGTCGATTCGATTACAATACCAAACCTACCAAAACGATTCGATTCTTTAACATATAGACATATATATACATAGATATGTAAAGCTCGCTGTATTCTGACTATTTGATACGGAAAGGTGTAGGTTTTATCTTTACCTGTAATTACGGTCTACTTTTGGAAGCGTCAAAATGGCTGAACAAGTTGTGGCCGACAAATTAAAATTATCAGATGCGCCTAAGAAGCTAAAATAAAAAAAGTGGCAGTATTTTGTGTTTCCGGATGTTAGCCCTCCCGATAAAGCAGTGTAATCTGTGCTTCACGGATGCAAGCATAACGTTGATTTAGCAAGACTAAGAGGTAGCACAAGTGCAACTACTCAAGTCGCCAGCCAGAAAAGTATTTATGTTTCTGTTGGGAATTTGTTAAGTTTATTAGAGAATGTGCTTTGTCCTACAGGTAACAGGTGATGCTGTCATGGCGCAATGGTAGACATGCTTGTAGCGGTTTTGGATATAAGCATAATAGTGATAGTACTATCACTCCACTGATTCCAGATGTTCTTATGATTATTTATTTAATTTTATATTATTGTGTATTCAACACAATGTTCTAGTCAGAAGTTTTTTATATTAAAATTGAGTCCTAATTTGCTATTCTTTTTTATGTGTTTTATTGAAATATTGACATAGTTTGATAGACAATTGGCAGTTTCTTGCAAAATATTTCCTACAAATGTTAATTAAACACACTTTCAACAGTTTTTAAAACACTGTTTAACCAACCAAACTATATCAAACAAACACACAATTTGACAAATGCCCAAGATATCTAGTTATGCAACACTTTTGAACAGAAATGTTTATTTTGAGGCAGAAGAGTGAATATATGATAAAACTAGGTTTGAAGATGAATCGAATTGAAAAAATCGGTATTGGAGTGTCTGAAATCGAAATTGAATCGAGCTGTTGGTGAATCGTTGCAGCTCTAATGGGATGTAAATATGTTAAAGGGATAAATCAGTTTTGCACTCAACTTCTTGACTGTGTACAATCAATCAGTGACCATAGTTTGTTTTTTTATAGTATGACGATCCAGTCCATTATTTAGTTATTTATTGTCTGGTCAAAGCTTCAATAATAGAATTGTCCTTTGCGCTTCTTTTATCCTAAAAAATTATGCATACTTTTACGGTTGTCTAAAACGGACTTTACCTTGATGATATTTTGTTGTCAATAGTTGGACTTAACATTAAAATTATATGTTTAGAATTTCCATTTGAGCTTATCAAAACTGGCACAATTCTAAGGAAATGAATACTCAAAGTTATCACTAAACATAATAAGAGCAGGGTCATGTGAAAACAGATCTTATGCCATATGCAGCTCCAGACTAGCTGTTTAGGGTCATGTGAAAACAGATCTTATGCCATATGCAGCTCCAGACTAGCTGTTTATTCATAGTCTCACAGACTGCTGCAGATGCGCAGGCTAGTCTAGGCAGGCAGGCAGACTAGAGATAAACTAACCCATATGGCATAATACTCATTTTCGCATGACATGGCTCATAATAAACTTGAGCTTGTGTGTTTGTTAGAAAATTATATCTAACTCGAGTTATCACATAGTTCATTTCCATCAAAGTGTGTTTGCCTTGTACTGTAAAAGGGATAGTCTTAACAAGTTAACTCGTAATATTAGAATAGATGCAATTACTTAAACATTATGGCACGAACATAAATGGTAATAGTCTTGATATCGAAGCATTAATGTTTAGTAGTATTCATGTACATCTGACAACACTATCTAGACTTTTACAGAGATTTACAATTATGTTTTACTGCTATACATAGCCGTATACATAGCCGTTGACATTATTTGTCAGTACATTTGAGATATTTCCATACACAGATCACTGTAATGGTTTATCATAATTTATGAATGGATGAGTAGCAAAAATAGTTTGTCTTATTGGGCAATATAATGCAAAACTTTGCATCCCTGCTATGGACATTGATTTTGTTTGTTCCAGTTGAGTTGGCACCCAGCCAAGGAGGGCTTGCTGGCATATGGGACAGAGGATGGACGAGTGGGAATATACAACACCCTGTCCAACAAGTACGTGTGCGGTCTTCAGGGCCTGGCTAAGAGTTTGTTTATTATTGGAGCGTTGCTCTGGCAATTTTGAGCCTAATGCATGTGCTTTAAGTGTCATCGCAGATAAACCAGTGCAGTCAGCACAGGCTAATCAGGGACAACACTTCCCACTTTTATGGATTTGTTTATTTAATGATAGTCTTTTTTTTAAACATATCAGTCTAGATGGAGAGTTTTGTCCCTGATTATTCTGTGCAGTCTGAGAAACCAGCTTAGCTGAGGAATGTATGTGTGGGTGCACTGAATTCTGTTATCATGACTGAAATACTGTTGAAAACGATGAAATGTCTCAATAAGAAGACTCCTTACTTAAGGGCATATTTAGTATCCATTTCAACACCTTTAGTAGTGGGCACTTTCAGAGTGGGAAGAATCTATGGCAATGAGTTAGACCAAAGTTTTAAGGTGTGTTGCAATGTTCATTTAGTCACATCGCTATAACAATTATCATGTCCCCATTCGAAGAAGAGGGGGTATATTGTTTTGCTGGATGTAGGTCGATCTGTTGGTAGTGCAGTTAGTTTCCAATCAATAACTCGTCAACAACTTGACCAATTGGCTTGATACTTCACTTGTGCATTGGCCTTAGATAGAAGATGACCCCTATTGAAATTAGGGTCACTATGTCAAAGGTCAAGGTCATTGTCACAATAAGTGGGAAAATCGTGTCTGATCAATAGCTCATCAACAAATTTACCAATTGGCTTGATACTTAACATGTGCATTGGCCTTGGACAGAAGATGACCCCTGAAATAAGGGTCTCTATGTCAAAGGTCAAGGTCATTGTCACAATATGTGGGAAAATCGTTTCTGATCAATAACTCAACAACAAATTTACGGATTGGCTTGATACTTCACATGTGCATTGGCCTTGGACAGTAGATTACCCCTTCTTTTGAAATTGTGTCACTTGGTCAAAGGTCAAGGTCACTGTCACAATAATTGTGAAAATTGTTTCCAATCATTAACTCATCAATGAATTGACCGATTGGCTTGATACTTCACATGTGCATTGGCCTTGGACATCAGATGACCTTTATTGAAATTGGGGTAACATGTTCAAAGCTCAAGCTTGGTGCCATATGTCACGGAAGGCTGAACTCTTGTTTAACAATTGTTCCTACCAGTTTTTAATTAGTGTTACCCGCCCTTAAAACAACACAGCTATTTCTTTATGAACATTAATGATTTCGTTCACACAGGTTGGCAAAAAATAACATAATCAGAGTTTTTCACGGAGAGCATGTCTTCCAGGATGTTCATAAAGAGATTATTGCATTGAATATCTCAATCAATTCCTGTACTGATGATAGACAGTAGATGACCTCTATTGAAATTGGGGTCACTAGGTCAAAGGTCAAGGACACTGTCACAATAAGTGTGAAAATCATTTCAGATAAATGACTTGTAAACAAATTGACCGATGGACTTAATACTTATATTTGCATTGGACAGTAGATGACCCCAATTGAAATTAGGGTCACTAGGTCAAAGGTTGTGGTCACTGTCACAATAAGTGTGAAAATTGTTTCTGATCAATAACTGGTCAATGAATTGACTGATTGGCATGCTACTTCCCATGTGCATTTGCCTTGGACAGTAGATGACCCCTTTTGAAATTTTGGTCATGACTAGGTGAAAGGTCAAGGTCACTGTCACAATAAGTGTGAAAATTGTTGCAGATCAATAACTCGTCAAAGAATCAACTGATTGGCTTGATACTTCACATTTGCATTTGCCTTGGACAGTAGATGACCCCTATTGAAATTGGGGTTACTTTTTCATCGCCCTGTTTAAGGGGGCATATGTCCCGACCGTGGAACTCTTGTTAAATAATATTTAAATGAAGACATTATGAGACTAATAATTTTTATGCTCCCCCAAAAAAATTTGGGGGGAGCATATAGTCGCCGCTTCGTCTGTCCGTCCTTCCGTCTGTCCTTCCGTCCGTCCGTGCACAATTTTTGTCGGAATTCAATTAAACTTTATGGGAAGCTTCACCTCCAAAAGGAGGTGTGCATATTGTCAGCAAGTTGTGGTCGGATGATTTTTCACAGAGTTATGGCCCTTTGAAATTTTCCATTAACTGTACGTGTAGTGCAATTCTTGTCCGGGCTATTTATCAGCAACTAATGACCGGAATTCAATGAAACTTTATGGGAAGCTTCACTACCAAGAGGAGATGTGCATATTGTCAGCGGGTTCATGTCAGATGATTTTTCACAGAGTTATGGCCCTTTGAAATTTTCCATTAACTGTACATATAGTGCAATTCTTGTCCGGGCTATTTCTCAGCAACTAATGACCGGAATTCAATAAAACTTTATGGGAAGCTTCACTATCAAGAGGAAATGTGCATATTATCAGCGGGTTCTGGTCGGATGATTTTACAGAGTTATGGCCCTTTGAAATTTTCCATTTACTGTACATATAGTGCAATTCTTGTCCTGGCTATTTCTCCCCAACTAATGACTGGAATTCAATGAAACTTTATGGGAAACTTCACTTCAAAGAGGAGATGTGCATATTATCAGCGGGTTCTGGTCGGATGATTTTTCACAGAGTTATGGCCCTTTGAAATTTTATATAAAAAAATTATTGTCCCCCCAACTACTGTGCCCTCAAGATGTTTCCTTATATCTGAATATATAGTGCAATATTGTGACAAAAAATACTTTTTGGGAGCATCACCCGTCTCCAACGGTTTCTTGTTACATGTTGAACTGAGCCTGTTTAACAGTTCTGGCCTGATATTATAAGTATTGATTTGTTGTTAGTTTTTATTGACTGTATGTAAATGTAAAGTAAGCTCTGTATTAACTTAACACAAATTGGACCTGACCTAATGTTTGTTTTTAAAGAAAATTCATTTTTTGAGTTATTGTTATTCAGCAATTAAAATTCCATTGATAAAAAGATGAATGAATAAATAAAAAAACATTTAGTCTGTGTATCATTAAGAGAGTACATTGTACCTATATTATTGTTTCACTATGTTTGACTTCATATGTAGGCACTCTTTCAGGCCTCCCCAGATATCAACCACATATCATCGTCGCACGGTGTATGTTGTAGCTTGGGCACCCGCCTCCACTTCTACCAGTAAGTCATAATAATGGTAAAATAGACTTCTTCATGCTTTGGAAATGGCCAATTGAAAATCTGTCATACATCCCAAACTGAATGTAAATGTTTTAATCAGCTAGAAAAATCAGACTCCTGGTTAAGGTAAATATTTAAAATGTGTTTATGGCTAATCATCCATCAAAATCAGTAGAAGTATAAATTATTTATCATCTTTTCATCAATAATATCTTTAAGTGTATTTCCTTTCTGCTTATTTGCGTTTAAATATGATACAAGTTATTAAAAGTCTTAGCAGTCCAGTGGTTGCATTTTAGATTTTCTGTCTAAACGTTATTGGATTAAAGCCAGTGGAAGGCACTCATTTTTATACACCCGTTTAAAAAAAACGGGACGTATTATAGTTTCACCTTGGCGGTGTGCGGGCCGGTGGGCTGGCGTTCGGCGTCCACAGCAGTTTCCACTCTCTAATTCAAATAGTTTTCATCCGATCTTCACCAAACTTGGTCAGAAGTTTTATCTAGAAAATATCTAGGTCAAGTTTGAATATGGGTTATGCCGGGTCAAAAACTAGGTCACCGGGTCTCTTAGTGCATTTTAAGCATTAAGCATGGTTTCCGCTCTCTTATTGAAGTAGTTTTTATCCGATCTTCACCAAACTTGGTCAGAAGTTGTATCCGGACAATATCTAAGTCAAAATCGAATATGGGTCATGCCGGGTCAAAAACTAGGTCACGGGGTCACTAAGTGCATTTCAAGCATTTAGCATGGTGTCCGCTCTGTAATAGAAATAGTTTTCATCCGATTATCACCATACTTGGTCAGAAGTTGTATCTAGACAATATCAAGGTCAAGTTCAAATATGGGTCATGCAGGGTCAAAAACTAGGTCACTTAGTGCATTTCAAGCATTTAGCATGGTGTCCGCTCTGTAATTAAAGTAGTTTTCATCTGATCTTCACCATACTTGGTCAGAAGTTGGATCTAGACAATATCTAGGTCAAGTTCAAATATGGGTCATGCCGGGTCAAAAACTAGATCACGAGTTTACTAAGTGCATTTCAAGCATTTAGCATGGTGTCCGCTCTCTACTTGAAGTAGTTTTCATCTGATCTTCACCAAATTTGGTCAGAAGTTGTGTCTAGATGATATGTAGGTCAAGTTAAAATACAGGTCATGGTAAAGTTATCAAGTTGTCCAAAACCTTCAAACAGGCGTATCTTGTGACAGTTTGGCACTCTTGTTATTTGTTAGTTTTTTTATACTCCTCCAAAAAAAATTGGGGGGGATCATATAGTCGCCACTTCGTCTGTCCGTGCGTGTGTCCGTCCGTCTGTCCGTGCACAATTTTTGTCCGGGCTATTTCTCAGCAAATAATGACTGGAATTCAAATGAACTTATGGAAAGCTTCACTACCAAGAGGAGATGTGCATATTTTCAGCCAGTTCTGGTAGGATGATTTTTATGCTCACTTAAATTTATTTTGGGGGGAGCATATAGTCGCAGCTTCGTCTGTCAGTGTGTGCATCTGTCTGTCTGTCCGTTCGTGCACAATTTTTGTCCGGGCTATTTCTCAGCAACTAATGACTGGAATTCAATGAAACTTTATGGGAAGCTTCACTACCAAGAGGAGATGTGCATATTATCAGCCGGTTCTTCTAGGATGATTTTTCACAGAGTTATGGCCCTTTGAAATTTTCCATTGTACATATAGTGCAATTCTTGTCCGAGCTATTTCTCAGCAACTTATTACGGGAATTCAATGAAACTTTATGGGAAGCTTCACTTCCAACAGGAGATGTGCATGTTATCAGCCGGTTATGGTCTGATGATTTTTCACAGAGTTATGGCCCTTTGAAATTTTCTATTAACTGTACATATAGTGCAATTCTTGTCCGGGCTATTTCTCCCCAACTACTGACTGGAATTCAATGAAGCTATTTGGCAGCTTAACTACCTTCATGAGATGCGCATGTTATTTGTGGGTTCTGGTTAGATGATTTATTTAGAGAGTTATCGCCCTTTGACATTTTTAAGTTGCTAAACCATCCATCGTATTATTTTGTCCAAAGTTATGCCCCTCAAGACGTTTCCTTTTATCTGAATATATAGTGCAATATTGTGACAAAATAAACCTTTGGGGAGCATCACCCGTCTCCGACGGTTTCTTGTTTCCTATGGCAATCACGTTAGAATATTTCAAAAGTTATGTATCAGTTATAATACAAATTTCATAACACAATTTGTATTTTAATACAAAAATCTCTGAACAAGTCCATTTAATTCAATGTGATGTACAAATGTGTTATACCATATTTTTTTCTTAAATCACATCTCTCTTGTTATGAGGAGTTCCTAAAGGTTTGTAGATTTGATATACTTTTGTTGATAATTTATAATATCTTACAAACAAATAAAATCTGACACTGTAATATGTATTTGAGATTAGTTAATCAATCAATTAAAGTATCTAGGTATTTTAAGGCATACTCTTATACTTAGTCTTGCTCATTTTAATCAGTTGGATAAATACAGTATCTTTTATACAAAATTATGATACATGTAAAACATGTAAACAAGTGTAACTTATTTATAAAAAAGATATATTCATTGTAGAAAAATAGATTCTTGATGACGTAATATACTGATAGGATATAGTTCACAACAGGGATCATATTTTTTTCGGTTTTGTCGGTCCTAGACCGATTGGGGTCGTGAAAGACCGATTGAAAATCCCAAACAGTCGGTCCGATTCTGTGTGCTAAAATTCCCATGTCATGAAATCGATTACACAGTGCACATGCTAACATAGATCTACCCTGATAACATTCCTATCTCGAGTAGGTGTGAAAACCATTCACTGCAGTCTCTAAACCGGTCAGGACCAGTTTATTGCGTGTCAGCCGACCAGTATCAGAGTATGACCCCAAGCAGCGAAAATTCGCGCGGTTGTGTATTAGTCATGCGTGACACTCGTGATTTAATCCCTACGCATCTTAACTATTGGCCGTGGGTTTTTTCACAATAAACTATAACGTACACGAATTATTTCTCAACTATTTGGTTTTAATGTTGCCAGTATCCAACCTACGCACAGACATTTGGTAGGTGCAGTGCATGTATGTAAGCTATTATCGAGTCGACAACGATTTAAAACATCGGTATAGACTTACACAGATAAATAATAGATATTGACAACGATGAAAAAAGTCAGATACAACAGCACACGAAACAACAATAAAAGAGAAAAAAATATCATAAAACCAATTGAGAAAACTCGTATGTTCCGTTTAAAAAAGATGCCAAAGGCAATTAAAATTGAACATTTATGATACCACCTTCATGAATGGCAAAATCAATGGTATATATGTTAACGTACTTTGTCATGATTTCGGATATAAATTTTCGGACACTTTTCCCCCATTTAAATCCAGACCGATTGATGTTGCGGGTAAATATGATCCCTGGTTCACAAACAGCTCTTGCCTTTAAGTGGATACACCACGAATTTTGTCTGAAATTGTGTTAACTTTGTAACAAAATATGATCTCCTTTCATTATGAAAATTATGATAGATATGGTCTGAATGACTTCCAGATGACCTGTTTATGCCATTCTCAGAGCCTAGATCCTCATGCATGGATAGTTTAAGATTTTAATTATTGGAGTTTGTGTGTGTATTTTTATTTTCTTAAGGTTCTTCCATGCGGGAGGCTGCATTATGTAAGGACTCAGAGTGTTTCCCACCACTCCCGCTTAATAAACTTGCGCAACTCACAAAATGTGGGACAAACTATAGTTGAAATTTTGTGGCTGTATGATTGTTGTACTAAAAGATGTTGAGTTTTGGTGCGGCGTTGGGCTTAGGGAGAAAACCACACCTGTCCAGTATGGTGACCGTCCAGTATGGTGTCCACCAACAAAACTGACATGCACCCTGAGTAAGGATTGAGTAGGGCACCTAGTTGAGACGCAAGTTTGCCAAGCATTGCACTAAACTAACAGTTCATTGTAGTAGTAAATCTAACCTGCATTTGTACAGATGTTTGGTTCCCCTTTTTCAGGTGATACTGGTTCCCCAGTCATGTACAATGTGTACAGCTGTGGGGATGGGAATGTTCTAGAACATCAGACCCAGTGTCTGGACAGGGAGGCAGTCAATATAGGGCAGCTCATACAGGCAAACAACCCCCAGTACAGGGTAGGTATAGTTAAATGTAAATTGAAACTGACTAAGTTGAAATTGACTTGAATATGAACCAATTTAATCAAGAATTGATTTTAGACAATCATTGTCTGTTTCATTTTGTGAACAGCATATTACTTTTGTATGCATTACTGAAAATGTACCAGTTCACATCTTGGTTATTTAACATATTGTCAGGTAAACAAAATAAGTATGTGATGTGTCATATGAAAATGGGTATTATGCCTTGTGCAGTCAGCGTAGATCTGGACAACCTGCTCATTCCTGCAGTCTGGTCAGGAGCTACCTTGTCAGCTTTAAACCTTTGCATGCTGGGAAATTTGTCGTCTGCTAAAATGTTGTCTACTAAATTTCTAAAATTAGCATTTTCTTTGATTTTTTTTTAAAGAATACTATCAGAATAGCAAACAGTTTGGATCCTGATGAGACGCCATGTTCTGTGGCATCTCATCTGGATCCAAACTGTTTGCACAGGCCTTCAAAATTCGGTTCCTGCACTGAAAGAGTTAATGTCACACAAGGTTTCATGGCCTCCTTAGCCAAAATCATGACTTTTCATCAGATGATACATATGCAGAGGCACAACTTGAGCAACACTGTTTGGATGTGTCTTAAGCCACATTTTTGCATGCAGGAGCTTATGTAATGTTAAGATTGTAATAAAGAGAAGAAGAATACTTACACCACTTTATTGCACATGTCATGGTTATTGCTGGTGTTAATTTCTTTCAGGCCACTGGTAAGATGCCAACAAGAAGTGAGATTAGTTGGAATGCAGACTTAACAGTGGTTGCCATTGGAAATGATGATGGGTAGGTATTCTTGCCTAGCCGATAGAAAAGTATATTAAAGCACTTATATTACTCTATGTGCCATAAAAAACGAATGCGGAAACGTCATATAAAGTCATTGTAAGCTGAACAGACCTTTTTTAATGAGGTAAATGCTTGGCCCTTTTGTTCATGTTTGAGAGTTATAATTAAATTGTAGAAAAATCATAAAAACAATGCTTTTTTAAAATTGATTTTAGAATTTCATGTATAAAATGGTTTTTTAGTTGTTCGAACAGCTAATGTTGGTACTGAAAATTTCAAGTCAGTTCGGCTTATCTACGCCCTTGTCAAAAAAATAACCCACTTTCATACCAAAACACACTTAAACCAACATAAAACTGTGTTTATTCTGAGTTTTTCTCAGAGGAAGTTGGTTTTTGCTATTAAAAGCGAGTTTTATGTGCGCTAAACTGTGCTTAACTGAGTTTAAAGTTGGTTATTTTAAGAAGATGTGTGTTTAAGCGAGTTTTTTTCTGTAAGGAGTCAGTTTTTTGTGTGTCAAAAGTGAGCCTTTTTATTTATGAGTTGGTTTTTGTGTGTTTAAGTGTGTCTTTTTGTTTTATAAGCGAGTCTTTTACAACAGGAGCTGATCCTTTTTAAACAGAAGTGGGTTTAAGCGAGTTTAAATTGGTTTTTTTGTAAATAATTTGAGAGCTGAAACCAGGCTAAAAGACTCACTTTAACACACTTTTCAATAAGTTGGTCTTTTGTTTATAAATAATACTGATCAATAAAACAATAATTCTTCAAATAGGTCTTTGTTTCATGTTTATAGCCATATATAATACAAGTCAATTGTAAAGGTGCTTTTTTACAGCTTGTTTGCCATTGTCCCTATTGTAAATGTGTGTGCTCCCCATAATTTTTTAGTGAATATTGGATGAAAATGGCTCTTTCAGAACATCACAGGTTCACAGATGGACAACAAGTATCACTGCCAAAAACTATAAAAATGATAAAACTTAGTTTTATACCTGAAAATGAAAGAGTTTGTGTTTTCGCTTAGATTTTTTTTCTTTATATTTGTTTTTATTATAAACAATATCTAATGATTGCTTTATGTCTTAAAATTATTTTATTTTTTTTAATTTTTAAAACAATCTTATATGATTGTTTATATTTGTTTAAAACAGTATTTACTTGTTCTGCATATTTAAATAATTATGGTATTGGAAACATTATTTTGGAAATAATCTATTAATTTGTGTTCATAAGTTATGCAAGATTTTGATATTTTCATATACCATTATATCCATTTTCTTAATTTGCAATAAAATAATAAGATGCCAAACATGACCTGTGTTACATAAACAGTCAACAAAATAACAAGACAATACCTAAAAACACCCCTTTTCACACCACCAACAATAAACAGATAACAATCTGTCAGGCATTCAGAGCTAAACAGGGTACTGATTATCAGGGGCAGATAAAGCTACTGATAGGGTTTGCCCAGACATAAGGCTGGAATGAGGTATAAGACTTCTGATTGGTTCAATTTTTTGCACAGGAAATTATTTGAAAACAACAACTTTTGAAAAACAAGCTGGTTTCAGCAATTGAATTGAGCTAAATTAAATTAACATTAAGACTTATAATTGTTCTGTAAAATGTATTGAAATACTGTCAGCATGAAGTATTGTGTGATGAAAACAATGTGTATTTACTACAATATGGAAATCAACAATAAGTTTGTTGGAAAAGAAGTTCAACTGTTTTTTTTTTGGAATACTGAAGAACAGTTTTAACAGGTTTGTATTGTCATTTCTTCATCCTTTTTTATTAAGTTTACTGAATTAATTATGATCATTATTATATTTATGTATTGTCACTGGGAAATGTAAATTGATAAGTTAAGGCCACGACTTTTTTTTTTATTGGTTTACAAAAATTATTTTGAAAATGGTCCATCGGGCGGTCGAAAAAAAAAAAAAAAAAAAAAAACATCGGAAAAAAAAGTTAATACTAATAACATCAGAACAAAGACAACATATCTTTTATAACCTTAACACAGAGACAAAAAATCAAATTATGCAATGAAACACATCTATATCTTCAAATGAAATGAGTCCTAAAAGCACCTTTTGTAACATCAGGCAATTTTAAACACTCCATTACATGACATGCGTTCTTCTCCCATTAAAACGAAAAACTGCGCTTCATTTCCATAATTCGATGCGCTTCATTACGCAATGCAATGCCCGTTGCATAAATCTTATATAAGATAAACTACTCATACACAAATTACCCGGTATGTGTTTGCTCTTACTCGACTTATGAGATCGTACATGAAAAAAAATCGAGGTAGATCGATCCATGCGTCGTCGCGGTAATGTTTGTCAAAGTTATTGTTGTCATGAAAACTCGTTGATTTACATGTACAACGCAAAACGTCTTATTTGAACTGATGCGAATTAATTTAATCATATTTGTCAACTTCGCTTTTGCTTTATTTTGATAATTTAATCCAAAGTTTAATGTTAGCAAGTGTTTTTTTTTTACCGGAATTGTAAACAAGGAGTCAGTTAAAGTCTTCCGAAAATGTGCAGTCTGTGTGAATTGACAGTTTGACGTCATCAAAGGAAAGCCGCTTTCTGTCGGAAGCAATAAAGCGACAAATTTCGCGCCGAAAAAATTGGCTTCATTTGTCTAGCAATCAACATGCCGAACCAATCGTGTGTTTGTTTCTCAATTGCAATCCTCCAATTTAATAAAAGCACGTGCATAGCTCCGCCTTCGAGTCTTTTGCCGAGAACGGAGGCGGAGTTTAATGGTTAATTGAGCTAGTGTTTTACGCAAGTTGAGTTCCGATTTGCCAAAATTACTCGGCCCTAAGCATTGAAACGACAAATACATTTATCAATGATTTTCCGAGATATACCGATTTGTTCCGATTTCCAAACTTTCTGTACAGTTCCTATAAACTATGGCGGACGTGTTTACAAAATTCCTAAACACATATATCGTAAATAATGGCAGTGTTTTATTGGATTATTTATACTAATTATCAAATACTTTTTTATCTACTATAATATCGGGTTTGTTTAATATAATTAACATGTTAAACAATATAGTTGCGTCACAGACTCGGAAATAAATTTTGATGGGGTCGACATTTTACTGACGCTGATTTTCTTATTGTCTGTAATTTTTACCAGAAATAAATTTTGAGAAGTGCCCATAAAAGGACTGGTACATAATGTGTCACATTGAAAAATATCCCGATCTCTGCAATATATGTGAACCAATCGTTGATTGTACTTACTTGATTTTATTCGCAACCGTACTCAAACCGGATCGTTTTTTTCTCGTTTCGCTCGTTTTGCAGTGCGGTCGGGAATAAAATATTTAAAAAAAAGACGATTTTCCGATTTTATTTTTTTTCCCTTTTTCCAAAAATTAGGGTCGGCGGTTTTGTAAACCAAGAAATATAAAAGCCGTGGCCTAATGTATTGCAACTTAAAGGAAAAACAACACAATTTGATGCAAAAATAGATGAACATACACATGACAAAGTGTAAATGTTGTGTACAGTGAATTATTGTGGTTGTGTTTTATGATTATTTTCATCTTTATTGTTATTTATAGATATTTCTGGTTATTACTGAACAGATTTCTTTCCCTCATATTTTAATTTTGAAGGTTAAACTCTTGCCCCAAGAGCAAAAGGGGTAATCATACTACCTGATGTATGGACTTTTACACCAGGCTTTTACCCTGCACGAGCTGGCCAACTTGAGGGGAACTGAAGTGGGCAAACCTCGCCCTGTCCTTGAACAAGAAAGCTGGATTTGTTGAGAGGTAAAACTATACAGGTTATTGCATTTTAAAAGCGTCACAATTCTGACCAATGTGACAAATATTTTTAGAGTTTGAAATGTGATGAAAGTAAATTACAAGCTTTGGAAAATTACCAATTGTAAATATTTTGTCAAAACTCCTTTTCTTTTTTTGGTTCCAGAGTATCATTTAAGCTGAAATCCAGCATGAAACCAGGGAGGTGATGGCCATCGCACAGGCCATGTGCCGACTATTCACTTTCCACCAGCTTGTGACTTGCTCCATGAAGGGAGCAACAACTACAACTGGATCACCAAGACCAAGCCTCCCCGCTGCTGAGAGAAATGCAATCATTGGTATTTTCTTCATCATAAAAATTTGAAGTACCAGTTAACCATATAGAAATTAAATACACATTCTACAAATATTTTTCAGATCACTTACTGTTTACAGTCGCATAAATGATCATTATATTACATCATTAAATTTTGTGAAAAGGGGGAGTTTTTATAATCCAAGTGACAGTTAACAATAGGTTTTTTTTTATTCATGAAGACAGGGATTGAAAAACTTTGTCCGTGTCTCTAGTCACTGTCTCCAGGACAATCGGTAATAAACCCATTTGTGTTGACTTCCTTAATATGCAAATATTTAACCTCTTTTTCTGGCTAGAGTATTTTCTATTTAAGATCAGATTTTGTTGTTTTTTTGCATGTTTTTAAAATGAATAGTCTATTATATTTTTTCAGATGTCATAGCCAAAACCGTTGACAAGCCTCTGGTTGATGTTGAAGAAAAGATGAGAGGTTGTTTAAGGCATCTGCGGCTGATGAACAACTAGACTGAAGTCTTTGTAAATAAAATGTGCTGTTAAAATGATTATTTAACCATTTTTTTCACTTTGTTATATAGATTTGCACCTGTTTCAACAACATTAACTTATTTTTATGCTCCCGGTAGGGTCTCATATAGCAGTTGATCTGTCTGATCCTTAATCTGTCTGTCTTTCCGTCCGAAAACTTAGCATTGGTCATAACTTTTGCAATATTGAAGAAAGCAACTTGATATTTAGCATGCATGTGTATCTCATTGAGCTGCACATTTTGAGTGGTGCAAGGTCACGTTCATCCTTCAAGGTCAGAGGTCAAAATCCAATGTAAGTAATAAGCAAAGAGAGAAAATTTCTATACCTGCCAAATGATAAATAGAAATTTTATTTCAAAGCGGCGCAGTAGGGGGCATTGTGTTTCTGACCAACACATCTCTTGTTTGTATTTATTCCATACAATCTTACTTTTTTCAGTTCTTTCTTTGTGTTCAATGTTATGTTATAACACTATTATATTTTATTATAACAATGCCATGTCTGTCAAAATAGTTTTATCATGTTGTGTATATGGATATATATGTAAAGTTTTATGTTTTAGCGTTTAAAAAAGTAATTAGAATATAATTTATGATATTTTTGTTCATAATAAAGTTGTTCAGTTTTCAAGTGGGTGAAAAGTGGGTTTTTACTGAGCATTTAACAGGTTTTAAAGCTAGTTTTAACTGCGTTTAATCTGTGAAAAACACACATTTAGCTCACTTAATGCTCAAATAAAAACCCACTTTAAACTCGCTTACAACAGGAAAAACCGACTTGATGTGTAGAAGCGGGTGTAAAAGCCAACATAAAGAAGGAAAACACACTATCTTTTAACCAACTTAAGTTGGTAAAACTCGGTTTTAAAGCGTGTTTTAACTGCGTTTAATCTGAGTTAAGCACACATTTAGCTCACTTAACACTCAAACAAATCCCCACTTCTAACTCGCTTAAGAACAGGAAAAACCGACTTGATATGAAGAAGCAGGTTTAAAAGCCAACATAAAGAAGGAAAACACACTCACTTTAACCAACTTAAGTTGGTATAAGACGGTTTTAAAGTAAGTTTAAACTGCGCTTAATCTGTGAAAAGCACACATTTAGCTCACTTAACGCTCAAACAAAAACCCACTTTTCACTCGCTTTGGAACAGGAAAAACCGACTTGATGTGTAGAAGCGGGTTTAAAAGCCAACAAAGAGAAGGAAAACACACTCACTTTTAACCCACTTAAGTTGGTTTAAGTTAGTTTTAGTTGGTATAAGAAGGTATAAGCGTGTTGGTTTATGTGAGTGAAATCCAGGTTTTACCTACAAAAAACCAAGTCGGTAAGCAAAAAGTGTGTTTAAAAGACACGCTTTAACCCGGTGCCAATACCGCAGGGTTTAACACGGTTTTAACACGGATTAAAACCGGGTTTTGCCCACTTTTTTGACAAGGGCGGAAAGCCTACTACATGCCACACCTGCCATATTCGCGCGAGAAAGAGTTTTATAATTTATGCAAGAGGTTTGAGTATTCCAACTATATTCATTCACAAATGGAAACATTATGTGAATATCGTGTTAAATGGAATATTTTTTAACGGAGCTTATATAGAAAAGAATCAATAAACAATGTTTGTATTATACATGTAGCGGAAGAAGTTATTTATGAATGATTAAAATAGTCCACTATCTGTTGCGTCCAAATGACGTAGTACAGGTCATTCATAATCTGAGGCTATTAATAGATTTGGAAAAACAACACAATAGTATTAGGTTACGCTTGTTTACATTCTCAATTTATAAAACGTTGAACATGAGTTCAACAATAACTTCAGGGATACGATAGACAACAACAAAAATGCTTCATAATCGCTTAAATTGAATATAAAAAACAATTAAATATAACAAAAATTATCTGTTTCGTAATCTCGTTCATGCTTCTACAGCGGGGTTAAATTTGATATTTCTGGGAAACGTTCTTTTGTTCTCAACAGAAAGCGGCAATCTTTTGTATTTACGGGTGCTTATAAAGCACTAATAGAAGGTTAAGCTTGTTTATATTCACAGTTCTCAAATTAAAAACGTTGAACATGAGTTCACCAATCACTACAGGTATACTATAGAAAACCTCAAAAATGCTTTATAATCGCTTAAACCGTATATTAAAAAAGCAATTAAATATAACAAGAAATATCTTTTAAAAAGGTAGTCAGCGTAAATGCTGTCTTGTAAATAAAGTTTGGGATTTAGGTTTCTAAATAAATAAACTGAAAACAAAAGTTTAACTATTGTTTTTTTTTTTTACTTGTAAGTCGCATATTCACCGCATAAAATGTGTGTTATCATTGTCAAACCACAAATTAGTGTAAGTAGATAGAAATGATACTTCGGAAGTGCACATCATTTGTGTCCTCACATGCCTTATTATGAGTATATTTCTTCACTATCGAAATGTATCGTATGTTAATATTTTATTTAAACACAGTTTTCTTTTGACACATTTAAATCACACTTTCATAGCCATGTCATGCGAAAATGGGTCTTATGCGTTTCGGTCAGCGTATCTTAAACCCAACATGTGCATTTGCGCAGTCTGGTCAGAGGCGATGCTGTTCGCTATAAAATTACTCAATGTGTTATGGTCTCATTATGTATCTCCTGACCAGACTGAGAGATGCGCAGGCTGAATGGGCTATATATATATATATGGGCGCATATGGAATAAGACCAATTTTCGCATGATGAGGGATTAAAAATCTCATTGCGAATTGTAAATGGCACATTTAAGAACAATGCTTTTCGATACAAAATTGAATTTAAAATAGCAAACTTGTAAATAAGGGCAGCCTATCAAGGCATTCAAGAACGATTTCCAGATGTGCTGACCGATTACGGCAAACATTGTAGCTGGATAATTAAACGATTTTCATCTTATCATGACACTATAATATTTGGGAAATTTTTGTTTTCTCATCTTGAAAGCAAAACTGTGTTTATCGATAGCATCAATTATATATTCCCCGGACAATTTAGTGAACGAGTACTGACCCTGAAATTCTGCGAGATGGATTTTTACAGGTAATTGTAACTGGGCCACAATTCGTGTCGTTTGAACATACTGAGAGTAGTCCAGAATTCCTTACACTGAACAGTGCTATATCCTTTGCGCTGAGCACAGACACGGTGATGTAGCCAAAGTTTAGAGGTTTTATCTCGAATCAGCCTATGAAATATTCGAAAATATTCACGCGTGTCTGCTGGCATATGTATAAATCATTTAAGGTGAAAAGCTGGGTAAAACAGCTACGCCGAAAAAGCGCATTAGAGCTCTATACCTATGTTTAGGTCAGAGTTGCTAACACCGTGTGAACTGCTAGGGTAACAAGTAATGCATAAACAACAAAGTACGGGTCAACAGGGCTGTCTTTATGACTACCTAATTCGTGAGTAAAAAGTATTGCTAGCAGATTTATTTTTATTTATTTTCATCAATTATCTTATTGTATATTTTGAATTTGTATATGGTGTCAAAAATCAAAAGTTTTGTACAGTGAATTTTCATCATAAAATTATATTCTTAGTGAGATAGGTTTTAGATATTCCAACAATATTCATTTAATATGATGGTGATTGCAAATTGTCTTTATATTAAGTTCTCATTACCATTTTCATCATACTTTCTATGCTTTCAGAACTTCCAAAAAGGGCCATGTTGTTGTTATTTTGTCTAAGTTATCTCTATAAAATAAATAGGATGATAAAAAGTGCACACAAATCTTGACCCGTGCGTAATGACACACTCTTTATAAATTTGAATGGCGTGTGTTCATTTCAAACTTGCAATTAATTTTGAAAAATGAGTTGCGTCTTAAATTATGCAATAGAGAACAACTTCAGTGCCTTCAGCGCTTTGATTATTAGAATTTCATGTAAAACTAATCTTAGTCTTATTTGAATTTGATTTCTTGAAAACAAGTAACCTTAGCAACAAGACTACCAGGCAGTGATTAAAATGCATGAATGTGATAAAAAATATGTTTCTAAGTAAATTTTCCTTTCTTTATTGGCAATGCCTTTATAAAACTAATGAAAAAGTCCATAAACATTACAAGGAGAATATTTTGTGTAAACATCAGCAAATCTGTGATTTAAATAATAAAAAAAAATTGAAATAATTGAGCTAATGCCCTCTCTGTTTCAGCTCTGTTGAGATATTCTCCAGTCCAGGGTTCCTGTTGCTAGGCATAGTTCAGACTCATCACAAGCTGGTGAACGTAATTGCCTGGCACCCAACCATTACCATGGAAACCACAACTGGGTCTGCTTACAGAAACTTCATGGCCATTGCCTCTAATGAGTTTCATATATCGGTTGTAGACCTGAATAATCTGTTAGGTAAGTGTTATTGTTAACAGGGATCATATTTTTTTCGGTTTTGTCGGTCCTAGACCGATTGGGGCCATGAAAGACCGATTGAAAAATTGAAAATCCCAAACAGTCGGTCCAATTCTGTTTGCTATTAAAATTCCCATGTCATGAAATTGGTTACACAGTGTACATGCTAACACACCCTAATTGCATTCTTATCTCGATTAGGTGTGATAAACCATTCCCTGCAGTCTCTAAACTGGTCAGGACCGGTTTATTGCACGTCAGACCAAGAATCAAAAACTTGTGAACAGCAGATTAAAGACGCATCCGAAAAGACGCGTCTGAATGCATGCGCTGTAACTAAACAAAACATGCTGATACATTTTCCACCAGCGTAATAATCCGTTAATATAATTATGAATGAAAGTCGCGGATCTGATCGACAGAACAGCCGAAAGTTATTTTTATGGGCAGAACTTCACATAAAATAGTACACAAGAAAAATAATTTACATTGAATAAATCTTTATTAAAACCGTGTTAGAATCGAAATAATTTGTGTACTTTATGCTTTGTTGTTGAATAACTCACGACCGGAAAATTAGATGCGTGGTTTCAAATGCTTCGCTCTCGTGATTAATCCCTACGCATCTAAACTATCGGCCGTGGGTTATTTGACAACAAATTATTTCTTAATTATTTGGTTTGTTGTTGTCAGTAGCCAACCTACGCACAGACATTTGTTTGGTTCAGTGCATGTTTGTAAGCTATTATCGAGTCGACAACAATTTAAAACATCGGTATAGACTTACACAGATTAATAATATTGACAACGATGAAAAAAGTCTGATAAAACAGCACATGAAACAACAATGAAATACCAAATGATAAAACCAGTTGAGAAAACTCGTTCCGTTTATAAAAATGCCTAAGGGAATTTTACTTGTACATGTATTATACCACCTTGAATGGCAAAACCAATGGTATACATTTTAACGTAATTTGTCATGATTTCGGATATACATTTTCGGATACTTTTCCCCATTTATATCCGGACCGATTGATGTTGCGGGAAAATAAGATCCCTGATTGTTAAGTAGTGTATGCTTATTGTCCCCTACCGGTGGTTTGGGCTCCGTGTGTCAGTCTGTCAGTCTGTCCGTCACAATTTTCTGGATCCTGCTATAAATTTAAAAGTTCCATATTTTTTTCATGAAACTTGAAACATGGATAGATGGCAATATGGAGAGTATGCACGTCATTTCATTTCGTTCCTACGTCAAGAATTTTGGTTGCTATGGCAACAATTTTTTTTTTTTTTTACTGACAATGGTGGAGTTTCAACTGTAGGGGACAATATTGCTTGGCAATCTCTTGTTTTAATTTATTAAAAGATTTTTGTTTGAAGATATGTTGGTTAAGTTGAATTTTCAATCTTTGGTATATGTGATGGTGTCTTCTTACTATGCCCCCCTTCGAAGAAGAGGGGGTATATTGTTTTGCACATGTCGGTCGGTCCGTCGGGCCGTCAACCAGATGGTTTCTGGATGATAACTCAAGAATGCTTAGGCCTAGGATCATTAAACTTCATAGGTACATTGATCATGACTGGCAGATGACCCCTATTGATTTTCAGGTCACTAGGTCAAAGGTCAAGGTCACAGTGACTCAAAATAGTAAAATTGTTTCCGGATGATAACTCAAAAATGCTTACACCTAGAATCATGAAACTTCATAGGTACATTGATCATGACTGGCAGATGACCCCTATTGATTTTCAGGTCACTAGGTCAAAGGTCAAGGTCACAGTGACTCGAAACAGTAAAATGGTTTCCGGATAATAACTCAAGAATGCTTACGCCTAGGATCATGAAACTTCATAGGAACATTGATCATGACTGGCAGATGACCCCTATTGATTTTCAGGTCACTAGGTCAAAGGTCAAGGTCACAGTGACTCGAAACAGTAAAATGGTTTCAGGATGATTACTCAAGAATGCTTACGCCTAGGTTTATGAAACTTCGTACATCGATAATGACTGGCAGATGACCCCTATTGATTTTTAGGTCACTAGGTCAAAGGTCAAGGTCACAGTGACTCGAAATAGTAAAATAGTTTCCTGATAACAACTCAAGAATGCTTAGGCCTAGTAGGATCATGAAATTTCATAGGTACATTGATCATGACTGGCAGATGACCCCTATTCATTTTCAGGTCACTAGGTCAAATGTCAAGGTCACAGTGACTGGTAACGGTAAAATGGTTTCCTGATGATAACTCAAGAATAATTAGGCCTAGGATCATGAAACATCATAGGTACATTGATCATGACTGGCAGATGACCCCTATTGATTTTCAGGTAGCGTGTTTTATTTTGGTTATAAAAAATGTCACCTAAGTTCACTAACTTTAATAAAAGTAGTATTAGCCCAAGTGGACATAAATGTCTTTAAAAGTATTATAATATCCATTATTGCACTTCAGGAGAATATTTCAAACTAATCATAAATGGATAAAAAAATAAGCAGACATGCATTATTTTTCCCCATGCAGACCATAGTGACTCCCTGCAAGTGACGGAGACGTGGCGCCGTCTGGAGGGACATAGTAACAGAGTTACAGGCCTTGCTTGGAGTCCACACTCAGACATGCACCTTTTGTCAGTCTCCTATGATAAGAAGGCATTGGTTTGTACACATTTTTTTCTGCTTAGCAATAGAAATTTTGTATGCCCCTAAAGGGAATTTGATAGTTTATCTGTCAATCCATAAGTCGGTCAGTCATCTCGCAATTATTGGTTTCCACTCGTTAACTCTACCAGTTTTCTTTGGATTGTCTGTCTTTCTGTCCGCTTTCAAATATTTACCTCATTTTTGGTGTCTTAGTCGACCTGCATGACATACAGATTGAGTTCGAGTATTATCCCTGTCAATTGATTTTTGTGTGAAGAAAGCACCTTGAATTTAAATGTTTTCTCAAGATTAACAGTTTTCTGGACCTTTTCCTAAACGCTTGCAGATATTTACCTGTTTTTGGTGTGTGAGTCTACCTAAATGACTTGCACATAAAGTTACAGGGTTTTTTCCGGTCCACAGATTTTTGTTACAAAGTAACTGGCCTTGGAATAACACTTTCCTGAATTTCTTTCCACAACATTTTCAGATACTGACCTGCTTTTTGTTTAGTGAGTCGACCTGAATGACTTAAAAGATCCAGTTCGAGTTTCCTTTCGGCTATTGATTTTGACGAAGTAACAGGTCTCTGGCTTAGAAATTACCCAAAATAAAAGTTTTTGTTTGTTTTTTAGCGAGGCTGTTTTCGGAGAGGTATTGTCATAGCCTGCTCGACGTCCGCCGTCCGCCGGCGTCGTGCTAAAACCTTTACATTGGCTCTAAAATCTAAGTGCTTCCACCTACAACTTTGAAACTTCATATGTAGATGCACCTTGATGAGTTTTACACGCCACAACCATTTTGGGTCACTAGGTCAAAGGTCAAGGTCACTGTGACCTCATTAAAAAAAAAAAAAAAATTCTGACAAGCTTTCGCAGCCGAGCGTGGCACCCGTTATGCTGTGCTCTTGTTAGCTATATGCTTGCAAATATTGAACTGATTTTTGGTGCTGGAGAATAATAATTTAAGGCCACACTTTTTTGTCACTATGAAAGTTGCTCAAACATTTGCACAGTTGATATGCATTTAGAACTTCGTTACACAGTATTAAAAACTAAGTCATTTAGTCAAATTAACTGATAAGCTTGTGAACACTCTAGGGGCCAGAATATTTTTGTAATTATATCTTTACTGAGTTTTTAAATGGTTATTGAAACACAGCTAATAAACAAAGTTCAGTTCCTTTTTGTATCAGGTGAGCTACCGAAGGCCTGTCTTCTGCTTGTTTTTGACGTTACTTCGATATTGAGATCTTACAACTGTTTCTATTTTCCACATAATTTTATTACACTAAAATATAAAAATGTGCAAGTAAGCTCACAATATGCTTACTGACAAAATGCCTATACGTGTTTAATAAAATATAGTCTATAATTACCTTGAGTTGAGGAATGTTGTACAATGTTTGTTTAATTATGGTTTATTGGTTAATTGACAAATCCTTGTCATTTGGGTAGCTTTTAAACCAATAGGGCTAATATCCTTGTGGTTGAATATCTTCAAATCAAAATAATTATTTATTTGCTGATAAATGCCAGTTGTTTTGAAACCATTTTTAAAGTACATGTCAATACAGGTATGGAATGTAGAGGAGGGCACAGTGCTGGCCTGTTATGAAGGTCACATAGGTCGCCTGCTATGCTGCCAGTGGAACGGCCTTGACCCGTCGGAGGTCATCACTGGGGGAGATGATTACAGCATCCATGTCTGGGCAGTAGGGGATCATCCCCTGGTACAGGGGCAACTGGGTAGGTGATAGGAGAGATAACTCAGCAATACATACACTCTAAACACTATAAACTTGAGTATTTTAGTGCTTTTATTCATCACTATATAGCAGAGCTATTTAGATAAAAGTGAAAGGTGGAGATAGCCTGGGGACCGTTTCAAAAAACGTTGTAGTACACATTTATGATACAATACATTTTTCAAAGATGCATAATTGCTCAAGTCCATATAATATGATTATAAATTTTCAGTACTCATTTCATTGGCATCTCTAACGACGTATACATTTGATGGGCATGGCGAGTTAGTTCTTCAACTAAATTATTTTGATTGCAAAATTCTCTCGTAAGTTAAAATTGTTGTACAATCGTTTATGAAACGGCCCCCAGGTCTTTAATTTATTATGGATATTCTATATTGATGTTTACTTATTCATTAGTGCCCTTGATATTTATAATTTAACCTTTTATGTAATGATATGTATACCCATATGTTTATTGGGACACTTGCCCAGATCGCGCAAATAACTGTTATTTATAAACGTTTTTGTATGTGTCATTTCCTATTTCAGATGCAAAGAAAAAGAAGAAGAAAAAGAACAAGTCAAAGACTGTGAGTGAAGAATCAGCAACCTCCATTCCCATAGAAGCAACCTTCATTCCCATAGAAACCAGTGTCCCTGACCCAGATGAACAAGATGACCTTGATGACCTTGAGAAATTGCTGGAAGAGAAAAGGCGAGAACTTCTTGGTGAAGGTCAAAGTAAAACAGCAGATAAAGGTAGCGCTATAAGCATTTATAATTGGTTCTATTACTGTGGACTCCATTATGACAATTATTTTTTATTAAGTTTTCAGCTTATTCAAAACAAGCACACCATAATTTTAGAAATGTTAAAAGTCTAAAAAAAAGGATGTTTAACCTTGCAACATGAAATTTGTAGTAAGTCAATTATGTAATTTTGAACAATTGATATTAATGGAAATGGTGTGGAATTGTGTGAAAAAAATTCCAATGAAACCTTACAATAACACCTGTGAACAATTGTTACAATAACACCTGTGAACAATTGTATTCTTTCACTTATGGAAAACAATTAATCTTTATTGATATTGAATGTTAAAAAAGAAAGTATTTTTGTTTAGTGTCTACACCATTAGCCTCTGATACTGCTGAAGAGATGAGTGTGTCTCTAGTTGCTGTACAACAGACCACAATCATGAAACAGAAGAGAACTGACAAATCAGGTAGATTGAATTGATACATGCAACAAGATCAATTAGCGATTAACTTGCTTGCACATGTTGCACTGGGTATTATTTCATCCGTAGGCTCTTGCAATCAAACTTAACAGAAAGATCATATCTGATCATAGAAAATGTTGGAAATCTATAGTTTGTTTTGTTTTCCTTTGGAAACTTAATTATAATATTTTTATGTCGAACAAGTTCCACTCTTTTCTGATGTATTTCGCCTAAAAAGGCTTTTTCAAAGTTTGTTTTAACAAATTAACTACATTTTCTTTCTATTTCTCAACACAATACAATATTTTGTTTGTGTTGAGAAATAGAAAGAAAATGTAGTTAATTTTTTAAAACAAACTTTGAAAAAGCCTATTTAGGCGAAATATATCAGAAAAGAGTGGAACTTGTTCTGTGTAAATTTATATTTATCCCTACTGGATACAAAACTGAGTAATATTTGTATAAGTTTATATGATTAATTGTTGTTGTTTAAAAAAAATGAGAAGAAAGGTTAGTTGGTCTGCAAATCATCACCAAACTTAAAAGGACATGATTATGTTGAAGTGAGCAAGTAACTAGTAAGTTTTGCCCTTGAATTACACATATCTATTATTTGCCTCTATCATTTTTAGCCTAATACTTTTAATGAGATCATTACCAAACATGATGCAAATGTTTACGGGCCGAATTTGTCGGCAAAGATGAAAAGTTTTCTTATGAGCATTAAAATAAAATTTCTTAAAAACATTAAGGATTAAAATAATGTCATCTTTTGATTATTAATTTGTAGATTCGAGAAAGAAGTTGAAGTCAAAGTCGATGTTCCCTGTCATGAGCAAGAGGGACAACTCTGGCAGACAGACACTTCTGGAGGATGTTATTTCCCTTGCCAAGCTGATTTATGGTGAGATTTATGGTGTCTATTTATTGGTGTTGCTAAAACAAACTCTTTGTGATTCAATTAATGACTGGCAGATTCACAAGAAAGGCAGATTCACAAGAAAATGCTGTTGGGGTGGCATATAGCATTCGGACTGTCAGTCTGTCTGGCATTTTGTTTTCTGGAGTTTTGTTTACACAATGCTTGAATCTAATTGCATGACCTCCAGATGAAGTGTGAGTTTTGTTCCAGTCCATTGATTTTTGGCCAAGTAACACATGCCTTGTTTTTAAATAGAATTACTTTTTGTAAATTAATGATATCTTGTCTATTAAACAACATACATATCCTATTGTTTATTATGCCCCCCTTTGAAGAAGAGGGGGAATATTGTTTTGCACATGTCGGTCGGTCGGTCCGTCCGTCGGTCCGTCCACCAAATGATTTCCGGATGATAACTCAAGAACGCTTAGGCCTAGGATCATGAAACTTCATAGGTACATTTATCATGACTGGCAGATGACCCTATTGATTTTCAGGTCACTAGGTCAAAGGTTAAGGTCACAGTGACTCCAACTAGTAAAATGGTTTCCGGATGATAACTCAAGAATGCTTACGCCTAGGATCATGAAACTTCATAGGTACATTGATCATGACTGGCAGATGACCCCTATCGATTTTCAGGTCACTAGGTCAAAGGTCAAGGTCACAGTGACTCGAAATAGTAAAATGGTTTCCAAATGATAACTCAAGAATGCTTACCCCTAGGATCATGAAACTTCATAGGTACATTGATCAAGACTGGCAGATATGACCCCTATTAATTTTCAGGTCACTAGGTCAAAGGTCAAGGTCACAGTGACTCGAAACAGTTAAATGGTTTCCTGATAATAACTCAAGAATAATTAGGCCTAGGATCATGAAACTTAAGAGGTACTTTGATCATGACTGGCAGATGACGCCTATTGATTTTCAGGTCACTAGGTCAAAGGTCAAGGTCACAGTGACAAAAAACGTATTCACACAATGGCTGCCACTACAACTGACAGCCCATATGGGGGGCATGCATGTTTTACAAACAGCCCTTGTTCTGCATATGCTTTTAGCAATGACTACCTTATTGATAATTAGTTCTTTTGATTTCCCATGCACAAAGTTTATGTTTTAGTTTAGAAATGTTTAATAACTGTCACTTTTTGTTCCATTTAGTTAGTTTCCATGTAGTGAATATGTCATTGATTTTGTTAACAATAGGTTCAAACACATAATCTTTTAGGAATATATATATATAGTATGTATGTGTCTGATCTCAAATCATGTCCATACTGACAGAATTTCAATAAGGGTAAGAGAAAGGATGCAGGCCTCAAACAATCTAATAAGAAATGCTGTATGAAATACACATAACCTAACTGTATTTAAATCTCAAATGAGTGTTTGAATGATATTGATGTTTCTGTATATAAGATAGGTTCAGCTGCGGTGAATAAGTCTTTCCTTGACATGTTGTTGACACCATTAATAGCCTTACTTCTATAATGTCTGCTTAAGGTTTAATGATATCCTGTGTGTTAGAAGCCATATACGTAAAATACAAAGCTGGAGTGTTAAATTGCTGTATTGGTTGGTATTTGATATATCAGTTACAGTAATATGCGTGTTGTACTCTCTAGTTTTGAAATATTGTATTATCTCCAGATAAATGCCTATCATTATGGATCATAATGGAATCTTGGAGGCTTATAATTAGGTTAGTGCAGAAATGTGACAACTCATATTGTGAGTGACATATAAGCACTTATATCTTGCTGGTTTTTGTCATTTGCATTACTTATGCTGTTTTCATATCAGAAGATGTGTGGACGGAAATTATGGTGTTAAACCTTAGGTCAAGTGAAGTACCAGTATCGAAATCCGTGTTAAACTTTGGTTATTATTCATTCAGCCATGTCATGCCAAAAAAGGTCTTATGCCATATTCTGCCAGCATAGCTCCAAACCAGCATGCCCACATGGGATTCTTGTCTGGAGATTTTTTGTTCTCTTTGAAGCTGTAAAGCAAGGTTTTGCGTCTTGTAATCAAGAAGAGTATTTCCTCACAAGACTGCGCAGGCTGATCTTGTGCTGGCCACATATGGCATCAGAGCCTTTTTTGCATGATCGATGCACCTTAATTATAAAGTTTGTGTTCATGCAAAACCTGATTATGTCGGTGAGGTGAATTGAGTATGTAGAGAATAATAGGTTGAAGGCGAACCCGATATGATCCTCCGACGAGCCAGATAACCATTTTCCATCTATGTCACCAACCTATTATTCTATTTATCCTGTCACGTTTACAACATTTGTTGAAATGTTTCTAAAATATCTAGTTTTCGAGTATTTTGTGTTTAAATATGTAATATGGTAAACATCATGCGCAAAAAAAACAACATTGCACATGTGACGTCACGTCAGGCAAAGCGCTTAGGCTAGCTTCCATCTTGTTAAAACACACAGAAATCGAGTAACTCATAATTAATTTAATACACAGAGACGAAATTATGCTGTTTAAATAATAATGTTTTTTACATGCATTTGGTATTTTATTAATAGAAAAAAGTATATTTTATTAATAGAAGATAGTAAATGCATGCGCATGTGTGGATAGCAACTGACGGATATTCGAGTTCACGTGGTCATCTAGCCTAATATCTTTTGGGATATGAGGTTACCTGGTTATATGGGCTGATTTAAAGGCATGTGACAGGATAAGTAAAAAAACTATCATCACAATAAGCGTTGCTGGTATATATTTCATTTGCACCAAGTGCTTTCTAACACTTACATTTTTTGATGCAGTTCCTGGAAATAAAATAGTTTTTATGCCCCCGGTAGGGTGGCATATAGCAGTTGAACTGTCCGTCAGTCAGTATGTGTGTATGTCAGTATGTGTGTATGTCAGTATGTGTGTGTGTAAGTCTGTCCGTCCGTCCGGAAAAAAACTTAACGTTGGCCATAACTTTTGCATTATTGAAAATAGAAACTTGATATTTGGCATGCATGTGCATCTCACGGAGCTGCACATTTTGAGTGGTGAAAGGTCAAGGTCATCCTTAAGGCTGCAACAATACGCCAAAAAGCGTATTGCGATATATTGTCAGTTCAAAAACCTGTATTGCAATATATCGCAATATATTGCTTATTTGTACCAGAATTATAATTCGCCAATTACCCGATAATCCTGTATATTCCAGTTTTAAAGCAAATTCTGGTAAATGTTTTCTATAAAAATGCTCAAGAATAACACAAAACACAAACATTCACCACTTTTCTTAAATATCAAATACATTTTGGCATTTGTTACTATTTAAAGATGTGATGAAATAACTTCCAATCGGGCGTGTTTTATTTCCCACTGAACACGCGTAAATCGCCTGACGTGATGTTCCCGTTTTATACAACACAAATACACCCACGCTTTGCACGCGATGTTCTACATGTCTGTATAATTTTCGGGCGCTTTTTATTGAGAAAAAGAATAAAGAACTTTTTTTATTGTCGCGTTAGCATTACATTTCGGAAGCGTGTTTCCGAAATTCGGATTACAAATTTAATAATGCTCATTTCAGAATCGAACGAAACATTTAGTTGTGCGTAATTAATTCAACGATAATTCGTTTAAAAGCATAGAATGAATGCTCCCATGTAACAACCCTACTCTGTATAATATACTTTTTAGAATGCCATTTTTACGTAACAATTTATTTTTACAAAATACCGCTTTGTTTTGTTTACCTTGATATCATTATTTTGGATGGCTTTTCTGAACGAAATGTAGATGCTGTTTTGTAAAATTTTCGTACCGGTATGACGAAAATCGTATCGCAATACAATATGCGGATTGCGTATTGCGATATATACCGATATACCGGTATATTGTTGCAGCACTAGTCATCCTTCAAGATCAAATGTCTAATATATGGTGTCTGTCCGTCCGTCCAAAAACTTTAACATTGGCCATACAATTTTCACTATTGAAGATAGCAACTTGATATTTGGCATGCATGTGTATCTCATGGAGCTGAACATTTTGAGTGGTGAAAGGTGAAGGTCAAGGTCATCCTTCAAGGTCAAATGTCAAATATATAGCGTCTGTCTGTCCGAAAACTTTTACATCGTCCATAACTTGTTCAATATTGAAGATAGAAACTTGATATTTGGCATGCATGTGCATCTCACGGAGCTGCTCATTTTGAGTGGTGAAAGGTGAAGGTCAAGGTAATCCTTCAAGGTCAAATGTCTAATATATGGCTTCTGTCCGTCTGTCCAAAAACTTTAACATTTGCCATAACTTTTTCACTATTGAAGATAGCAACTTGATATTTGGCATGCATGTGTATCTCATGGAGCTTAACATTTTGAGTGGGGAAAGGTGAAGGTCAAGGTCATCATTCAAGGTAAAATGTCAAATATATGGCGTTTGTCCGTCCGAATACTTTAACATTGGCCATAACTTTTTCAATATTGAAGATAGCAACTTGATATTTGGCATGCATGTGTATCTCATTAAGCTGCACATTTTGAGTGGTGGAAGTTCAATTCAAGGTCATCCTTCAAGGTAAAAAAAAAATATATAAAAATTTCAAAGCGGAATTTTCATGAAACTGCACATTTTGAGTAGTGGAAGTTCAAGGTCAAGGTCATCCTTCAAGGTCAAAGGTCAATTTTTATTATTTCAAAGCGGCGCAATAGGGGGCATTGTGTTTCTGACGAACAAATCTCTTGTTTATTATATATTACAATTTTTATTTACTTTTATTGT
Organism: Dreissena polymorpha; assembly: GCF_020536995.1. NCBI lineage: Eukaryota > Metazoa > Mollusca > Bivalvia > Myida > Dreissenidae > Dreissena > Dreissena polymorpha. Next base: position 135,610,001 of record NC_068357.1, on the reverse strand, counting down.
ACCTCTTGTGATACAAAGTGAAAAGGGGATGAGGTATATTGTTATCAGATAAATGTCTGTCTGTCTGTCTGTCTGTTTGTGTTTTTGTCTGAACATAATATTTAGCAAACTTTTGCTGTATTATTAAGAGCTGGAGCACATATTGTCAAGGTCTTGCAATTGAGTTCTTATACTCCCATGAATGTAAAGCATTAAGCATTGCACTTGTCTGTCCATTCATCCAGACTTCCATTATTTCCCATAACTTCCATTATTTCCCATAAGCTTTAGTTTTAAACTCTTCTTTAACTACTTGGTGGGTCTTGCTGAGACTTTCACAGTTGAATAACCTATATGTATAGATGATCTTAAAGTGAGGAATGTTTGCAGCACTATAAAAGTAATGTTCCCAAAATGTTGTGTTTTGCATTTTTCTTTTACTGAATGGTAGATCTCGTTGGTAATTTTGCAGTTGAATAATCTAACTGTGAAGATGAAAGGACTTTGGACTGCAATGAGTTTTGGTAGTATAATGGCCCTTTTTTCCACTTTATAATAATTAGTTCAAAATTTTTGTGTTTTCCACTTCTCTTAAGCTACTGGATTTTCATCAAACTTTCCAAGTTGAATGACTTTAATGGTGATTGTAAAGCTCAGAATTTTTGCTGCGACAAATTTTGCTAGAATTATGGCCCTTTGTTTTTTGGCCATTATAGAATAAATATTCCCACAAATATTTGTTTTCAACTTCTCTTTTTATGCTCCCGGTAGGGTGGCATATAGCAGTTGAACTGTCCGTCAGTCCGTCTGTCAGTCTGTGCGTCCGTCCGAAAACTTTAACATTGGCCATAACTTTTGCAATATTGAAGATAGTAACTTTATATTTGGCATGCATGTGTATCTCATGAAGCTGCACATTTTGAGTGGTGAAAGGTCAAGGTCATCCTGCAAGGTCAAAAGTCATAAAATACAATCCAAGGGAAGTAATTAGCTTTACAAGAGAGATAATTTCTAAACCTGCTAAATGATATATTGAAATTTTATTTCAAAGCAGCGCAATAGGGGGCATTGTGTTTCTGACAAACACATCTTTGTTCTATTTTCTGATCGTACTCAAACTTTCCCAGCTGAATGATTGTTAAGAAAGGAATTCTGTCTGCCACAGGTTTCGTCACAACTATGAAACTTTATCATTTTGTCGTCTGTAGAATGTATAAAAATGAATCCAGGTAAGATGATATTGCTTGAATATTGTGTGAAAATGGGAACAAAACATACAAAAAATCAAATAAACAACACAAGATTCACACATGCTTAATAAAGGGTTGCTCTGACATTTCTGCATAAAATGTCATATTTGTCAAAGCCTCCACTTTATATAAAGAAACTTCAAGTTTCATGTCACCCTTGCTCCCTTGCAGTTCACGTTTCTGACATTTCTGACAGCAGCGGACCAATATCACCTGTTTTTGTCTCACTTAAATGATAATATGTGTTACCTAATTTTAGGGCAAATATTATTTGATAACCATGCATGGTAATACATCAATAAATATCAGGTCATTATTAGGAACAAGAACGTTATAATGCTTACAATAACAAATTAATTCAGCCAACTAATTGAATCTTATTCATTTTTTGATGAAGCAAAATGCTGTGTCATATCTTCCCATATTTTAGATGTAATAACATAAAATAGTGTGCTTTTGTGGTATTTTTAGTTAAGCCTCAGGAATTGAAAGTTGGCTAAGTCACTGTGGCTTAATGGATAATTATGATGTCTGCCTAGAGACTTTGAGGTGTCGTGTTCAATCCTCAAAGTGGGAGCGTACTTCAAGTTACCCTAAACACACCAAGAACTGGTCCTAGAAAAGGAACATGAGTAATGCAATCAAGCTTAAGTTGTTATCAACAAAAGCTTGCTTAAGCTGTTGACTATAGAATCTACTGATTTAAAATAATCAAAATAATTTTATGTGTCAAATCACTATTGATTGCAATGATTATCTATAATTTTTTTGAAGTACAACATACTTGTTTGTAATTGAAATATTTCATTCAAACAGGTATCTCACAGGGTATTAACTTTCTTTTGCCACCTATTTTTGTTAAAAATTCTGTTGCCTATCAAACACTTAGCGAATTTGTATCCACAAACACAATTCTTTTGTTACTGAAAAAGAACAATTTTGTAGCAATTCATCAATCACAATCAGCACTGCATGCACCAAGTATGAAGCTGTTTTATAGTAACCAATTGAATTGAAAAAAAGTAATGTAATATCATCAATATTTATCCCACTTTTACAGCAAATTCGTTTGATTAAAGCCCCGTTAATTAAATTTCTGCTTTAAACCCCGGCACAAAGTGACGTTATTTTTTCGACATAATGACGTCATAAATCCAGCGAAATTATCGAGTTAAATAAAAAGGTTTACTGAATAAAAAGTGGGATATGGAGCACGAAAACGAAAAAGCAATCGCCAAGGCTTATGCTTTTTGTTGCTAAGCCTTGCATGATAAACCTGATCTATAATAAAAACTTACCTATTATTCTCTATTTCTATCTTTATAAATTCCAATTACATATGAAAAAACATAAATTTATTGGTGATACAATAATAATTGTAAATATGTTTACATAATTTCAAGTACTTAACTATTTAAAAACAAAGGGGTGATGCACCATAGCCGTTCTGTTGCTGTGGTGTGCACATTCAATTGCATTTATTAAAACATCTACAATTAGCTTTTCTGAAATGATTAAGAATAAAATATAACCAGTTTATGTCAACATATTCTAAGAATAATTATTGCTTAAAAACGGAAGACCCGCTTGTTTGTTTTAACACACAATAGAGAAAGTAAACAGTCCTTTTTAGCTCATCTATTTTTGAAAAAAAACTATGAGCTATTGTCATCACCTTGGCGTCAACGTCCGGTTAAGTTTTGCGTTTAGGTCCACTTTTATCATAAAGTATCAATGCTCTTGCATTCAAACTTGGTACACTTACTTACTATCATGAGTGGACTGGGCAGGCAAAGTTAGATAACTCTGGCTTGCATTTTGACAGAATTATGTTCCCTTTTTATACTTAAAAAATTGAAAATTTTGGTTAAGTTTTGTGTTAAATTGGTCCATTTTATTCCTTAAGTATCAAAGCTATTGCTTTCATACTTGCAACACTACAAACTATCATAAGGGGACTGTGCAGGCAAAGTTATGTAACTCTGACTGGCATTTTGACAGAATGATGTGCCCTTTTATACTTAGAAAATTGAAAATTTGGTTAGTTTTGTGTTTAGGTCCACTTTTTACCTAAAGTATCAAAGCTATTGCTTTCATACTTGCAACACTTACTAACTATAGTAAGGGGACTGTGCAGGCAAAGTTATGTAACTCTAACTGGCATTTTGATGGAATGATGGGCCCTTTATACTTGAAAATTTGGTTAAGTTTTGTGTTTTGGTCCACTTTACCCACTTACCAAGTATCATAGATATTGCTTTCATACTTGGAACACTCGCAAACTATCATAAGGGGACAGTAAAGGACAAGTTGCTTAACTCTGGTTGTCATTTTTACGGAATTATGGCCCTTTTTTGACTAAGAAACTTTGAATATATGGTTACATTTTGCATTTAGATCCACTTTACTTCTAAAGTATTAAGGCTATTGCTTTCAAACTTCAAATACTTTCATGCTATCATGAGGGTACTGTACCTGGCAAGTTGAATTTTACCTTGACCTTTGAATGACCTTGACTCTCAAGGTCAAATTATTAAATTTTGCTAAAATTGCCATAACTTCTTTATTTATGATAAGATTTGATTGATACTTTGACAAAACAACTCTTACCTGACCATCCCCCACGCCCCCTACCCTCGAATCCCCCCTCAGTCCCCCCCATTTTTTTTTAAGTTCACTTAATTAATGACCACCACACCCTCACACTAAAACCCCCCACCCCACCCCCCCCCCCCCCCAAAAAAAAAATGATTTTTATTCCCCCGGTAGGGTGGCATATAGCAGTTGAACTGTACATCAGTATGTCAGTGTGTCAGTATGTCAATCAGTCTGTCCCAAAAAAACTTTAACGTTGGCCATAATTTTTTCACTATTGAAAATAGCAACTTGATGTTTGGCATGCATGTGTATCTCATGGAGCTGCACATTTTGAGTGGTGAAAGGTCAAGGTCAAGGTCATCCTTCAAGGTCAAATGTCAAATTTATGGCGTCTGTCTGTCCGAAAACTTTAACATTGGCCATAACTTTTTCAATATTGAAGATAGCAACTTGATATTTGGAATGCATGTGTATCTCATGGAGCTGAACATTTTGAGTTGTGAAAGGTGAAGGTCAAGGTCATCCTTCAAGGTCAAATGTCAAATATATGGCGTCTGTCCGTCCGAAAACTTTAACATTGGCCATAACTTTTTGATATTGAAGATAGCAACTTGATATTGGCATGCATGTGTATCTCATGAAGCTGCACATTTTGAGTGGTGGAAGTTCAATTTAAGGTCATCCTTCAAGGTAAAAAAATATATATAAAAATTTCAAAGCGGCATTCTCATGAAGCTGCACATTTTGAGTGGTGGAAGTACAAGGTCAAGGTCATCCTTCAAGGTCAAGGTCATCCTTCAAAGTCAAAGGTAAAAAAAAATAATCAAAGCGGAGTTCTCATTAAGCTGCACATTTTGAGTGGTGGAAGTTCAAGGTTAAGGTCATTCTTCAAGATCATGGTCATCCTTCAAGGTCAAAGGTCAAACAAAATAATTTCAAAGCGGCGTTATCATGAAGCTGCACATTTTGAGTGGTGGAAGTTCAAGGTCAAGGTCATCCTTCAAGGTAAAAACAAACAAAAATAATTTCAAAGTGGCGTTTTCATGAAGCTGCACATTTTGAGTGGTGGAAGTTCAAGGTCAAGGTCATTCTTCAAGGTCATCCTTCAAGGTCAAAGTTACAAAATAAATAAATTCAAAGCAGTGTTATCATGAAGCTGCACAATTTGAGTGCTGGAAGTTCAAGGTCAAGGTCATCCTTCAAGGTCAAGGTCATCCTTTAAGGTCAAAGGTAAAAAAATAAATAATTCAAAGCGGCGTTCTCATAAAGCTGCGCATTTTGAGTGGTGGAAGTTCAAGGTCATGGTCATCCTTCAAGGTCAAAGGTAAAAAATATATATATAAATTCAAAGTGGCGCAATAGGGGGCATTGTGTTTCTGACGAACACGTCTCTTGTTTTTTTCAAATATGGTTAAAAAACACAAATATTAATTTTATTATTTTATTTTTGAAATACCGTCCAACCATCCCACCCTAGAATCCCCCCCCCCCCCCCAAAAAAATAAATAAATATTTTTTTGCATTTTTTTTTTGCATTTTTGGAAGAAAATGTAATAAATGACCACACCCCCACACTATACACCCCTCTCCACTCCACCCTCCCTCCTTTGTGATTGAAATTGAGATAGGTCCCTACACCTTTAAAAAGACAAATAGATGAGCGGTCTGCACCCGCAAGGCGGTGCACTTGTTATGAACCATGCAGTCTACCACTGTTATTATAAATATTGCAATTATCAGTTTGAGCCCTGCTTGCATTAGAAAACATAACATTAACAAGCTTACAATGGAGTGCTAACAATATCACTTATATTTAGTTTAATTAGCAATATAAGGGGATCAGTACCAAATTGGACCAGTTGCAATCTTTAATATTCTTGGCGATCATACAAAATCAAGAAAAACCATCTTTTTTATATTTTTAGTTTCATCATTACAATAATAATATAGTGTAAGAAAACATTGCTTAGATCTAACATTAACTTATTTGATTATAGTATTTTTGTTTGCCTTTTGATTGAAATGGGCCATGCTCTGTGAAAAAAGGGTTAAATGCATGTGTGTTAAGTATCATCCCAGATAAGCCTGTGTAGTATGCACAGGCTAATCAGGGACGACTCTTTCCGTTGTTAGGATATTTTTCGTTTCAAGAAAGTCTCTTCTTCGCAAAATTAAGTTTAGGCAGAAAGTGTCGTCCCTAATTAGCCTGTTCAGACTGCACAGGCTTATCTGGGACGACACTTATCGCACATGCATTAAAACCCCTATTCACAGAGTCCGGCTCAAATAGATAAATCTACAAAGTAATGAATAAAGAAGTGAGATTATTAGGGCCAAAGCACCCTGTAAAGTGACCTATTTGTCTGATAACCAGTCCTTGCTGCTGCACATGTAGTGTCATATTTTAGAAATCCTATTCTTCTGTCTGGTGGAGTCTTATGGTTATATTATCATTTGTCTTAAAGGTTAGTCTTGTCTGCAGAGATCTGCAAACATTTAATGTGAAAGATGTCTTGGTGATCTTTTGTAACAAAAGCTTCAGTTATTTTGAAGAAAAAAAATCAGCAAATTGATGCCAGCATAAAAACATATTTTTTCATGACAACATGTACCTTGCAGAAAAACAACAACACAAGTATGGTTGGGAGGTTTGTTATTTGCTTCATTCTTTTACCCAATTTCAGTTAACCTTGCCCCTCAACTAATTGATTAAATCTGTGTTAACTTAGATCTCATCTTACTGACACGCTGAAGAATGAGGGCAATCCCAAAAGTGGATTGTGTTCTGGTAAACAAGATGACATGGCAGCCAATGTGGCGTGTGTTTGGTATTGATGTTAGACGTTTGATCTTGTTACTGAAGATTCACCCTCTTAATCATGCTTGAAGTTCATGAAATTTAGCCATGTGTTATTTGAATGGACAGAAAAAAAATACTGGCAGATGATTAAGATGAAATATATAAATAATTATGTATTTTGTGATGAATCTAGCCGGGATTATAAGGTTTGAAAATCTGTAATTTTACTTTGTGATTGTAATGTATGAACTAATATTTCTTGCCAGATATGTGATGTTGTTAAGACAAATCAAGACAGAAGCAGGTTCCAGCCCCATTAAAATATTTGTGTTTGATTCTATTGAATGTGTTTCTGTTTCCAGCTCACAGTGATCAATATAAGTGGGTCAACATAGATTATTTGTGTCTATTACAGATGTGCTTTTCATGCCTGTAAAAGAACTTAAACCTTATTTCCTTTCACCGGTGGCATGAAAAAGGGGTCTTAAGTCATATATTGCAGTGAGCATAAATCCAATAGTGCAGTCTAGTTGGGAGCTTCCGCTATTATGTTAGGCAATATTTTGGGGGTCACATTGGTGGATAGGATAGCTGTAGAATGTTCATTTCCCAGACTGGTCTGGAGCTTCACTGGGAGCATATGGTATAAGACCCATTTTTGCATTACACTGGTTATATTTCACTCTCATTCCCTTTGAATCTAATGTAAGAACTCCAATTAACAGGTGACAGTGAAGCAGACAAGATAGGATGGGTCAAGACGTGGTAACCTTCCCATTTACCCCATGTTTTTAATGTATGCACTTCTATTTTCAGGTGACGGTGAAGCAGTGAAGGCCAGTGCAGATGTGACACACCTTGGTCTGTTCCTAGACAGGAGGGCAGCATATGCTTGCTTAGATGTCGAAGGTACAAGTTCATAGGACATTTAGATCATTAAACATAAAAAAATATAAATGCATATTTATAAGCTTGTTGGTGTTGAAAGTCAGAGACTTCTTGGTGGTCACTATATTTGCCATTTAGTCGAGCAAAGTCGGGTAATTTCGACACCTTAAGAGTAAAATTTGATTTAGTCCTGATGTGTCGAAATTACCCTTCAAGTGACCAAACTTAATGAAAAACACGGTTTTGACTTGTTGATATTTGCTAACAAACGTTATTATTGTTGCCGGCATAACTCAAAAGTTCAAGCGATTTAACTAAATGCGGCGGAGTGTAATTTCGACAGTAAGAGGCTAATTTCAACAGTTAGCAGCTAATTTCGACAGTTGTCTTTGTATTAATTTTCAACAACTGTTTTTATCAGTTATTTACATTGTATCTCTCAATAAATAGAATTTCACGATCTCTTTAATGTCTAGTGTTAATTAGGTTGCGGTAGTTTAGTGGATGCGGTGTCCGCCTAGCGATCAGGAGAGTGTCTCAATAAGTCGTAGGCTTTCCATGCAATGGAGCTTAAATAAAAAGGATTATACTAAACTAGTGTTAATTGCAAATCAGAGAATTATAAATTAATTGCATTTTAAGTTCGTATTTTGCTCCCACTTGACTCAATATACAGTGCAGACACTGTGTACTTAAACAAACGCCACTCGCCGCGGTGTTCATCTTACTGTTAGCTTACCAATATGAACCCCGCGATGGGTGTTTAGATCAAATGTCCCGGGGGCTGTTTGCCATAGACTAACGCTAAAAATAATTGAACATAAACGTATTGAATTGATCCCTTTCATTTAAAAGTGATAATGAATAAATAAAGTCTATTTTTATGTACATGGTGGTCGAACGGATGTGATAAATATTTAAAATATATTGGCGACAATAAAACGCTTCCGATACATATGTGTCAACTATATCTATCGCATACATGCTACTTCTCCCATCTTTATCCATTACTCGATAACCCCATATATGCCCGATTTCCATTTTTAAAGCAAATTATGTGAGGGTAAAAGAGACGATAAGAGTGCTAAAGAATGTCATAAACATAAACGTTTGCAATTTTTTGAAAGTATCAAATGAATTTCGGCATATGATTCTATTTAAAGATTTGATGAAATAAGCGCCCAAACAAGACATTTGTATTCCAACATTCGAAAGTCACCTTACACGTTTGCACGCGCCGGGTACATCTATTTTCGGTAAGCAACTTCTAGATGAAATAAATGAATTTCTTTGTCCTGATAAAAAGCGCGCGAAAATTGGCATGGGTGTATTTATTTGTAAATAAAAATTTCGTAGCGGGTACAACATTGAGATCATTTGATTTCCATTAAAAGTTTCGTTGTGAATTTCAACTAAAGTTGAAATATCTCGTGAAGAATCAGCGGTGATCACAGGTGATCCAATTAACGATATAGTTAAGTAAAAAAAATACAATGTCATTAATCAATAACCTTCACAATCTTTAAATAGCTCTAATTTGATATAATCTGCTTGACAAAATATAGAGAGAGCTAAATATAATATTCAATAAGCTGCGTCAACCATTTAAAGAGTACAGTAATTCTATTTAACGAATCTATCTTTCCATATGCGCTGGGAATGCTTTAAAACATTTGGAGTGTCGGAATTACCCACCATCGTATAAAATCTGAGGATAATTTCGACACCCCACAAATCATAGTTTAAAAAACGCTTGGCGCAATTCAAGCACAAATACAATGCCAAGTGAAACAAATTTTATACTAGAACTTGTACAAATACCCGAAATACAGCGAAATCATAAAGGGTCGTAATTGACAATAAGCTCATAATGCTATAAAGATTCGCTTAATTAGTAATACAATGTACGTATTTTTAATGACTCGCTTACATGCAAACAGCGAGACGTTTGATATAGAGAGATGTAATATCTGTTGATGTCACAACACCAACTACGTCACATTTTATAAGGAAATCATGCAGGATGATGATGATGAAAGACAAGTCTGATAAATATTGTGAAAAGTGTCGAAATTAGATGACTGTCGGAATTACCCGACATTGCGCTAGTGCAATAAAATGCTTTAATAGCTGTATTCAAACTTTGAAACTGAAGACCAAATAACATAAATGTAGCAAAGTTCTGGTATCAATTTTAACTTTTATGCCAATATGAGAAACCTCTGTTAATGTGTTTTTAGAAAAGAATCTTGCATAAGGACATCTGTTGTTGTTTACTTTCATGTTCACATTATCCCATCTCTTGCCCTGACATTTAATAAGTGCAAATATGAATGAAACATTGTGTATGCATGAACCTGTCAAAAGACTTTTAGTAAGCATTAATATGTATTCTTCTCATGAGCCGTATTTAGATATTAGCACAAGTTTCAGAAACTAAAACCAGAAACACTATTTTCAGAAAAATATTAACAGGAAAGTCATGTTAAATGCAGCAAGATTTTCTGGATTATTAATTTTGTCTGAGCTAGTTTTAGAATACAATTACCTGCCATGTCGGCATGAATACTTACTACTAAGAAGAGACATTGAGTTTTTGTTTCTGGTTGATAACTTTAATAACGTTTGTCTTGTATTGTGCTCAAATATTGTTAGCCCGGCTGTTTTCGGAGAAAACCTGAGCTATTGTCATAGCCAGCTCGCCATCGGCCGTAGGCGTCGTGCTGAAACCTTAACATTGGCCATAACTTTTTAAATATTGAAGAAAGCAACTTGATATTTGGCATGCATGTGTATCTTATGGAGCTGCACATTTTGAGTGGTAAAATTTCAAGGTGAACATCATCCTTCAAGGTCTAGGGTCGAAAGAAACATCAAGGGAAGTAATAAGCTTTAAATGGACATAGTTATCTGACCTGCCCACGTATATATTTTTGTTAAATAAATCAAAGCGGCACAGTTATTATAGGCCGCATTGTGTTTCTGACAAACACATTGTGGTAAAAGGTCAACGGCAAGGTCATTTTATTTTTTTTTGCTTTTTTTTTTCCGCATTTTTGGAAGATAATGTAATAAATGTCCACTCCCCCACACTATACACCCCTCTTCACTCCACCCCTCCCCCCTTTGTGATTGAAAATGAGAGTCCCTTCACCTTTTAAAAGAAAATAGATGAGCGGTCTGCACCCGCAAGGCGGTGCTCTTGTTTTAAATGATATACTTATCATTTCTTTCATGTACTTAGTTGTCAATAGTATTGTTCATTACATACCTGTGGACTTATGTCCATAGATACATGATGAACTCTGGCTATGATCTCTTTGATAAACCACTGGCCTTGGTTGTCAGCAGGGATCATATTTTTGTCGGTTTTGTCGGTTCTGGACAGATTGAGGTCATGAAAGACCGATTGAAAATCCCAAACAGTCGGTCTGATTCTGTTTGCTCATGAAATCGATTACACAGTGCACACCCTAATTACATTCTTATCTCGATTATGTGTGATAAACCATTCGCTGCAGTTTCTAAACCGGTCAGGACCAGATTTTTGCACGTCAACCGACTAGTATCAGAGTATGGCCCCAAGCAGCTAAGATTCGCGCGGCTGTGTATTAGTCACGGGTGAATAACCCCGTGTCAATATCAATCGATAATTTCACTGGCTTATACCTAGCACAATCGGTCCGTAAGGTGTACTCGTCCAGAACACAGAGTGTATACTAGAGTCCGTGTCCAGGATAAAATCGTTGACAGTTACTTAGGAGATACAAACCTCGATGTTATCCTCGTGGAAATTGTGCATTTCATGCATGATACAGTAAACTGTCATATAAACAAAAAAGAAAATCGGATATTCTGCAATAATTGTGGGCGGACCTTATACACTGAAAGCACGCGCTGTAATTAAACAAAATATGCCGATACATTTTCCACCAGCGTAATAATTCGGCAATAAATAAATAAAAGTCGCGGATCTGATCGACAGAACAGCTGAAAGTTATTTTTATGGGCGGAACTTCACATAAAATAGTACACAAGAAAAATAATTTACATTGTATAAATCTTCAGTAAAAATCGTGTTAGAATTGAAATAATTCGTGTTCTTTATTGTTTGTTGTTGAATAACCCACGACCGAAAGTTTAGATGCGTGGTTTCAAATCATATAATCCCTACGCATCATTACTATCGGCCGTGGGTTATTCGACTACAAACTATAACGAACATGAATTATTTCTTAAATATTTGGTTTTGTTATTGTCAGTAACAAACCTTCGCACAGACATTTGTTGGGTTCAATGCATGTTTGTAAGCTATTATCAAGTTGACAACGATTTAAAACATCGGTAGATTTGCGCAGACTAATAATATTGACAACGATGAAAACAGTCAGATAAAACAGCACACGAAACAACCAATGTCAATGAAATAGCAAATGATAAAACAAAATGAGAAAACTAGTATGTTCCGTTTAAAGATAATGCCTAAGGGAATTTAACTTGTACATTTATTACACCATCTTCATTAATAGCAAAATCAATGGCATATATTTTGACGTAATTTGTCATGATTTCGAATATAAATTTTCGGACACTTTTCCCCATTTAAATCCGGACCGATTGATGTTGCGGGAAAATATGATCCCTGGTTGTCAGTGATGTCTGACTTGGTCAAATGATAAATAGACGAACACATCTATTGTTGGGTCACTAGGTCAAAGGTCACTGTGACCTCTAAACAAAACACACAAAAAATTCTGACAAGCTTTCGCAGCCGAGCGTGGCATCCGTTATGCGGTGCTCTTGTTGCCTTTGCGTGTTTATATTTAAATCAATTCTTAATATATGTGTATGTTTATTAATAAATATATAGTTACATATTTCACCATTTAATCCGTATGTTATTGTACACTTGATGAGCGTGTCCTGTAGGTTATCTATGTATGTTAGGTGAAGAAATGCATTAAGATCAGGATATATGCTAGCATTTTCAGTATCATCCCGGATTATGCTGTGCGGTTCACAAATGCTTAGACAGGAATGCCTTTATGGAATTAATCCTTGGAAGGAATTATACTAATCTGAAAAAAAATTCTGTACACGGACAGAAAGTGTTGTCCCAGATGAGCTTGTGTTGACTGCATAGACTAATCTGGAACAACATGTTACAGACATGCAATAAGCCGGCTTTCTTTTAAGATCTTTCTTTAGGACTTGCATGGCTTTCATCATGTATAGATAACAAGCAAAAACTATCGAATGATCAGGGGGGGGGGTATATTGATTTTGGCCTGTCTGTCTGTTATTTTATGTGTGTGTTATTAGCTCACCTGATTGCTCAGGTGAGCTTTTCTGACCGGTCTTTGTCCGTCGTCTGTCCATCTAGAGGCCACATTTATTGTCCGATCTTCATGAAACATGGTCAGAAGCTTTGTCCCAATGAAATCTCGGTTGAGTTCGAAACTGGGTTGTGCCGGGTGAAAAAACTAGGTCGCTAGGTCAAAAAAAAGAAAAAACTTTTAAACACTGTAGAAGTCACAATTCATGCCTAATCTTCATGTAACTTTGTCAAAATGTTTGTCTTAATGATATGTTGGTTGAGTTCAAAAGTGGTTCCGGTCCGTTGAAAAACATGGCCGCCAGTGGTTGGGGCATATTTCCTTTTTTCGCTATAGAGAAACCTTGTAAACACACTATAAGTCACAATTTTTGCCCAATCATCATGAAAGTTGGTCAAAACATTGATTTTATTGATATCTTGGATGAGCTCGAAAATGGTCCAGATCTATGAAAAAACATGGCCGCAAATGGGCGGGGCATTTTTCTCTATATGTATATAGTGAAAACATGTGAACACTCTAGAATTCATATTTTTGGCCCAATTTTCATGAAATTTGGTCAGAACATTTGTTTTCTTGATATGAGAGTTGAGTTTGAAAATGGTTCCGGTCAGTTGAATAACATGGCTGCCGGGGGGGGGGGGCAGTTTTCCTTATTTTGCTAAAGAGAAACCTTGTAAACACTCTAGAAGTCACAATTTTTGCCCAATCATCATAAAAGTTGGTCAAAACATTGGTTTTATTGATATCCGAGACGAGTTTGAAAATGGTTCAGATCCATGAAAAATCATGGTCGCCAGTGGGCGGGGCATTTTTCTCTATATGTATATAGTGAAAACATGTGAACACTCTATCTAGAAGTCACATTTTTTATGAGAGTTCAGTTTGAAAATGGTTCCAGTCAGATGATAACATGGCTGCCGGGGGGGGCAGTTTTCTCATATTTATATAGTAAAAAAAGCTTGTGAACACTCTAGAAGTCACATTTTTTGCCAATCATCATGAAACTTGGTGAAAAGATTGGTTTTATATGTATCACATAATTAATGCCATAATTATTGCCCTTAGATTGTCCAAATTTTCATTATATTATACAAAATCCTTGTAAACACTAAAGGTCACAATTATGTTTCAGAGCTCTTGTTTATGTAGTTTGGTAGGTTTACGTAGAGTTCTCTTCATCTGGAGGGCAAATTTTAGACTGGTTATAACCCAGTGCCCGGTTTCTGTGGTGACAAGTATTTTAGACTGGTTATAACCTAGTGGGTTTCTGTCGTGATAAGTATTTTCGCATGTTTATGGCTATGTGGAAAACTATTGAGCAAAGACCAACAAGTCTCAAACTGTTAACATCTTAACACCAATTTAATCATTCATGTGGGAACTTTAGTGTATTCATTGATCACTGGTGTCAAAGATATTTATACATTAAGAAATCTGTAGAAGGATCATTTGGCCTTCAAAATACAGTTGAACCTGCCCAAATGACCACCTTTTAATAGCGGTCCCTGTCCATAATGAAACGACCACATTGATTTCCTCCTGAATGATTTCACTTTATATTTTAACAGCAAATAACACCCACACGCAAAACAGTGACGGCTATGTAACATTCTTCAAGGTCAATTGTGATAGCTATCAACAACCACTTCAATCATAACAATCAAAGATTTCATAACTGTCAATAAAACAATTGCTGCCATGATGTTGTGAAAGTCACGAGATAAACATCTTACCAGTGCAAGCGTCAGTTGCTATGGAGATATTGGCAAGTGGCAGTTGAACTACTGAACTAGATAGCAGTTTTTTTTTAATTTAACACACATGGCTAATTGGTAGCTGCTTGCTTTTTTATGCATTTAACAGTTTTTGGAAAGTGTATTAAGTTGCCTATTATATCAGTGGCTCGCTATTAATGTACTAATTACTGAAATTATCATAGGAAACTTTGGGGCTTACATCAACTTACCAAGGAAATTTACAGTTTCGTAACAATTACCATGCCCATTTATATTCTCTCCTGTCATAAATTTCTACGTGATAAGACGCGCATAGATTATAGATAAGTATATTGTCAGTTAAAGTTAATGTAATATGATAAATTCTTGACATTGAGAGAATGTAATAAGTTGATAAGTATATTAGGCAAAGGACACAGTTGTCAAAGAGTGGAAAGTGACATTATACATGCGTCACATCTGGGTCTGCGCTGTTTGCCAAGGCCTTTTTTCTAGATGCTAGGCATAAATGGATTCAATTAATTTTGTTACTGACACCTTAGTCATATTCAACTGACACTGTTGTACTTGATACTGGGGTGCTGCAATTTGACTCTGGTACTTTGCTGTTATTCTATCCAAGCCATCAGGGACCACCCTTGTGCAGTTGATTATTTCTTTTGATATATGTCTACAGTTGAGCTTGCTGTATCTGCTATCAAAATGTAATGAGGATACACTAGTATGCAGTGATACATCAGCCATCGTCATCTGAAATGTACACCGTTTAGTGGAAACTAAAGCCAGCTAAAACAAGGGCCATATTTCTTAAGGTAACTAAGGCAATACTGGTAAAGCATCATTATTACCTTATGCAAAGCCAATGTGTCTCCATCAGCATTAATTGGGCTTCATATTGAAGCAATTTGCTGTACAAATATATTTTTTTTGACTAAAGTTGTTATGCTGAAGTGCTGTGCCATTAAGGTAATCAATTGAGGTTGTGTAATATTACACATCCTAGACATTGATTGTTGTTTCTTAATACAAAGTTTAGGCTCCAAGTTATTGATTTTAGGGCAAATTGTTATTTAAGATATTTGTTGTCTGTAGTTCATTGTGAATGGGTGGAAGATATATGATCTAAGTGTTGTTTACTCACTGCAAGAGATCACTGAGGGTCATGTTTTAACTCTTTGCATGCTGGGAAATTTGTCGTCTGCTAAAATGTTGTCTGCTGAATTTCTGAAATAAGCATTTTCTTCTATTTTTTTCAAAGAATACAATTAAAGTAGCAAACAGTTTGGATCCTGATGAGACACCAGTACGTTCTGTGGCATCTCATCTGGATCTTAACTGTTTGCAAAGGCCTTCAAAATTTCGGTTCCAGTACTGAAAGAGTTAACAAGATATTGGTCTCACCACCATGAAATCTACAATTGTACGTGATTTTTCTGGACAAGTAAATTCTGTTGAGATCATATGGTAGAGATTACTTATTTATAAATTAACCCTCCATTTATAAATTGGGCCAGCTTTGTTTCGATGGGTTTATCCAAAATTGTTGAGATCTGGATTCAAATAAATTTCCAGAATAGGGTAGCTTTTGGAAAATCCCATTGACCAGCTGATAGAAAACAAAGCTGACCCATTTATAATCCTATAAAAAAATGTAAATTGATATTATTTTGATGAAACTGGCATTGGTTGGTAAAATGAACCAGGGTTGTTTGTACCGAAGAATTTATGTATAGCGTTGTTTTTTCCAAAGTCTTATGCAATTTTGGATAAATACTGTAAAGGAACTTTATACTTAGATACCATATATAAAGACTTATTTGACTGTATATAGAGGCGGGGCTCAACGTCAAAGTCACGGATAAAAATAAAGAGCAAACACTGATACATTTTTTCCTAATAACTAAAAAAACAACACAATTCAAATAATTTGGTTTCAAAGGAATTTCCTTGTTTTGTGTAAGAAAAATAACTTAGAGCTTGTAAAAGCACAAATAAATGAAATGCTTTTGTGGTAATATTTATATTATTGCATTATTGAAATTTGTTTAGATTATAAGGATATTTGATGTCAGTGTAATACTGTTTTCCAATATCTCTTAGGGAAAGTTTCTGTTTGGGGACAGAAATCTAATGCTATTCTGAACATCTTAATGAATAGCCAAACCATATGTTGCTTGATATTTGATTTTTTACTGACAAGTCATGCTCCTCTCAAATGGGTCATGTGATAACAAAGCAAAATGCAAAGGACATTAACGGCAATTGAATGAATATTACAAAGAAAAGCATTAAACCTTTCTCACTCAGAAGCAAAGTGAAAATGGCTATGCTATTTGCAAACAGCATAAAACCAGAATAGCCTGCGAGTAACTGGCAGTCTGTTGTTCAGGTTTTATGTAATGTTTGCTGCTCATCAGTATCTATGGGTTGGAAATGGAGCCTTAAAAACTTGAATGTGGGAAGAAAGGTCTTTAATTAATTTAAACTTTCTAAGGGACTACAAATGTGTCAAAATACGTCTCTTATACCCACGTCACACCAGACTAGCGTTCTTACTGCGTCCATACCGCGACATAGGTCGCAGTGAGGATGCCATAGAAGCCCGAGGGATGCAGTAAGGACACAGTGAGGATGCCGAAAATTGCTCAGGACAAGAGCCCACTGCGACCACTTTGAACATGGTCGCCGCTCAAACCCACAGAAAATAATCTTGACTGCAATGCGACTGTATGGCGACCTTATTGCAACATAAGTACGTCCTTTGTATTTCTATTGCGTCCTCAGAACGACTATGGTCGCAATAAGAATGCAGTAAGAAAGCCAAGGACGCCGCTCAGACGCCGTATGGTTGGCTTTGGTCGATGTAAGGACGCAGTACGAACGCGGTAAGGTCGCCAGGGACGTATGTAGGACGCCGTGAGGAAGCGCAGAACACCATAAACCAGGACGCTGGTATGACGTGAAGGCTGAAAACAGCATTTTTACCGAAAAAGTCATTGGCGTTCTTACCACGACAATCAGAAATTTTCAGAAACACAGTCTTAGGTTGCTGTAAGGACGCCAGTCTGGTGTGACGGGGCTATTAAGTAGTAAAGGGTGAATATAGCCTCGATCTGGAAACAACAGGCACAAGGTAAACGTCCCCGTTCAGTTAGGGATGATACTTTATGCTTCTATGAAATGTTTAATTAAAATGAAGTCTCTTGTAAACAGAAATCCAGTCTAGGCTGAACATTCCTGTTCCTGATTATCCTCTGCTGAGAGCACAGGCTGTTCTGGGACGATACTTTACGCACGTATATTAAGACCAGTTTTCCCAGCGCAAGGCATAGAATTCTTTGAATCAGATCAAATGTGTACATAGGTGTTCTCTATTTTAGTTAAATATAGCACTCTAAACTCTGATGTTATAGTCATACATAAAATTTTGAGTTGCTTCCCTTACTTAGTCAATTTAAGCTGTTACTATTACTTCAGATAACTAACTCTATAGAATTTGAGACACTTGGTTCATTTGCAGATTGTGTAGAATGAGCATGTTTGGTTCAATTATTTACATAAACAATCACTGTAATAAAAGTCATATGATGTGATGTTATTTATTCTCCTAAAGAGAACATTTGAAGAGAAACATTTGTTTCTAAAGCAACAAGTATGTCATGTGCACTCTCATTTTATAGCAATTTTAATGTTTATATTAACATTATTTCGCTCATTAAGTCAACATTTGTGATTACCATATTCAAATTATGGTTAATTTCACAAAGTGCCTGGAAAAAAATGAAGTTATTGCATGATTGTTTCATTGTGAAATATTTTTATGCCCTCGGATTGAAAGATCGGGGGTATATTGTTTTTGGCCTGTCTGTCTGTCTGTCTGTCTGCCTGTCTGTCTGTCTGTCTGTCTGTCTGTCTGTCTGTCTGTCTGTCTGTCTGTCTGTCTGTCTGTCTGTCTGTCTGTCTGTCTGTCTGTCTGTCTGTCTGTCTGTCTGTCTGTCTGTCTGTCTGTCTGTCTGTCTGTCTGTCTGTCATTGTGTCAGTCATTGTATGTGTGTGTCACAAAACTTTAACCTTGGTTAAACTTTTATAACTTTTGCAATATTGAGCATAGCAACTTCATATTTGGCATACATGTGAATCTCATGGAGCTGCTCATTTTGAGTGGTGAAAAATAAAGGTCAAGGTCATTCTTCAAGGTCAAAGGTCAAATATCTTTTCTTTTTTTTCCTAAAACTTTAACCTTCGTTAAAGTTTGGTCATAACTTTTTTAATATTGAACATAGCAACTTGATATTTGGCATTCATGTGTATCTCATAGAGCTGCACATTTTGAGTGGTGAAAGGTCAAGGTCATCATTCAAGGTCAAAGGTAAAAAAAAAATCAAAGCGGCACAATAGGGGGCATTGTGTTTCTGACAAAGACATCTCTTGTTTTAATTGTGAAGCAAATCCATTATTAGGCCAAAAATCTTTGTTTAAAAATGGATGCTCTAAAGATCAATGCAATTTTGGCTAAAGCTCATTCACAGACCCCTAATTTGAAATTGAAACGGAAAAAATAATAATGTGTGTTATCATTTTCAATATTATTTTGAATTAAAAAGCACATATATTTTACAGTTTTTTTTATTGGATTGGGATTGTATGTTTGTATTAATTTTTGAAAGAAAAGCAAGTATATTATTTAAGCTGGTAAGTGCCATTTGCCCTTGTAATATCATGTTTATTACATAATTATGTCCATTTGTTGCAGCATGACTAATAATAACTCCCATTGATTATTCTAGCTGATCATAGTGTTAGAAAAACAAAGTTGACATAAAAACAACAGGCATGCTACCTTGATAGTATTTACCTTGATAATATTTACTTCATTGTGTTGGACTGTATTATTGGACTACTATTAGAGTCATTCTACCCACAATAAGTCTTTTGTCTCCCAATTACTTACGCTGCATGCAGAACCAATGTAATAGTCACTGAACCAAACCTCGGTTCACCTGGCTGAGCGCTCTACTTCTATACTCCTGTTAGCCATGCTGCCCTATTATTGGCCAAGTGGCTGTGCTCTTGTTTGGATTGTAGTTCGGTAGTTTTTGGAGGGAAAACAAATATATACCTTGCAACTATATTTTATTGTATGCTTTATATGTGAACTATTGCCCGCCTAGTCAACAAAGTGTCATTTGACTTAATGATTTATTTTAGTGAAGTTTCATCTTCCTGTTGTCGGTGGCTTGCTTTTTTGGATGTTATGAAACATTAAAATAAATGTAACTGTTAACTGTTATTGATGATTAATTGCGTGGATTTTTTAATTGTCATGTGCTAAGTCGTGTTTGAAAATACAGAATGAGAAAATATACAAGATACTGAAGTGTTATGTAAGAGTTTTTATTGAACATTTTTTGTACTTTGGTAATTAATTTGCAATGAAAGGCTTGTTTTGCATATAAAGGAAGTGATTAGAAAGAAAGTTACATGAAAGACTGTGGAATATGTGGTTATACAAGCCGCGTCATGCGAAAATAGGTCTAACACCATTTGGGGCTAAGGCAGCTCCACAAGAAACTGCAAAATTGCACAGTCTGGTCAGGAGCTACCGTATCCACTTATGAGACAAATAAACTTGTGTGAATTTATAGATGACAACTTAGCTCCTGCAGACCGGACTGCATGATTGTGCAGGCTGTTCTGGAGCTATGCTGGCTGCATTAAGACCCATTTTCGTATGAGAAGTCTCATGTTCATTATTAATTGTGTTTATAAAATTTCAATCTTCCTACATTGCCTAAGCAAAAGTCTTTCTAATGCTGTCTTTTACAGTTTGACTACAGATTAGATTACATTATTAGGGATATTTAACCCATTTATGCCCAGTGGACTCTCCCATCCTTCTAAATTGGATCAATTTATTTCCAAAAGTAGGGGTGTCTGGTATATTTATTTCTATATTTAGAATATTTCTTACAGAAATTTCTTTAAGCAAACAGCGCAGACCCAGATGAGAAGCCGCATTATGCGGCGTCTCATCTGGGTCTACGCTGTTTGCAATGTCCTTTTTTCAGGACGTTAGGCATGAATGGGTTAAATTAGTATACATTTTATACCCAACAAAGAGAACAAAACATTGAAAGCAAATAAGAAGAGTTACACTTAATGAATAAGCTGTTGCCCTGTGCTTGTTTCGTTGATAATAGCTTTATAGTTGTGCGCTGTAGAATTTAAAAAAGGCTTTGAGTGAGTCAGGTGTTCAGTATTGGTATATAATCAGAACATGAGTATTTTTATGATGAACTGTTTATGGTTAGTGTAGAAATTATTGGAAAAGTGCGGACATCATGATAAGTAAAATGGTTGGATCTCTATGAAATGGTAAGTTATTTATTATTTCTTTCATAATTGCACATGTCAGCTGGTAAATAATGTTTTGTTGTCTTCTGTGTAATTAATGACTTTGGATTCAGTATCTTGTTATGATTGTGATGACCGTTTTTATTCAAATGAAAGAAATCCTGCTGGTATAATGACAGGAATACAAATTTCTGGGATAATGGCATTGCTAAAAGAAAAAAGATCAATTTATGTTTTATAGTTAAAGTGGAGTATTGCCTATTCAGGAATATAAGCTGAGGCCTATTAAGTATTACAAAATCTTAACCAATGTGTATGAACTTTTAAAGAAATGTTTTCTTAAACAAGGCTAGTTTTAAAATTTAATACATGACAAGTTGTAAAATTCAGTAAGGAAACTACGGTCAGTCGTCAGTTCACAGCACTAATTCATTCCTACTTATTATGTGTATTATGGTTCATACCTCACAGTTGCCCTCAAGGCTGTATTTGAGAGATTTATGCTACCAGCTTGATACATATACTACAAATATTGACCATCATATGACTGCCAAAGATGAATATCATTATGTCTTGCAGCAATATACTTGGCATGTTTAGTACCTGGACAGGTTTCTTACTGAAGTCTGGTCATGAGCTGCCCTTTCCACCATCAAGTCCAATTAGGTTTCTTTAGATTTCATTGGCAGACATAATTAATTGCAATATTCCTGCCACTTTACAGTTGTTATTTTATGCACATCATCACCTTATGCGTTTTTAGCCCCATAAACACTCGAAATGAAAGAATATTTTACAAAATTTTGGCTATTTCTTTAAGGAACACTGGTTTTTTTATGTGTTAACTGTATTTTTTACAATATTTTATGAAATATTTGTTGATTTTGAGTGTTTATGGGGCCTTTAAGGTTGATTTGTATTTTATGTAGAATCTTGAGAATTTTTAGTAATTAAGCAACATTTTGAATAATTATAGTACGAAAACTTGAGACTTACAATGAATAGTGAAACCAAATAATGGATTGAAAGAAAAACAGAAATGTTCAAGGCAGTAAAAAAATGAAAGTAAACATTGTGTCTTGGTTAATTCAAATGATTAATGTAAAAATATATTGATTTTAGACCAAGTTTACTTTTCTAATGATTAATCAGAATGACAAAAGTATGTGTCAGCAGATGTTATGGCATAAAAGTATTTTTATAACCCCAGATGGAAAGATCAGGGGTATATTGTTTTTGGCCTGTCTGTTTGTCATAAATTGTGTCATTGTGTCATTGTGTGTGTCCCAAAACTTTAACCTTAGTTAAAGTTTGATAACTTTTTAAATACATTTGTATTGAAGATAGCAACTTGATATTTGGCATTCATGTGTATCTCATGGAGCTGTACATTTTGAGTGGTGAAAAGTCAAGGTCATCCTTCAAGGTTGAAGGTCAAATATCATTGTATTTTTCTTTCCTAAAACTAACTATTGTTAAAGTTTTGTCATAACTTTTTGAATTTTGAAGATAGCAACTTGATATTTGGCATGCATGTGTATCTCACGGAGCTGAACATTTTGAATGGTGAAAGGTCAAGGTCATCCGTCAAGGTCAAAGGTCAAGGGCATCCTTCAAGGTAAAAGTTGTCATAACTTTTGCAATATTGAAGATAGCAACTTCATATTTGGCATGCATGTGTATCTCGTGGAGCTGCACATTTTGAGTGGTGAAAGGTCAAGGTCATTTGTCAAGGTCAAAGGTCAAATATATAGCTTCAAAGCGGCACAGAAGGTGACATAGTGTTTCTGACAAACACATATCTTGTTTCAGTCTGGGTTGACAACAAAAAATGGAATTTTATTTAACAAAAAATGGGGTCTTATATATTCAGCAAATACATATGCAAATGATGTCTGGAATTTTGTATGTACCTGATTTAGTTTTATGAATAGTTTGGAGTTACTATTACGTGTAAAACATTATAGTAATTTTTTTTTTTGGTTATTAAAATGTATGTTTTCATGCTACCAATACACATTTGTTTTTGTCATTTATACAATACACTATAATACAACCCTGTTATTTGGTTAAGTTGTTATGTTGAAAAGCCTTGAGCTTAATTGCCATTATTTGGTTGTCTGCAAACTTAAATCACATCATAATCGCTAAATCACTCTTAAGTCACACTGAATTGTAAACTTCTTAATTTAAATACATTATTAGTAATACAGATTAAAATCAATGTTTTGCAAAGGTGTTAACCTTCAAATCTTAAGTTTATGATTTATATCCACCATTTGTTATTGGAGCTTTAATAATAACCAGACTATTTTAAACAAAATAGACAAGTATTTAAAAAAAAAGGTCACAGGATGTTATATTATCATATTTATATTTGATAAAGGCTTTTGTTTTTAGCTCACTAATGAGCACAACACGCTGATGGTGAGCTTTGTGATCGAATCTTTTAGTTCGTTGTTCATTGTGTTTCGTTTGTGGTGCATCATAAACATTTGCCTAATGTTAACACTCTAGAGGCTACATTTTTTTCAGATCTTCATGACTTTTGGTCAGAAGATTTGTCCTGATGATATCTTGGACCAGTTCGAAAACAGTTCAGGATGGTTGAAAAACATATCCACCAGGGGGCGGGGGAATTTTTCCTTATATGGCTATAGTAAAACCTTGTGAACACTCAAGAATTCACAATGTCAAATCTTCATTAAACTTGGTTAGAACATTTGTTGTTATGATATCTTTGACAAGTTCCAAAATGGTTCTGGTCTGTTTAAAAACATGGTGACCAAGGGGGCAGGGTGTTTTTCCTTATTTGGCTAATTAGTAAACATTGTTAACACTCTAGTGTTCTGTAGTTGTTTATTGCTTTTTCAATAACAAAAGATTAGACAGCAACTTATTAAGGTGAAAGAGGTCATATAAGCATTATGTTTAAAGCCACTTTTCTTTAATCACTATGTGTTAAAACCTGGAAGGTGACCAGGGGTTTAAACCCCTACTGACTGTTTTGCCACATAAACAAGCTGATTGTGATGGAAAACCCCATATGGTTTTGTGGCAGAATGTATATTGAATGTGTGCATGTCGAATAACAATTAAGTTACATACAGTGTATATTGGCTCAAATTATGTAAATGAGCTGGTTTGTTTAATAACTAAGAGCTATAAATTCAATCAGCTGGTTTATTAGACGTAAAATATGACAGCATATCACTAGAAGTTATCTTTTTGAAATGGTTTTGATGTTGCTTGTTAAAATAAGAGTTATACATTGACATTTTTACATGATCAGTAAATTAAGAAACCTGAGAAAATGTTTCATGAGCATCATTTGTTGATATTTTTCTTCAGTATAACAATTTTTGTTTTTGAAGTCCTTGCATATGTACGCATTTTTATACTATCAATACTTATATGAATATGCACCTTCCCTGTTTGTTAAAAGAAAATCGAAAATGAAAAAAGAAATAAAAGAAAC
This sequence comes from Dreissena polymorpha, assembly GCF_020536995.1. NCBI lineage: Eukaryota > Metazoa > Mollusca > Bivalvia > Myida > Dreissenidae > Dreissena > Dreissena polymorpha. The sequence goes on along the minus strand of NC_068357.1, from coordinate 135,585,579 downwards.
ATTCATCACATTCAAGTAGAAATGTGAATATGAACAACACAGTTATACTATTTATGACTCTATACATGGCAAATTATACTAAATTGATAGTTTTTACACGGTGCAAATATACAGCACTAATTAACAGTATGATTTTTTTCTGTAGAATTCAAAATCTTATGGCATTGTTTCGATTATATGTAAATTTTTTGTAAAATTTGAAAGCCAGACTGTGCTATCAGCAAACATTTGTGTGTATCGATAGCCCATTTTGCCTCAAAATTAGTGATTTATTTGCATGACATACTGAGTGATCAGTTACCCACAAAATGCTGCGCTTTCAAGTAAATGTACATATATCACAATTGCGGTGGAATCAATATTTGATAATTGACACTTTATAATATTTGAATGTGTACAAGATATTTGGTTAATGGACATCTGCGTGCCCCAAAACAGCAGTCGTAAATTGGTTTTACAAATGATGGAAATCCTTTTGACCTCATATAATCTGCATGTAGGCAGTTTTCTTATACACAAGAAGTACAAATTACAAATCTAAATCTGGTCATTCACTCCGTTAATTCTTCACACAAGCTACCGTTTGCAGTGAATTGCTCTGCAAGTGGCTTATATGGAATGTTCTATTTCAGAATAAAATCCAGATGTCTGTGTCTTTAATAATTCTTATCCAATCAGCTGTTAATTGGCATCATTACAAGCATTACTGAAGTGATTTACAATTAACCCTTTGAGCGCTGGAACCGGATTTTGAAGGCCTTTGCAAACAGTTTGGATCCAGATGAGACGCCACAGAACGTGGCGTCTCATCAGGATCCAAACTGTTTGCTATTCTGATAGTATTCTTTGAAAAAAAGTGAAGAAAATGATGATTTTAGAAATTCAGCAGACGACATTTTAGCAGATGACAAATTACCCAGCATGCAAAGAATTAAACATATACGAGTCCTAGGACTGGCTAAACTAAAAATGTGTGAGTACCAAACTGAAAGTGTGCCAGTCTCAAGAATGATCAACTTTCTATAAATGAATTGGCACAAAACCCCCACACAAAAATAACATATGAGAAGCATTAACCAGGTTTTTTATTTGCTGAAACAATGCTTATGGCCAGTAACTTATGGTTGTTGTTTTTAACAATTCTATTTCATCAATTCATATTTAGTCTGCTGTATCTTTGCATCCGTGCAAAATGTGCAGTATATACTCTTGGATTCATCGTCGAAGGCCACCCAGGTGACAGTTTCGCCCACTCTTTATTAAAATGTATAGCTTTTTTTGACAAATGTCATTGTTGGAGTCTTAACTGGTAACGGTAGTTGTTGAAATAGACGCGCTAGAACATGCGTTGCTTTGAAAAAAATGGAACAAATTCTTCTGGCCTTCGCTGTTATGTTTCTGCGTAAGACCCATTTTTGCAAACGAAGTTTTGCTAACATAAAGATCTATGTGCTTTTTCTGATGTAAATAAATTACTCCTACGACGCTTACCCTTACACAGTTTAATAACTATGAATTTCAAAGTCCAAAGCAATTGATTTTCCGATTATTACAAGTGGTGCAAACTATTTGACAGAACAATGTGTTAACAAACATTTTACCCTGCACAGAAAGTGCAAAAATAATAAATGCGATTTCGACAGACTTGCTACTTGAAAAAAAACATGCATCCTGTGGATGCACAATTTCTAAAACTTGTGTCTACAGCAATTGCTTTTGCGTCTAGGACACAGTACACAGAGGTAAACAAATCACTGTAATTGTTAAGTAGTTATTAATGACCATCAATTTATAATAGGCTATTTTTAGACATTAATCTTGGAGTCACTTCTCTGATGCATTAAAATCAGAAAAAAACGCATCATACCAAAGTATGAGCATCCTAGAGAATGTATACAAAATCTAGTGACGTTGATGAGTATTTTGCTGTTGTTTTTTTAATTCTCAAATGAGGATTATTTAATTTGTAATCAGAAACACATCTCTGAAAGTGAATGTTAAGGTTTAACGCGACTTGTACAAATACTACCGTATTTTACCATGCATAGCGCGCAGTTTTTTAACTTCAAATTTCAAAATAAAAATTCAGTGCGCGTAATACATTGACACAACGCTTTCCTGGTTGCTAAATTGCAAAAAATCCATTTCGTAATCGTAAATCTTCACAATTGCCGCCATTTTTTTTATTGCAGAAAACTACACCCTATAATGTTATAGACTGAAGGGGCCGTTGTCAAAACAACAAAAAGCGGAAAAGGGTAGGAATGAACGGGGTAGTAACAGTTTTGACAAAAATTAAAAGATGAAAAAATGTCTTTGTTGGTGTTTTCACACTTCTTCATTGATTGTTCATTAAAAAAATTGAGGTATATCGATCCCCGCGTCGTCGCGGTATTGTTTGTTAAAGTTTTTGTTGTCATGAAAACTTGTTGATTTACAACGCAAAACGTCTTATTTGAACTGACGCTAATTATTTCAATTTTATTTCTCAACTTCGCTTTTGCTTTATTTTGATAATTTAATCCAAAGTTTAATGTTAGCAATTCTGCAAGTTTGCACTCTATGTAAATTGACAGTTTGACATCATCAAAGGAAAGCCGCTTCCTGTCTGAAGCAATAAAGCGACAAGTTTCGCGCCGACAAAATTGGCTTCTTTTGTCTAGCAACCAACATGCCGAACCAATAGTGTGTTTGTTCCTCAATGGCAATCGTCCAATTAAATAATAGCACGTGCAAAACTCCGCCTTCGAACCTTTTGCAGAGAACGGAGGTGGAGTTAAACGGTTAATTGAGCAAGTGTTATACGTAAGTTGAGTTCCGATTTGCCGAAATTTCTCGGCCCTAAGCATTGAAACGACGAATACATTTATCAATGATTTTCCGATCTCTGCATTAATATGCTACCGTGCAAGTATACTACGTAGGTTACAAACCAACAATAGAGATATAGACTCGTTTTATTTTCTTTCAATAGAGACAAACAAATGATATTTGTCTAATGGCTTTACGCCGATAACGCCAACTGTATGGAATTGAGCGTTCGGGTGTATTGTTTGTCTCACTATGAATACTGATCAACTAGAGGCAGCGAAGGCGCGAAATACCGGGTCGAACTGGATTTAATGGGGAGCATCTCTTAATGGGGAAATATTTAAGTCGATGAAAAATAAAATGGGATCCACGGACGATTTGCGTTAAATTGGACATTGGGATGTTGCGAGTCTGCAGAAGACTATGTCATACGATGTTGTGAGCGGCAGGTAATGAAAATGTTCACTGTTCAAATATGTGAGGAAAAGGTAATAGTGGTTCGAATTTAACGTGCAGGGGTCTTGAAAAAACACGCGCAGTGCGTGGCAATAAGGACATATACGGTGTTCTCGAGAGAATAATCTTAAAAATTGTCGAAAATATAGTGCTATGCAACCCATGCTCCTGATCGTATAAACGCTCCCTACTTTTAAAACAAAAAATTAAGCGCCTGAATAACTCAGATTAAATGATTGCGCAATATAAGAATGGCGGCCATTTTCTGCTCAATTTTCAAGTTTTTGGTCTTGAATTCTTTTTTTTCTCCATTTTGGCTTTAAAAATCGCATGCGCGTTATACATGGGAGCGCGCTATTCATGGTAAATTACGGTAATTCAAATATGCAATGCAAATATATTTTGTGTTTCCCTTTAAAAGAGTGCAAAAATTATATTAAACATGTTCAGCGTCACGTCACATTCTAAAGATCATCGAAAGCATGGGCGTATTGATTTTTGTATAAAATCTTTTTAGCGCAGAGAACATTAGGATCTTTTAATTTTGGTTGAAAGTTGTGTAGTTCATTTTGACAAAATTATATCCGAAATGATTTAAGGGCCTAAAATGATAAATGGAAACAAGGATGTTTAATATTTTTAATTGGCTGTTTGTGAGATTAACAGTTTTTTTATTCTCTGAAAATCACTTTCACTTTCGCAAATTTTTTTATACATTTTTACATTTGATCTTAATTTAAATTCATGTGCATGATAAATGTCTGCAGCATATTATTGACAGTTCCTGCTAAAAGGAAATAACTGAATTTTATAAGAAAGTTATATTCCTCTGGGACATCTATTGTGCAAATATCTTGTTTAAATTGCAAATTGTTTCAATTCACTGTACAAAAATGTGAACCTGTAAGTGAAAAGTGTGTCATCAAGAAATCTTATACATTTTTCGCTTAACAGTACTAAATTGTTACTTTAATAATAGAAGCATATTTGGCTTTGTGTGTGCACATATGTTATGAAATACATGAGGAAGCCAAAGTATAAGTTTTCAAAACCCTCACTCCTGTGGCTGTCTGATTGTCCCCTAATCCACCACTTAAAATAATTTTAAGCTAACACCTAACTGAGCACCTTTGTATAGTTTTAACCCCCTTAACCACTAGGCGCGGGCACAAAATCTGATATGTAGAAGAAGTGCTATATCAGAAGAAGAAGAAGAAGAAGAAGAAGAAAAAAAAGAAATGAAAGAACACAAAAAGTGAAGGCCAGTGGGCTATTCTTTTGCCTTTTGAAACTTTCAATCAAGTAAAAAACTAATGTATACATCACTTAATATAATGGTTGAAAAAATTCATACATAAAGGTAACAGTGCCAAGTTAATTTTGACAAGCTACCATGTCCTATGATATCAAGAGACAAACGCCTTTATAATTTAATTAATAAATACAACAAATCAGTGTTTTTGCTCTATTTATAATGTTGCGCAATAGTCTTATCGAAAAATGCTCATAACCTCTCTGTCGCTTCAGATATATACTTCATATTTAATTGGTATGCATGTTTATATGAACAAGGCCTTTCAATACGCACACAAATTTTGACCCCTTTGACCTTTACCTTGAACTTATGGTCCGCGTTTAGGTTTCGAAATCTGCGTTGAGGTTTCGAAAAAGTGTTTTTCGGGGGCATATGTCTTCTGATAAAGACAACTCTTGTTCTTTCATGTCCATAAAATGTGCTAGTTAAGCATTTAAATAGCAATAAATGGTATTATTTTTATGTCCCCCACCACTATAGTGGAGGACATATTGTTTTTGCCCTGTCTGTTGGTTCGTTTGTGTGTTTGCATCAAACTTTAACATTTTCCATAACTTTTTTAATATTGAAGATAGCAACTTGATATTTGGCATGCATGTGTATCTCATGGAGCTGCACATTTTGAGTGGTAACAGGTCAAGGTCATCCTTCAAGGTCAAAGGTCAAATATATAGCTTCACAGCGGCGCAGAAGGGGACATAGTGTTTCTGACAAACACATTTCTTGTTTTCCTTTATATTTTTAAGTAGATGTCTTTAGAGATATATCTGAATTTTCTGAATTAGGGAGAAACAAAATAATCTATTAAGATAATTCAGCCAATAGTCAGACAGATTTGTAAGTGTAAAAAAAGTCTGAAGATTCGTCAGAACGTTTTCAGACAAAATTTGTGTAATGCTCTGAAATGTTTCTAAAAATTTAGCAACATTTTGCTAATGAAAAGTGTACAGTAATTTTATGTAGTCCAGTTTCATTTTTGCTCTTTAGTAAAAATGGCGATTTTTATTACTTAATGAAAATGTGCCGTGCTCGGTGAAAAGGAGGTTTAATGCAGGTGCTTTAAGTGTCTTCCCAGATAAGCCTGTGCAGTCCACACAGGCTAATCAGGGAGAACACTTTCTGCTTTTATGATTCTTTAATGTAAATAAAGTCTCTTCTTAGCAAAAATGCAGTAAAAGCGGAGTGTCGTCCCTGTTTAGCCTGTGCAGACTTCACAGGCTAATTTGGGACGACACTTTACGCATGTGCATTAAACCCCCTTTAGACAGAGCAAGGCAAAATGTAATCAAGAATAGTTTAAAAATTGAAGTAGTTCAAATTACCCTCCACCCCATGTATACTGCAAATTTCCTGTGCATTATGCACCTCTGTTGTAAGTAATACCACAGTGATAATGATCCTATTCAAGGTCAGCCCACAGTTAACTGTCCCAGGTGACACCCACTATCATATAAATGTAGCTCAATGTGACTTGTAATACTTACTTCCTGTACTCAGACCATTACCTACAAGTTCAAGCCCAGTTTTGGAACTGTTCAATGAACACATGAATTACTGGTTAGCATTTTAATAGAAAACGAAATAGTACTTAATGGATAACTGAATACACTCGTTCACAAGTCTCATGAGATTTTCAGAACCTCGCTGTGTAATGTTATCAATTTCACTCGTAGTTGATTTGATATTTGATGGAAAGAATAAACATAAATGGTTCCGTAATCATAGAAGAATAGTATGCGGATAATGTATTCTTGTTATGAAATGTTCGAAAAGGTTTGAATAATGCTAATACATGTACATTTCGCGGAAACCTGGTGTAAATTATCTAATAAGAAACTTTGTGAAGAATTCATTCGTGTATAATTTGTGATTCACATACTGATGATTGTGCAGGGGATTTAGTACTTAGTGTATTATTTTGTTTATAGAAGACACTTTGCCAGCGAATGATAAATATTTGATTATGACGCTTGACATAAAAAAATATTATTTTATAGCGCAAATATCTTTACTAAAAGATGCTTAAACAAGCCTGTTTTAAAAATTTCGTCGTCTTTGAAGATGAGCAGAAAATTGAGTGTAATAAACAAAACAAAGATGGGGATACTAAATTCCGATTGAATGGTCCTTACATTTTTATTGGAGAAAACAAATCTGGAAAAAGTGCAGTTTTTGAAGGAATTCGTCGATGTCTGAAAAAAGAACTCAACACATCTGTCTCAAAACCATACAATGCAAACGAGCTTTCCTATTTCTTGTGCAAATTTGAAAAAGAAAATACAGATGAAGTAATAACTGGAACAATAAGTATTCCTTCAGAACCGAATACAACATCTGATAAAACAGTTACGGGCACATTATCGGAAAGACTCCCAGGTGACGAGTCTTTGGGTCAAACTTTTGAAACAAATACGGAGCAAGCAACAGAAGAAGAAACGAATAAGAAATTACCATTTTACTCCATTGAATACTACCGCATTGCGATTTTGTTCAAGAACAAGTGTCTTCATGAGTTTGGAATAGACCGAATTTTAATAGATAATGGTAATATCAATTTAAAAGAACTTGAAACGACAGAGGAGTATGAACTTGTTCAATTATATCAACTAATGTCAAAGGAAAACAAGGTTGTCAATATCACTATAGAATCTCTTCTGCGCCAAAATATTACAGGAATGAAGAGCAAAGATAATTCTGAACAATTTACACGTTGTGAACACATTATTGCAGATTTATCTAATGATGTAGTGTTTACATTTCCACTGAGGTCTATAGGACCATTACAGTGGTCAAAGAGCGAAAGAATTGCCCTAGAAAAGAGGCATCAAAATTACATTGAAGCAGAGTCTCGGTGCGAAATACTACGGTATTTTCTTAAAGATGATCATGGCGAATTCGATAAAGAAAAAGAATCGAAAATATTTGAAAGGATAACAAACATGTCTCAAGACTACAGGTTTACATTACAAAACGATTCCATACTTGTTAATGATGATCCTCTCAAATTGCTTAAAACACCAGAAGGTATTTTGGAAGCGAAATATGTCTCTATAATGTTATCCGGATATTTCAAAACCATAGTATTGGAAGAACCCGATAGAGGAATGCGCCCGCAGTTTGTTCAACGGATGATACAAGTGATAACAGAGGAGACAAAGACAACAGGAAAAGTCGTTATATTGTCCACGCACAATACGTCATTTCTCACACCTTGGACTCTTTCCAACTGTTTCCGATTTAGAAGACATGGCGACGTATGCCATGTTAAATCGGTTGGTGAAGTGGTTTATTACGATTTAAAGAAATTACGATTGATGACTGGTGATCATCTGGCTGATTTATTCTTTGCAAAACATGTACTTTTCGGCGAAGGAGTCGGCGATTGCTTGTTTTTACAAGAAACAGTAAAATTACTGTTATCAGATGGCAGTTACAATAACAATGATTTCCTTAGAAAGCATAAAACAAATCTGCATAAAATTCTCCCCAATATTACCATATCAAATTTAAATGGAAAAGAAAACGTAGCTTTTTTTCGCAAAATATGCACGGGATTGGAGCTACCCTGTTTGTTTCTTCTAGATAAAGACGCACAAGAGAAAAACAAAGGTTCTGATGATTGCTTTTTTTGGTCTGAAGGGGCCATTGAAGATGCGGTCAAGACAATGCTGGACAGAGATGAAGATGATGCCCTAAAGAAGAAAATTCAAGGAAAGTTGTTTCTTCATGATAATGTTAAAGTCCGTGATGTATCTGTTTGTGTAGATACGCTACTTCAGCGGTGCTCGCATGACAATGATTTCGAGAGCTTTTGCAGAGAATTTTGGAAGCATTTTCTTCATAAGATATCGACTGTACTAACATTTTAGGTGTTTGAATAGACTTGCATTTAATAGCAACGTAGGCGTATTTTATAATAATATTGCATAAACGTTCGATAATAAAGGAGAAAAGTCCTGTAAAGAGGACATAACACATAATTGTTTGAGTCCTCGATGCTTATGGCTAACATTTGGTCCTCGATGTGAATAGTTTCATAATAAAGGTACTTAAATGTTAATTATTTCAAATGTTGTTTTGATTGTTATATTCTTGCATCGGTCTAAAGTTTATCAATGTCTGTTAATATTGACTCAGTCGGTGAAAAAGGCAAACGAACAATTTCAGTAATATACATTACAATAATGTTGCTAATTTGGCATTGTTTTATGGAACAACATCCAACATGTGTAAATCTGAAAAGGGCGGATGAGATGAACGATGCATGGTTTAGAAACAGAAGAATCATGTTCCAGAGAAGCCTAAAACTTCGCCCACGAATAATATATATTTTGTGAACAGTATAGTTTAGATCACAGTATTTATTCATCGGAGTGTAACCACGAGTTCTTCGAGGAAACGCCACGTAAAGTACTACATCCACCGATCGTCTACAACACACTGTATTGAAGTAAACACTTCTATTTATATCAATAGTACTATTCATATAAGTAGTAAAAGTTTAAATTGAAATAACATAAGTGAACGATTAATATGCGATTAAAAATGTGTGTAGTACACATTGAAAGCTATAGTGTGTGTATGTTAGAGTTTATTTACAGGTCATCGCTGAGTCTTCACGACTACCTTATGTGCTGACCTGAAAGCTAGAGAATGTACACAGTGTTTATACAAGACTTGCACATGTATTAATATAGTAATATATAGCATCCTGTCCCGAACTTTAATGGGTTTTCTTATAAATTGTTGCGAGAAACTATTAAAAGTTTAAATATCCAGTAAAACGAATCATTGATTTTTCCGCTTCTAGCAATTAACACGTAATCAACCTTTTCACGAGTATTTCATATCTATTAACGTTTAACATTTAAATCTGTTTTATACATGAAATGATAGCAAATGAATAAACAGAGTTGATGTAAGATATGAAATGGCTATAAAATGGCTATCATGTAATTATTAATCTCGGTATTACTATTGTGCAGGTTTTCTACTATTTTTCCATATCTAATTATAGAGAATTGAATTATTATAAATACTAAATGCACAATAAACAATGTACATATGGCTGGTTTTGTTTGTAAAAATGAAAACAATTAAATACGTATGCATAAAAGAGTCTGTGTAACACACTCTTCAATAACCGTTAAGAATACCACATTTACATTGTTTAGCAACATGCTTTTTTCAATGTTACGCTATTTTAACCTATCTTTCTAAAATGTTATAAGGATAAATGAAAAAGGTCTACCCAGATAAGTGGTCTTAATAGCCAACGCAAATCCTTGTATTTTGTTTCGACAAAGAAATGCTACCATAGCATGTGAATTATATAGATATGTATGTATGTCATTTAATGGTACATATGATAGAGTAGTTGTTTAAATAAAGGTGTCTATATCAAATGTACAGCTTTTACTTCACTACGCCATACTTAGTAAAAAAGTATATGTATCCCATGCTTAATATCATCGTTATAGACTTTGTTACTATTAAAATATGTACCAGATAATGATGACGATCGTAATTTGATGTAAGTATTTTGGCTATTGCCCGTGTTACTATGATCATTACATAAGTAATATGTAACAGAACATCAATACTAATACAAAAACCTTAAACATGATCATCTATCCATTATCATGTGCTTCGATTCTGATAAAAAGGAACATATGATTAATTTTCTTTCTGTTACAATTAACGTATTTGTATGACATGTACGAGTATCTTTATAGACGATCTATTTTTAATAAAGATATATGTAGCATAGACCATTGATTTTATAGCAAATAAGAAACATTAATTTCTACTACCCATGACCTGTTCAATAATGTTCGTTCAAATTCGATAAAAAATTGTTTGTACAATAGTCTTTATTAGGGTATCTGTATGACATGTACCTTTATTTTTGCTTTTTGTTGTTTTTATTGTCGTATAAATGTTTATTTAACTCATTTTTGATATCATCGTCATAGTCCTTATTGGTAGCATAATAAGTACTATAACATGATAATGATAATATTGATATGTTCATTTTTGTCTGTCCCACTTTTATCATAAACAGTAATATATAGCATCAACAATTAATATTAAAACAGAGGAATGAACATATTAAAATCTAGCAATAATCTCTACGATAATGTAAGATTGTTTATATTTGTGTTAAAATAAAGGTATGGCATGTTTAGGTACCTCTACTCATGATGTATTTCCTATTCAGTAAAAATATTTTATTCTCAATATTGATGAAACATGGTCAGAACGTTTATCTTACCAATATCTAATAGCCGCATTTGAATCTGTGTTATTTAGGTCTGGAAACCTCAGATCAACAGATCAAATGATCTTTAAAGAGCCCTTAAATTGTTCACACTCTAGAGGCCACACATATGAATATACCATGATTAACCCTTATAGCGCTGGAACCGAATTTTATATGCTAATGCAGACAGTTTGGATCAAGATCAGACGCCACAAAACATGGCGTCTGATCTTGATCCAAACTCTTTGCTATTCTGATAGTGGTCTTTGAAAAAAAAGTGAAGAAAATGATGATTTTAGAAATCCAGCAGACACCAATTTAGCAGAGTCTGACGACAAATATCCCAGCATGCAATGGGTTAAACTTAGTCAGAATGTTCATCTTGTTTGTATTGAGGAAAAGTCATGTTCTTTGGATCTGGGTATTGTGTCCAAAAACAAAGTCAACTGGTCAAATCTTGGAAAAAAACGTGTTAAAACTCTTGAAATGGTATTGATGATTTTAATTTACTGGCACTTTGTTAGAAAGTTTATCTTAATATATCAATGCCTTGTTTGAATCTGGCTCAAGTGTGGGCAATCATATTAGATCACTTGGTAAATTTGCACCATACACTCAGGTGAGCACTAAAGGGCCATCATGACATTCTTATTACAATTCATCTATGACAATTCATCATTTGTTGAGAATGTCTCATGTTCAATTTGAAAAGCTTAATTTTAAAATCCATGTATTCCTTTTTTTCTTTATTTAACCATGAATGTAACATGAACCGGCGTTAAAATAATCTTGTCCTCTAAAACTTAATTCAAATACTGTACCATTGATTCTTAACGATTTTCTATTTGTGCTTGTAAGTTGATCCATTTTATCGACAGCTGTTGTTCATATTGATATAATTTTACTTAAGTATGACATGAATGTTAATCAATTGAGAAATCTTTTGTGTAAGCATTTTTGTCAATTAAAAATATTACCACCGTTCTCAAAGAAGTTTATTATGCCCCCCTTCGAAGAAGAGGGGGTATATTGCTTTGCTCATGTCGGTCGGTCTGTCGGTCTGTCTGTCCACCAGGTGGTTGTCAGACAATAACTCAAGAACGCTTGTGCCTAGGATCATGAAACTTCATAGGTACATTGATCATGACTAGCAGATGACCCCTATTGATTTTGAGGTCACTAGGTCAAAGGTCAAGGTCACGGTGACGCGAAATAGTAAAATGGTTTTTTGAATGATAATTTTAGAATGCATACGCGGCCAACAGGGCACACTCTGAACAATACTACTGAAGCAACTGGTCTGTAATCCTAAATCTATAATTATCAGTCCAATGAAACATCATCCTTTTAGTAAAATACAGTGGATCAGTAAAAATATTATCAGAATATGAGATTTTTTGTATATTTTGTATATTAAATATTGTGTTTATGTTTAATTTTGTTGATTAATATAAATATAAGCAGGACAGGGGAGGTAATACACTACAGGGGAAACAAATGCAATAAGTTTAAATTTATTGTTACAGATATGCCTCCCTTGTAATATATTTAAATTTTACCAAATGTAAGGCTAACTGCATTTTTGTAATGCATACTACTACTACTACTACTACTACTACTACTACTACACTGCAACGCCGATATATCGCGGTTGTTGGGGTCCAAAGATCGCGAGCGCGATATATCCGGCGCGCGATATAATTCGAGAAATGTCTAACTAAATTGTATTGCGGTTAATTTGTCAAATTTCCCCAATGTTTTCATTTTATATATGGCGCTACTACATATTTGTATAGTGATAATTGCAAACCAATTCTACAATGAACATTTTTCATAACTACATAATGTATCTTTATTTATCATAAAAACCAAAATGTAAATTATATTTTTCATTTTCATGTACGATCCCTCGCGAAACAGTTCAAAACAAGAATTCTTGCCGTAAAAAAAATGTATAAAATATAAATGTGCATATATTCGAATTTACGCTTATAAATAGTCCTAATGAAGGAACTGAAACAGCGTAACGGTAATGATACAGCGTGTTTGAATTATTTTATTAAGAGGAAATGTCAATGCCACATAATTCACGAGATACCGCGGTACTTTAGTTGAAATTTACAACTAAACTTTTAATGGAAAAAAAATTATCTCAATGTTGTACCCGCTACGAAACTTTTATTTAGAAATAAATACACCCACGCCAATTTTCGCGCGCTTTTTATCAGAACAAAGAAATTCATGACCAGTACCGAAATTTAACAATTTATATACCAGTAAACTGCCATTATTACCTTTGAAATGACACTAATTGTTTATTTGTTAAGTGTTAAAAACAACCCCAGCCGTGTGTACACAACACTGTCACTTATCGACTGTTTTTCACGCTTCACTGCGTGCCATAGTAAGCCACGACATATAGGGTGTTAATACTAGCTAGAACCGGTTATTTGCTTAAGTTAGCGAATTCTCAGATTAAAACATGTAATTTAGTGATCATGCTCGTCGGATTTTTGGGAGCCATAGCCAAAGCGCGATATATTGGACAGCGCGATATAACGGTCCGTGATATATCGGCGTTGCAGTGTACTACTACTACTACTTCTACTACTACTACTACTGCTACTACTGCTGCTGCTGCTGCTGCTGCTACTACTACTACTACTACTACTTCTACTACTACTACTACTACTACTACTACTACTACTACTACTACTACTACTACTACTACTACTACTACTACTACTACTACTACTACTCTACTACTACTACTACTACTACTACTACTACTACTACTACTACTACTACTACTTCTACTACTGCTCTACTACTACTACTACTACTACTACTACTACTACTGCTACTACTACTACTACTACTACTACTACTACTACTACTACTACTACTACTACTACTACTACTACTACTTCTACTACTACTACTACTTCTACTACTACTACTACTACTACTACTACTACTACTACTACTACTACTAGTGCTGCAACAATACGCCAAAAACCGTATTGCAATATATTGTCAGTTCAAAAACCCGTATTGCAATATATCGCAATATATTGCTAACTTGTACCAAAATTATAACTTGCCAATTACCCAATAATCCCATAAATTCCAATTTTAAAGCAAATTCTGGTAAATATTTACTATAAATGTGCTCAAGAATAATAAGAAACACAAACATTCGCAAATTTTCTTAAGTATCAAATACATTTTTGCAATTGTTACTATTTAAAGATGTGATGAAATAACGTCCAACCGGGGCGTTTTTCCCACTGAACACGCGTAATTCAGCTGACGTGATGTTCCCATTTTTATACAACACAAAAAACACCCATACTTTCCATGCGACGTTCTACATGTCTGTATAATTTTCGCGCGCTTTTTATTGAGACAAAGGATAAAGCACTTTTTATTTGACGCTATAATTTGTTATTGTCGCGTTTGCATTCAAATTTGGAAGCGTGTTTCCGAAATTCGGATTACAAATAATGCTCTAATCAGAATCGAACGAAACATTTACAGCTGTGCGCAATTAATTCAACGATAATCTGTTCAAAAGCATCGAATGAATGCTCCCATGTAACAACGCTACTCCGTATAATACACTTTTTAGAATGCTTTTTTTACGTAAAAAATAATTTACACTGCTTTGTTTTGTTTACCTTTTTTATCATTATTTCGGATGGCTTTTCTGGACGAAATGTGAATGAATTTTTGTAAAATTTTCGTACCGGTATGATGAAAATCATATCGCAATACAATATGCAGATTGCGTATTGCGATATATACCGATATACCGGTATATTGTTGCAGCCCTAACTACTACTACTACTACTACTACTACTACTATTTCTTTTGCTACCACCACCACAACCTACTACTACTACTACTCTATTACTACTACTACTACTGCTACTACTACTACTACTACTACTAATACTACTGCTACTACTACTACTACTACTACTACTACTACTACTACTACTACTACTTCTACTACTACTACTACAACTACTACTACTTCTACTACTACTCTACTACTACTACTTCTACTACTACTACTACTACTTCTACTACTACTACTACTACTACTTCTACTACTACTACTACTACTACTACTACTACTACTACTACTATTTCTTCTGCTACCACCACCACCACCACCACCATCATCACCACCACCACCACCACCACCACCATTCACAGTGACAAAAAACGTATTTAGTGACAAAAAACGTATTCACACAATGGCTGCTACTACAACTTATAGCCCTTATAGGGGGCATGCATGTTTTACAAACAGCCCTTGTTATATTATATTTTATTAGCTCACCTGAGCACAACGTGCTCATGGTGAGCTTTTGTGATCGCCCTTTGTCTGTCGTCCGTCGTGCAGGTCAACATTTTGCCTTGTGAACACTCTAGAGGCCACATTTGTTGTTCGATCTTCATGAAACTTGGTCAGAACATTAATCCCATTGATACCTTGACTGAGTTCGAAACTGGGTCATGCTGGGTCAAAAACTAGGTCACTAGGTAAAAAAAAAGAATAGCCTTGTGAACACTGTAGAAGTCACATTTGATGCCCAATCTTCATGTCACTTTGTCAAAATGTTTGTCTAAATGATATGTTGGTTGAGTTCAAAAATGGTTCCGGTCCGTTGAAAAACATGGCCACCAGGGGGCGTGGCAGTATTCCTGATATGGCTATAAAGAAACCTTGTGAACACTGTAGAAGTCACAATTTTTGCCCAATCATCATGAAACCTGGTCAAAACATTGGTTTCATTGATATCTCGGACGAGTGTAAAAGTGGTCCAGATCGGTGAAAAAACATGGCCGCCAGGGGACGGGGCAGTTTTCTCAATATTTCCTTTTATGGCTATAGTAAAACCTTGTTAACACTCTACAGGCCACATTTATTTTCCGATCTTCATGAAACTTGCTCAGAAGATTTGTCCCAATGATATCTTGGATTAGTTCAAAAATTGTAACCTTTGCTTGAAAAACATGGCTGCCAAAGGGCGGGGCATTTTTCCTTAAATGGCTTTATATGGCTATAGATAAATCTTGTTAACACTCTAGAGGCCACATTTATTGTCAAATCTTCATGAAATTTGGTCAGAAGATTCATCCCAATAATATCTTGGACAAGTTCCAAAATGATGCCGGTTGGTTGAAAAACATGGCCGCCAGAGGGCGGGGCAGTTTTCTCTATATTTCCTTATATGGCTATAGTAAAACCTTGTTAACACTCTAGAGGCCACATTTATTGTCCAATCTTCATGAAATTTTGTCAGAAGATTTGTCTTATTGATATCTTGGATGAGTTCGAAAATGGTCAGGTTTGCTTGAAAAACATGGCTGCCAAGGGGCAGGGCATTTTTCCTTATATGGCTATTTATGGCTATAGTAAAATCTTGTGAACACTCTAGAAGCCACATTTATTGTCCGATCTTCATGAAACTCAGTCAAAAGATTCAGCCCAATAATTTCTTGGAGGAGTTCAAAAATGATGCTGGTTGGTTGAAAAACATGTCCACCACGGGTCGAGGCATTTTTCCTTATATGGCTATAGTAAAACTCTAGAGGTCACATTTATTTTCCGATCATCATGAAACTTGGTCAGAATTTTTTTTCCCAATGATATCTTGGATGAGTTGGAAAATGGTTTTGGTTGCTTTTAAAACAGGGCCACCCGGGGGTGGGGCATTTTTCCTTATATGGCTATAGTAAAACCTTGTTAACACTCTAGAGGCCACATTTATTTCCAATCTTCATGAAATTTGGTCAGAAGATTGGTCTCAATGATATCTTGGATGAGAGTGAAAATAATTATGTTTGCTTGAAAAACATGGCTTCCAAGGGGGGGGGCATTTTTCCTTACATGGCTATAATAGTAAAATCTTGTTAACACTCTAGAGGCCACATTTACTGTCCAATCTTCATGAAACTTGGTCAGAAGATTCATCCCGATAATATCTTGGACGAGTTCAAAAATGATGCCGGTTGGTTGAAAAACATGGCTGTCAGGGGGTGGGGCATTTTCCTTATATGGCTATAGTAAAACCTGGTTAACACTCTAGAGGCCACATTTATTTTCTGATTTTTATGAAACTTGGTCAGAAGATTTGTTCCAATAATATCTTGTTATTTCAGGTGAGCGACTTTGGGTCTTTCATGCCCTCTTGTTTTTCAGTACTTTTTCGCTGTAACCCTGAAACATTAAATATTTTACCATCAGCTTTTGTTCTGCCTTTATCTCTATAAGAGAAGCCATAAATTAAGCAGCTTTATGCAATTATTTCTGGGCATTTCTAAAAACCTTACTATACAGGGGTTAGATTAAAGAATGGAGGAATGCCTATAATTGGCAGGTTTTAGAATGCGAAGGATCATATTACAAGTGTTTGAGTGGTTGGATTTAACAAACACTTACTGAATAGTTAAACAGAGAAGAACAAAATATAAATGATGAGTGTCATTTTGTTCCAGATGACAACAATGTCACCTGTTGTTTGATAACATGACATGTATGACGAAAGCTTCAGGGATCAAGAAGCCATGTTATGCTCATAGTTTAAGACCTCTATTACATGAGTTACTGGACAAGCACAGAGTGTTATCTAAACAAAGAATAAGGATCATATAACAGCAGATGAACAATTTGAAAGGATAGTTCCAAAGTGGTAAAATAATAGTATATTCATTTGATATGTAGAGAATATTGTTCTGTTGTGCTTTCATAAAAATAATTGTTTTTGCATTACAGTTTTATACACTGAAACTCCAATATAGTGCGGTCCGTTATAACGCTGTGTCCAATATAACGCGGGGGGTGCTTGGATCCCGTTTTTTCTCCAACCTTCCATTTCTGATTCAAATCCATGTTATGCAACTACTTGTATTTTCAGAAAATTCAAAGAAGCCGGCGATCACAGCTTGATTGCTTTATCCGTTCAATTAACTGATTTTAATCGATTAGAATTTAAACGACGCTCGACAGCTAATTGGTGTTAATCTGTTGTGTAATGTCAATAAAGGTGTAAAAACTCGCGAGTCCTTGTTTATTACATGTATTCCCTATCAGAGCGGTTCGTTGGCTAATTTCCATAAGGTAAGTGCAAGCGTAATAATTATCAAATTAAAGGTATTTAAAACGATTACCTGTTTATGTTTTATATTTATCGTGTATTGTATTTCATTGTATAAACTATGGCTGTGTAAGTGTGTTGTCGTTTATTATATGCTATACAAGCTTGATACATAAAAAGATCTTTGTGTATGTTTAATGTTTCACTACGTATACGAAAAGTAAATTAAAAAATCCTGGCGATTTATTTACATGCTAACGCAGTGTAATTGTTAACAGAGATTCACTTAAATTTTTGCCCGTTATCGGAATGTCCACGGAAAGCACGTTTGTTACATGCTGCGTATGACGCAATAAAACATTACTTTGTACATGTATTGTATTGCATTCAATCTAAATTTAAATTCGCTCGTCCAATGAAAACTGTGTCCCATAATACACTGTACTATTTTTCTGAAAAATGGCGTAGGCATATGAATTTGTTTACGAAATTCGTAAACATATTTCTTGTAATAAATGTTTAACATTATTTTTTCTAAAGTGATGTTGTAATTATATTGGATTATAGGACAAATGTGCACATTAGAAAAGCGGTATATATACTGTTATCGTTCGATTCAATTTATATGCATGTATTTGCGGATGACAACACAGCATGACAATATAAATAAATAAGCTCAAAACTTATAACGCTGTCCGTTTATAGCGCTGTTGCGTGGCATGGACCCCGTCATCCGTGTTATATTGGAGTTACAGTGTACATAAATTCAAACTACATGAACTAGAAGGCCCGGATCCAATTTCAAGATCTTTGTCAAAAGTTGATATTAAAATGTGAATGTTGAAGAAAATCTTAAATGATCCTTATCCCTGATATTTTTGATGATAATTCTTTTCTCTAATGTTTGTGATGATGATTCTTATCTCTGATATTTGTGATGATGAACCTTATCTCTGATATTTGTGATGATGACCATTATCTCTGATTTTTGTATTGATTATCATTATCTCTGATATTTTTAATGATTAACCTTATCACTGATATTTGTAATGATTAACCTTATCTATGTTGTGTGATGTTTCTTATTTTTAACCAGGTTTTTAACCAGGTTTTCCGAAGGAAAAAACTGGTTATTAGATTGGCGAATGCGGGCGGGCTGGCTGGCGGGCTGGCTGGCTGGCTGGCTGGCTGGCTGGCTGGCTGGGGGGCTGGCGGGCTGGCGGAATAAGCTTGTCCGGGCCATAACTATGTTGTTCATTGTCAGATTTTAAAATCATTTGGCACATTTGTTCACCATCATTGGACGGTGTGTCGCGCGAAATAATGACGTCGATATCTCCAAGGTCAAGGTCACACTTTGAGTTCAAAGGTCAAAAATGGCCATAAATGAGCTTGTCCGAGCCATAACTATGTCGTTCATCGTCAGATTTTAAAATCATTTGGCACATTTGTTCACCATCATTGGACGGTGTGTCGCGCGAAATAATTACGTCGATATCTCCAAGGTCAAGGTCACACTTTGAGTTCAAAGGTCAAAAATGGCCATAAATGAGCTTGTCCTGGGCATAACTATGTCATTCATTGTGAGATTTTAAAATCATTTGGCACATTTGTTCACCATCATGGGACGGTGTGTCCCACGAAAGAATCACGTCAATATCTCCAATGTCAAGGTCGCCACGACTAAAAATAGATTTAAAAAAAAAAAAAAAATACAAAGGGGGTTAATTTTTTTTGGTCATTTCAAAAGTTCAGTTTGAGTTTTCTCCCTTTATCAGATTTTTTTTTCACAATGAAAACCTGGTTTTGTGACAATTTTGTCCCTTGTTGATTTTTATGATGATGATCCTTATCTCTTTATAATATTTTTGATAATGTTTCTTATCTCTGATATTTGTAATGATGGTCCTTTTCTCTGATATTTTAAATGGTGTCCAGCATCTCAGATATTTGTGATGATGATTCTTATCTCTGATATTTGTGATGATAACCATTATATCTGATATTTGTGATGATGAACCTTATCTCTGATATTAAGTTATGATGTTTCTTATCTTTGATATTTGTGATGATAACCATTATATCTGATATTTGTGATGGCAAGAAAATGATTTCTCTGATCACAACATCAAATAAATGATCCTAGAAACTCATTGCTCTGATTTTAATCACATAAAAGGGATAAAAGATAATTTGAGGGTGATAAATGTAACAATATACTATTTCCAATCCATATGACATTTAATATAACGCCCCCTTGGTGCAAAAAGATACCATGTGACATTGAAATTAGAAGGCAAATGGATCCTTTTTGCACCTATTGGGCAATACAACCTTCAACTTTAGTAGATGGGAACTATATAACCATACATTGTCTTAAAGAGCATTCTAAGGTGAATGCATTTAACAAATACCAAAGGTCCGTCTCGTGACATGGAAGAAATAAATGTGTCAGAAACATTTCCTAATTCATTGTTTTCTTGAGGCTACTTTTTAGTTGATTGTTAATGGCCTTTGTGCAAGTTTTTCACTGTAGTCTCTTAAAACAAAGCAGTGATTTCTTAGTGAACATCAATGCTTTCCCTGCAGACAGGTTAAGAAAAGAGTGTTACCTGTGCCCTTAACTTAAAACACGTCTTCAGTATATCAAGATTTTTGTTTTAAGGAGTATAACATTGAACTTCTCAATTATTTAGTATACTGTAACCTACCATATTATAATTAGTGTTGTTTTCAATTTGCATCTGTACAAATTGTGCCTCTATATGTATCAATTTAATGATGAATATATCCTCTTTAAAAAGTTGCAATTGAAACTCATGTATAATACACAAAAATATTTCAACAGGACCCAAGTTTACAAAAGTAAGCTTCAATCAAAAGCATATAAATATACAAAAGACATGTTTAAAGCCAGGTTATTCATATCAACATACACTAATTGCATACTTTTCAAGACTGTAAGTTTTGAATTGCATTAATCAATTAAATGCATAAATGGATACAAATTAAGTCTGGAGAGTATTTGATAAATTAATAGACGCAATTAGTTGTTTATGTATAAACAATTATTTACTGATATCTAACCTTGAATCTTCTCAGTTTTGCTTGTGTTGCCTGCCAATCACATGTGCAATAAAGCCAATAACTGACATTTTATGTCATATTAATGGACTATGCCTGTTGTGTTTTGCTTAATGTAAGAAATAACATTTCTTTTGTTGTTAATTTATTTAGGCCTGTTTTGCTGATGTTTTTCTCACGGCTTTCATGCGGCGTCTCATCTGGGTCTACGCTGTTTGCCAAGGCCTTTTTTCTAGACACTAGGCATAAATGGGTTAATGACTTGGTAACACTACATGCTGACAGCAATATGACCATACATGCCATAATTTTTCAGACCAATTCCGGGACATTGAGTTAAATTGTCCGGGACTTTTGCCGATTTTTACGGGACATGTATAAAATGTAGCGATATTTATAGACATATGCATTATTTGGTACGTTTTTTTTTTGTTTCGCATCGTTAATTGCAAAAGTTCGAAAGCCTATCCGAAATACACTTGATCTATTAACGTCAAATTAAACATTACTACTTCCGTTACTAGATACAAGCCACGTGTTTTCAGTGTAAGCGTTCTAAACATAGATGGTGACGTCACCACGTTATTGTTATTAAGACCGGTGTGTAACGCGTAGCTGTTGATATGCCTTTATTCATATATAACATTTATATAATAAAAAATACAACAATACAGTACCGTTAGATCGTCAACTAAAATCAATTCACAATACATACAACCAATCACATTAAAACGAATACAACAAAACAGTACCGGTAGATCGTCAACTTAAAATCCGGACAGGATGACGTTTATATATGCTTACTTTTTTACTCAACTTCTTTGTTGGTTAAACGTGCGAACATAAACTGCTTTTAATTTTTTAATCAGCGATGTTGGACTTCAGATGTGTGAACAACTATCCTTTGCCCTTAGGCAGCGGGAAATAATGACGTAGTTGATTAAAGTCAATTAACAACCACATTAAACAATGCCGCCTTTTCGGTTTGACCGCGAACGTGAGACAATCGATATGATAACAGGACCCCTGTTAATTGATCGATTTTGACACGTAGCGTAGTCTGCCTATTCGGGTAGGCATTGTCATGGAGACGCTGCAGATAAACACAGATTCGAGGTGCAGTTAAGCCTAAGATAAGGTACATGTATATATGGATTTTGTAAATTCCGGGACATTTGACAGATTTCCGGGACAGCGGGACAAGTTCTTCATTTCCGGGACTGTCCCGGACAATCCGGGACGTATGGCATGTATGAATATGACTGTCATAAATTGTGAACTACCATTCATGTACTAGACTGAATCTTGATTTTGCCAATGATTTACCATATGTTTTCCATGTGTTTGTTTCCCCTTTCCAAACTAATACAGTTTTGGTGCCTGAATATTTAGTGGCAAACAAATAATTGTTTGAAATCTAACTGCAAACATGAATTGTGCACTGTAAAAATCAGCAACACAGCCCACAAAATAATGGATGCCCTATTTAGGTCTTGGATGATGGTTGTTGTTCACTGTTAGTGGTGTGTAAATATTATCAATATATGTTTTTCAGTTTTTTGAAGCCAACTTATTATACTGCTAAACTGTAACTCTAATATAACACTCTCCGTTAAAACGCTGAATCCAATATACCACGGGTGGGTGTTGGCTTCTGGTTTTTTTCCAACCTTCTGTGTTGGTCGAGAGTGTTTTCTTAACATTCAAATATGGCGGCATCCAATGTGCTGATTGTTTAATAGCTCAATTTTAATTGATTAGAGCCTAACCATTACTGGGGACTTTGACAGTTTAACCATTTGCATGCTGGCAGATTTTTTGTCTGCTAAAATGTCGCCTCCTTTATTTCTAAAATTAGCATTTTCTTGGATTTTTTTCAAAGAATACTGTCAGAATAGCAAACAGTTTGGATCCTGATGAGACGCCATGTTCTGTGCAAATTGTTTGCAAAGGCCTTCAGAATTCGGTTCCAGCACTTGACAGTTTAAATGTGATTATCTATTGTTTGGTGCAATGCAGGTGTGAAAATTATAGCTAGTGTTTCATGTATGTGCTATTGATCTTTTTAATAATTGACAGCTTTGACAAGTTTTACGATACAATGTTATTTGTAGACACTATAAGTCTAAGTATTGTCCGATAAAATGCAATTGAAAACGTAACAGGCAGAGAGAAATTAAATTAGCAATCAAGACGATTAGTTCCATCCAAATGGGTAATTGTTTACAGAAATTCACTTGCATTTTCGCTCGATTTTCAGGAAATCCCTGGGAAGCAAGTTTTTTGCATGAATAAGTATGATGCAATAGAACATTGCTTTGTATCTTAATTGCATTCAATCTATTTAAACTCACTCGTCCATTGGTTGTTACAATTATTATTAAATCTGAACAGTGCCCTATAAAACTGCTGTCCCATATTATGCACTGTTCATTTTACACTTCCAAAAATTAGCGATGTTTGTGTTCATGAAATTCTTCAAAGCATTTATGGTCATAAATGGTCAGAATATTTATTTGTTTATAATTGATGTAGTTATTTTATTGGATAATAGGATATATATGCACATTATAAAATCGGTATGTATACAGTTATTGATACGGTAGGGTTATATGCTTGTATTAGCGGATGAAAACACAACCATGCCATAATTTATGAATCCTCAGAACTTATAACGCAAATCCATTTATAACACTGTCTTGTGACTCTGTCATTTGTTATATTGGAGTTACAGTGTATTAGGCAGGCACGGTGTAGCAAATTGCAAGACTACATCAAGAAACAAAAGATGACAATACACATTTGGGCAAATCACTCATGAATATCATTTGAAAGTACTGATAGTGGTCAATGTAATACGCCCCCATTTATAGCACTCAACCCGTTTTTTAAATTCCGAAATGAAAAAAAAGATCACAACCCAAAACACATGCAAATTGGACCTAAAGTGGCCGCAATTATACTATTGTGCAATCAAATGATCCTGGACCTTGGAAAGCTTAATTTTGCATTGAAAAGAGGAAGCGTCATTATGATCAGGAGCATAGGTTGCATGGCACTATATCCCATTCATATCTGCTGTTTCCGACTTTTGTTGTTTTGACAACGCCCCTTTAGTCTAAGATTATAAGGTGTATTTTCTGGAATAAAAAAAAAGGCGAATATTATGAAATTTTACGATTACGAAATGAGTTTTTCGCGATTTAAGCATCCAGGATAGCTTTGTATTAATATATAACACCCACCAACTTTTAAATTTGATATTTGGAGGTAAGAAAGTGCAAGTTATGCATGACAATTGACGGTAACCAATTTACATTTTCAGACATTAATATACCAA
The DNA here is from genome assembly GCF_020536995.1 of Dreissena polymorpha. NCBI lineage: Eukaryota > Metazoa > Mollusca > Bivalvia > Myida > Dreissenidae > Dreissena > Dreissena polymorpha. Next base: position 135,561,199 of record NC_068357.1, on the reverse strand, counting down.
TTTTTTACAAAACTGGGTCATGTGGGATCAAAAACTTGATTAGTAGGTTACATTGAAGAACAAGCTTGTAAACACTCAAGATCTTTTTCATGAAACTATAGCTCATAACATTTTGTTGATATCTTGCCTGAGTGAGATTTTCTGGTCCATTGAAAAATAGGGCCAGCATCAGGAAGCGCAGTTTTCCCAGTGAGTATTAAAGCCATGTTCTGTGAGAAAGGGGTGTAATGCATGTGCTGAAAGTGTCATCCCAGATCAGCCTGTGTAGTCCGCACAGGCTAATCAGGAATGACACTTTCCGCTTTTATGATATTTTTCGTTTACAGAAAGTCTCTTCTTAGCAATAATCCATTTCAGGTGGAAAGCGTCGTCCTGTGTATAGTTTGTGTGGACTGCACAGGCTAATCTGGGACGATACTTTAAGCACATGTATTACACCCCTTTTTCACAGATCACAGCCCATATATTAAAACCATTTGATTACTCTAATAGACTTTGTAAAAAATAACAGAGCTTTTTTCTCTTTAAACATATCTTGACACAATTTTCTGAAGATGTCTATGGTGAAACTTTGTGAACACTACTTTCTTAGAACAGTTGTTCCTTGGGGTCTCAGTTGAGTGCCTTTAGCCACCTAGTTTCTTTCTCCCTTAATCTAGTTATCCTCATGTTCTGTTAGACATCAACAAGGGGATGCATCAGTGACTTTCAGTGATCATTGATCTTACAACTCCATCCTCCCACTCCTCATGTCTCTGCTGTCATGTGGTCATGCTAAATGTCAAACATCTTTCAGTCAGCTGGATGTGAGATGCTGTATTGCATATTATTGTTGGAGTTGTTGTGATGGGTCAGTGCTGGAAATAAGGGGTTACAGGTAAATAGGCTGATGTTTGTGCCAATGATTGGTGCTGTTGTTTGTGCACAATATAGGTACTGATGTTGGTGTCAAGGATTAATGATGATTTTGGTTTACATGATTGGTCCTGCTGTTGGTTCAAGTTCAGTAATTTGCAGTCTCTTAGGGCTTGCCCATGGTTGGGGTCATAATTGATATGTTTGCTATGATGGATGTTTGAGGTAAGTTTATTCTTTGTTTTTATGCCCCCAGTAGGAGGGCATATAGTGATCGGACTGTCCGTCCGTCTGTCCGTCCGTCTGTCTGTCTTTCCGTCCCACTTTGTGTTTAGGTTTCGAAAAATGCTCATAACTTCTATGTCCCTTGAGATGTAACCTTCATATTTGGTATGCATGTGTATATGGACATTATTAAGGCCTTTCCATAGTCATAACAATTTTGACCCCTGTGACCTTGATGTTGAACTTAGGGTCCGCGTTTAGGTTTCGAAATCTGTGTTTAGGTTTCGAAAAATGCTCATAACTTCTATGTCCCTTGCGATATAACCTTCATATTTGGTATGCATGTGAATGTGGACAAGGCCTTTCCAAACGCACAAAAATTTGACCCCTGTGACCTTGACCTTGAACTTAGGGTCTGTGTTTAGGTTTCAAAATCTGCGTTCAGCTTTCGAAAAAAGCTCATAACTTCTATCAAGCGTTTATAGGGGGCATAAATCATCCTATGGTGACAGCATTTGTTTTTAAGTATTTTAATTTTAATTTATCTTTTCTTTTAAAATATAATGTTGATGAGGATTTTGTGTTCTTGATAATTATTGCAACATTTATTTTTATTTTACAATCTATGATATAAAAGATAAATATGACAATTGCTATTTTGTTACATTAGGTTTTTAATATTGACTAAAAATATCATTTTTATTTGTTTTTAAGTGAAACTCATCATTTTTATGCTCCCCCTAAAAAAAATTTCGGGGGGAGCATATAGTCGCCGCTTCCTCTGTCTGTCCATCCGTCCGTGTGTCCGTCTGTGCACAATTTTTGTCCGGGCTATTTCTCAGCAACTAATGACCGGAATGCTTATAAACTTTTTGGGAAGCTTCACTACCATGAGGAGATGTGCATATTATCAGCCGGTTCTGGTCCGATGATTTTTCACAGAGTTATGGCCCTTTGAAATTTTCCATTAACTGTACATATAATGCAATTCTTGTCCGTGCTATTTCTCAGCAACTAATGACCGGAATTCAATGAAACTTTATGGGAAGCTTCACTACCAAGAGGAGATGTGCATATTATCAGCGGGTTCTGGTCGGATGATTTTTCACAGAGTTATGGCCCTTTGAGATTTTCGATTAACTGTACATATAGTGCAATTCTTGTCCGAGCTATTTCTCAGCATATAGTGGCCGCTTTGTCTGTCCGTGTGTGCGTTTGTCTGTCTGTCCGTCCGTGCACAATTCTTGTCCTGGCTATTTCTCAGCAACTAATGACCGGAATGCTTATAAACTTTATGGGAAGCTTCACTACCAAGAGGAGATGTGCATATTATCAGCCGGTTCTGGTCTGATGATTTTTCACAGAGTTATGGCCCTTTGAAATTTTCCATTGTACATATAGTGCAATTCTTGTCCGAGCTATTTCTCAGCAACTTATCACGGGAATTCAATGAAACTTTATGGGAAGCTTCACTACCAACAGGAGATGTGCATATTATCAGCCGGTTATGGTTGGATGATTTTTCACAGAGTTATGGCCCTTTGAAATTTTCTATAAACTGTACATATAGTGCAATTTTTGTCCGGGCTATTTCTCCCCAACTACTGACTGTACTTCAATGAAGCTTTATGGGAAGCTTGACTACCTTGAGGAGATGCGCATGTTATTAGTGGGTCCTGGTTAGATGATTTATTTAGAGAGTAATGGCCCTTTGAAATTTTAAAATTGCTAAACCATCCATCGTATTATTTTGTCCAAAGTTAAGCCGCTCAAGACGTTTTCTTTTATCTGAATATATAGTGCAATATTGTGACAAAAAAACACTTTGGGGAGCATCACCCGTCTCCGACGGTTTCTTGTTTATTTCTGACAGAATGATGTTAATTGACAAAACATGATCAAAAGTAATAAATCTAAATGTCAGATACTTAAATGGTCCATGTTTAATGATTTTAATGGTAAGTGCAATAATGCTAAGGTCGTAGATGATACAGCATTTCATAAGATCAACACAATTTAAAGCACTGTATTGAATTTTTTAATTTATCCCAAGTAAAGTTGATTACAATAAGTCAATAAGTTAATCACTCTGCCTAAAGGTTACATAATATAGGATCCTGGAATCAACACAAAATGTCTTGCATCTGTTTCTGAGTTACAAAATGCCCTCCTAATTAACCAACATTCTGTTTTTAGTCTGATGGATGAATCCTAAGTGTATCTAGTAAAGATGTACGGTAGTTGTACCTGTTAGGGTGGCATATACTAGTTGAACTGTCTGTCAGTCCGTCAGTCTGTCCGTCAGTCCGAAAACTTTAACATTGCCCATAACTTTTGCAATATTGAAGATAGCAACTTGATATTTGGCATGCATGTGTATCTAATGGAGCTGCACATTTTGAGTGGTGAAAGGTCAAGGTCATCATTCAAGGTCAAAGGTCAAATATGTGGCTTCAAAGCCGTGCAATAGGGGGCATTGTGTTTCTGACAAGCACATCTCTTGTTTTAATTTTAAAACATATTTTTTTTATACGCCCGTTTTTAAAAATGGGACGTACTATAGTTTCACCCTTATATATATAGCGGGCGGGTGGTGGGCAGCGTCCACAGCAGTGTCTGCTCTCTAATTCAAATAGTTTTCATCCGATCTTCACCAAACTTGGTCAGAAGTTGTGTCAAGACAATATCTAGGTCAAGTTCGAATATGGGTCATGCCAGGTCAAAAACTAGGTCACGGGGTCAATTAGTGCATTTCAAGGATTAAGCATGGTGTCCGCTCTCTAATTGAAGTAGTTTTCACCCGATCTTAACCAAATTTGGTCAGAAGTTGTGTATAGATGATCTGTATATCAAGTTCAAAAATGGTTCATGCAGGGTCAAAAACTAGGTCACTAGGTTACTTAGTGCATTTCAAGCATTCAGCATGGTGTCCGCTCTCTAATTGAAGTAGTTTTCATCTGATCCTCACCTTATTTCATCATTTCAGTACTCCCACAATCTACTAACAGCAACCAGTAGCTGACTAGAACTTAATATTTTCAGACATTTCAATTTAGTGCAATAATAAATAAATAGGTTATATAAGGAAATAACATTCTATTCTGGACCTAGGATCAAGGCGTTTCATGTCAATTTTTTTATAAGCTGCGGAAATAGATTGGAAATCCCCACAAGCTTTCCCAACATCCAGTCAACATGAACTGTGACCACAGTTCTCAGAAATACTTTCATTCCCAGATGACTGACATTCTGGGAAGGAAACAATTAAGTACATTACTCCTAGGAGATACTATTTTACATTTAATAGTATAAGCGTTCTTAATCAAGATAGAGGGCATACACAAACACTTAATTTTTGAACAAGTAGTATTTGTATCTATTTTTTTCCATAGATGATATTTTTGATTCAATGAAAAATAAACATGATTTCTTTCAGGTACACAACTTGCTTTTAAGTTTCATTTAACCTAATAAAAACAGCTAATGAAAGAGTGCAATTATGTGATCATTCAATTTTTTTTTTTGGATAATCAAATATTTGAAACTAAATTTGATTAGTTCTATTAAAAAATTATACCTATTTAATTGCATTTTACAAAATTGCTTTTATACATGAATATATATGGCTATGGAATGGCTCTTTGCAACTTATGTTTGTATTATAAGCTTAATTGTAGTCTATCTGTAAAAAAAAGTTATGTGACAATAATTGTATGGTTGCTTAATTGCAGAATTGCGTCAGTAATTTTGCCTGAGTAATTCTTCTGCTACATTAGCATTGCATAAAGTGCATTTACAGGTGAGGTCAGCTATGATTACAATTGTGATATATAGGACATTGACAGCAAGGAAATGACTGATACATGATTTAACCATTTGCATGCTGGGAAATTTGTTGTCTGCTAAAAATGTCGTCTGCTGAATTTCTAAAATTAGCATTTTCTTCGATTTTTTTTCAAAGAATACTATAAAAATAGCAAACAGTTTGGATCCGTGGCGTCTCATCTGGATTCAAACTGTTTGCAAAGGCCTTCAAAATTCGGTTCCAGCACTGAAAAAGTTTATGTTAGTTATGTAAATATAGCTATAACATATGTGCTTTTCATGATTCTTGTGCATTGGTAAGGTATGATTTGTTCATTGTTTTTTATGTAAAATAGTAAGGAATGGTGCATGACATAGTTGCTAGGATTAAGTTAATGTTGATTGTGTTCATTATTGGTTTTGTAAATCGTTTATGGATATAAAATGTGACACCGCAACAAATGTTTTGGTTATAAAGGCTCCATTCAGTATATTATGTTATTTGTTTAATTGTTTCATGTGAACATGGGTCTTATGCCATATGCAATAGGCAGTCTGGTAAGGAGCTACACTGTGCTCTAAAAAGTCTGCAAGGTTTCAAGAAGAGATTAGCCTACAGTGTAGCTCCTGTCCAGATTGCAGGAATGCGCAGGCTGGTCTTGAGCTAGGCTGGCCGCCAGTGTAGCTCCTGCCCAGATTGCAGGAATGCGCAGGCTGGTCTTGAGCTAGGCTGGCCGCCAGTGTAGCTCCTGCCCAGATTGCAGGAATGCGCAGGCTGGTCTTGAGCTAGGCTGGCCGCCAGTGTAGCTCCTGTCCAGATTGCAGGAATGCGCAGGCTGGTCTTGAGCTAGGCTGGCCGCCAGTGTAGCTCCTGCCCAGATTGCAGGAATGCGCAGGCTGGTCTTGAGCTAGGCTGGCCGCCAGTGTAGCTCCTGCCCAGATTGCAGGAATGCGCAGGCTGGTCTTGAGCTAGGCTGGCCGCCAGTGTAGCTCCTGTCCATATGGCAGTAGACCAATGTTTGCAGCATATGGCAGTGCACCAATGTTTGCAGCATATGGCAGTAGACCAATGTTTGCAGCATATGGCAGTAGACCAATGTTTGCATTGTATTGTAAAATGGACAATTCAATTCTTTTTTTTCATGTGAAGTGTGACACTATGTCACTGAAGTTTGACACTATGTCATATGAAGTATGGCATGATGTCATGTGAAGTATGGGATGATGTCATGTGAAGTATGGCACAATATCATTTGAAGTACGGCATGATGTCATGTGAAGTATGGCTATAACATTTGAAGTATGGAACTATGTCATGTGAAGTATTACAATATGCCATGTGAAGTATGCCACTATGCCATGTGAAACATGGCACTATGTCATGTGAAGCATTGCACCATGTCATGTGAAGTATTACAATATGGCATATGAAGTATGGCACTATGTCATGTAATATGACATAATGTTATGTGAAGTATGGCACTATGCCATGTGAAGAATGGCACTAAGTCATGTGAAGTATGGCAATTTGTCATGTGAAGTATGACACTATTTCATGTGAAATGTGACGCTTTGTCATGTGAAGTATTGCGCTTAGCCATATCAAGTTTGACACGATGTTATTTGAAGTATGTCACTATGACATTTGAAGTATGTCACTATGCCATGTGAAGTATGTCACTATGCCATTTGAAGTATGTCACTATGCCATGTGAAGTATGGCACTATGGCATGTGGTACATGTGAATTAAGACACTGTGTCATGTGAGGTATAAAACTTTGTTATGTGAAGTAAGACACAATGTCATGTGAAGTATTACACTGTCTTGTGAAGTAATACACTATGCCATGTGAAGTATGACACGGTCATGAAATTAATGACACTATACCATGTGAAGTATAAAACTATGCCATTTGAAGTATGACACTGTGCAATGTGAAGCATGACATAATGCTATGTGGTGCATGTGAAACATGTAGAAGCAAATGTAACCCATCACACATTGCAGATGTGATCTAACCTCTGCATGATTATCTGTACAGCTTTCAGTGATAAATACAGCCATCACTGGTAACATCAGCTATATCTTGTAGTAACAACAGCGCCTGTGGTCTGGCACTGCAGTGCACATGATTGCTGAGGTTGACCTTGATAACATGGTAGCTGCTATGAACTCCGGGAACTTCCTGTTTGTTGGTCTTGTTAGCATACAGACCTGAGCAGAGGGCTTGTGTTTTGTACATAGAAAGCGACACAAATGTGTTTGAAGTATAGAGTAAAAACTGACCTAGCCACTGAGAACAACAGTCAACTGCAGACACTGGTCAGTTTGGATCCCTCCTCCCCACTTGAGAATAACAAACTACTGTCCACAATGGTCAACAGCCAGTATATTTCACCACAAACTTCATTTTTGACCTGAGAACAACAGTCTTTTGGCGCAATTTTCTTTGCATGAGAACAATACAGTTATATCGTACTTTCTGTTTATGACATCCGTTTATTATACTTGTTCTGACTTGATGTCAGTGACACGTTACATTTTCTGTATCTAAAAATATCTCCTAATGACTCTTAAGTTATCGAGTTATCGAATGAACTAAATGCGTGTGTGTCAACAACAATACTATCGTTGATAAAGTCATAAATTTAGTTTAAAACTGGTTATGAAAGTAAATCAATGTATAAGATATTATTCTGTATTATTCAATAGAAATTATTTATGTTTTGATGCTTTTTAAGTTACGACAATGTCAGCCTTTCTTTAACACTGTGTGCAAACGACTGGGTGAACAACATAGCAGTAGCAAGTAACTACCAACTGACCAACCATCAAAAAAGTGGTGATATGAGAATAACGGTCACCTGTCTACAATGGTCACTTTGGCCATTTCCCTTGACTGACCCCTGCTGTCAATTTTGACTGTACTTCTAATTTTCTTTGACCCTTTAAAATTTACAACATTTCAAGATTCACACTGGGAGTAATTGAATCACAATTTAAATCATATTGACAGTTGTTTGGTAATTATTTCTTCTGTGTTAAAAATCTATTTAAGAAGGCATTCCAAGGATGATATTATCTTTGTGATGTAATGAATCAGTTTGGAATTGTAAATAAAAACTTTTAATGATAAACTTGTTATTTTATGAGTAAGTTCCCTAAAAATCATATTTAGATTAAAATCAAAAATAAAAATATATTTCTAAGGGTTATGTCTTTCACCTGAATTGCTTTGGCATTATTGAGAGATGATTGCATTAAAAGTTAAGCCTTTTTGTAAAAAAACAAACCTTTACATTTGTTGCTCAATGTTCTGTTATCCAATAGCACATGTTTGTTCTAGATGAATGTTTTTAGCTCGACTATTATATATGAAATATATTTAGGGGAGCTATCCTACTCACCCCGGCGTCGGCGTGAGCGTGAGCGTGCAAATGTAAAAGTTTGCGTACCACCCCAAATATTTCCTATGTCCCTTGACATATTGCTTTCATATTTTGCATACTTCTTTACCAACATGACCCCAACCTAGAAACAAGAGCAGACAACTGTATCAAGCATTTTGTAAGAATAATGGCCCTTTTTCCACTTAGAATATGCATATTATTGATAACTCTATGTTAAAGTTTGCGTACCACCTCAAATATTTTCAATGTCCCTTGACATATTGCTTTTATATTTTGCATACCTCTTTACCGACATGACCCCAACCTATAAACAAGAGCAGACAACTGTATCAAGCATTTTGTCATAATTATATGGCCCTTTTTCCACTTAGAATATGCATATTATTGATAACTCTATGTTAAAGTTTGCGACTACCACCTCAAATATTTTCAATGTCCCTTGACATATTGCTTTTATATTTTGCATACTTCTTTACCAACATGACTCCAACCTATTAACAAGAGCAGACAACTGTATCAAGCATTTTGTAGGAATTATGGTCCTTTTTTGTCTTTGTAACTTTGAATATTTTGTTAAATTTTGTGTTCACTTTACTTCTAAAGTATCAAGGCTATTGCTTTCAAACTTCAAACACTTTCTTACTATCATGATGTTACTGTACCTTGCAAGTTGAATTTGACCTTGACGTTTGAATGACCTTGACTCTCAAGGTCAAATTAATAAATTTTGCTTAAATTGCCAAAACATTTTTATTTAACATCAGATTTTATTCATACTTTGACAAAACAACACTTACCTGACATACCACAATGGACTCCACCCAAACTATCCCCCACGCCCCACCCCAGAATCCCCCCCCCCCCAAAAAAAAATCTGTTTTTTCTTTTTTTTTTGAAAGATCACCTAATAAATAACCACACACCCACATTATACCCCCCTCTCCATGATGGCTTACGTTATACTGTCAAGCACTCTAATAGTTGAGCGCGCTGTCCTCTGACAGCTCTTGTTATAAAAAGGTTTCACCATTAAAGCATGTCACAAAAACTGTTGGAAAGGAATGCTTGAAATGTTAGTTTCAGAAAGTGCTGGTTGTGAGTTCACCATTGCTGTTTTTTCATGATGTCAATTTTTATCATATAAATTACTTTGAAAGTTTAATCCTGTAAACATTTGACCTGAAAAAAAGTGTTAGGTCTACTACAGTTCATCCAAAACAGTTGTTGATCCATGGTTGAGTGTAAGTTTAAGTATGATTTCATGAATCATACAAATATTTTTTAACAGGCTATACTCTTACAACATGACTTCAATTATACATAAAAATAGCTAACATTTAATTTTCCAGATAGCCAGTTTCTGCTTTTGGCCAAAAAAACAACATATTGTTTAAATGATGCAAGATTGATGGTTACTTTGAAGTACAACAAGTGTACTTGATTTCCATCCTGTAAAAAATATTCAAGAAGTTCTCCAGCAAACAGATGACATTTTTGTGTTATTTTTCTCCCACCAGCCACTGATAAGCTGTTACCCTTGAACTACTTTTAGTCCCAGTTTCAGGACACATCATTCTATGTACTCAAATAGTTCAATTCCGTTTTGTTTGGACAGGCAGGATTGAGATATTACAGACAGTGTGATATTCCTCAAATACATTTGAACATGTGAACTCATTTCAAATGTGGCAGATGTTAGTGCCTCAAACTGTATTTTATTCACTCCAGCATTGTAGTCCTCAAAAAGTCTGTTTGTTAAAATATAATGCAAAAAAATGCCTAAAATGTATGACAGAATGATGTTTGGTATTTCTTATTTTATAAAATAATTGTTTGCCAGAAAATGGTCAAGCTAAAGTGTTAACTGGTTTGATTTTGTCAGTTATGAAATTGCCATGTATGAAATGGTCATTATAAAGTTCAATACTTATTAGTGCATCTTAGTTTTCTTCAAATATTCCTGCAATAGACAGTATAGTAAAATGACTGAAAAACTTCTCAAGATAGAAAAGTTATACATGTAACTTGCAATTGAACTGCTTTAAATTTATCTCAGCAAAACTCTCAGATAAAAGGGGCCTTGGTTAAACTCTCTGGTTTACATTGTTCATCTAGGTCACAGTAATTTATCTTCAATGCTGTAAGATTGCTCATGGGTATTGGATAGATGGAGCATGTAATAGTTTGTGCTTCCTGTGCCCAACAAAAAAACTTATTTCTGGGTCATCAGATAAGTCAAGTTAATATTTTTTAACTGGCAAAAAGTTATTGTGCCTTTTCTTAATGGTAAAGAAAAAACAAATGCAGATCAGATGGTGAGTTTCTTACAAAAATAATGCAATTTTAAGAAAACATGTATAGCTTTATGACTGAATGGATCTTTATGGAATTATGCTGATGCAACAGGTATGTATGATTAAATTACTAATCATTTGTTTATGAGAGTTGATACATAAATAACTATAAGACAGTCATAGCTAATGAATCCATAAGTCAAAGTAAATATAAGGTAAATAAGTTATGGTTCAGACAAGTGAAATTTTAGAAATTGAGCCAGAGTAATAAGCAGACCATTTTTACAGTTTTCTAGTAGTAAAGGTAATAAACCTTGAGGCTGAGCAGTACATCAGGGGATCACATTTAGGTCATAGTGGCATAGTGGATATGGTATCTGCCCAGTGCCTTTCAGGCCCTCTTGTTTTTGTAACCTCTTGCACCCCTATTTAAAATGCATTACATGTATAAATGCAATGACAAACAATGGTCATGCATGATTCCTTATGCATAATACAACCAGGTTTGCAGGTTGCAAAGGATATTTGAAGATATTGCATAAATTGTCGAATCTTTGGCGTAGAAACAAATTGATTAATTATTGGATAAGAATAGCAAAAGCGATTGAGACATGTATTTTTATGTTGTATCATAACTTGACTAAAGACTCCTCTACCTTCCAAATCTGACTGTCTTAACCAAAATTTGCATACTAAGTTATTTCCTTATGCCTGCCTCTCTGTTATTAAAATTGGGAGGTAATCAAAATAGTTATTTCTTGAATGTTTTTTATAGTATTGATCTTTAACACAATTCTAAATGTCAATTAATTTGTCTGAACATAAGCCAATGCCAATAACTGTACAGTGTTATAGATGTGATTTATTTACTTTAGTTCTAGATATAGATAGTGGATTAACATGCACAATCACAGGTAACTTCTTAAAGTTGCAATATCAATGACATAACTATAATATAACAAAAACAAAGAAGGAACTGGGATAGTTAAAATTAAATGTTATAAGACTGTCTACCTATCCTTAAATTTTCTTAAAACATTAAGATGAGCCGTGCTGTGTGAAAAGGGGGTTTAATGCATGTGCGTAAAGTGTTGTCCCAGATTAGCCTGTGCAGTCCGCACAGGCTTATCAGGGACGATAGTTTCCGCCTAAACATGATTTTTGCTAAGGAGAGACTTTCTTGAAACGAAAAATATCATAAAAGCGGAAAGTGACGTCCCTGATTAGCCTGTGCGGACAGCAGTGCACAGTAATCCCCCTTTACACTGAGCACCGTCTATATAGATGGTGAACACTATATAGATGGTGAACACTATATAGATGGTGAACACTATATAGATGGTGAACACTATATAGATGGTGAACACTATATAGATGGTGAACACTATATAGATGGTGAACACTATATAGATGGTGAACACTATATAGATGGTGAACACTATATAGATGGTGAACACTATATAGATGGTGAACACTATATAGATGGTGAACACTATATAGATGGTGAACACTATATAGATGGTGAACACTATAGATGGTGAACACTATATAGATGGTGAACACTATATAGATGGTGAACACTATATAGATGGTGAACACTATATAGATGGTGAACACTATATAGATGGTGAACACTATATAGATGGTGAACACTATATAGATGGTGAACACTATATAGATGGTGAACACTATATAGATGGTGAACACTATATAGATGGTGAACACTATATAGATGGTGAACACTATATAGATGGTGAACACCTAAACATCTGTTTCTAATCTGCACATGACCTTAACATAGTTACCAAAGAAATAAATTTACTGGGTGCTAATTTATTTATTTAATGAATAACCATTTGCATCCATGTAGTACTAGATGAAGCTGAAATGTGACCCATAAGACAGATGACCAGATGGGATTACAAACTTGCATGTCTTAGATTTAATTGATATTACATCTTTAATTTTTGACACAGTGTAAAACAACAACAAAATAATTGGATCATTATTTTGGTAACTCAAGGGCAATGCATGTGCTAATTATATATAGAGTGATGGATGAATCGGCAATCATTCAAATCTGTTTACATGAAAGCATTGAACTAATAATAAATCATGATACATGGGTAGGGTTCTTATAATTATTTGACAATTTGTTTTGTTTTGTGTATGATAAAGAGAGGATTGTACACAAATCATTTTAAACGAGCTCCGGAATTGTGTTAGTAAGCAAACGTTTGGGGAGCTAACTAACAAGTAATGTATTTAATATATTAACATAGGAAATTACGAGTGACAGATCTTTTTATCACATGCTTTTAAATTAGTGAAAAAATAATAAGTATGTGAACATTGCGGTAAATCCAGAAATGTTTTTGCATTGTGTGATGTCAGTTGGCGTTGCAACATTATTTCAGCAAATTAGCTAAATGAAAAACAGCTAAAAAGTAGCGAATGAAAAGGTTCAAATAGCTATATAACTCAATTTTTACATGTTTAAGATAAAAATGATTGTAAAATTGATTTACATAGAAAATAATATATAGTATAATGTGATCTTCTTGATGTCAGATTTTGCTGATGACATGCATTTAATATTTTTTAAGTTGAGTAACATAGCATAAAATGTAATTCAAAAATAGAAATAGCAGGGAATTAAAGTCATACTATTACCCCAAAAAAAATTAAACTTCTCAAATGTTCAATTTTATTGCTATGACCTTTCACCTGAATAATATTTTATTCCATCATTATTAGTCCTAAGGGGATATGTATTGTTGTTTCTTTTAATGTAAATTTATTACCCCCTTGAAGAAGGCGGCATACAGCATATTCACTCGATCAGACTGTCTTTCTGTTCTCTCATCAGCCTGTGGAAAGATTCCTTTACCAGCCATAAGTTTGCCATATATTGATGGATTGCAAAATAACTTGCTTCAAATGTCCACTTTCATAAGACGACATGTCATGTGTTTGACAGCTGTTTCCCAACCTCAAAGATCAAGGTCACACTCAGATGACCATTCAATGTAGTAATGCGCTCATTTTTAGCTCCATTGGCCAGAGGCCAGCGGTGCTTATGTCATGGTTCTGTGTGCGTCCGTGCGTTTACTTTTTCTTTAAACATCTTCTCCTTAAGTACTGGTCCAATTCTGATGATATTTCTCAGGAATGTTCCTTGGGTGAACTCTTTCAAGTTTGTTCAAATTATGCTCCTGGGGTCAAATTTGACCCCGCCATGGGGGTAACAAAATTGGAAATTTGCTTATATAAGGCCTATTTTGTGAAAACTTTCAAAATCTTCTTGTCCATAACCATTGGGCCTAGGGTTATCAAATTGCATGTAGAGACATCTAATAGTCCTTTACAAAATTTCTTCAAATTATGCCCCTGGGGTAAAATTTGACCCTGCCCTGGGGGGTCACAAAATTGAACATATGCTTATATAAAGCCTATTTTGTGCAAACTTAAAAAATTCACGTCCATAACCGTAGGGCCTAGAGCTGCCAAATTCGGTATGTAGTTACATCTAATAGTTCTCTACTTAGTTTGTTCAAATTATGCCCCTGGGGTCAAATTTGACCCTGCCTCGGGGGTCACAAAAATCAACATATGCTTAATATATCCGCGGCCCGCGAAATCTCTCCGCATTTTACACTGGTAGATTCTGCCTAAGCATTTTTATGCCCCCCTTCGAAGAAGAGGGGGTATATTGCTTTGCACATGTCGGTCGGTCGGTCTGTCGGTCGGTCAACTTCATAGGAAGATTGATCATGACTCGCAGATGACCTCTATTGATTTTAAGGTCACTAGGTCAAAGGTCAAGGTCACGGTGACCCGAAATAGTAAAATGGTTTCCGGATGATAACTCAAGAACGCTTATGCCTAGAATCATGAAACTTTATAGGTAGATTGATAATGACTGGCAGATGACCCCTATCGATTTTCAGGTCACTAGGTCAAAGGTCAAGGTCACGGTGACCCGAAATAGTAAAATGGTTTCCGGATGATAACTCAAGAACGCTTATGCCTAGGATCATGAAACTTAACAGTTAGATTGATAATGACTGGCAGATGACCCCTATTGATTTTCAGGTCACTAGGTCAAAGGTCAAGGTCGTGGTGACCCGAAATAGTAAAATGGTTTCCGGATGATAACTCAAGAACGCTTATGCCTGGGATCATGAAACTTGATAGGTAGATTGATCATGACTTGCAGTTGACCCCTATTGATTTTCAGGTCACTAGGTCAAAGGTCAAGGTCACAGTGACAAAAAACATATTCACACAATGGCTGTCAATACAACGGAGAGCCCATATGGGGGGCATGCATGTTTTACAAACAGCCCTTGTTAAAATTAGCGATATAATTGGCTGTTGTTTCCCAATCTTCCAATTAAAATCGGTTTCATAAAATGTGTTTGGTATTTCGTATGCAAATGGTGCGGTTGTGAAGCGAAAATTAAGATTATTGAAATGACAAATATCAATCGAATTAACGACTGACATCATATGGTTTGATAGGAATAATGAAATGTGTTTGTCAACGAAAAAGACTACATTTAAGATACAAGAAAGACTTATTTTGTTTAGAAATGTGCACAGTGAATTTGTGTCACGGAAACCAGTGTTTCTGTTTACAAATTGGGAGTTCAGTCGACTTGTGAAGTAAAACATTTAGAAGAGGATCTTTCGAACATGGAAATAGACAAACAAGATTTGATTTATATGATAGTGGATCTGTGTATAATCAGATTCATATGCATATTCTGCTTTATTATGTTTGTCACGCTGTTCAGTTACTTGAAATAGCATGGAACTAAAGATGTGAAATGCAAGATATTGAAAGGTAAACAAATTATATATATTAATTTAACTCAGTTTAATACATCATTAACACAAGAAGAACACTCAAGTGTGTTTGTTTATATTTAGTCCATTAACCTTGTTTGTATATAACATTTTATAAAAAATTTGTATTGTTTTGTTTGTTTTCACCAAATGGTTAGTATTATTCTTTTATGTTAACATTCTCAAAATTCTTGTTTTATTATAGGCCCTATTTATCAAAAAAAATGTTGAATGACATCATTTTATGATTTATAAACAGATTGCAAAAAATATTTGTTCAAGATAAACTTAACAACAAATTGTTACATTAAAATTATGTGATAAGTGATTTTAATATTCAGTAGCAAAAAAGTAAGGAGAATCCAACTTAAGAAAGATGAATCTATTAAAAGAATATTCTACCAATGCCGTGAACAATCCCCTTGTTTATAACATGACTGCCGCTAAGTCTATTACTAGGCTATATAAGCAACCTATCAGAGAATAGGTCAGATACCTTATTTCAATATATGGCAATCCTAGTATTTTTCAAAAACAAACATGACAGGTAACCAATGTCAGATGGAAAAAGTTAAGGAAAGTTAGGTCAAGCTAATTGTTTGTCATGATATCTCTTTAAACCTCACGCCATATGCAAGTAGTGTTGCCATAATGATCGCAACATCTTGATGAATTATAATTCAATTTTTTGTCTCATAAACATTTACTTTGTTTAACAAACAACCTCTACAAAGTTATCATTCCTACTGCCTTTCGGCACCTCATGAACCTGAAAAACTCGTAACTTTATGTTTCCTCAGGCAAATATCTTCTTTGTAAAATAAACAATTTCTTCACCACGTTAACAATCCTGCTACACTCACTATAATGCCTCAAGAATGAAGTAATGTTCAGGTGATCTACGTCATTAGTTATTTTGCATATGTCATTAAATATATAAGTAACAGAAACTTTGAAACCTACAAACACTTTTTGGAATTTTGGAAAAAGATTCATGATTGAATGAAGGAACTTTCATTAATCTTGTAGAACATGCGTAGATTTGATCTTCAGCATCTAAAAATATGTGCAATAGAAAGAACGACAATATCTTTTGGAGAGATAAATGTACCTACGTTATAAGCAAAGGACCTGTGCTACAATTCCCAGACTTTTTAGTGTGTTTAGTTAACACGGTAGTAACGTTTTCCCTATATAAAAAATGCTCACCCTTCCAACTTTAAGCGCCCAGTGGGATTAGGCATAGAAAGAGAAAGTCACATGCTTGAGTACATTTCAACCCATGCGCATTGCACGCTTTTTTCGCATAAAAACAGTGGAGCGATACAGGGCCACCATGGCCCTCTTAGTTGTTTGATAGCTCAAACTGTTAACTTATTTTCTCACTGCATTGCCATTGGTTACAAGAAAATTGATCTAGGTCTTTATTGTCCCCTACCAGTTTCACCGGAGGGGACTTATGGTTTGCGCTCTGTGCGTCTGTGAGTCTGTCTGTCTGTCACACTTTTCTGGATCCTGCGATAACTTTAAAAGTTCTTCATATTTTTTCATGAAACTTTAAACATGGATAGATGGCAAGTTGGACATTATGCATGTCATTTCATTTTGTTCCTACGTCAAAAATTATGGTTGCTATGGCAACAAATAGACTAGAAATACTGCTGAAAATGGTGGTTTCTGGATCCTGTGATAACTTTAAAAGTTCTTCATATTTTTTCATGAAACTTGAAACATGGATAGATGGTAATATGGACATTATGCACATCATTTCATGTTGTTCTTACGTAAAAAATTCTGGTTGCTATGGCAACAAATTATTCTGACAATGGTGGAATTTCTGACAATGGTGGAGCTGGTAGGGGACATATATTGCTTGGCAATTAAGTCTTGTTTATTTTAATAACTGCTCAAAGTTTTGCAATAACTATCAACTAAAATAGTTAAAGTCTTGTACATAGATTTTATTCTTTACTAATTGCTGATCTAAATTCAAATGAAACTTTTTATTTGTCATGTTAACCCATTTATGCCTAACGTCTAGAAAAAAGGCCTTTGCAAGCAGCGTAGGTTAAATATATGGCTTCAAAGCGGCGCAATAGGGCCGGGCATTGTGTATCTGACAAACACATTACTTGTTTAATAATATTTATCTTAGTTATGATTGTCTTGCAACATCTGGGAAGTAATTGTTTTATGACACTATGTAACAACTCGTACTCTTTAGTCAGATGTGTGATATATCTAAATTATGCAGATCATACATTAAAACAGTGACAATTTATCATCAATATTTAATGTTTTCTAGCAAAAAACAATGGACATACCTGTAATTTGCACAGGGGAAAGACCTTGTTATTTAAGGCTAAAAAAACAATATTCCTGTCCTTATTTTCAGACAATACATATTTATATGCCTGTTAAAAAAAACAACAGGGCATATAATGGGAACACCATTGGCAGGTGGCAGACACTGGTCACTGCTCCATCCATGAGAACAATATCTGATTAATAATTCAGATAGTTTTTTATCATTTTCGTGTTTATGGGCATAATATCTCAAACCTGTTTGATAACCAGAAAGATTGCCTCATGCAGTACTAAATTATGGCCCTTGAATTAAAAAAAAAATGGCACAATTAGAATTGTCTGCTCTTTAACACAAACATTTTATATTGGATCAAAATGAAAATTGGTTATAATGTTTGTGGGGATTTATCTCTGCCAAGTCTGATAATCTACCAGATTTCATGATGCACTTCTGAATTATGTCCCTTGAATTACAAAAAAAAGTTATTGAAAACTTGTCCGAACTCCAAATAAAACAGTTTAAATCAGATCATCATTAAACTTGGTGATTATATGTTTGTGGGCACATTATTTCAGCCAAGTGCAACTACCATGACATGAAGCACTCATGAATTATGACCCTTTAATATAAAAAAAGGCCATATTTACCTTGTCATCCCTTAAACTCAACTGTATGGTCAACAAACTTGGTCAAATGTTTGAGGCCAGAGAAGCAAGACGAGAAATTTCTGCGAATAAGCAGATTTCACCTTTTCCAAGCTACTTGGGTTATTCTTAAGATAAAATTATTGCAAGGACAAATTTTCAGTGCCATTATTTATTTTACCACAAATAAATGCATCCAAGGCCGATAAATCTAACTTTGACCTTTGATTGTGAGTATTTTGTGACCAGTTGACACTCATGTTAATCAACACGTTGAAGTATGTATTTGTGATGCACATGCATAATTGTTTGTCTTTAATCAAATATGCTTTTGAATTATTAAAAGAAACATATACAAACCTTTAACTTACTGGTTTTTAATTATTAGCTAGGCGTTTTTGGAGAAAACCCGAGGTATTGTCATAGCCAGCTTGTCGTCCGCTGTCTGACGTCTGCTGTCCGCGTCGTGCTAAAACCTTTACATTGGCTCTAAAATCAAAGTGCTAAATCCACCAACAACTTTGAAACTTCATATGTAGATGCACCTTGATGAGTTCTACACCCCACACCCATTTTGGGGTCACTAGGTCAAAGGTCAAGGTCACTGTGACCTCTAAAAAAAAAAAAAAATCTGACAAGCTTTCATTTATTCAAAACTGCACCCGTAGCTGAGCATGGCACCCGTTATGCGGTGCTCTTGTTAATTTTTTATTAGCATTTTAAACTGTCCAGATTTCAATTGCTGTCTTGAGATGAATGTGTCATTCTGTCAATTTGCTTTGCTGATCATGTTCTTCTAGTTTTTAGTCCAGAATTAACTTAAATTGTTACACATATAGACAAGCAGATGCTAAGCAATTAATTTGTCTTTGGAATATGCAGGCTATAAATTTGTCATTAAAATTATGTCTGGCATAAATGATTTACTGATCATAGAAAAGTCATTTGAACAATGGGAAAATAATAATATACAATAATATATATGCACTTGCCAAACACATTGACCAAACGGCAAAAATGTAACATGGCCCTGTAACAATTAATTAAAGTATTGGTACCTTTAAATTTCCAACCCATTGTTTACTGCTATGAGGGTGATCAAATGTTCCCCTCTAAAATTTGGTTATTTATGACAACAACTTAAAAATAACTATCAAAATTGTATAAATGGTATCAGATTTCATTTGTCTATTACATAGAAAGACATTATCTGCAGTTTGGATTTAATAGGATCAAAAGACAAGTTGTAGAATAATGTATATAGGAGATTTATGTTGCTGATACGGTTGAAGTTTTGTGTGACTGATTACAGAAAAGAGCAATCAGTTTGAACTTTACACATTAACACAATTGTTAACAATTTGTTATGATTTGAGGACATGATTTTTTAAAACATGTTTTCTATATTTTTCGGCGTAAGCTGAATAAGCCAGCTTTTCACCCTGACTTGACCTTTGTAAGTGTCCAATAATACTCAAATAAAATTTCCCGCGGCTAGGTACGAATGAATACACTTCATTTATTCCATTGGCTGATTTGAGTATAACACCAGAACATTGGAAACATATCCGCGTCTTTGTAACACTGTTTTACTGCATGAAACAATTTTATCTCTAATGAAAAGGCCCAATAGATAGAACAGTTTTGCAATCAATTTTCGACATAAATACAGTTTGTGCGTTCACCTTTTATTTTCAGAGAATTACCAGCGCAAAAGCGTTTAACTAAAGGCTATGTTGTCATATTTAGTACTTACTTGCATTGCATTTCAACCCGCGAGGTTTCGGGTCAATACGCGGTCATTTTGTGAAAGTCAGAGTTTATATACAGTTCATCACCGGAGTTCGCAAAAGGGGTTGCGATCATTGTGTCTTACTGACAATAACGTAGTGACTGTAATGCATTGCATTCCAATCCGCAAGGTATCAAGGTCAGTTTGCGGTCAGTTGCAGAAATCTTTATATAAACGCCGTCTCGTAAACTTTGTGCACTTGAAGTCTGTTTTGATCAGAAAGATACTAAATAAAGATATTCGGCGATATTATTGTGGTATGTCAATCATCGATTTTTAATATGGTTTCAAAATTTGCATGATAAGGACCAATTTTGATAAAATTAATTAGAAATATTTATCCATTTAGACCAGTTTATTAAGCATGACCACAATAATTCGCTATACTATAATTATGCAATTAAATAAGATTCGAGTATTGCCGGCTGACCTATATGGACTCGTTTATTTTCATGTTTCTTGTGTTTTTCTATTCTGTAAATATAGATATCTGAGTAATAATATCACATAAAGCAAAATAAGCCACGAAATCTGGCGCAACACCCCGTAATTGATTTGCTTATGATGTAGCTAACAACTGCGCAGAAAAAAGGCATCCGCTACGTATCAATAAGTATCAAAATCTTATCAAATGAAAAAATAATGCATGTTGACAGTATTTTTCCTTGAGCTATTGTGATCACCTTTGTCCGTCGTCAATTGTGCGTCTTGCGTCATCAACATCTTCCATGTTAACACTCTAGAGGCTACATTTATTGTCCAATCTTCATGAGTCCAGCTCTGAAGCTTTGTCCCAATGATATCTTGGATGAGTTGGAAAACAGTTACGGTTGGTTAAAAAACATGGTTACAAGGTGGCTGAGTATTTTCTTTATATGGCGATAGTAAAACCTTGTTAACCCTTTAGAGGCCATATTTATTGTCAGATCATCGTGAAATTTTGCTAGAAGATTTGTCCCAATAATATCTTGGATAGGTTCAAAAATGGTTACGGTTGGTTAAAAAACATGGCTGCCTGAGGGGGCGTAGCAATTTTTCCTTATTATTTCTTTATATGGCTATAGTAAAACACTCAAGAGGCCGCATTTATTGTCCGAGCTTCATGAAGCTTGGTCAAAAGATTTGTCCCAATAAAATCTTGGATGAGTTCGAAAATGTTTCCTATTGGTTGAAAAACATGGCCACCAGGGTGCGGGGCAATTTTCATTATGGCTATATATTAAAAAATTGTTGACACTCTAAAAGTCACATTTTATATCACAATCTTCATGAAAATTGGTCACATTCGTTCTAATGATATCTTGAATGACGATTGTAAACCCTTGTTAACACTCTAAAAACCACAGATATAGTCCATATAGTTGGGCTTCACAGAACAAGTCAGTTCCTTTGTATTTCAGGTGAGCTTCATTGGGCCTGTCAGGCCCTCTTGTTTTAATTCACCCCCATGTGCAAACAATTTTGTTGGTTCCAGTTATTAACAGTATTTTGGATATCACGATTGCCCTCACAAAAGCTAAGTTACCGGTTGGAGCTTGCAGTTGCTAGAATATGTAAAAGGAAGGGAATTAAGAAGGCCTGAAGTGTAAATGCCCACTTGCAAGATGTCAATAAAAGTATTGGATCAACCAATCGGATACCAATATTGCATCCACAAAATAAATATTATAGAATTACAGAATAAGCATCTGTTGTGGAAGTGAGAGGCTTTCAGCACATCACTTGCTGTTCAGTCCGCATGTACATCCCTAAGCTTGTGTTTTGGACCTCTCTGATAGTTGAATGGGCTAAATATGTAGATAATTGGTGAGATAGAACTTTTTACTGTAATATGGTTTGTCAAAATTATGTGGGTTGATTTCTTCTGAAGAATATATAGTGTTTGTATTTTTAACTGCTCACATATGTCTGGTCTTTACATACCTTGTCATAAATTACAAACTCTTGACTGTTGAGGTAATACATTTTGCATGACAACTTAACAAAATAGCAATTACTATGGTTGGCTTGGCAAATAGTGTAATTAATGTGTCATTGACCTGCCAACAAATAGACAAAGTTGGTTATTTATATCTTAATTGGAGAATAGATCATCATTGTTGGGTGTCTATAACTTATTGATATTTGTGTTAGTGTGAACCCTACTTAGAAATTAAAGTTCATTATTTCTCTTCTCTATAATAGTAATATGAATACGTTTATACAAACATTAAAAATATTTTGTAAATATCTGTTTTCAGGCCAGTACCACCGAAACAATGAGAACATGGATTATTTCTACCAGCTAGAGGTCTGGAAGGGGAATATCAGTGGTGCTCTAAGGGTTGCTAGGCAAAGAGATGAACTCTCTGATTGGCTAGTGGCTATGGCCCCCATGGGTAAGTCTCTAAGGGTGGCTATGCTATGTGATGATTTCTTTGATTGGCTAGTGATGATGGCCCTCAAGCGTTAGTCACTAAGGTTGCTAGGCAAAGAGATGAACTCTCTGATTGGCTAGTGACTATGGTCCCCATGGGTAATTCTCTAAGGGTAGCTATGCTATGTGATGATTTCTTTGATTGGCTTGTGATGATGGCCCTCATGGGCTATTCACTAAGGGTTGCTAGGCAACGAGATGAACTCTCTGATTGGCTAGTGACTATGGCCCCCATGGGTAAGTCTCTAAGGGTGGCTATGCTATGTGATGATTTCTTTGATTGGCTTGTGACCCTGGCTCCCATTAGTCAGTCTCTAAGGGTTGCTAGGCAAAGAGATGAAGTCTCTGATTGGCTAGTGACAATATAACCCCCATGGGTCAGTCTCTAAGGGTTGTGAGGCAAAGAGATGAACTCTCTGTTTGGCTAGTAACAATATAACGCCCATGGGTCAGTCTCTAAGGGTTGCTAGGCAAAGAGATGAACTCTCTGTTTGGCTAGTGACAATATAACCCCCATTAGTCAGTCTCTAAGGGTTGCTAGGCAAAGAGATGAACTCTCTGTTTGGCTAGTGACAATATAACCCCCATTAGTCAGTCTCTAAGAGTTGCTAGGCAAAGAGATGAACTCTCTGTTTGGCTAGTGACAATATAACCCCCATGGGTCAGTCTCTAAGGGTTGTGAGGCAAAGAGATGAACTCTCTGATTGGCTAGTGATGATGGCCCCCATGGTCTCTAAGGGTGGCTAGGCTATGTGATGAACTCTCTGATTGGCTTGTGGCTATGGCCCCAATGGGTAGTCTCTAAGGGTTGCTAGGTAAAGAGATGAACTCTCTGATTGGCTAGTGGCTATGGCCCCAATGGGTAGTCTCTAAGGGTCCCAAAGCAAGGAGATAAACTCTCTGATTGGCTAGTGGCTATGCAGGCCCCATGGGTAAGTCTCAGGATGGCTAGGTTATGTGATGAAGTTTCTGATATGCTAGTGGCTATGACCCCATGGGTAAGTCTCTAAGGGTTGCTAGGCAATGCGTTGAACTCTCTGATTGGCTAGTGATTACGGCCCGCATGGTTAAGTCTCTAGGGTTGCTATGCTATGTGATGATCTCTCTGATTGGCTTGTGACTATGACCCCATGGTGAGTCTCTGAGGGTTGCTAGGCAATGTGATGAACTCTCTGATTGGCTTGTGACTATGACCCCATGGTGAGTCTCTGAGGGTTGCTAGGCAATGTGATGAACTCTCTGATTGGCTAGTGGCTATGCCTCCCATGGGTAAGCCTAGTATCTAGTTGGTGTGCCCCTGTTAGTTTGTTAGATTTGGAAGTCAATAAAATGAACTCTGATTGGCTATTTTCAATGACCCACAGAGTCAAGTCTCTGAGGGTTACTAGGCAATCACATGGATTAATTGATTATTCTTTGATATTCCTTTTGGCTATTCCAATAGATGAACTCTCTGATTGGCCAGTTGCTATTACTCCCATGGAATTATATGCCCTTGGATAAATTAATATTATCCTATAATGTGCCCAAACAGTCTGTTGTCATAAATGTTACTTTATTGGTACATGTACAGCAATCAGATGGATAATCTGATTGTTCTTTGATTTTCCTTTTGGCTATTCCAATAGATGAACTCTCTGATTGGCCAGTTGCTATGACTCCCATGGAATTATATGCCCTTGGATAAATTAATATTATCCTATTATGTGCCCAAACTGTCTGTTGTCATAAATGTTACTTAATTGGTACACAGTATAAGCATTCATATAACTATCTAACTATAGCATTAATCTTTTGAGATCTTAGGAGTTAATCTTTATTTTGGTCTACAACCTCCAATGCCAAATGCAACCTTACAGAAAAGGTCTATTTATTATAGTGTGTTCCATGCTTGATATCATGCTTCATCCATTGCTGAAATTACATACCACCTAACATTGACAAGAAAACATAATTCTTCTGGTCCGTTTATTACATAGATAATGTAATATTCTATAATATAAGGACCTGTTAAATGTTATTACCATTATGTTGTGATGTATGGTGAAAACATGGTACAGAACTCCTTAAAAAGCATATTGGAATAGACAATAGTCAATATCTTGAAGCATAGAACTATTATTGAGTATGTCTTGTGGGTAGAACTAGAACTTTCTGAAGAACCTGAGAACCCTTCTTGATAGGGAAATATCTTTGACCTTGTTATTGCCAGATTGATATTAAATGCCACACCATTTATACTGTGTACAATTTATTTTAAAGATTGTATGTTAAACTGTTATCAAAACAGGAAAACATAGTAGGAATTAGTTAACGGATAATAATAGTATAGAGCAGCTAGATTCGGCTTCTCCGAATAGGGTTTAAGTCCGGATACTTTCAGCCAATCATAAATAAGTTTACATGTCAACTCCCTTAAGTCATTATCTATGCATGAGCAGAAAGCGCGATGTTTCTTTTCCGGTTTTGCAAAATTTCAAGGCGCGGACATTTTGAAAGGCTAGAAAAACAATCACTTGTTCTGAAGGTAAGAATTTTCTTTAACGTTTTTACTGGGTATGCTAAGCAACATTGATAACATTATTTTCGAATAATATTTTTTAAATTAAACCATTGACAGCGTACACGTGAATTATGTTATGTATAGAGGTTACAGTCATAATTGACAAGTATAAATGTGACGTGACGCGATTTGTATGGGTATTATGTAGGTATCCGAAAGAGCCGACATAAAATTCAATAGTCGGATCTTCCGAATACCTGTTTTTTTGAATGAAACTTAATACAAATGTATGTACAAACTTGTACTCACATTAGCAATTGATATTCTATTGACCATTGGTCAATATAAATGGTTTTGAAATAAGGAAATCTTGTCAATTTATACCTTTCTAAGAAAATAAAACACTACACAAAAGTCAAATATTTAGATATTTCTATCAGCCTGGAGTGTTTCCTGACCCTGTTGCTATGTACTTGGTAAGTTGTTAAGACTCTGTATTTTACTTCTAGGATGAGTCGTCCACTAAAGTAGGACAAGACTGCAGTTGGAGCAGTAAAAAGTAAATCTATGTGCTACTTTAAGGCATCTAGGCTCTACAATGTACCAAGGTCAACGATGTTTGACAAGGTTAAGGGTTATTCCAGCATCGAATGCACTATGGGGCCACATACAGTTCTCACAGCTGCTAAGGAAAATAGGATAGTCGAGTGTCAGACACAAATGTCACGTATCGGTTATGGACGGACTTAATATGATTTGATACGGACTGTTTGCAAAATTGTAAAGAAAGATGGACGATCAACACCCGTCAAGATGGATTAAGTGTGAAAATTGTCAAATACGTTGGCATTATATGTGTGCCAACAGGCCGGAATATGAGTTGTTGGATGAGAAAGAAAGAGCAAAGATAGTGTTTGTTTGTGTAATGTGTGAAAGACATGATTGAAGTATCAGATGCAATTATAAGAAATAGTGATGCTTTTTAAGTATTATCACGTGATCAGGGCCCTCTCTTGCCGCCAGGGGAAGCCACCCACATTCCTCATGAGGGGGAATTTCGCGTCGTTTTGGGCCAAAAGGGGAATTTTAGAAGATCTTTTCACCAACCATTCATCACCTAAAATTGCTGTATTTTAATGTGATTTACATAAATATACATTTAATCAAAGGTTAGTAGCATGGTACAGGCTGGCAACATAGGTATAAAAGCATTTAAAAAAAAAATTTTTTGGAGGGGGAATTTTTAGCTGAAAAAGGGGGAAAAAGTATACTTTTTTATGGGGGAAGCCACCGATATTCGGCGGTAAAAAGTGCCAAAGAGGGCCCTGATGATTGACTGATTACTAGTATTTGAATGATGTACATGTACTGCAGTTGCGTTCGTGTTCCTGTTGATATCAAATATGTTTGACATGCTTTTTGAGTGTTTTTACTTAAACAATGGTGTAAAAAGCGTAGGTCATTTGACAAAAAAGCGTTACGTGACTGAAATGAAAAGTTTTAACATGAAATAATATCATAAAAGATTAAGCTAGTTTACAATATTTTCATACTAGTTAATATTGTCAGTAAAACTATATTTTATTTTTGTATAATGGACAGTCTCAAGAAAGAAGTGAATACAATTTGATAACGCTATGTTTAACTAAAGATTTGTCTGTGTTTTGAATCGTTTTTTTTTAAACCTCATATGTATCCGAAAGACCCGATGGTATCCGAACTTACCCGACGATAGTTACTTGATGGGTCCTTGACATTTTCATAAGAGTAACGCTGTGCAATATAGACGAAATGGATGATAAACACCTGCTTTAGGTAACCTGCTCATAATCGTTCGGCACATTCGGATATTAAAAAAACAATCGAAAATAGTCTTTAAAGTATCCGGAGACTGCCGACATCGCTCTAGCATGAAAATCAAAATTTATAATTCCCTAATAACTTTTTAAAATGCACATTATAACAAATTTAATATTACTTCATGGACTATTTTCATGTTTGTGTAAAATATAGACGTTCAGTAGCTCACAATCATCATTTGATTTTGTTGGATTTTTTTCAGTTCTGTAATACTCCCTTATCATGTTCTGCTTGATAACACATTTTCAAACAGTTTGGATCCAGATGAGATGCCACAGAACGTGGCGTCTCATCAGGATCCAAACTGTTTGCTATTCTGATAGTATTCTTTGAAACAAATCGAAGAAAATGCTCATTTTAAAAATTCTGCAGACGACATTTAAGCAGACGACAAATTTCCCAGAATGCAAAGTGTTACAGTTTATAACCATCTCAACCCATATGCATCCCAAGGTCTGCATCTGCATCTTTATTGCTTGTCATGAATTCCAACAATATCTACAGGTCTTGTTCTTGCAAACAGTTTCTGTAATACATTTTATGGAATGTAGTCCATGGCACTTTAGACACATGCAAATATGTGTCAGGTTACAAGAAGGTGAATCAATCAAGATTGCTTAAGATTAAATTTAGTTTGTTTCTTGGAGAACTGGGCTTAAAGCATTTGCATAAAACATGCTCCAAAATTAGCCTGTGCAGTCCACACAGACTTGTCAGGAAAATACTTTCTGCCTAATTGCCAATGTTTAGAAAAGCCTTTCTTGAAATGAAAAAAAAAATCATCAAAGCAGAAATTATTATACCCCCATTACCATTGGTAATGGGGGCTATATAGGAGTCACTTTGTCGGTCTGTCGGTCGGTCAGTTTGTCGGTCTGTCCCGAAATTTCATCCGATCTTCACCAAACTTGGTCACAAGTTGTATCTTGATGATGTATAGGTCAAGTTTGAATATGGGTCATGCCGGGTCAAAAGCTAGGTCACGGGGTCACTTAGTGTGTTTTAAACCAAAAGTTTGTCCGGACCATAACTATGTCATTTATCATTAGATTTTAAAATAACTTGGTACATTTGTTCATCCCCATGGGACGGTGTGTTGCGTGAAAAAAGTATGTCAATATCTCCAAGGTCAAGGTCACACTAGGAGTTCAAGGGTCAAATGCTTGTCCGGGCCATAACTTTATCATTTATTGTGAGATTTTAAAATCATATGGCAAATTTGTTCACCATCATGGGACGGTGTGTTGCGCGAAAGAATTACATCAATATTTCCAAGGTCAAGGTCACACTTTGAGTTCAAAGGTCAAAAATGGCCGTAAATGAGCTTGTCCGGGCCATAACTATGTCGTTCATTGTGAGATTTTAAAATCATTTGGCATATTTGTTCACCATCATTGGACGGTGTGTAACGCGAAAGAATTACGTCGATAACTCCAAGGCCAAGGTCACACTTTGAGTTCAAAGGTCAAAAATGGCCATAAATGAGCTTGTCTGGGCCATAACTATGCCATTCATTGTGAGATTTTAAAATCATTTGGCACATTGGTTCACCATTATTGGACGGTGTGTGGCGCGAAAGTATTACGTTGATTTTTGCAAAGTCAAGGTCACACTGTGAGTTCAAAGGTCAAAAATGGCCATAAATGATCTTGTCCCGGCCATAACAATGTCATTTATTGTGAGATTTTAAAAATACCTGGTACATTTGTTCACAATCATTGGACGATGTGTCATGGGAAAGAATTATGTCGATAACTCCAAGGTCTAGGTCACACTTGGAGTTCAAAAGTAAAAAAATGGCCATAAATAAGCTTGTCCGGGCCATAACTATGTCATTCATTGTGAGATTTTAAAATCATTTGGCATATTATTTCACCATCATTGGACAGTGTGTCGCGTGAAAGAATTACGTGGATAACTCCAAGGTCAAGGTCACACTTTGAGTTCAAAGGTCAAAAATGGCCATAAATGAGATTGTCCGGGCCATAACTATGTTGTTCATTTTGAGATTTTAAAATCATTTGGCACATTTGTTCACCATTATTGGACGGTGTGTCGCGCGAAAGAATTACGTCGATATCTGTAACGTCAAGGTCACAATGTAAGTTCAAAGGTCAAAAATGGCCATAAATGATCTTGTCCGGGCCATAACTATGTCATTTATTTTGAGATTTTAAAAATACCTGGTACATTTGTTCACAATCATTGGACTATGTGTCATGTGAAAGAATTATGTCAATAACTCCAAGGTCTAGGTCACACTTGGAGTTCAAAAGTAAAAAAATGGCCATAAATTTGGAGGGCATGTCATGCGAAAGAATTCAACAGTTCAAAGGTCGAAATGGCCATAAATGATAATGGCATTATAATTCTTAAAAATCGCTATAAATTTTATTCTCTTGTTTTGTGAAGACAGCATGCAAAATAGTCTGTGTCAATGCGGCACGTGGGGGTATACGTCACGTCTGTGACAAAGGTCTAGTTTTTCTTGAAAGCGTGTGATCACTGCACCGGTTAATCTGGGACAATTCTTTAAATTAAACACAATTATTGAAAAAGGAAATACAACTCTCCTGTTCAAATTGTCTGCAATTGGTGTTGTTGGAGTTGGTATTGTTTTAATGGGACAACAATCACTCTTTGGGATTCCAATCAATATAATAATATGATATATAAATGGTAATCAGTCTTTGATTTACTTTATGACAATGTTTCATCAATAAACAAAGAGCCAATAACAGTGTTAAACACATCAGAAAAAGGACGTTTATTGTAAATATTAATCAAAGTATTTGACAGGGGGTAATATGAAAAAGTATTAACCTAATAATATATAAATCACATACTATTTCCATGAACAAGCTT
Source organism: Dreissena polymorpha (assembly GCF_020536995.1). Taxonomy (NCBI): domain Eukaryota; kingdom Metazoa; phylum Mollusca; class Bivalvia; order Myida; family Dreissenidae; genus Dreissena; species Dreissena polymorpha. The sequence goes on along the minus strand of NC_068357.1, from coordinate 135,531,370 downwards.
ATTATTTTCAAGGCACCCATAATCATGCTGCAAACATCATTTTATAGCAAGGTCATGGTCATACATTTAATTCAATACATTAACCTCAGCTCTACAATAACAAACCAGTTCCTGTTTTAATTTTACAATCTTTTAATTAAGAAAACTCGTTCAAGGCCTAGCTATCTTTTTCAGAATCCGTTGCTTTATTGCTGTGTTGCGTCAGTCTCTGAAGATTAATGTATTTTGGCCATGCTCTGTGAAAAAGGGGTTTAATGCATGTGTGTAAAGTATTGTACCTGATTAGCCTGTGTATTCTACACAGACTGATCAGGGACGACACTTTCCGACTAAACTTTTAGTTATTTTGCAAAGAAGGGACTTTATTTGAACGAAAAATATCATAAAAGCGGAAAGTGTTGTCCCTGATAAGCCTGTGCCAACTGTACAGACTTATCTGGGATGACACTTTATGCACATCAAGTGACCTCATTTTGAACTTGAAATTTCCGAGGTAATACCTATTGCTTCATTACTTTGATACTTGCATGGATGTTATCTATAAACACTCTAATACAACCATCTCACCAGTGACGTCATTTTTACCTGGACTTTCTGTTGCAGTTAGACTACTCCAGAGAGTCTGAACTCTCCATAACCTGAAAATAAAGTTTTTTGTCTATCATCAATACTGCTTGCTACAGGCTATATTTGATACTTGCTTTGAACATTATCAAAACACCATCATCACTAGAACTCATTTTGACCTCCACAGATTATATCTAATTTTTAAAGTAGACTAATTTGGAAGTTTGAAGGTTAAGAAGGTTGAAATCATGGTTAACTCAGGTTGACCTTTCTCTTATTATCAATATTACTTTGTAACAAGAAATATCTTTTAAAAAAGGTATACAGCGTTGATTGTGGTTGGAGTTTATGAAAGGTAAAGAGTTCAATGAATGAGATCAAGGATAGCGAATGTCTTTTTATGTGCAGTTCTTAGCTGCATCACACGCAGTTCGGGATGTTACGCGGAGTTTTTGCGGCTTATTTTACATTATTACATATTGCTGGTCATAAACCTATAGATACAAAACAGAAAACCAAAAGAATAATGGAAGTGAAATTAAAACATATGAGTCAACCAGCCACACGCAAAGTATCTGTACATATTTTAAATATTTATATGTGCGTTCTTCGAACAAACCTGTTTTAGTGGTTTGACAGGCATTGCTATTTGATTTGAGTATTAACAGTATCGAGAATCATCACGCTCATGCTTAATACATTAGTCAATATGGTGGAATAATTCTTGTTAAATTAATTAAAAATAATATTTATTATTGTATTGTTGAAAACACATTAAGAATCTATTATTGACATACCATAATTATATCGCTGGATATCTTCATTTAACATCTTTCTGGTCTAAAAAAAATTCCAGTTCACATAGTTCACGCTATAGCGTCTTTATTATATAACGCAGCGATGACCTGTATATAAACTCTGACATTCACACACACCGTGAACTGACGAAGGTGTAGAATCTACGCACAAATTGTATTGATGTGAAGAGTTGAGTGTAAAACTGTTCTATCTATCATGCCTTTTCATAAGAGATAAAATTGTTTCATGCTGAACACGCAGTAAAACAGTATTAGAATGACGTGGCCATGTTTCCAATTTTCTGGTGGTATTCTCAAATCAGCCAATGGACTAAATGAAGTGTATTCATTCGTGGGTAGCCGCAGGCATTTTTATGAATGTAATCTAAAGGTCACCTAAGGTCAAAAGTGACGTTATAAACAGCTACCCCGAAAAAGCTATGATACTTAATTTCAGTACTAAGCAATACACAACATCTTAATCTGAAAATATTAAGGTTACACACTAGTATTACAAGAAGCTCTTGTATCACAGTGATTTGTTTCAAGAAGTATCTCCTTAATTACTGGACAGGACTGCAAAGATATAGCTTCATTTTCTGTCTTCATTGTATGAGTACTACAATTTTTACAATTTGTCTGTCATTTTATGTGTGAGTCTGTATGTCTGTGACTAAACTTTAACCATGGCCAATACTTTTGCAATATTGAAGATAGCAACTTGATATTTGGCATGCATGTGCATCTCATGGAGCTGCTCATTTCGAGTGGTGAAAGGTCAAGTTCTAGGTCATCCTCAAAGGTCAAATATGTGTCTTCAAAGCGGCGCAATAGGGGGCATTGTGTTTCTGACGAACACATCTCTTGTTTTTCAACGTTCTCATCCAAAATTTAATAACTAACTAATTGAATTGCTAGTAATGTAAAATATTTATAAAAATATTATTAACCAGGTTTTCCAAAAGAAAAAACTGGTTATTAGATTTGCGAAAGCTGGCTGGCTGGCGGGCGGAAAAAGCTTGTCCGGGCCATAACTATGTCGTTCATTGTCAGATTTTAAAATCATTTGGCACATATGTTCACCATCATTGGACAGTGTGTCGCGCGAAAGAATTACATCGATATCTCCAAGGTCAAGGTCACACTTTGAGTTCAAAGGTCAAAAATGGCCATAAATGAGCTTGTCCGGGCCATAACTATGTAATTCATCGTCAGATTTTAAAATCATTTGGCACATTTAGTCACCATCATTAGACGGTGTTTCTTGCGAAAGAATTACGTAGATATCTCCAAGGTCAAGGTCACCATGACTAAAAATATATTGATTTTGAGACAAGGGGTTAATTGTGATGAACAATCAGTAGCTATGCACATTTTGAGTTATAGTTGTCTCCCTTTATCAGACTTTTTTTTATGTCCCCCCACCACTATAGTGGGGGACATATTGTTTTTGCCCTGTCTGTTGGTCTGTTTGTTTGCCCCAACTTCAACATTTGCCATAACGTTTGCAATATTGAAGATAGCAACTTGATATTTGGCATGCATGTGTGTCTCATGGAGCTGCACATTTTGAGTGGTGAAAGGTCAATGTCAAGGTCATCCTTCAAGGTCAAAGGTCATATATATGGTTTCACAAACACATCACTTGTTTTATTGAAAACCTGGTTTTGTGACAATTTTGTCCCTTGTTTTTATTATATTAGATTTATGCAATTCTCAAACAATTTCTGTACATATGGCAGGGCTATAGATAACAAGCGTATTTGCGTTATTACGCAATTAAAATAACCGAAAAACAAACGCAAATAAAAATTTAATCACGTAATTTCAGTAAAAAAAACTTGCGTCACGAAACACAATTCTTACAAACACGGGGCGTACTTTTTAAACTGGTTATTTTCCATACAAAAATGTACCGGATAGTTTATAAATAATGCCGTCCTACGAAGAAAAGAAGGCAGTCTTTCCAGCAGTTATCAATCTTTGTGGTATTATTGTAATTATACCCCCAATACCATTGGTAATGGGGGCTATATAGGAGTCATTTTGTCGGTCTGTCCGTCTGTCGGTCTGTCCCGAAATTTCATCTGATCTTCACCAAACTTGGTCACAAGTTGTATCTTGATGATGTATAGGTCAAGTTTGAATATGGGTCATGCCGGGTCAAAAACTAGGTCACGGGGTCACTTAGTGTGTTTTGAACCGAAAGTTTGTCCGGACCATAACTATGTCATTAATCATAAGATTTTAAAATAACTTGGTATATTTGTTCACCATCATGGAACGGTGTGTTGCGGAAAAAAAGTATGTTGATATCTCCAAGGTCAAAGTCACACTTGGAGTTCAAGGGTCAAATGCTTGTCCGGGCCATAACTTTATCATTTATTGTGAGATTTTAAAATCATTTGGCAAATTTGTTCACCATCATGGGACGGTGTGTTGCGCGAAAGAATAACGTCAATATCTCAAAGGTCAAGGTCACATTTTGAGTTCAAAGATTAAAAATGGCCATAAATGAGCTTGTCTAGGCAATAACTATGTCGTTCATTGTGAGATTTTAAAATCATTTGGCACATTTGTTCATTATCATTGGAAGGTGTGTCGCGCGAAAGAATTACGTTGATATCTCCAAGGTCAAGGTCACACTTTGAGTTCAAAGGTCAAAAATGGCCATAAATAAGCTTGTCCGGGCCATAACTATGTCATTCATTGTGAGATTTTAAAATCATTTGGCATATTTGTTCACCATCATTGGACAGTGTGTCGCGTGAAAGAATTACGTCGATAACTCCAAGGTCAAGGTCACACTTTGAGTTCAAAGGTCAAAAATGGCCATAAATGAGATTGTCCGGGCCATAACTATGTTGTTCATTTTGAGATTTTAAAATCATTTGGCACATTTGTTCACCATTATTGGACGGTGTGTCGCGCGAAAGAATTACGTCGATATCTGTAACGTCAAGGTCACAATGTAAGTTCAAAGGTCAAAAATGGCCATAAATGATCTTGTCCGGGCCATAACTATGTCATTTATTTTGAGATTTTAAAAATACCTGGTACATTTGTTCACAATCATTGGACTATGTGTCATGTGAAAGAATTATGTCAATAACTCCAAGGTCTAGGTCACACTTGGAGTTCAAAAGTAAAAAAATGGCCATAAATTTGGAGGGCATGTCATGCGAAAGAATTCAACAGTTCAAAGGTCGAAATGGCCATAAATGATAATGGCATTATAATTCTTAAAAATCGCGATAAATTTGATTCTCTTGTTTTATGAAGACAGCATGCAAAATAGTCTGTGTCCATGCGGCACGTGGGGGTATATGTCACGTCTGTGACAAAGCTCTAGTTATTCGTAGACACGTCCAATTTCTACTTTCATTTTCAAGGTATTCAACTCAAAATGACACGAAAACAGGGTGCATCACTTTGAACAGCCATAACTTCATCAATTGTGCTGCAATTTTCACACACTCGGTCTTATTCAACGTAAAAATGAATGAACTTTGATCAGAAATTCAGTAAATGTTTGTTGTTATGTACAGGTACCTTTTTGAATTCCATTTGTATAAATAATATAGTAACCTTAGTAGATTATTATATTAGATATGTCATTCCCTAAATTATCCAATTGATTTAAAAAAACGGCGGTGAAAACCCCAATTAAGCTCAAAAGAAGGGGGTGAAAATTTGTGTTAAAACTCTATTGAATTTACAAAAACCCTATTGTTGTAAAAAACAGAGGTTGATTACCCAATATACCCCAAAAGTTATCTATAGCCCTGATAAGGATTTAACATGTTGCCATTATTGCATTACTCTCAATTTGACCTGTGGTTTCATTTGAAATGTGGACATTTGTGTGCAAAGCTCCATATCTATGAATATTACTACAAGGTCATTTCATATGTGATCATTGTTTAATGGCTATTATTAATACTCGTTGTTTTTTCAGCGTCATTTGAGACCTGGACGTCAGTGTGTGAGGACTATGCCATACAGCTGGAGACAGACGGACAGTACCACAAGGCTGCCAGCTACTTCCTAGCCTGCCACAAGGTTTATGAGGCCATTCGGCTCTTCAAGAGACACAAACTCTTCAAGTAAGCAGCCATCTTGTAACGAGTAGTTTGGATTATGAAGCCAATTCAGCTACAATAGAATGCTCTGAGAGTCTTCTTGTTTACGGGTGTTCGTTCATTGGTGTCTGTCCAAGTTTGTTTGTCTATTAGGGATTTTGTCTAAGATTTTGTTTATTATGCTCCCCCCCCCCCCCAAAAAAAAAATTGGGGGGAGCATAATTATAGTCGCCGCTTCGTCTGTCCGTGTGTCCATCCGTGCACAATTTTTGTCCGGGCTATTTCTCAGCAACTAATGACCGGAATTCAATTAAACTTTATGGAAAGCTTCACTACCAATAGGAGATGTGCATATTATCAGCCGGTTCTGGTCGGATGATTTTTCACAGAGTTATGGCCCTTTGAAATTTCCATTTACTGTACATATAGTGCAATTCTTGTCCGGGCTATTTCTCAATTTCTCAGCAACTAATGACCGGAATTCAATTAAACTTTATGGGAAGCTTCACTACCAAGAGGAGATGTGCATATCATCAGGGGGTTCTGATCGGATGATTTTTCACAGAGTTATGGCCCTTTGAAATTTTCCATTAACTGTACATATAGTGCAATTCTTGTCCGGGCTATTTCTCAGCAACTAATGACCGGAATTCAATTAAACTTTATGGGAAGCTTCACTACCAAGAGGAGATGTGCTTATTATCAGCCGGTTCTGGTCGGATGATTTTTCCCAGAGTTATGGCCCTTTGAAATTTTCCATTGTACATATAGTGCAATTCTTGTTCCGGGCTATTTCTCAGCAACTTATCACGGGAATTCAATGAAACTTTATGGGAAGCTTCACTACCAACAGGTGATGTGCATATTATCAGCCGGTTATGGTCGGATGATTTTTCACAGAGTTATTGCCCTTTGAAATTTTCTTTAAACTGTACATATTGTGCAATTCTTGTCCGGGCTATTTCTCCCCAACTACTGACTGGACTTCAATGATGCTTTATGGGAAGCTTAACTACCTTGAGGAGATGCGCATGTTATTAGTGGGTTCTGGTTAGATGAGTTATGGCCCTTTGAAATTTTTAAGTTGCTAAGCCATCCATCGTATTATTTTGTCCAAAGTTATGCCCTTCAAGACATTTCCTTTAATCTGAATATATAGTGCAATGTTGTGACAAAAAAAACTTTGGGGAGCATCACCCGTCTCCGACGGTTTCTTGTTTATAGGACTGTTTACCTCTGATATATAAAGGCACAATTGGTGAACTAAAATCTTCAAATAAGCCTATGGCTAGAATCTTTCATAATTTTTGTCAAGAAAGATCTATATGAAAGTGGTAAGTACTAGTAGTAATTATTGCACAAAGGATATCAATTTAAGATTTTTTTTACAAATAAATTGATTTTTTTCAATTGCTATACCTACTTCTTCTGTGAATGAATTGGATTTGATGATAATTTCATTAAATGTGTACAGATAAAAGGCTCTATGAAGATAATTCACATTTTAAAATTGATACGCCCGGCTTTCAACAGTATGAGTCTTCTGTACTGTTTGCAATACTGGCAATACTCTGTGGTTGCCATTTAACCGTTTACCACTAAGATACGAATTTTGATGCATTTGTAGTCCCATAGAAAGATAAATTTATTTAAAGACTTTTCTTACTAGATTCAAGTTGTAAAGGCTTCATTTCTAACACTTAGATACTGATGAGCAGCAAACAGCATAAAACTTGAACAGACTGCTAGTCTCTTGAAGGCTGTTCTGGTTTTATGCTGTTTGCACAGAGCAATTTCACTTTGCTTCTGAGACCGGAAAGTGTTAATAAAAACTGACTAAAGCTATTGTTTAATGATTAATGCTTTAGCTGGAAAAACCAAGTAAGAGAAATTATAGACTCTTAACCTTTGGTTTTTAAGTACTTAATGTTGCCATTGAGAAACATGAATCTGCCACAGCCTTAGGTGTAAAACTCATGTTAACCCTTTGCATGCTGGGAAATTTGTAGTCTGCTAAAATGTCGTCTGCTGAATTTCTTAAATTAGCATTTTCTTCATTTTTTTCAAAGAATACTATCAGAATAGCAAACAGTTTGGATCCTGATGAGACGCCACGTTTTGTGGCTTCTCATCTGAATCCAAACAGTTTGCAAAGGCCTTCAAAATTTTGTTCCAGCACTGAAAGAGTTAAGCAGCATTTAGTAGCATGTCACTGAGAAGAGTAAGGTTTCAGGGTTTGTAAGTGAATTGTTCGTTGTGATGAAATATTAATTCAAATTGTATGAAGATTTTGACACAGAAGTTTCAAGGTCATTCAGTGTTTATGTAAATTGAACGCTTTTGGCCATCTGCGCAAATACATCAACTCTTTATTGTCCCTTACCGGTTTCACCGGAGGGGACTTATGGTTTTCGCCCTGTGCGTCTGTGAGTCTGTCTGTTTGTCACACTTTTCTGGATCCTGTGATAACTTTAAAAGTTCTTCATATTTTTTCATGAAACTTGAAACATGGATAGATGGCAATATGGACATTATGCATGTCATTTCATTTTGTTCCTACGTCAAAAATTCTGGTTGCTATGGAAACAAATATAATTTTTTTTTATTTTATTTCAATGGTGGAATTTCTGACAATGGTGGAGCCGGTAGGGGACATATATTGCTTGGCAATAATCTTGTTCTAAATAAAATATGTCTTTGCCTTGAAGCAGTACAGCAGAAATAGTAAGGTGATGTTGACACGAATTTCGCCTTATTCTTTTCTGTGCTTCATTGTTCGCCATGGCATAGTGGATATGGTGTCCACCTTGCGACAGGGAGGTCACAGGGTTTGATCCCCACTTGATATTTGGCATGCATTTGTATCTCGTGGAGCTGCACATTTTGAGTGGTGAAAAGTCAAGGTCAAGGTCATCCTTCAAGGTAAAAGGTCAAATATCATTGTATTTTTCTTTCCTAAAACTTTACCCTTTGTTAAAGTTTGGTCACAATTTTTTGAATATTGAAGATAGCAACTTGATATTTGGCATGCATGTGTATCTCATGAAGCTGCACATTTGCAGAGTGGTGAAAGGTCAAGGTCATTCTTCAAGGTCAAAAGATAAAAAATACCATCCCAGGGAAGTAATAAGCTTTAAAAAGGGAGATAATTTCTAAACCTGCCAAATGATGTATTGAAATTTTATTTCAAAGCGGCGCAATAGGGGGCATTGCGTTTCTGACAAACACATCTCTTGTTTCAACTTTGTAAACAGTTTTGTAGGGTCAGAAGACTTAATGGCAATAGAAAATGTCTGTATTTGTTGAAATAACAATTGTATATCTCTTATTTATGTTCAAATTTATCAATATTGTTAACAGACACTGTATAAATGTTATGCAATTGAATCCAGGTATTTTGAAATACAACTCAATACATTGCAAGCACAATCATTCCAAGTAAGTAGAAGTTGAAAGATTGAACAAAATATTACATATCATTTCAGTCACACATTGAAATTTAAAGATGTACTTAAGCCTCCAAGCTGTTTCAAGTGAATCATACACATGTAATTTAAATAGAAAACAGATACCTAAGGCCAGAATCAATATGTTTATAGCATTTTTAAATAAAACACACAGTTTGTTAATATATTTTCCATTGTAACAACAGATGAGACAAATATATTTCATATTTACAATAAAATAGTTAAGAATACTACTGACAATGTTCATATAAACCCTTTGGATAGCCGAATATTTGGGCATTACAAATGCCTGCAATGTGTAATGTGGGTCAGTCAGATTGTCGGTATGTAGATACGTGTTTCATCTCGCTTTCACATATTTCATCAGATTAACAGCAAACTAAATGAAAGTTATATCTGCCAATGTCCAATAAGCAATTCACATCAGATAAGCCGATCACATCACTAATAAACCAATCAATTCAGATTAGCCAATCACATCAGATTAACCAATCATAGCAGATTAACCAATTACAGCAGATAAACCAATCACAGCAGATTAATCAATCATAGCAGATTAGCCAATTACAGCAGATTAACCAATCACAGCAGATAAGCCAATCACAGCAGATTATGCCAATCAAATCAGAGTAACCAGTCACATCATAGTAACCAATCACAGCAGATAAGCCAATCACATCAGATTAACCAATTACATCAGATTAGCCAATCCTAGCAGATTAACCAATCAAATCAGAGTAACCAATCACATCATAGTAACCAATCACAGCAGATAAGCCAATCACATCAGATACACCAATTACATCAGATAAGCCAATCCTAGCAGATTAACCAATCACATAAGATTAGCCAATCCTAGCAGATTAACCAATCACAGAAGATTAACCAATCACAGCAGATTAGCCAATGAAAGCCGATTAATCAATAACAGCAGATTAGCCAATCACAGCAGATTAACCAATCTCAGCAGATATTTGTTAGTTTTAGTATACCCTAGCATGTTCATACACTTTACCAAACAGAACAGTAGCACATTGGGTTTTGTTAGTTTATGTAAGATCATGTGAGGATTTTATTATAACATTTTGCAGAAGGTTGATCTGGTTTCAGATTGATTGACAGCTTTACTGCTTTTGCACATGTTCAGAAATGGTCTTAGCATAAATAACATTCTGTGTCGCTTTGGAACAGGTGGGTTTGTGTGTGTTTTATTACCGGTCTGCTTTATTGACGTATTAATTTACTGATGGATCTTTCATGTCTGTTATTAAAAATGTGTGTGTACATACTGACCAATTTACACCTTTTGATAAATTTTATAACAACATTTTATATTTTGCTTTACCACAATGCACATGTCTTTTATGTGTTTCTGATGCCACCTTATTATTAAGTAATTGAAACATCAATTACTTAATTGCGTATTAAGCGTATTAAGCAGAGATAGATTTTACTGGTTTTGTGCTGGGAAATATTTGGCTTGTTATGAGTAGAGCCTTTTCTGCTCTCTTTGAGCAGAGCTACATTTGTTCTCAGCAAAGCTATATTCGACTTGTTCTGAGCTGAGCTTGATTAAACTTTTTCTGAGAAGATATAGATATGACTTTTTTGAATCAGAGCTAATTTTGACTTGTTCTGAATAGAGCTACATTCAACTGGATCTGAGCTAAGTTGGATTTAACTGTTTTTGAGAAGATATGACACATTCAGAGCAGGCCTTATTTGACTTGTTCTGATCAGAGCTACATTAAACTTTTTCTGAGCATTTCTAGATTTGACATGTTCTGAGCAAAGCAGGTTTCATTTGTGAATGCAAATGATACACACAAGTCTAATCATTTACTATTGTTTCATTAATGTAGTTAAAGTTCCAATCCCGTAATCATTTGAGATCTGAAATTATTTTACTTATTATGGCAGCGCTAATATTAACCTGGAAGAGAGGTAACTCTACTGCAAAGGTTTTAACTTTCTCAAGAATCTACAAGTATTAATGACGTTCCTCAACCTACCACCTGGAACTTAATAGTCTCCAACCACAACAATCTTTCACCAAAGAAATGTATAACAGTTACATAATTGAGCTAGTAAAAATTACTAAATATTACTCCTTGTAATGCCCTTTGTTTAAAAGATTTTATCAATTATAACATTAAAAATACTAAAAACTCAAACTTATTGGCTAAGATTTTGCAGCAAAGTGCACATGTACACATGTCATTTGCGCTTTAGAAGTTTTGTAGCATTTGAGCTGGCCTGTTAAACACAGGGCTGAATGAATGTGCACAAAGTTACATTATTGTCCCAGATAGGCCTTATACTTTACACAGACTGGATTTTTGCTTAAAAGAGTTTAACCCTTTCAGTGCTGGAACCGAATTTTAAAAGCTTTTGCAAACAGTTTGGATCCAGATGAGACGCCACAGAACGCGGCGTCTCATCAGGATCCAAACTGTTTGCTATTCTGATAATATTCTTTGAAAAAAAAGCTAATTTTAGAAATTCAGCAGACGACATTTTAGCAGACGACAAATTTCCCAGCATGCAAAGGGTTAAAAGTCAGTCTTATTTTTATTACACCAATTTCCATAAGAGCAGAAAGAGTAGTCCCTGATTAGCCTATGAACAATACTTTATGAATATGCCTTTAGCCCATAATACTTTATGAACATGCCTTTAGCCCATATTTCCCAGAGTAAGGCAATATTGTTATACTGTCTGGGAAACAGGTCCTTGTGCAATTAGCCTTTAACCCTTTGCATGCTGGGAAATTTGTCATCTGCTAAAATGTCGTCTGCTGAATTTCTAAATTTAGCATTTTCTTCCATTTTTTTCACAGAATACTATCAGAATAGCAAACAGTTTGGATCCTGATGAGACGCCACATTCTGTGGCGTCTCATCTGGATCCAAACTGTTTGCAAAGTCCTTGAAAATTCGGTTCATGCACGGAAAGAGTTAACATTCATGGTTCTTTTCAACTTGATCATTAGTTTAAAGCAGTTACATTATTATAGTTTAGACCATTGTATTGATTTAAATAATCGAACATCAGTGTGCCATTTGTGCTTTTGCTGCCTGTGATCAGAAAAAAAGTTTGCAAATCCAGCTGAGATTTTTTAGGAAATTCCTACAAACTTGAAAGACAGAATTATTTGCCATTTTTGCATCATAAAAACAATTTCAAACGGAAGAAAGGATGATTAATGAAAAGAAGAACGATACTTTATGGATCACTTTTTGGTATTTGAACATGCATTTTCTAGTTAATCTCCAATAAACATAGTTTACAGAAAACAAATGTGTCTACAGGCCATCTGGATCAAATAAGTCCAGGTTTTATCAATGGCTTCAAACAATCTCTATCAAAGAAAGTTGATCTTTCAGTTATTGATTAGTCACAGCCTCCATGTTTCATTCTTATTGTTAGCCCATGTTGCATTTATTTAATGCACTATTTTAACAATTCCAACCATTTATTTAAACTACATTAGAGTTTGTCCAAATACCGAGTATAACACAGGTTTTTATAAGAAATTTATTACTTCTAATCTGTGTATTTAAATGCGTAACTAAAACTGCATCTTTTCATGTATTTCATCTATAATGATACAATTTTTTTTTGTCAAGACAGTGATTTTAAAGATTGTTGAATTGTATACACTTTATTTGCATAGATGCATACAAATTAAGGATTCTACAACATTTATCCTTCCAGATGCAATCCATTTGCATACAATGCATCAATCATGTTAAATAAGGAAACATATGAAACTGTTTATAATTTTATCAAATATATTTTTGAAAATCGTGGCATGAAAAATGCTCTAATATAAATGCTAGTCAATTGATGAATATAATTTAAGATGTAGTACACTTGGCCAAGTAGAGACAACACTTTCCGCTTTAAAAGAATTGTTCATATGAAAGAAGTCTATCCTTAACGAAAATCCAGTTTAGGTAGAAAGCATCGATCTCTGATAAGACCAGTTTCCAGTGAGTGCGGCTCCAATATTTAGAAAAATATTTCTAATGTATGCACTCAAGTCTTTGGATGAACTGCATGCATGTGTAAATATTGTCCACATTACATGTATTTCATAAGAAAATTATATAAATAAAACATGTAAAAAATCTAGAAAAAAATAAGGACATATTTTGTTTGAATGTGAAGGAAATAAAACGTTGTCTGATACTAATGTTGCCATAATGAATCTGTAAGAAATAGGTTAAATATATAATATGTAAATATAACTGTTAAAAATCATGGTTTCAGAACCATTATATAATTCAATTCATGCTCATAGTATATTTGTCTTGAGTCGTTATGAAATGTTTGATATCCAGCACAGATCTTGGAGAGTCATTGAACTCTGTTAGGTTAAGAATTGAATGTCCTGAAAGCTTTTTGAAATGAAACTGATCACATGCTACTAAAAACTGCTAAGGACATAAACAAACATATTAATTGAAGATTTGTAAGGCCTTGGAATGTGCACTGTTGGAATGGTCTCAAACCAAACCTACACTGGGCTTTGTGATGGTAAATTGAAATGTGTCACTGTCAGGGAAAGTTATCTTGTATGGTGCATTATTTAACAATTCTGAACGTCTGTTATAAGGGTAACATTTGAAGAACTTTCTTCTGCTTGTAACTTCATTTTAATATAAAAAGTCCCAAGGGGCCGTCCATAAAGTATGTCACGTTTTTTTTTTATGTCCCCCACTATAGTAGGGGGGGACATATTGTTTTTGCCCTGTCTGTTGGTCTGTTGGTTGGTCTGTTGGTTGGTTGGTCTGTTGGTTGGTTGGTTGGTTTGCGCCAACTTTAACATTTGCAATAACTTTTGCAATATTGAAGATAGCAACTTGATATTTGGCATGCATATGTATCTCATGGAGCTGCACATTTTGTGTGGTGAAAGGTCAAGGTCATCCTTCAAGGTCAAAGGTCAAATATATGGGTCAAAATCGCTCATTAAATGTACATTGTTGCAGTATTTCAATATTCAAGATAGCAACTTGATATTTCGCATGCATGTGTATCTCATGGAGCTGCACATTTTGAGTGGTGAAAGGTCAAGGTCATCCTTCAAGGTCAGATGTCAAATATATGTGGCCTAAAATTGGCTCATTTTATGAGTACTTTTGCAATATTGAAGATAGCAACTTGATATTTGGCATGCATGTGTATCTCATGGAGCTGCACATTTTGAGTGGTGAAAGGTCAAGGTCATCCTTCAAGGTCAAATATATGGGTCAAAATTGCTCATGTAATGTCACTTCTGCAATATTGAAGCTAGCAATTTTATATTTGAAATGCATGTGTATCTCATGGAGCTGCACATTTTGAGTGGTCTAGGGTCAAGGTCATCCTTCAAGGTCAAAGGTCATATAAGGGGACATTGTGTTTCACAAACACATCTTGTTTTTACCATTTTACCCCCCCCCCCCTCCCCCCTGTCACAAACTGTCACAAAATCTTGGACCCCTCCCCCCTCCTAAAGAAGGCCACAAACTCACACTTGTGAACATTTTTTTTTTTAATTAATATCTATTTCAAATTTAATCTAAAGCGCAATTCACTATTAAACTGTATTAAAATTTCACTTAAAACAATTTTCACATTATTAAAATGACTTTCAAATACCAGAATAGTTAATTGTCAACAGTTGTCACAGTTTTTCATTGAAAAGTTCAATAAATTATTTCATCATTTACTAATGAAATCTGTGTGGAGGTTATGCCTATTGAATAAGCCGGCCCAGCCAAGGTGCCTATTAAAAATTCGAACAAAACATTCAGGATGTACGCTATTCGTCTTATTTTTACATGAAATTAATTCAAATTTTCACTTTTGTTATGAAAATAATTTTTATATTCTACTAAGGAAATACTAAATAAATTAGAATTTTTTTTTTTCATAAATGTGTGACATCACACATGGCCTGACCCCCCCCCCTCCCCTCCCTCCCCCATGTCACAAACTGTCACACTTTCTTACACCCCCTCCCCCAACCTGGAGCGTGACATACTTTAGAGACGGCCCCCAAGTACAATGTAGTAGCTGTAGAATTAGTATGAATTGAATTTGTATGCTGGACCATTTGTTGTTTAATTATAAGCATAGCAAAGTTAAACCATTTATTGTCATCATGAGACTGCTAAATGAGGAGGGAGATGAACTCACCTCTCACACACCTTTTGAATTTCTAAATGAAAATATATATTGAATAAAATGAAATAACAATAATGAAATAAGTTTACTACAAAATTGTGAATTAATGGTGATTATGTTATTACACTTACATGTATACACATATCATACATGCCAGACGTCCCGATCAAAAATCGACCGACGTTCTACAAGTTCACAATAAAATTCGCTTGAATCAAGCTCTGTCTGGCTTAAATTACCATCGCTAATCCCTTTATTGCCCCCTATCAACAAAAAACCATACACTAGCCGATTGATCCAATGCTATTTTTGACACCTTATCAGCAATCTATTGGCAAATTATTGTTTTTATCTGGCATTCACACCATGGTGTTTTTAGCTCACCTGATTGCTCCGGTGAGCTTTTGTGACCAGTCTCTGTCCGTGGTCCGTCGTCTGTCCACATTTGTTTGTAAACACTCTAGAGGCCACATTTATTGTCCGATCTTCATGAAACTTGGTCAGAAGATTTGTCCAAATGATATCTCGACGAGTTTGAAACTGGTCCAGATCGGTGAAAAAACATGGCTGCCAGTGGGCGGGGCATTTTTCTCTATAATGTATATAGTGAAAACATGTGAACACTCTAGAAGTCACTTTTTTGGCCCAATTTTCATTAAATTTGGTCAGAACATTTGTTTCCTTGATACATGAGAAACCTTGTAAACACTCTAGAAGTCACAATTTTGCTCAATCATCATGAAAATTGGTCAAAACATTGGTTTTATTGATATCGCGGACGAATTTTAAAATGGTCCAGATCGGTGAAAAAACATGGCCGCCAATGGGTGGGGCATTTTTCTCTATATGTATGTAGTGTAAACATGTGAACACTCTAGAAGTCACATTTTTGGCCCAATTTTCATGAAATTTGGTCAGAACATTTGTTTTCTTGATATGAGAGTTGAGTTTGAAAATGGTTCTGGTCAGTTGAATAACATGGCTGCTGGGGGGGGGGGGGGGCAGTTTTCTCATATTTGTATAGTAAAAAAAGCTTGTGAACTTTCTAGCAGTCACATTTTTTGCCCAATCCTGAAACTTGGTGAAAAGATTGGTTTTATATACACTTCAACACCGTTATTTCGAAGTCGTCGGGACCGTTAAAAAAACTTCGGATTAACGATAATTCGAAATAAACATTTGACAGACGACTTCTGAGGATTCTGTAATAATAAAACGTTGTGGAACTCGCATGGTTCAGTTAAACGCTTCTATTAATAGTTGTTTACTTAAAAAAAGTAAACTAGTCAGATTGCAATAGATTTCTACTTGTAACAAACGAAGGAATAAAACGATTCTTGTTCTTCTTTTTATGTTTTCTCTAAGTACAAAAGATATTAAATATAATGAATATGCGCTAATTATCTGAACATATAAAATATAACGAATTGCACAAATTATCAGACCATATAAAATATAACGAATAGCACAAATTGTCATGCATGTAAATACAGATGAATACATTTTTGGAAATGAATTAACGGATTAATGAACCGTAACAAACGGTAAAAGAAAGTAACAAACGGGGGAATATAACGATTCTTTTTCTTGTTTTTATTTTTCTCTATTTACAGAACATATACAATATAACGAATAGCACAAATTATCAGACATACATACATATGAATACATTTTCGGAAATGAATAAACCTTTTTTTTTTTTAAATAATACGCAATGTCTCTCTGAACACCGGCGTTCGCGCAGATGACAAAGGTGTAATTATCGGCTTTTGACGCGCCACGACAAAGGTGTGAAATTACGCTCAGTATTTTGCAGTTTTGACTTCTGATTAAAGATTGATAATTAGGTGCGAATTATAGTGTTGGGACCGACAGAATCACTTCGAATTAACGATTTCTTCGGTTTAACGAAGTTCGGATTAACAATGCAATTTTACATTAAACAAAG
Source organism: Dreissena polymorpha (assembly GCF_020536995.1). Lineage (NCBI taxonomy): Eukaryota > Metazoa > Mollusca > Bivalvia > Myida > Dreissenidae > Dreissena > Dreissena polymorpha. The sequence continues at coordinate 135,514,332 of NC_068357.1, read as the reverse complement.
AAGAACCCAAATCGGGACCGGAAAAATACTTCGAAATAACGGTGACTTCGGATTATCAGTGTTTGAAATAACGGTGTTGAAGTGTATATCACATAATTAATGCCATAATTATTGCCTCTAGATTGTCCAAATTTTCATCATATTATACAAAATCCTTGTAAACACTCTAGAGGTCACAATTTTGTTTCAGATTTTATGAATCTTGGTCAAAATAATTATTTTTGTAAGCAAAGTTTGATGTTTGGTAATGGGGGGTCAACTCAAAATAAGGTCACCAGGTCAAATCTTACAAAAACAAAATCACTCCATATGCCAGAGTTTTGGTTTAATAATGATGAAACTTGACCAGGATGTTTGTCTGGACAATATCTAGTTTAAGTTTGATGTTTGGTAAAGATTGAATGAACCAACTCTTCTCAGGTGAGCGAACTAGGGCCATCTTGGCCCTTTTGATATGATAGGGGTCGCTAATTGCTAGCAATAGATGCATCGTAGTGAATTTAAAGCGGAGCAAGTCCAAAGATATTATTACCCAGTATTCTGTGTATTATACCATTGAGGTTAAAAAACCTTGCAAAACACCAATTTTGTATATCAAACAAATTGAGCACTGACCAGTGCACATCGATGTTTAGCATGGATTTACTTTCGTTTTCGACTGATTTTCAGAAAATAGTATGTACATATTGCATCAATATAAATTTAGAGTTAATTAATGATTGGTTGAATAAAAACACTGCTCGATGAGCGCACATCGCGTTGAACGAATTTACATGGATTCATCCGCATAGTGAACATGTGTGTACGTCTGGAAAAAGGAGAACTCTGTGTTCATGAAATTCTTTAACACATTAATTGTCATTTTTTGCAAGAAATAATGAGGTTTTGTAAGTAATATACTGATTACTGACTACAGTAAAGGTGGCATGATTGATCGTTTTAGGTGTCCCGCGTTTTTGTCAAATGTCCTGACACTTTTAATGGAATGCCCCGATTCAAACCTGAAAATTTCTGGCATGTATGACACATATTGACAGTTCATGAACAACTGTCTGTGCACCATTTTAACAGGTCATGAAATGTTTATAAACTCAAGAAATGGTATTTGGGAAGTTCACAAATAGTTCATGGCATATTTCATAAACATGATATTCCGAGGATGTGAGTTTGTGAACTGTCCTTGAATCCTTTGCAAGAGGAAAATTTTAATTTTTTTTAATTTATGAACTTTCAGTTTTAAGTGTGTGTATACTTGATAATTACAACAGATATTCATCATCAAATATATTTTTTTGGTCATTACATCAGGTGACAGACAGAAACATTATTAGTCCCCTACCGGTTTCACCGGAGGGGACTTATGGTTTTGTCTCCGTCAGTCCGTCTGTCACACTTTTCTGGATCCTGCGATAACTTTGAAAGTTCCTTAATATTTTTTCATGAAACTTGGAATACGGATAGATTGCAATGTGGACATTATGCACGTCATTTCATTTTGTTCCTACGTCAAAAATTGTGGTTGCTATGGCAACAAATGGACTAGAAATAGTGCTGAAAATGGTGTGTTTTTCTGGATCCTGCGATAACTTTAAAAGTTCTTAACATTTTTTCATGAAACTTGGAACATGGATAGATGGCAATATGGACATTATGCACGTCATTTCATTTTGTTCCTACGTCAAAAATTGTGGTTGCTATGGCAACAAATAGACTAGAAATACTGCTGAAAATGGTGTTTTTTTCTGGATCCTGCGATAACTTTAGAAGTTCTTAATAGTTTTTCATGAAACTTGCAACATGGAAAGATGGAAATATGGACAGTATGCACGTCAGTTCATTCTTTTCCTACGTCAAAAATTGTGGTTGCTATGGCAACAAATAGACTAGAAATAGTGCTGAAAATGGTGGGTTTTTTCTGGATCCTGCGATAACTTTAAAAGTTCTTAATATTTTTTCATGAAACTTGCAACATGGATAGATGGCAATATGGACATTATGCACGTCATTACATTTTGTTTTTACGTCAAAAATTGTGGTTGCTATGGCAACAAATAGACTAGAAATAGTGCTGAAAATGGTGTGTTTTTTCTGGATCCTGCGATAACTTTAAAAGTTATTACTATTTTTTCATGAAACTTGGAACATGGATAGATGGCAATATGGACATTATGCACGTCATTTCATTTTGTTCCTACGTCAAAAATTGTGGTTGCTAGGGAAACAAATTAAAAAAATATTCTGACAATAGTGAAATTTCTGACAATGGTAGAGCCGGTAGGGGACTTTTATTGCTTGGCAATTATTGTCTTGTTTTATCAAAGCCAGTTAGTATAGCAATTAAGCTTTTTAAGGGACAGCTCTCATTAGCTAACTTGTGTGTTCACTTTTCACAATGGCTTGCCCTTCCATAGTCTTTCTGTCTGGACTTACTTGAAGAGCATTAAGGTAATTGTGTTATCATGCTACTTTTGTGTCACAGTTTCTGATTGAAGTTCATGTAATAAATGTGTGGTGTTAGACAAGAGTCTGGATGAAGGATTTCCCTTCAAAAGTTAACACTTACCAGCTTTTGTTAAAGATTCTGTTTTCATTCATATGAAATCAATTGTGGGAACCCATGAACTTCACTCAAAAAAGCTATGGATCTACCCGGTAATCGTTCCTGGGAATTTAAGTTTAGGAATTAGTTTTAATTTATGAGGACACATCCAAATGACTTGGGTGTCCAATTTGCATGGACATTAAACAAATTAAACAACACTTTATTAAGCAACTGCATGCAGTCGGTTATCGCTTTGTTATATTTATTTTTTCATTAACTTTTGACATATTTACCATTACTCAATCATATGATTGTTTCTATATAGGCTATCCAGCATTTAAAAGTTAAGTGCAATTTAATTGGTCATCTGTTTGCTGATGAATATTTGTTAAATTACAATGTTTTTAGCATCAAACAGTATATTACAGTGACAATAGAATATATATAATGGATTTCGACATAAGAAAAGCATAAATATCAAAATTCTCAACAACATTAATTGTGCCTATATTTATGAAGTTTTAATAGCTTATTAACATGTGGTATTTGCAAACATTATTGGCTTTAATTGCAACTTAATTAAAACATGATTGACGTAAATTGAAACATCAATTCATTTTCATGCCATCCAGACATACTGTTCCTGAAATACACGGATGAATTTTATAATCTTCATTCTAGAATAACCAAGGGCTGTTTAATAAAACATGGAACATTAATTTGAACTGAAATGACAGACATGGCTTTTTCATGATGATTTATTTCAGATAATTTCTTATTTTACATCTTGAATTGTTCCTGTATGAGACTAATGAGACGTTAAATGCAGAAGAGTATCTTTTTATTGATTGGTAGTCTGTTATGTACGAAACCTTAAAAGGAAGTGATGTTCTGCTGAAGAACTTAGAGTGTATTGCAAAAATGGAGGGGTGAATTGACTGCTCATCAAGTTACAAGTGATATCAAATTCAATCATTATGTTTAGAATCTATAATTGAGCTGGTTAAAAGCACAAGTTTCTGACAAATCCCAGATCGGTGCCAATAATCAGCTAAGTGTTTGTATGCTCCAAAACCTTTATAGTCTATTAAATAATAGTATTTTTTTTGTAAACACTTTGAATTTCTGAATCCTAGTTGGTAAGCTGATTAGGCCATAGAAAATAAATAACTAGATTCTCATCCAAATTTTGGGGAAAATTGGGGCGGGTGGGTGGGTTTTATTTTTTTGTTTTTATTATATATTTTATATGTCGGACCTTTATATTAAGTAATGAAATGTTCACGAATTTATTAGTTTATATGCATAATGCCTATATGTATGTATGTATGTAAAATGATATAGAATTAGAATAAAAGTAATATATAATCACAATTTGACTATTGTGTTTTTAGCTCAAGCTTTTGTGACCGGTCTTTGTCCGTCGTCCGTCCGTTAACATTTGTTCATAAACACTCTAGAGGCAACATTTATTTCCGATCTTTATGAAACTTGGTCAGAAGCTTCGTCCCAATGAAATCTCGGTTGAGTTCGAAACTGGGTCGTGCCGGGTCAAAAACTAGGTTACTAGGTCAAAAAAAAGTAAAAAACTTGTAAACACTGTAGAAGTCACATTTCATGCCCAATCTTCATGTAACTTTGTCAAAATGTTTGTCTTAATGATATGTTGGTTGAGTTCAAAAGTGGTTCGGGTCCATTGAAAAACATGGCCACCAGTGGGCTGGGCAGTTTTCCTTATTTGGCTATAGAGAAACCTTGTAAACACTTTGGAAGTCACAATTTTTTCCCAATCATCTTGAAAGTTGGTCAAAACATTGGTTTTATTGATTTCTCGGACGAGTTAGAAAATAGTCCAGATCGGTGAAAAAACATGGCTGCCAGTGGGCGGGGAATTTTTCTCTATATGTATAAAGTGAAAACATTGGAACACTCTAGAAGTCACATTTTTGGCCCAATTTTGACGAAATTTTATCAGAATTTTTGTTTCCTAGAAACGTGAGTTAAGTTTGAAAATGGTTCCGGTCCGTTGAAAAACAAGGTTGCCAGGGGGACGGGGCAGTTTTCCTTATATTTATATAGTAAAAAGGCTTTTAAACAATCATGAATTAAGGTCATGAAACATGCGAGACAGCTCTTCTAAATATTGCATTTAAGTTTACAGTAGTTACTCCCCTTTGATTATTAATGTTTTTTATAATAATAATAGTTGTGTGTATCATTTGTGTTAATTGGTATTCGAGGTTGGATGTTTTTTTTAGCTCACCTGATTGCTCAGGTGAGCTTTTGTGACCAGTCTTTGTCCGTCCTCCGTTCGTCCTTCGTCCGTCCGTCCACATTTGTTCGTTAACACTCTAGAGGCCACATTTAGTGTCCGATCTTCATGGAACTTGGTCAGAAGATTTGTCCAAATGATATCTCGACGAGTTTGAAACTGGGTCATGCTGGGTCAAAAACTAGGTCACTAGGTCAAAAAAAAAAGAAAAAGCTTGTAAACACTGTAGAAGTCACATTTAATGCCCAATCTTCATGTAACTTTGTCTAAATGTCTATCTTTATAATATGTTGGTTGTGTTAAAAAATGGTTCCGGTCCGTTGAAAAACATGGCCGCCAGTTGGCAGGGCAGTTTTCCTTATATGGCTATAGAGAAACCTTGTAAACATTCTAGAAGTCACTATTTTGGCCCAATCATCATGAAAGTTAATCGGTTTTATTGATATGTCAGACGAGTTCGAAAATGGTTCAGATCGGTGAAAAAACATGGCCGCCAGGGGGCCGGGCATTTATATATATATAACACTCTAGAAGTCACATTTTTTGCCAAATTTTCATGAAATTTGGTCAGAACATTTGTTTCCTTGATACGAGAGTTGAGTAAGAAAATGGTTCCGGTCAGTTGAATAACATGGCTGCCGGGGCAGGGCAGTTTTCTTCTATTTATATAGTAAAAAAAAGCTTGTGAACACTCTAGAAGTAACCTTTTTTGCTTAATCATCATGAAACTTGGTGAAAAGATTAGTTTTATATATATCTCAGATGAGTTTGCAAATGGTCCCGATGGGTCAATAAACATTGCTGCCAGGAGGGTGGGGCAGTTTTCCTTATGTGACTATATAGAGAAACCTTGTGATCGAACACTATAGAAGTCACATATTTTGCCTAATCATCGTGAAACTTAGTCAATTCATTGGTTTTATGGATTTCTTGGACAAGTTGGAAAATGGCTCAGATCGGTGAAACACACTTTTTAGCTCACCTGATTGCTCAGGTGAGGTTTTAGAATTGGTCTTCGTCGGCTGTCCGTCCGTCCACATTTGGTTTGTAAACACTCTAGCATTCACATTTCTCAAGCATTCTTTATCAAAGTTGCTGAAAGATCTCAGTCAAGTTTGATGATGAGCAAAATCACATAATTAATGCCATAATTATTGCTCTTAGATTGTCCAAATTTTCATTATATTATACAAAATCCTTGTAAGCAAAGTTTGATGTTTGGTAAGGGGGGTCAAAATATAGGTCACCATTTCAAATCTTACAAACACAAAAACACTCCCTACGCCAGAGTTTTGGTTCAATAAAACTTGACCAGGATGTTTTTCTGGTCAATATCTAGGTCAAGTTTGACATTAGGTAAAGATTGAATGAACCGACTCCTCTCAGGTGAGCGAACTAGGGCCATCTTGGCCCTCTTGTATTTTACCCTTTTAAAATCATGTTAAACATATTCTGACATTCAATAAATCATTGACTACACAAAGTATTAAAGAAAATACAAATCTGTAACAGAACCCTTTACATTATTTTTTCAGTATGACTAGATATTATTGATTAAAACATGGTATGCATGGAGATGTCTCCAACACTAAAGTAAATAAAATTTCCTAGACAGACTAACTGTAACATCGGGTGACACCTGTGTCAATTCTAATTTATTTTGGCTGACTAGGGCACAGACGATTTTCGGGTGGTCAACTTTCAATGATGGGGCTTGATCATACGAACCACAAATGAACTCATCGTACAGGTCCGCGAGAGTTAAAGTTTCTGCACATTGTGACACCCTGTACCAATCTTTTTTTACGGTTGTAACGCCGTTTCTACACCTCAAAATAAAAAGCATTTTGTTGTTGTTTTCACTCAATCACTTAAATTTCAGACAACGCTCGTGCGCTGTTAAAAATCAATAATCGTCTCGGAGACATTGAGTTGCCGATTCTCACTTCGCAATTTTGTACTCATTCATCCGTTTCGTTCTCAGTATTTTGCGGCTCGATTTTTTTACGGATTTTTTTTTCAAAATATAAAACGTTCGGGCGGGATGATTTTCGATGGGCGGGCGGGGATGAGAATCTAGGAATTAATTTTCTATTGCCTTACTGGTTAATTAGTGGAAGTAGTCTACAAATACCTTGAATCTCATCATTTTGAAAGCAAATAACTTTAAAAAAAAGAAAATATATTTCAAGGGAATATGGTGTGTTTGGATCCATCCACTGTATCGAGCCAGTATATAAACACACTTTAAATACATTTTTATGCTCCCGAAATTTTTTTGGGTATAGTTGCAAGTTTGTCCTTCCTTCCGTCCTTCCTTACTTCCATCACACTTTTGTTACAGTTTCTCATAGCGCCTTCAATATTTTACCGATCTTTTACATATTTATCATGTAGATACCTTGCATGGTCCTCTACCTTTTCATGAGGTTTGAGGTCACTGGGGTCAAGTTCACTGAGGCTAATAATAGATTTTCTGTAACACTTTTGTTACAGTTTCTCTTAGCGCCTTCAATATTTTACCGATCTCTTACATATTTGGCATGTAGGTATCTTGTATGGACCTCTCCTTTTTGATGAGGTTTGAGGTCAATAGGGTCAAGGTCGAGGTCACGGTGGCTAATAATAGATTTTCCATCACACTTTTGTTAGTTTCTCATAGCGCCTTCAATATGTTGCGGATCTCTTACATATTTGGCATGTAGGTACCTTGCTTGGACCTCTTGTCTTTTGATGAGGTTGGAGGTCACTGAGGTCAAGGTCAAGGTCACGGAGGCTAATAATAGATTTTCCGTCCCACTTTTACAGTTTCTCATAGCGCCTTCAATATTTTACCAATCTCTTACATATTTGGCATGTAGTAACCTTGCATGGACCTCTACTTTTTGATGAGGTTTGAGGTCACTGGGGTCAAGGTCAAGTTCACTGAGGCTAATAATAGATTTTCTGTAACACTTTTGTTACAGTTTCTCATAGTGCCTTCAATATTTTACCGATCTGTTACATATTTGGCATGTAGGTACCTTGCATGGACCTCTACCTTTTGATGAGGTTTGAGGTCACTGGGGTCAAGTTCACTGAGGCTTATAATAAATGTTCTCAATGTTACACTTTTGTGACAGTTTTTCATAGCGAACTTCAGGGGAGCATCCATCATTTTCAACGCTTCTTGTTTTAAGTCATACAAATGTCTTCTAGTTTGGGTTCCTGGTTAGGGTATATAACATACATATGGGAAAAAAAACATTAGGGGGGGGGTATGAATTTATGAAACAATCAATGACTTTTAAGTGCTTTGACTGGTCAATCAAAAATAGTTTTTATTTAAAAATAACACATTGAAATTCAGCTTTGTGGACCATTAACATATGGTAGCATACATTTAATTTGTGCCAAAATATTCACATAGCAGGCAACACATTGAATACTCTTTGAACACTATTATGATGCTTGCACCTTGGGAACATTAATTTTGTCATGCCCACAGTAACTCACACCTCACATCTACTTGATACTATGCCTTATACAAAATGCAACCATTACATCTTCTTGCTACAAAAACTAATACTGAGTTTATGTTTTATAAAGACCATTTATGATTCTAGGTTATATATTTATTCCTCTAGGGATCTTACAATAAATGATGGTGGGCAACCACATGCTTCCACTATTCCAAATCTGAGACAGTAAATGTCTGTTTTTTTAGCAATTAACAACTTGTATGATCTCAATGGTTTTTTACTATTCTTAAGGTCTTGTCATTAGTGTGTGCATAATTGATCTGTTGTTTGCATTGTTGAGATTTCTCTGAAGAAAAGCAAGTGCGGAACACTTTGTAGGACTGTTGAACCATTAACCATTTATGCCTAGCGTCTAGTAAAAAGGCTTTGGCAAACAGCGTAGACCCAGATGAGACGCCGCACGATGTGGCGTCTCATCAGGGTCTGCGCTGTTTGCTTAACAAAATTTCTGTAAGAAATATTCTAAATATAGAAATAAATATACAAGACGTCCCTAATTTTGGAAATAAATTGATCCAGTATAGAAGGATGGGAGAGTCCACTAGGTATAAATGGGTTAAGGATTCTCTCAATACTGGGACACCACAGTTACAGTTGTCATATCACATGACCTGTCATCTCTGGTGTCAATCTTTTTGGAATTAAGAAAGTAATATTTTCTAAATCACTTTCCATTTGAAAATTTAAAAGGAGTAATAATCAACTCACCTCTAAAATGTCTGGTTATTGTAATTACGCACCTTGGAAGTATATAATAATTAGTTGGTTATTTTACTTATGCATCACCAATTAGAGGTGGCATCAGTGCTTACAGGGCTTGTAATGGGAAACCAGCAACTGTGAGATTATGAATATTCATATTTGACACAGTGTGTAAAATATATCACCGATTCAGTACAAATGTGTGTTGTTTGTTCTTAAGTTTAAACTGTAATTTTTATGTCCCCCACTATATAGTAGTGGGGGACATATTGTTTTTGCCCTGTCTGTTGGTTGGTTGGTTTGTTGGTTGGTCTGTTTGCGCCAACTTTAACATTTTGCAATAACTTTTGCTATATTGAATATAGCAACTTGATATTTGGCATACATGTGTATCTCATGGAGCTGCACATTTTGAGTGGTGAAAGGTCAAGGTCAAGGTCACCCTTCAAGGTCAGAGGTCAAATATATGTGGCCAAAATCGCTCATTTTATGAATACTTTTGCAATATTGAAGATAGCAACTTGATATTTGGCATGCATGTGTATCTCATGGAGCTGCACATTTTGAGTGGTGAAAGGTCAAGGTCATCCTTCAAGGTCAGAGGTCAAATATATGTGGCCCAAATCACTTATTTTATAAATACTTTTGCAATATTGAAGATAGCAACTTGATATTTGGCATGCATGTGCATCTCATGGAGCTGCACATTTTGAGTGGCAAAAGGTCAAGGTCAAGGTCATCCTTCAAGGTCAGAGGTCAAATATATGTAGCCCAAATCGCTTATTTTATGAATACTTTTGCAATATTGAAGATAGCAACTTGATATTTGGCAAGCATGTGTATCTCATGGAGCTGCACATTTTGAGTGGTGAAAGGTCAAGGTCATCCTTCACAAGGTCAAGGTCATCCTTCAAGGTCAAACGTCATATAGGGGGACATTGTGTTTCACAAACGCATCTTGTTATATTTTTCTTATCATGAGCATCTTATGACATTGTTAGGCAAATGTCATTCAAAGTAGATAATTATATATATTTGTATCCCCTGCAAAAGGCGAAGGGAAATAGTATTGGTGTTTCCCGTCTGTCAGTCCGTCCGTTTGTCACAAAAACTTTCCAGGGCTTTATTTCATAAACTAAAGATATCAGCATGAAACTTCAGGGTTGTATAGATATCAATGAGCAGAAGTGCCATGCACAAGAAAAATAACCCTAAACTTTCTTTACTAAGAGTTACTTAACATTGCTGTTGTTGTATGATGTTTCTTTTCAGGGCTATATCTCAAATACAATACAACATTTCAACATAAAGCTTCATGGGTGTGTAGAAATTAATGGGAAGAAGTGCCATGCAATTGAACCATAACCCTTCACTTTCTTAAATAAGAGTTATTGCCCTTTGTTGATTTTGTATGAAGTAACTTTTAAGCGGTATATCTCAGAAACGCAACAAGATTTCAACATGAAACTTAATTAGTGTAAAAGATATCAATGAGGACAATTGCAATGCATAGAAACAATTACCCTATACATGTACTTAATTATTGTTTTAGGATTATACCATATATCAAGAGATTTTCACTCATCCATAAACAAAAATTATTTTGCTGGGGATATCAATTAAACAAATTTGCTTCTTTCTACTGTTAGTATGGTCAGTAAAAGTGTTTTTTAGAAATTAATCACTGTGGCTATGTTATGTAAAGTTCTCAGAACTGAAATAATCTGAGAGGGAAATCTGGTAACTGTTATTGGGTGCAAATGTAAATCAGCTTTTATGGCAGAATGTTTTCAACTTGACAAAATTCCCAAAAGATGTCTTTCTTATTGGTTTCAATGGCTTGTTACTCTTATCAGACAGTGAAGTGATGACATAAATGGATGCTTTTGGACACATACTTGTGGTGGAGATGTCTGGAAGATAATGTCTCCAGATAGGGCTTGCCTTGTAATGCTGCCTTGGAACACATGAAAAGTGTCATGTGAAAAATGTGAAAATCTTATTACATATGCAAACAGCATTGCTCCAGACCAGCCTGGGCATTTGCGCAGTCTGGTCAGGAACTTACCTGTTCTTAACTCAGTTTTGCCTAGCGTCTAGAAAAAAGGCATTGGCAAACAGAGTAGACCCAGATGAGACACCGCATGATGCGGCGTCTCATCTGGGTCTGGGCTGTTTGCTTAAAATATAGAAATAAATATACTAGACATCCCTAATTTTGGAAATAAATTGATCCACTTAATTGACCTTTCGACAGCGAGAGTGAAGCCACGCCCACCGATTTCAAGGGGGGTCACTCCGCCGAAGTCCGTCATAAAAATGGCTACGCGAATCGGCCGCATAAGTGAACCAAAAAGGCCTCATGGTATACCAGAAAGGCCATACACTAGTTTTTATTATCATTGAATAGTGGTGCTGAATATAATTATCATATCTATTAAATAGTCAAAACTTTTTTATTAGTCTACTTAAAAGCCGTTAAATTTATCATCAAAGTCGGCAAAATTATCGCCAATTATCGCATACAGTATGAATTGTTCGTTAGTCACAATATTTTTCCTTGAGTAATAGATGTTTCAGTTTTTTAATTAAAAGCCGTTAATTTTTGCAACCGATGGCAACATCGCAAATGTGGCACAGGTAAGTAAATTTATTATAATAGAAGACGAAGAACGTTTCTATTGAAATCCGATATAACACATATCTACAATGCGTTTGGTCAAAATGACCCATGCGCATTGTTATAATCGTATAACAAAGTCAAAGTCGTCAAAAAAGTAACATACACAATATATTATTATATATTATTATTTCCTCGAAAACTATATTCTGCAATGTTTAAAATATAAAAAGTTGAAAGAATTTTCATGTACAAAAAAACTCGCTAATCAGACCGGGTTTTCAAAGGGTCATTCACAATTTGCGGCATCTGTTTTGATAACGGATTAGTAGAAAGCCCACATATGGTGTAAAATGACACTTATTGGCCCCTATTGATAATTACTTGCGCATTTGAAAATAGTTTCTTAACTTACATTAAATTTGGAAGACTTAAACCGAAAGAAATAAAAAATGTTTTATTCTATGTGATATTATTAAAAATAATAACTGATTGTCTTTATTATTACGATTTCATTAGCATTAAAAAAATCTAGCAAAGTTTATAATGTCTTATTTATTTGCCGACTGCATTAGAATGTCAAATTTATTTAACGTTGGCCACCTTTGAAAAATGGTTTTAAATGTTCCTTTCTAATTTGTCTATATAGAGGATAAACAAGTACAAAGTTATACTCTTTTTTATAACGTGTCCGTTGCAAAACTTACATTTTCTATTTTCGCGTAGTATCTTATTATAACGACTGTGTTTTGCTTTCGGGCGATCGCTTAATATGTTGAGATTAAGCTGTTCGTGTGGACGACCACAAAGACGAATCCAACGTTTGAATTTTTCAAGATTAGTACCCGGTTGAGGGAACGGAAAAAACGTACTTCCATCTTTTAACCGTTCTGGATACCTTGTGTCTGAATAACAAGTGCCATAACAGCACCTTTCAACCATTTTCTTTGTTTAAAACACAGAATTACGTATAAGCTTATGTGTCGGACAACGGCGAGTTTGACGGACAAAATGGCGGATAGTAACGGGCCTAATCTATGCTGTAATCTGATTGGTTAATAAGCCTGTCAATCAATCGGCTGTCGAAAGGTCAATTAGAATGGGAGAAACCACTAGGCATAAATGGGTTGAAAGAGACCACCAAGCATTATGTGACTTAACAGTGGACAGTGTAGCTCCTTACTAGACAGGACCAGAGTGCAGGCTGGACTGGAGCTACACTTAGTCTTGCTGCAGGGTAGCTCCTTACTGCAGGGTAGCTCCTTAATAGACAGGACCAGAGTGCAGGCTGGACTGGAGCTACACTTAGTCTTGCTGCATAATGGCATTAGACCCATGTTCACATGACGCGGCCCACATGGTTGTAAGGCCATTATACATTTCATGATTTATGTTATGATTTCAATGGCAATCTGGTTTGGCCAATTCTAGGCTGATAAATATTATTGAGCTGGGAATCTGTGAACTGGTTCTTTAGTGACTGAGCCTGGTCTGATCAATGTTTAAAGGAGGAACTGTACCAATTATGTACAGACATATGCTTTTATTTGTTCACTTGAACACAAAAGTGCTTATTGTGAGCTATTGGTGTCACCCTATATCTAATGTCTGTTGTTGGCTGTCATTGTCTTATAGCTAGTTGCCACTCTAGAGAACATATTTTCCAACCATTCTTGCTGAAACATTGTCAGAATGTTAATCTGGACAATATCTAGGCTAAGTTTGAATCTTGATCATGTGTTCCCAAAAACTAGGTCTCCACATCAATTCTTAGAAAAAACTTGTTACCAGTCTAAAAGCCATATTTATGACTCTTGGTAATTCGAATCAAGTTCAAAATCTAGATCACTGAGTCCATGAACTTATGTTAGCGCTTACTTAGCCATCATGGCCATCTTGGTTTATGATATGTAATGAAATTTAGAAAAAACACAAGTACGTAATATTGTTACATAATCTATTAAGTTTAAATATTTCATTCAATGACCAATGATATCATTAAATACAACTTCTTATTTCATTGTGATATAGATCTCGAAGGGAAGACTTTTTAATGCACACACCTTTTTATATGAATTGTCTCCCTTTCCATATTTTAACGCTTAGACTTTAAACCAGAAACCAAAAGTTAACTCAGAGTTTAGTGCCCCTTTACCACATGGGTTACAATTATCAAATTCCAGTCCTCATGTTATTTAATGTTACAGTCATGTCCAACTTCAGCCTAAATTTTTGTCAACATTTTGCATTAGAATGGGTTCCAAGCTGAATCGATTTATGCAAGAAAAAATATATATGTAATGTGATATGTTAAAAAAAGAACTTGACTCTCATCACAAAATATTGTTTGTTGTTTTAAACATATTTTTTCTGGCTACTTTTAAGTTGAGTTTAACCCCCTCCATCCAAGCGTCCCACTGTAGTCTCCAAACTTTTAACAGAACAGTTGTTTTTTAGTGAAGATTAAAGCTTTCTCTGCAAACAGGCAGAAAAAAGTGCATTTGTAAGGAGTGTCTTAACCAAAAATAAAGGGCCTTAAGTCAATCACAAGGATTTATTTAGAGGCTATGCAATTGCATATCTCAAATAATGAGTGTTACAAAACCTGTATATTTGCAGGGAGGCGATTGCACTGGCCAAGGTTCGGTTGTCTCCCCTCGACCCAGCCCTGGAGGAGTTGTACACCCTGTGGGCCCAGCAACTCACCAAGGATGGCAACCTGGAGCAGGCAGCTAAATGGTACAGTGAAGTATTTTAGGAAAATCATAAGAATTACTTAATTTGTAGTATTGTGACCAACTCCCAGATGCGAACTGCTAGCAGTTTAATGATGCAGCCTGGTTGAGAGTGTGGTAGTAGTGGAGTGGGGGGTTATAGTCCGGGGCATCTTTGGGAAATGTTACACAGCTGATAAAATCCCAAGCCCCAAGACTGATTTTGGGTCCAACGCATGATCTCTTGGAGGTGGGTGTGGGGATGGGTGTAATAATAGATCCTTCAGTACAGATTATCCACAACGGGTAAATCTAAAAATCTCAAATCTCTGACTAAGTTTTTACCTAAGTATTTAATGTCTTTTTTGTTATAAAAACCATTTTCAGACTTTGGAATGATTTATGAGGGGTCTGGATTGTAAAACCATACACCATTTGTCTTCTGCTTATTTTGCCATTAAAGTGTATAAGGTTTCCAGGTTTCCGAGGAAAACATTGACAAACTATTTGTTTAAGAAATTTGAGAGATAAATTGGACCATTCTATCTGGCATTCTAAATTGGATGTAAGATCAGATGGGAAGCTAATTATTTGTTCGGGATACACAGTAAATGTGGTAAAAGCTTTGAAATTATATTGATGGATTATTTATGTTAAGCTGTCAAGCCAAGATTTTTCCCTTTCTTGACCTCTTTCAAAAAGTTTTGAAATGTCGGAATATTGAAAAATTTACATGCAAATAAGATTAATTGCTCAGACAGAGTTTTTGTTTCATAACAAAACTTTGAACCCAGTTGCTCTTTCTTTGAACATTGGATTAATACTGACAAAAATAGTTAAAACCATACAAGTGGACAGAAAAAGTGTTGCAGAACAGCCTGTGTTGAGTTTGCACAGTTGCATGATTCCCAATTTTAACATTAAGATAGATGTTTTCATTAAACCAAACATTTAAGCCAACTTACACAATGTTAGTTTTAAGCCAAATTTTACATTAAGCCAATTTTTGCATTTAGCCTGATTATTTACATAAGGCAGACTTAAGGAATGTAAATTTCCATTTACAGCCACCTGGCAATGCGTCAGGTTCAGGATGCAGCAAAGCTCTTGGCTCGCCGGTATGACCAGTCCAGCCTGCGCACTGCGGCCCACATCTCTATGATAGCCAATGACAAGCAGCAGGGGCTGATGTACACACAGCGCGTGGTGCAGCAACACCTCCTGCAGAATGAGTGGGGCCAGGCCTATCAGTTCCTGGAGAAGAACAAGGAGTGGCAGGTGAGAATGGGGGTGGGCTTATGCAAATAAGCATGGAGTTTTATCCAATCATGGTCAAAAACACTTTTTGGCTGGCCACAAAAAGGGGGGGACATATGTTAGTATATGGATACTGTTTCATCCACTCATTTCATACTTGATCAAGAACAAGGATTGTCAGGTGGGGGCATTTGCAAATAAGGTTACTGTTTCATCCAATCAATGTAGTACTTGATCAAGAACAATGATTGGCTGGTGAGATGGGGGGTGGTGTCATATGCAAATTAGCTTGGTTAATCATGCAATCATTGTAGTTCTTGGTCAAGAACAACGAGTGGCAGGTGATAATGAGGGGCAGTCATATTCAAGTGTTCATGTGCATTCCCGCTGTCTGGTCAGGAGCTACCTTGTCCGCTTATGTAACCACAAAACTTTGATTGACAATGTAGCGTCTGACCAGACTGTGAAATGCATATATTAAAGACCAATTATGGCATGATGAAGCTCAAATTCTTCAATTTAAAGATTCTTTTTTCTCCTCATTGTCTACTGTATGACATTTTATCATCGCCATAAACCACTCCCTGGAAATTGCTGTCTGATTAGAAGGGATCCTATGAACTGCTCTTTTATGTGAAAAGAACATTACAGGCTTAATTTGCGATACAAGTGCATTGATTGGTTACATAACTCAATTTATTTGCATGTAGCTGCCATAGATATGTCTGCTATTGCAAAATAGTCCTCACAAAATCCAATCCATTAGTTACTCAATACAGAACCCTTCAAGCATAAAACAATTGTTGTGCTGAAAATGATGGCGCTTCAGAGAATTAACGACCTTACCACTTTATACTATGTGGGATTTCCATCCACAAAATAGGGAATTTTGTAATTAATTAAATGTCTTTAGTTTAAACCTATTTATATTTGTTAAACATTAATATTAGCTGGATTGCTTTAAAAGCTCAAAGCTTATTGAGAGCCTATTGAGTGCATTTCCTGGCTTGGTGATGTCTTAAAACTATTTCCTTGTGGGAATCAAATTTGTGAATCTACCTGTCTATTTGGACACCATATTAACTTATCCATTTGAGCTGCATCACATGAAAATGGGCATCATGCTATATTTGGCCTGCATAGATCCTGACCATGATAGGTTTCATTGTCTTATTTGTGGTTGCAGAGGAATATATGGAGCTACACTTTTCCTTTATGTAATAAGGCCCATTTTTGCACTATGCCTTAATTGTCCTCTATTCTATCTTTCAAACTTTATCTTGGGTCTTCACAGTGAAATGTTTTAAACTAGAGCACTACAATGTTGTTGTTTGTAAATGACTCACATCATGCAAAAATGGATCTTAAGCCATATGTGGCCGTCATATCTCCAGACCAGGTGCTAATGAGACAATAAAACCTTGCAGACTATAATAGCAAACAGTGTAGCTACTGACCAGACTGTGCAAATGTGCATGCTTGTTTTGCCCCATATGTCATAAGACCCATTTTTGCATGATGTTGCTCATATAGAGATAAGTAGTTTAGCCTTAGAAAAAAATAATGCCCAGTTCCCATATTTACAAAGCTCCTAAACTTTTGAAAATTCTTTGCAACCATAAAACTCCTCAAGTTACTGTCTATTATATGTTGAGTTCTTTTTAGCTCAGCTGTTTTCGGGAAAAAAACAACAAGGTATTGTCATAGCCAGCTCGTCCACCGTCCGCGTTGTGAAAAACCTTAATATTGGCTCTAAAATCAATATGCTTTCACCTAAAACTTTGAAACTTCATATTTAGCTGCACCTTGATGAGTTCTACATGCCACACCCATTTTTGGGTCACTAGGTTAAAGGTCAAGGCCACTGTATCTCTAAAAATAAGAAAAATAAACACTTACCTTTCTTCCTTTTCTTCTGACAAGCTTTCATTTATTCAAAACTGCACCCACAGCCGAGCGTTGGCACCCGCTATGATGTGCTCTTGTTACATTTAAATGTTTCAAAGAAATAAATATTTAAATCATTTAGATTGTATCATTTTGTAAGAAGAAAACATTGAATGTTTAATAGAAAATTAGATCGTCGTAAATTTTCACTTCAATACAATTATATCTAAGATCTCTTAGGGACATTATGAATAGTAACCACCCCTGATTTTACAAAGTTATTTATTTTGGAAACATATTGCTTTATGGAGTTCATTAATGAGTTCTAGCAATAAGCTGCTGAAATACAGAGGTCAATGCTTTCCATAGATTATTTAAACTGAGATATTGTATATGAAAGGATGAATATTTCAAAGAAAATTGCTTTTCAGTTAATGATAAGAATTTCTTCTTTTAAATTTCAGTTTATAATTTAGTTCCTGCTTTAATCATTACCAATACAAAATATATCAAACACTAAATATATGGCCTATAAATAACAGGGAAATGCATGTCTATTATGAGTGGAAAAGATAGGAGAAATTCTATGGCATCCTTTAACCCATTCTGTTAATGGATTTGCTAAAACTGGCACTGTAAATTAAATGCTAAATCTTAGTGTTCAGACTTTTAAAGCCCTTATTTTCACATAAATGTTTTTTACTAAACACATTTTCATTATAAAAATTAAATTCAGATTGGTTCACCTGACTACACATGCTGAGTCTTGTCTGATTATAAGTGCATTTACATAATAAAAAAATATCTTGCTATTTTAAGTTCAAAATATGTTCGGTATTTGTTCGCAGTGGAGATTCTTATGGCAGTCAAGATTCCTTTATTCTGAATTGTTATTATAAATTTATTGTATTTCATAATTAAATTAAATTTGTGCAATTAATAGACAAAAATCAAATTTAATCAAAGGTCCTTAATGTGAAAAGGTCTTTTTTTTCAATTGATATGTCCAAAATTAAATCCTTAAACAAAATGACATTACAGCTTTAATAAAGAAAAATAAAGCTTAACTCTTTCAGTGCTGGAACCGAATTTTGAAGGCCTTTGCAAACAGTTTGGATCCATATGAGACACCACAGAATGTGGCATCTCATCAGAATCCAAACTGTTTGCTATTCTGATAGTATTCTTTGAAAAAATTCAAAGAAAATGCTAATTTTAGAAATTCAGCAGACAACATTTTAGCAGACGACAAATTTCCCAGCATGCAAAGGGTTAAAAGAAAAAATAGACTAAAACTAAGTCGATTGTACACAAGAGTAAAATATCTCAGAAGGTGAACATGCATAAAAATGTTGCTGGCATTGAAGCCCTCTTAGCCTAATGGCTGCTGGCACTTGACGGATCACCCAGCTATCTAGGTGGTAGACAGAGCTGATAAGTGAGTGATGATTCCATCCTTGACCCATTTTTGACTTGCAAGAGCACAATCTTGAATATCAGTATACCAGTTTATTTGATGGCATCTGAGTTATCAAGTATTTTATGAACAGGAATGCTAGAAAAGTAGAGAGATGGCAAAAGGAATGTGTTAAAGTCATGAAAAACATTCTTGTCTGTGGATACAAATAAAGCTTACCCATAGAAATAGTTTTAATATTACATGCCATTTCAACTTTTATTTTTAGCTCACCTGTCACGAAGTGACACGGTGAGCTTATGTGATCGTACGATGTCCGTCATGCGTGCGTGTGTCCATCAACAATTAGTTTGTGTAGACAGTAGAGGTCACAGTTTTCATCCAATCTTGATGAAATTTGGTCAGAATGTTTATCTTGATGAAATCTGGGTCATCTGGGGTAAAAACTAGGTCACTAGGTCAAATAATAGAAAAACCTTGTGTAGACAATAGAGGTCGCAGTTTTCATTCAATCTTTATAAAATTTTGTCAGAATGTTTATCTTTATCAAAGCTGGATTGGGATTGTATTTGATTCATCTGGGGTCAGAAACTAGGTCACTAGGTCAAATCATAGTAAAACCTTCTGTAGACAAAAGAGGTCACAGTTTTCATCAGATCTTAATGAAATATGGTCAGAATGTTTGTCTTGTTAAAATCTGGGTTGGGATGGAATTTGGATCATCTAGGGTCAAAAACTAGGTCATTAGGTCAAAGTTTAAAAAAATAAATTGTGTAGACAGTAGAGGTCACAGTTTTTATTGTGGCAATGTTCAACCACTTTGTGATCTGGAAAACCCTCAAGTATTATTATTTTGTAAATCAAACATATTACACATATGTGTATCCCTTTTTCTATAAGAGTTATATTAAAATAATCCTATTTGGATTCTAACATTTAAAACACAGATCACAAAGTCTAAAGACTCCAACAAACCCATTGCAGTATATACTGAACAGTGGGTCTGGTAATGATGATGCCACATACAACAGTATGTGTGTTTTCACCATCTTTACTTATAAAAATTGGGCTATTCTTTCTCTCTCTCCTCCTTAAAAAACAAAACAAACAATAGCATACAATAACAACATCATATTAATGATAATAATTAATAATAAGTACAGAAACATAACATAAACATAGTAATCTATAACTATAAAACAACTCCAAGTTCTTTTGGATTAATTCATCCTTTTCTTTCATTTATATTTTTTGCATATAAACTATTATTGTTTACTTTTTGTTAAAGTGCAACGTCAGCCGTGGGAAAATTCTATTTATAAACGGATTGACCTACTTGCAATCCTTAATAAGAAATTTCGGCCAATCAGCACCATCGTTTTAAAAGTGCCTCAACCAATAAAAACGCCGCTTTTTAACAGCGTTAGGCCCATCCATTGTAAAGTACTGCGTCTTTTTAACGCTTCTTATAAAGGTTAGATATTTTTAAACCAATAGATTTTTATTAAGGCACCGCACCAACACTGCAAAGTTTTCTATTTACATCAATGGTACAGCCCAGTAAAATCGGGCTGTCCATTTTATGGCTGTTTTCGACCTTTTTATGCAGAGTTTTATGTTAAGCAGTGTGCTGGGGCAATGGTTTTTAACCGAAGTCCCGAGGGTAAACAATCCCATTAGTTGGTCACAGTTTTCATCCAATCTTAATAAAATTTGGCCAGAATATTAATCTTGATGAAATCTGGGTTGAGATTGTAATTGGGTCATCTGGGGTCAAAAACTAGGTCACTAGGTCAAATCATAACAAAACCTTGTGTAGACAATAGAGGTCACAGTTTCCATCAGATCTTTATAAAATTTTGTCAGAATGTTTATCTTGATGAAATCTGGATTGGGATTGTATTTGGGTCAGCTGGGATCAGAAACTAGGTCACTAGGTCAAATCAAAGAAAAACCTTGTGTAGACAATGGAGGTCATAGTTTTCATCTGATCTTAATGAAATATGGTCAGAATGTTTATCTTGATAATATCTGATTTTTGATCATATATGGGTCATCTGGGGTCAAAAATTAGGTCACTGGGCCAATTCTAGTAAAACCTTGTGTAGATGAAAGAGGTCACAGCTTTCATCATGTCTTAATTCAATTTTATCTGAATGTATTAATTGATGAAATCTGGCTTGGGATTGTATATCCTGGGTCATCTGAGGTCATAAAGTAGGTCATCTGGTCAAATCATAGTTAAACTTCATGTAGACAATAGAGGTCACAGTTTATCAGGTGAGTGATTCAGGGCCATCATGGTCCTCTTGTTTAGTGAAACTTCCATTTGTGAATGACCTGAGTCAGCATTGTTTTAGGTTATGATAAGTGAGTGTCCACATAGTAGAAGACAATTCTGTATGTCTAGTTGAATTAAGAAAGATTTGTCTGTTCTGTAGTCTATTACTGTTTATTTAAATTAATAACTATGTTGAGTCTTGTGGAGCATTTAAGCTGTATATCTGAGCAATAATGCATTTTCAGTCCTCATCTGACTTTGTTCTTCAAGGCATTCAATGTATGATTAGAGTCCTATCTGAAAGAGACTATGACAATCCAAAACTGATCATGTACTGCTGTTTGTAACGGGGTTTACATCAGAAACTAAACATTTAGCCTTATATAAGCTTAGTTTCAACCATTTTATTTAAGATTGATAGTGAACGTCTGGGCCTATGTAGACACTCTTCAGGCAATATCCAGGTGAAAACCAGTACTTGACTTCTGTGGTAAGGTTTTTAAGAACACTTTTGAGTGGTGTACAAACTGGGGACCATCCTGTTTGTAAGCTATACACTGTATCCCTTACACCAGTGTAACATCAAAGTTATATAAGCTTAGAAATGTTTGTTCATAGCCAATCAAAGACAAGTGGTTTAACATTGCATCCATGTTTACAATTGTTGGATATTTAATTAAAAAAAACACAAATGAAGGCCATGTTGTAAAGGTTATCTTCATCATGCTGTAAAAAGCAACAGTGCATGTTTTATGGGCAATTAACATTGTCCTGAAAGGCTCTTAACGGATTTAAATCAATGCAACTGCATTAAAATGTTATCATGCTAATTGATGGCCTTCATTATAGCTGAATGCCCTTGAAGCATTGTTATAAAATGAGCTGTTATATGCAAATGCATAATTTAATTACAACCAGTGTTTCCTGTAAACATTGTCAACATAAGGTTCATTTAATATTGTGTTTTTAGTGGTATTCCTATCTTGATAATGTCAATGTTTGAACATACATTTAATAAGAAATATTAATTGAGGTGCATCATGCAAAAAATGGGTCTTATGCATTATGCCCCCCAGCATAGCAATCCCACAGTGAGATCAAGAACTACTTCTGTACCCTATTAAGTGACATCATGTTTCATGGTCTTATAAGGGGACATTATAGCTCCGGACTGGACTTTTCTTCAAACAAAACAAGAGAAACATTTTTTGTTCCATCTCTCCATAATGGCTCACCTAATAAGTAAGAAACCATGACAGGAGTGGTGTACAATAGCAGACAGCTGTCAATCCAGTGTATTTATGTCTGAATGCACCAACTATTTCAGGTGTACCTGGCCACAAGCAGCATGCATGAGATGGTGAGCTGTGAGCTCACATCCCTGGGGCTTCTGCATATTGAGCCTGCGCACTTCTCACACTGGGACCAGCGACCCAGCAACAAGAGTGCCCTGCCAGGTAAACAACCCCGTACTCTCTCATGTAGTTTAGGTTGCAGTCCATGAGGGGATTGATAATTATGCTGGCTGCTAAGTGGTGAATATTTAAGAGACCAGTATACAATCAGCAAGGGTATAGAGATGAGCTGCATTCTGGAAAAACTTGGTTAAATGCTTGTGGCACAGGCTTATCGGGGACAGGGACGACAGTTTTTGCCTAGACTGGATTTTCATATCGAAGAGGCTTCCTTAACATTAAAAATATCATAAAAACAGAAATTGTCATCCCTGATTTGCCTGTTCGAATTGCACAGGCTAATCTGGTACCACACTTTTGGCATATGAATTAAGCTCCTGTTTTGCCGGAGTGCTGCTAAAATAGATTAGTTTGAATGTACTAGCTATAGTCAACAAATACACGTGTACAGTGTTGATACATTTTTCAGCCAGTGTATATCATTACATGTTTGTCTGTAATGACCAAATCTAAAAAAGATAGATCTATATCAGTATAAGTCTAGGTAGGAAAGAAGAAAAAAAACTGCGCTTTAAAACGTATTTATTTTATTTATGTTGTGCGTAATTTATTATTTAGAAATGTAGTCTTTGAATGAAATTAGATTTTTTTTCTGAAAAATTACAGACCAAACTAATTTTAGTGGACACAATATCTCTCAGTTTAATAATCAGCCAAATCCACAGAAGTTGTTTGGTCCTTGCATAATCCAAACTGACATTCTAAACTTTTGCTTTGTCTAAGTGGAACTTTTTCCATCAATTCATCTCTCTGCACTTGCTGAAAATGTTTAGATTAAAAGGCAGTGGTAATGGATAAATTGCTGTTTAGTGGCCCTTGTAGAAAAACAATTTCATTGTGTTGCAGGCTTTATGTGTTCTTTCAGGTTTGATAATTAGCTTTAGCCTAGAGGTGACATAACTGTTTTACAAATAGCTCTTGTTTCTTACAAGTTGGTTCATCAAGTTTTGATTAACAGGTCACATGGACAAAGTATCCAATCAGAATGCAGCTTTGAAATAGAAATGCCAATTGTTCATTTCTTTCCATTTGAAATAAAAATAAGCTACCATATTATATTTTACTGTAAGTTTTGAGACAATTATGGTTTTCATGTCCCAAAATTTAGATACCAAAAATATTCAAACAATACAGGTGACTGAAAATTTAGAGACAGGTATGTTATGTTTGTTTGTCAATTATTTTATTGTAATAAAAACAATACATCAAAGTGCAATAATTTTATGTTGTACTTTTATTAATCTACTTTGAAATAAATGCAACTTCTCACTTTTGCAATCTTTTACCTGAAAGGGTATAATCAAAGTGAAAACATAAGTCTTCCTTAAAACAATATCATTTGAAATGCTGTTGGGTGAAACCTTTGTTTATTACCAGTATACATTTTGCCCTATAACACAAATGTAATTATCCTTTTCCCCCAGGCATTCATCTGACAGGTTTTATGACCTTAATCCGGTTGTAAAAACCCCTGATGGGAGGGTCACCAGATAAGTGAAAACATGGACAGAAATCTGTGTGTTCGAAAATTTACAGTCACAAAAAAATAATTATTCCCCCACAAACGAAGTTTAGGGGGGGTATATAGGAGTGTGCTTGTCTGTCGGTCGGTCAGTATTAAGTGTCCACTCTCTATTTCAAGTTGTTTTCATCCGATCTTCACCAAACTTGGTTAGAAGTTGTATCTAGATGATGTCTAGGTCAAGTTCGAGTATGGGTCATTCCTGGTCAAAAACTAGCTCACGGGGTCACTAAGTGCGTTTTAAACATTCAGCATGTTGTCTGCTGTCTAATTCGAGTAGTCATCCAATCTTCGCCAAACTTGGTCAGAAGTTGTATCTAGATGATGTGTAGGTAGAGTTCGAACATGGGCCATGGCGGGTCAAAAACTAGGTCACGGGGTCACTTAGTGCGTTTTGAACATTGAGCATGGTGTCCGCTGTTTTATGTAAAGACAACATGCAAAATATTCTGTGTGGCATGTAAGGGGTATTCGTCACGTCTGTGACAAAGCTCTAGTTATTCTGGCTAAAAAATTGGCTGCCCGAAAACTTGAGTAATTACGGTATTAACTTTTGTCTGCTAATGATTTCTTTTATGGTTAAGAATATGTGCTTTTTTGAGTTCTAAAAAAAACATTTGGATAAAATCTTGATGAAATGTCTGGCTTTTAAATTGCTTTTGGTTGGAAATAGACACATGGTAGCTATTCAATGGCTTTGCTAATTAGAATGTTCCTGTTTTATAGGTTTAAGAACAGATATGGTTAATTTCCTGTTTGGAAACCACAACAACCGTTCACTAATTTGTTTATTAAAATGCCATACAATTTGAATTATAAAAAGTTCAAATTAAGTTATTTTTGCATTTAAGGTCTCTGTATAGCATTCCCAGAAGTGTCTCTTGTGTACGATTGATATGTTTAACCCATTTATGCCTAGCATCTAGAAAAAAGGCCTTGGCAAACAGCGTAGACCCAGATGAGACGCCGCATGATGCGTCTCATCAGGGTCTGCGCTGTTTGCTTAAAGGAATTTCTGTAAGAAATATTCTAAATATAGAAATAAATTTACTAGACATCTCTAGTTTTGTAAATGAATTGATCCAATTTAGAAGGATGAGAGAGTCCACTAGGCATAAATGTGTTAAACAATCGCAGACACGTTAGGCAAGGGTGTGGCAATAGCACTTGGAAATCTTGTCACATGGATGCAGTTCTAGATTTCAAGAACCTTACAAAACTATAAAACCCTTAAATATTTTTGCTCACTAGGTTAACCCTTTACCACTTAGAAAAGTATTTTGACACATTTTTAGTCCCTTAGAAATTTACATTTTATTAAAGACCTTTCTTACTAGATTCAAATTTTAAAGGCTTCATTTCCAACCCTTAGATACTGATGAGAAACAAACAGCATAAAACCTGAACAGACTGTGAGTTACTCGCAGGCTGTTCTGGTTTTATGCTGTTTGCACATAGCTATTATCACTTTGCCTCTGAGATGGAAAGGGTAAACAAACTGTGAAGATTTGTGGTTATTGTCAGACATCATAATATCAATATAAGGGAATGCATGGTGTAACAAAAATAACCAAAAGAAAATTACAACACCTGACTTGGTAGCCATGTGTTATAAAGTTCATGAAATCCTTGCCATGAACAAACAAGTCTGGTACTTTAATAATCAAAGCGCTGAAGGCACTGAAGTTGTTCGCTATTGCATAATTTAAGACGCAAGTCATTTTTATGCCCCCAGATCAAATGATCGGGGGTATATTGTTTTTGGCCTGTCTGTCTGTCTGTCTTTCTGTCTGTCTGTCTGTCTGTCTGTATGTCTGTCATTCCGTCGTTCTGTCCCAAAACTTTAACCTTACAGTAAAGTTTTGCAATAACTTTTGACATATTGAACATAGCAACTTGATATTTGGCATGCATGTGTATCTCATGGAGCTGCACATTTTGAGTGGTGAAAGGTCAAGGTCATCCTTCAAGGTCAACAACTCTGACCTAATCATAGGTATAGAGCACTATAATGCGCTTTTTCGGCGTAGCTGTTTTACCCAGCTTTTCACTTAAAATGACTTTTACATAACGCCAGCAGACACACGTGAATATTTTCGAATATTTCATAGGCTGATTCGAAATAAAACCTCTGAATTTTGGCTACATCACCATGTCTGTGCTCAGCGCAAAGGATGTAGCACTGTTCAGTGTAAGGAATTCCGGACTACTCTCTGTATGTTCAAACGACACAAATTGTGGCCCAGTTACAATTACGTGTTAAAACCCATCTCGCAGAATTTCAGGGTCAGTACTCGTTCACTAAATGGTCCGGGGAATATATAATTTACTATCGATAAACCCAGTTTTGCTTTCAAGATGAGAAAACAAATATTACCAAAATAGTATAGTTGCACAATAAGAGGAAAATCGTTTAATTATCCAACCACAATGTTTGCCCTACTCAGTCAGCACGTCTGGAAATTGTTCCTGGACGCCTTGACAGGCTGCCCTTATTAACAAGTTTGCTATTTTGAATTCAATTTTGTATCGAAAAGCATTGTTCTAAAATGTGCCATTTACAATTCGCAATGAGATTTTTAATGACCCTCGTCATGCGAAAATGGGTCTTATTCGAAATGTGTCCATCATATATATAGCCCATTCAGCCTGCACATCTCTTAGTCTGGTCAGGAGATACATAATGAGACCATAACACATAGAGTAATTTTATAGCGAACAGCATCGCCTCTTTCCAGACTGCGTAAATGCACATGTTGGGTTTCAGATATGCTGGCTGAAACGTGTAAGAACCCATTTTCGCATGACACGGCTATGAAAGTGTGATTTAAATGTGTCGAAAGAAAACTGCGTTTAAATCAAATATTAGCATACATTATATTTCTATAGTGAAGAAATATACTCATAATAAGGCATGTGGGGACACATATGATGTGCACTTCCGTAGTATAATTTTTATCTACTTACACTAATTTGTGTTTTGACAATAACACACATTTCATGCTGTGAATATGCGACTTACAAGTGAAAAAAAACAATAGTTAAACTTTGTTTTCAGTTTATTTACTGTGAAACCATTTATTTTCGTCGGCACAAAATTTCGCCCTTTTCATAAAAATGACTATTTCGTCCGCTCTTAAATTTGTCCATTTCTGGTTTTGAAAAAAAAACAAAAAACGTCCGATTTGTTTGTAATACATGTAATACGCGGTTGCGAAAAAATCGTGCTGGGGAAAGAGAGGTGACACTTGGTAGTCACTTGCAGGAGGTGGGCCTTGTTTGGCATATGCCAATTAACAAGTCTGTTATTTTAGGTGATAGTAACTGTCCCTTATTATTTAATGTCATTGACACGTTCTTTGTAATGATTAGTGGATAAGTGGGACTGAATAATCGTTGACGAGTGTTTTAAACAACGAAGCCAATTAGTCTTTTTCCATT
The DNA here is from genome assembly GCF_020536995.1 of Dreissena polymorpha. Taxonomy (NCBI): domain Eukaryota; kingdom Metazoa; phylum Mollusca; class Bivalvia; order Myida; family Dreissenidae; genus Dreissena; species Dreissena polymorpha. Next base: position 135,486,681 of record NC_068357.1, on the reverse strand, counting down.
ACTATCACGGTCAAACTGATAACAATCTTACCTTTATCGGCACCAATAAGAGAAGGTGCGAACATTATGGGTTATAATTAGCGTAAGCAAATTATTTTGGTCATATTTCATTAAAGTTTCAAGCGTTTTGCATTGTAAATATTTGATCATTTTAAGTACAATAATTTGTCTGAAATGTCACTGTTAATGTGACAAATAAAACAAAATTAACATTTGTGCATTTTTCATGAGTATGGTATTTAGTCTGAATGACCTTAGTTTCATTAAAATTTGGTCAATGCAGTTATCAAACTTGTTCTATTATACAAAAGAGGATCTAGTTTGTTAAGTGTTTTTTTTTTCTGAATGGAACGCTGCATTTATTGATAAACAACAGTATTAAATCTATAAAAAAAAATGTTTTTGTTATAAAAAAAACAAAGGTACGGGTTTTTATGTATATGTACAAAAATAGTAGATGCAGTTAAAAGCAAACACAAATCAAAATGTTCTTTATTAATTTGTAACAAAGCGCAGAATATATTTCAGTCGGGTGTTGATCACACATCGTCATATTTTAATTGCGTTTAATAGTATTGTCTTTAATCCGGATTCGCCGCGTGTAGGCTGTATAATCTGCAACACCCCTGAAAAACACAATACACACAATGGGTAATAAAGTTGTTAACAATTAGCGCTAATCAACACTATTATACCTAAACGAAGTCGACGCATTCGATACAGCCTTATTGCATTCGTGTTTTACAGGAAATGTCAGTTGTCAGTACACTCTATAATGAACACCCCTTTGTGTCAAAACCGGATTTAACTTGAGTGTGAATAGTCGACTGTTTCATGTTCTGCGTATCAATACCATCTGTGTATCTGTATTATAAGTATACCGGTCAACAAACAAGGTGCTTCCGCATATGGGTATTCGGACGTTCAAAAAATTGACCTACGGTTTAGCGTTCATGCCGTCGAACGCATTAAGAAATATAACTCGTTTTTTTTTCACTATTTCTTTATTTGCAAAAAATACTAGTGGCTTATAACTTACCTTGCAATCTTTTTTTCTCGCATTTGGCGAGTGTGCGAGTGTTAATTTCGAGCCCTGTGTATATGCGTGGATTACGCTGGATTTAAATGCCTCATGCCTATGGTAATTCATTCTTATTTGTTTCAAATATGGGACATGATTGTTCGTTAGGATCTTGAATTCGTCCATCGGTCGAAGGACGAAAAAGGCGAAAATTAATGTCGGACGAATAATAATGGTTTCACAGTATTTAGAAGCGTAAATTGCAAACTTGATTTCAAAGTCAGCATTTACGCCGACTACCTTTTTATGCCCCCTTTCGAAGAAAAGTGGGTATATAGTTTTCGCACTGTCCGTCAGTCTGTCAGTCTGTCACACTTTTCGTGTCCACTCTCTAATTCAAATAGTTTTCATCCGATCTTTACAGAACTTGGTCAGAAGTTGTATCTAGACAATATCTAGGTCAAGTTCGAATATGGGTTATGCCAGGTCAAAAACTAGGTCATGGGGTCGCTTAGTGCATTTCAAGGATATAGCATGGTGTCCGCTCTCTAATTGAAGTAGTTTTCATCTGATCTTTTCCAAACTTGGTCAGAAGTTGTATCAAGACAATGTCTAGGTCAAGTTCGAATATGGGTCATGCCGGGTCAAAAACTAGGTCATGGGGTCACTTTGTGCATTTCAATAACTTCTATCAAAGCGTTTATTGGGGACATATGTCATCCTATGGAGACAGCTCTTATTAAAAGATATTTCTTGTTATATTTAGTTGTTTTTTAATATTCGGTTTTTAGCGATTATAAAGCATTTTTGAGGTTGTCTATAGTATACCTGTAGTAATTGGTGAACTCATGTTCAACGTTTTATAAATTGAGAATATAAACAAGTGTAACCTTATACTATTGCGTTGTTTTCCCGAATCTATTAATAGCCTCTGATTATGAATGACCTGTACTACGTCATTAAGACACAGCAGATAGTGGACTATTTTAATCATTCATAAATAATTTCTTCTGCGACAAGTATAATACAAACATTGTTTTTTGATTATTTTCTATATAAGCTCCGTTCAAAAATATTCCATTTAACACGATATTCACATAATGTTTCAATTTGTGAATGAATATAGTTGGAAAACTCAAACCTCTTGCATAAATTATACAACTCTTTTTCGCGCGGATATAGCAGGTGTGGTGGGTAGTAGGCTTTCCGTAAATAAGCCAAACTGACTTGAAATTTTCAGTAACAACATTAGCTGTTCGCTACGCAAACAACTAAAAACCACCATAGAATCTGCCTCTGAGCTATGATATTTCCGAGAAACTTCAGCCATTTGTAAAATAAAAAAGGAAATCAGTTTATTGTCTGTGTACTTTAAAAAAATGATGTATCACTTTAATAAGAAACATATTGTATGTGAATTGTGTAAGCTTTATAATATATTTTATTGCCAAATACATGTGCAGTTACCTGATGTGTGGTTATGGATGACAACTGAAAACTACATTTAGTGCTAAATTGATGGGCTTTGAAGGTCAGGTCCTGAAACCTAAGTGTGATTGTCACAGTATAAGTATAAAGTTCACTTAATGTACGCTTCATTAACAAAATTTTGTGGTAAACATTTTCCTGAGGCAACTAGAGTCTGAAAAGGTTTGTTAGTCTATTGGCTTTAGCCAATGTACTTTATAACTGCAAATGGAAAGGATGTCTTGTCCTTTGAGTGTAAAAATACAGTAAAAATGCAAGAGTGTATTAGGATGTTGGCAGACAAAATAGATAAGATAATTAGCATGGAATTTTCTAAATCTTACATTTTTTCACTTAGAAACTTTTTTTTTCAAAGATTTTCTTTAGAGAATTTTTCTAACACCATTTTATGTGAATTTTTCTAAGAACATTTTTAGTGTAAAAATGTTCTTAGAAAATTAAAAAAATCTTTTGTAAAAACAATTCTTTTGTTGGCAAAAGCTAGATAAGTTTTCTATACAGAAGGGGTAATCATGTTTTATATCCTTTATTAATTGTAATTATATTTTAAATGCTGCTCACCATGCCATGTCAGCAAAAAAGTTACTAGCATTGATTTCATATTAATATTTGCTCAATATTTCAACTTTACTGGCTGTGAAATTTCTTGGCAGGATGAACTAATAACTAAGAACATTTGCAAGGAGTAAAGTTGAGATATAAAGCATATTTTTATAGGAAATAAACACTCATCACCTTTTTTACTGACATGGCTGGAATTCGAGCGTCATTTTAAAATTAAACAACAGTAATAAAGGATATAAAACGCTGGAAAACATCTGACTCAGCATGAAAGTCCAACTTGACTATCACATGATATATAGTCTCTAGGTTTGGCTTGGGAATATAAAAGTTTGGGTGGTACTGTGGAAGCACTTCCCCTTACAGATCAAGAAGACACGGGTTTGAATACCAGCGACGTCAATTTTTTTCAAACTTGTTTTCTTTCTAGAAAAATTATATAAGTCTATTAAAAACATAATTCATATATGCCATCATTCAAATGAATCTAATAAATAAGTTTCTTACATTTTTTGATAACTTTGTTCATACTGAGTTAGTTATGTGTTTTTAACGAGTGAATCTTGTTGTATTTGATTTTGAGATCACAATCATATTTTTTCAATGTATTTATTAATGGGGTACGTTACTTTTAAAAGTTTAAAAGGATATAATTATCTTGTTTCTTGCAGAAGACTTCAAGGTTTTTAAGCGCTGTAATATCGTTAAACTTGGAGATGGCAAACATTTACCTTGCGATTTTTGGCGGCAAGAGAGGGGGTCAAACTATAGTATTTTGATATTAACCCATTTATGCCTAGCGTCTAGAAAAAAGGCATTGGCAAACAGCGTAGACCAGATGAGACGCTGCATCATGCGGCGTCTCATCAGGGTCTTTGCTGTTTGCTTAAAGGAATTTCTGTAAGAAATATTCTTAATATAGAAATAAATATACTAGACATCCTTAATTTGGAAATAAATTGATCCAATTTAGAAGGACGGAAGAGTCCACTAGGCTTAAATGGGTTAATCTGCTGATTATTTGAAATTATTTAAATAAGGATTGAAAACTTCAGAATGTGTGCTCCAAAATACAGAATGCATGTAATATTTTGTATATTTTTGTGTATCAAAGTCTATACATATAACACAACAACAACAGAATTGTTCATTTCTGCTTAAATGAAATTGAAGCGATCGTAACAGTATAATGAATAGTGACAATCAAGACAAGAATCTTGTAATTTACTTGCTCTCAAAATACCAAGCTCCCTTAATACAAATGTATTATTTTCCTATTGATAAAGGATGGTATGCAATATTTCACCACTTCATGTTTCATTTATTTGTACCTATCATAAAAATAATTATTAGATTTTCATTCAGTCAACTGTTCTTTAAACATTTTCTTCAGCAGAAACTTTCCTGTATCTTGCCAATGAACTTTCAACGCTGTTGGTGCTCTTGTCTTAATCTAGAATGTTAACCTGCAGCTGATTCAATTTGAGATGTTTTGAACATCATGTCATGTTCCTTTATCAGTTATCCTTTATTGGCACAAATTTATCACACTGTTATCTGAACACGCATCCTGATTTGCCTTTGATTTCAAGGTCTTTCCTCTGGTATTGATTGTGATATATTGGAACGATTAATTACAATTACAATTACAATAAATTACAATTTTTGTAGAAAGAAAACAAGTAATTTATTAAGATGTCTTTACAACAACACAACAATCAATCAAAGTATTGAACATTAAGTGTACATAGAGTTGCTTTTAAAGTTGCATACTATATGAAATGGAAGCAATATAACAATTCTTAATTGGCTAATGTTAAATAAATATGTGATCGTCAAATTATTTGTTTATTCAATTATATAGAATAGTTATTTATTGAAAAGAAGCATACAATTAAAAATGCATTCAATTTGATATGTTTAAACGATTACTGAGGTCCCTTAGCGAATGGTTTATATTAAGTGCTATTGTAGGGTTTAACTTTTCTGGTCATTAGTTTTGCAATACTGTTAACTCTTTTAAGTGCTGGAACCAAATTTTGAAGGCCTTTGCAAACAGTTTGGATCCAGATGAGACGCCACAGAATGTGGCGTCTCATCAGGATCCAAACTGTTTGCTATTCTGATAGTATTCTTTGATTTTTTTTAAAGAAAATGCTAATTTTAGAAATTCAGCAGACGACATTTAAGCAGACAACAAATTTCCCAGCATGCAAAGGGTTTACTGTTTCCAGTGGTCTGATTTCTATGAAAGCTGAACTTTCCATAAGAATAAAACCATGTTAAACAAACAAGTTTAATGTTACATGAACTATACTGGGATTTCACTTTGTGTCAAGCCTCATTGTATTACAAAACATCCAAAGAAATTAAAATTGTGTCTGTAGAGAACAACACATCAATGTCTGGTTGTAGTCAGTTTGTCTAGGTTAAGCATTAAAACTAAGCAAACGTTAAAAAGAGACCTTTGAAAAGTGTTATTCTATTAGAGCATTGTTTTTATGGCTCCCTTCGAAGAAGAGGGGGTATATTGCTTTGCACATGAAGGTCTGTCGGTCGGTCTGTCGGTCGGTCCGTCCACCAGGTGGTTTCCAGTTGATAACTCAAGAACGCTTGGGCCTAGGATCATGAAACTTCATAGGTACATTGATCATGACTCCCAGATGACCCCTATTGATTTTGAGGTCACTAGGTCAAAGGTCAAGGTCACGGTGAGCCAAAATAGTAAAATGGTTTTTGGATGATAACTTAAGAACGCATACGCGGCCAACAGGGCGAACTCTGAACAATATAACTGAAGCAACTGGTCTGTAATCCTAACTCTATAATTATCAGTCCAATGAAACATCATCATTTGAGTAAAATAAAGTGGATCAGTAAAAATATTATCAGAATATGAGATTTTTTTGTATATTTTGTATATTAAATATTGTGTTAATGTTTGATTTTGTTGATTAATATAAATATAAGCAGGACAGGGGAGGTAATACACTATTATATCTTTCTTATATACAGGGGAAACAAATGCAATAAGTTTAAATTTCATGTTTAATAAATAGAGGATATTTGTTCATGTCAGTGTGAGATCATTTGTTATTTTTTCATTGTCCCTTGACATATTGCTTTTATATTTTGCATACTTGTTTACCAACATCACCCCAACCTATATTCCCCCCCCCCAACCTCACCCCCCAAATTTTTTTTTTAAACATCATCTAATAAATTACCCCACCCCACATTATACCCCCCTCTCACCCCCCCTACCCCCCCCCAAACCCCCTCCCCCCCCAAAAAAAAACAAAAAATAAATAATTTTCAAACATAAATTACCACACCCCACATTATACCCTCTCTCACCCCCACCCCCCCCCCATCCCCCACCCCCCAAAATTTTGTTTTTTTGTTTTTTAAACATCTAATTAATTACCACACGCCACATTATACCCCCCTCTCACTCCCCCCTACCCCCCACCAATTTTTTTTTTTAAACATCTTATAAATTACCACACTCCACATTATACCCCCCTCTCACCCCCCTACCCCCCCTCCCTACCCACCCCCCCCCCAAAAAAAAAATTTTTTTTTATTTTTATTTTTTCCTTTTTTTTATTTTTTTAAAAGATTGTCTAATAAATTATTGAATATGAACAATTTCCCCATGATGGCTTAAGTTATACTGTCAAGCACTCGAATAGTCGAGCGCGCTGTCCTCTGACAGCTCTTGTTAGGTCACAAGGTCAAAGGTCAAGGTCACAGTGACTCGAAATAGTTAAATGGTTTCCGGATGATAACTCAAGAATGCTTACACCTAGGATCATGAAACTTCATAGGTACATTGATCATGACTGGCAGATGACCCCTATTGATTTTCAGGTCACTAGGTCAAAGGTCAAGGTCACAGTGACTTGAAAGAGTACAATGGTTTCTGGATGATATCTTACATTAGGTCAAAGGTCAAGGTCACAGTGACAAAAAACGTATTCACACAATGGCTGCCACTACAACTGACAGCCCATATGGGGGGCATGCATGTTTTACAAACAGCCCTTGTTTCTTAATTAATTGGGTATCCTGTATATTCATAAGTATTTAGAAATCTTACCACCGAATAGAAAATAATAATGATCATGATAATTGAAACCATTGTTGTCATTATTAATGGAGTTATTATTCTTTGCATAATTATAGTTCATAAGAAATTATTCTTTGTTTGGATGGATGCATAATTTTATGTTCTTCCAAGTTTTTAAATGTGACTGTTGTGATCATTATAATAATGAATGGGGCAAACGCCTGTACAAATTATAAGAGCGATATTTACTGATATATTTGCATTTTGCATGTCTGTTTAGAAAAAGACAATAACACCGATGTTTGTATATATTGAATAAATGTGTAAGCTATTATTATGCAATATACTATTTACATTGATCTATTAATAGATCTCATCCTGGATCCTGGTGATGTGGACAGCATGTCGCCATGGCAACTGCACTTGATTGAAGGTCACACATTCCCACACCACATTCTGCGCACCTGGTACCGCCACTTTGATGTCTGCATGGACACCACAAGTGTAGAGGACATGTACAAGACACTGTGTCTGCTGCATGCTGGGAGACAGGCACAGGTGGAGCAGGCACAGGTAAGGGGCTGGGAAGATGACCCTGACATTAAGGCCTGGAGGATGACCTTGTCATTTGGGCCAGGAGGAGGATCTTGACATTGGGGCCTGGAGGATGACCTTGACATTGGGGTCATTAGGATGACGTTGTAATTGGGGCCAGGAGGATGATCTTAACAAAGGTACCAGGAAGATTACCTTGACATTGGGGCCAGAAGCATGACCTTGACATTAGGACCAGGAGGATGATCTTGGAGTTTGGGCAAGGAGGATGCCCTTGACTTGGGGACACCTATAGTTAAGGGGGGAATAGAGGATGGCATTGACATTCAAGCTCATAATCTCTACTCTATGAAATGCTGTGTTACATGCTCATACCATGTGGCTACCTTGACAATCAAGGTCATGTTTTGATGTTAAAATAAGGACTTAACTGCAAAATATGGCTTTTTAGCTCCATTACTTGACAATGCAAAGTCATTAAGGAGGGGGGTGGGGGGTGGGGGGGGGGGGCAATTAATCACATACACTGAAAGCTGTAGTTTCTTCTGAAATTATCCCTTTGAAAATTGAAACCTGTCTTTATGGAAGATTGTCAGAATCTGGCAGATCATTCGTTTTTAGCTCTACTGGCCTAAGGCCTGAAGAGCTTATGTCATGGCGTGGTTTCCATCGTCCATGAGTGCGTGCGTTAGACTTTTTCTTTGTTTACGCGATAAAGTCCACAGTTTTCATCCAATTCTTTTCAAACTTGTTCAGTGTCTTTATATTAATGAGGACTCGAACTCTATTGAAAATGGGTTACATAAGAGTAAAAAGTCCAGAATTATCTTCCCTTGAATTTGAGAAAATTGTGAAATAAGGCTTGTTTACGCAATGAAGTCCACAGTTTTCATCTAATCATTTCACAACTTGCATAGTGTCTTTATCTGAATGATGACTCAAACCCTATTGAAAATGAGCAATACTGGAGTTATAAGTCCTGAATTATCTCCCCTTGAATTTGAAAAAAAAAATGAAAATTCATTTTTTTTATGTGATAAAGTCCATAACTTTCATCCAATTCTTGGCAAACTTGCACAGTGTCTTTGTATCAATGAGGACTCAAACCCTTTTTATGCCTCCCTTCGAAGAAGAGGGGGTACATTGTTTTGCACATGTTGGTCGGTCCGTCGGTAGGTCCACCAGATGGTTTCCGCATGATAACTCAAGAACGCTTAGGCCTAGGATCATGAAACTTCAAAGGTACATTGATCATGACTGGAAGATGACCCCTATAGATTTTCAGGTCACTAGGTCAAAGGTCAAGGTCACAGTGACTGGAAATAGTAAAATGGTTTCCGGATGATAACTCAAGAATGCTTAGGCCTAGGATCACGAAACTTCATAGGTACATTGATCATAACTGGCAGATGACCCCTATTGATTATCAGGTCACTTGGTCAAAGGTCAAGGTCACAGTGACTCCAAACAGTAAAATGGTTTCTGGATGATAACTCAAGAATGCTTACGCCTTGGATCATGTTACTTCATAGGTACATTGGTCATGACTGGCAGATAATCCCTTTTGATTTTCAGGTCACTAGGTCAAAGGTCAAGGTCACAGTGACTTTAAACAGTAAAATAGTTTTAATAGCTTAATTACGTTACCTGATATCATATGCTATTTACTCCGATAGGATCGTAATTTATCCGGAATTTTTCGCCCGAGGAATCCCACACTTTTTGAGAAACCCGTCAGGTAGGTCAGAGCGGTCATATTAGTGCCGCGTAGCCGCATAACCAAAACGGGACAATACCCATAATTCACTCTTATTCCGGATGGCGATATACAAAGGCCGACATTTTGTTATTTACTTAATTGTTGCTTCTGTTTCGCTGGATTCTTCTGTTTAACAGAATAGAGAAGTTTTTGTATTGCGTTAAAACATTCTCCGTATATATATCCGTGTATTTCTGTATCGTTTTGTGTATTTGTTTGTTTGTTCAAGGCAAAGTATGCCTCAAACACGTGGCTCATGTGGACACACAAAGGCAGCATGGGACAACCATGGTAGCTGCCTGTCGTGTGCAGGATGTACCCAGGATAACTGCTGCCCTTCCTGTGAGCATTGGTCTGCAGATACCTGGGCCATTAAGCGTCGACCCTTCAAGAGTCGTGGAAGCAACAAGAATAGTTCAGATCAAAGTAGGGAAAGTTCCGTGTGTCGGGACTTTTCACCACACGATCTTGACCATACTACACCAGTAGCTATCAGGCATCGGTCCCTACCCCGTGACGAAACCGGACAAAATTTGCCCGGTCCGTTCATCGGGAATGACCAGTTGAATGACTCGGCATCAGATCAACGTAGGAAAAGTTCCGTGTGTCGGGACTTTTCACCACACGATCTTGACCATATGCCACCAGTAGCTGCCAGGCATCGGTCCCTACCCTGTGACGACACCGGACAAAATTTTCATCGGGAATGACCAGTTGACTGGTCCGGAGACTTCACCGGTCACCGGTCAACATTGACCGGTCCGGTCACCGGTCATGCTATGACCGGTCACCGGTCACTGACCAGTCTGGTCACCGGTCATGCTATGACCGGTCTGGTCACCGGTCAACCGGTCATTGACCGGTCCGGTCACCGGTTATGCTGTGACCCTTCCGGTCACCGGTCAACCGGTCATTGACCGGTCCGGTCACCGGTCATGTAATGACCGATCCGGTCACCGGGTTTCGGTCTGTGCCACAGACCGTTCCGGTCACCGTAGATGTTGACACTACCTTGTCAGTACTCCACAAAGGTAGACGCAGCCGCGTTTCTACTGTGAGTCACAGACGTAAACGTGTAGTGTCTGATGTTTCCGACTACTCCTCCACCTCAGGCTCGTCGTCGTATGACTCATCGTCTACTTCAAATAGCCCTCATCATTACCGGAGGGGACGTCGTTCACGCTCACCGAGTGTTTCTCGGCGTAGAATGCCGCGTAAAGAGCGATCACGCGAGCGCTCGGGGAGACGTTCGCTCAGGAAACATCATTCCCAGCGCCGCCGAACAGTGTCTCGGCGTCGCAGGGATAAGGGACATAGACCTTCCTCTATTAGGCGCTCTCGGACTCCTAGGTCTCCTAGTCGATCCTTCTCTGAGGAATCTATTGACACCCTTCCACGTGTGTCGGCCTCTATTTTGGCCTCAACACACACTTCAGCCGTTCCTACAACCACTGAGCATAATTTGTATTCAAACAATAGTTTGCATACATACCAGGCTCAAGGTACAGGGGTTAATCTAACCACTTGGGCTGCGTTTTCAGCCCCACGGGTCTCTTCCACATTGCATAGAAGTATACCCCGGGCTGCCGCTACACCATCAAATCCCAATACTTTGTGGATCCAACAGTCGCCGGGAATCTTTTTCCCTTTTTCGACTGATCCTTTACAAGCGACCTCTAGTATTCAAAGTGAGTCTGCTGACTTGATCTCTGAGAGACCTAACTCACCAGCTATATCTTTGATGGTGCTGGAAAACGATTCTCTCATGACAGAAGCGAATGAATCTATTATTCCTTCTCCAATATCCACCGGTTTCAATCAATCCAATGCTCCCGCAGATGGTTCGATTGAGGTGGGTTCAGAGTCTAATGAGGCCGAACTTTATTATTTGGCCTCCATCAATCAGGTATACGAACTTATGTTCAATACCTTAGATGAGGACTTCTGCCCCCGCCCTTCCTTGTCTCTCACAGGATCTGCAGTTACCGTTACAGAACAGGTAGCACGCAGACGAGAGCCCGGCAGGATAAGTAAGGCTACTTCCCGAGTGGATCTACGCCTTCCTATTGGCTCTTCCACAATGGCTGTTTTCCAGCCAATAAGCCTTCGCCATCTCCATGGAAAGCCCCTAAGGAGCTGACGGAGCCTAAACAGATGGACGGCGGGAAAAGTTATAAGGCCCCGGTACCCGACCCTGCTACCGGTTTGGACCTTTCCAAACTTCCGGTTCCTGATGCTGACATTAGTAAGCTGTCACTTACAATGCCTTCATCATCTACCCATACATCAGTCCCTCTTTCCCTGTTGGAAAATTGGGAGCTGAGAGAACGCCGTTCCATAGGTCTGGCTAACCAGCTAGATCTCATGGCAGCCACAGCCTTAGACTTGGTTTTGGAGCTCTCTGATTCAATCCCAGAGGAGCTCCGGGCCTTGTTGATACATCTTTCACGTACTACACAGTGTTTATCTCACAATGCTGCGTCTTCTATGTCTGAGATGTTAAGGCTTCGGAGAGACCTCATCCTCTCTTCCTTGCCCAATAATTTCCTTTTGGAAACAGGCGTAAACTCCCTTCGAACTACTCCACTAACAGCAGAGTCTCTTTTCGGAGGGAGGATACAGTCGGCACTTACTACTGATCGTGAAGATCAGATACATGCCTCCTTAGCTAGGAGCAACTCTGGCCAGCGCCCTGTGGTTTTTAAGCGCCCTGCTTCTAAGCCCCCAGGAGCCCCACCGGCCAAGAACGCTAAAAGGGACAGTTTCCCTACTAAGCGTCCGTCTGCTCCACGTCAGCCTCCTTTTCAGAACAGAACAACTTCCTATCGGAAGCCTTCTGTAAAACAAAATTGGAGTAAGGGCAAACCCAATGCGGACAAGAAGTCATTTAATCCTTCTTCCGGCAAGGGTGGACCTCCTAAAGGTCAGCCCTAGGTCATACCCCTTTCTACCGCCACAACCTCTGATGCCAGAGGTACCAGTCGGGGCCAGACTTATGCACTTCGCAAATCGATGGCTCCAAATAACTTTGGACGCGTGGGTTCAATCTCTTGTCACACAAGGCCTCACTTTTCAATTCGAGAAAAGGCCCCCACTCTCTCGCGTCCCAATAGATCTGGTATCTCCGCATCCACAACTTCCAGACTCCATTCTCGGACTCCTGGAAAAACAGGCGGTAGAAAGGGTTCACGACCATTGTTCTCCGGGATTTTACAGTCGCCTTTTCCTTGTTCAAAAGAAAAGTGGCTCCTGGAGACCAGTCTTAGACTTAAAAGTGTTCAACACGTTTCTAGTCAAACCTACTTTCAAGATGGAGACTCCTGCCTTCATTCGGCGCTCCATCAAACCCATGCAATGGGGGGTTTCCTTGGACCTGGAAGATGCATACTTCCATGTTCCTATCCATCCCAACTACCGGAAGTACCTGCGCTTCTCCTTTCGAGGCCAGGTCTACCAGTTTCGGGCGATGCCCTTTGGATTGGCCACGGCTCCACGAGTTTTCACCAAACTCATGGCCGCAGTGAGCGCACACCTCCGATTACACGGGGTTCAACTGCTTCAGTATTTCGACGATTGGCTCTTACACCAGCTCGATCGTCAACTGCTTCTGCTACACCTAGAGTTCTCTTGGAAGGAGCTCCTCTCTTTAGGACTCCTTCTCAATGTAGCCAAGTCAGACCTCATTCCCTCTCAGGATTTCATATTCGTGGGAATGAATTTTCTGACCCACATCAATCGGGTCAGGGTCTCACCGCAACGTATATGAGACCTCCTTTTGAAGGTCAGATGGGTGCTGTCCCAATCTCATATCACAGCTCAAGATTTCCTCTCACTCAATGGTATCCTGAGCTCTGTAGCAGACTTCGTGCAGTTGGGACGTCTCTTCCTACATCCTCTTCAGCACTATCTCTCAGCTCGATGGAAATGGTCTCCAGACAATCTGCTAACACAGATTCCCATCCTTCCGTCCTAAGTCCCCCACCTTCTATGGTGGCTAGACGAGGAGACCCTGTTGGCAGGAGTACCGCTTCTTCCCCCACAACCGTCTTTACATCTCATAACGGATGCGAGCATGGAAGGTTAGGGCGCTCACCTGGAACCCCGCAGCCTGACATTATCAGGATTGTGGTCTCCTCAGGAGTCTCTCCTGCACATAAACAATCTCGAAATGCGAGCAGTCTTTCTAGCTGTTTCTCAATTCCAATCACATCTTCGGGACTCCTGTGTGATGGTATCGACAGACAACACATCAGTCGTTGCTTACATCCAGAAACAGGGCGGGACACACTCTCACTCCCTGTATCTGGAAACAATGAAATTACTTGTTCTTTGCAAGAGCCTAAACGTCTCTCTCTTGTCCAAACACATACCAGGTCGTCTCAACGCCCTGGCGGACGGTTTGTCTCGCAAACACCAGTTACTTCCATCGGAGTGGACACTTCATCAGGAAGTGGCCAATCAGATATTCCTCACATTCGGTTATCCACTGGTCGACCTGTTTGCGACCAGAGACAACCACAGATTTCCTCTGTATGTGAGTCCAGTGTACGAACCAGCAGCGTGGGCGGTAGACGCGCTTTCGTTCGATTGGGATCAACTGGACGCTTACGCTTATCCCCCACCCATTCTAATTCCCCAAATCTTAGGGAAAATCAGGATGAGCTCTTGCCGGATCCTCCTGATAGCCCCTTGGTGGCCCAGGAGATCCTGGTTCAACGACCTTCTCGGTCTCCTGTGCGAATTTCCCAGGGAACTCCCGCACAGGTCAGATCTCCTATTCAGAGAGGCAGACTTCACATGGATCCAGACATGTTTCACTTACACGTCTGGCCGTTATCAGGCAATCTCTGCAGAAGAAACGCTTTTCTGTCAGGGCTTCAACGCTCGTTGCCTCTGCAAGGAGAAAGTCCACCAGAGCAGTCTATGATGCTCGCTGGAAACTCTTCTCTAATTGGTGTGTTCGAGGGAAAATTGATGCCCTCAATCCCTCTGCTAGACGCATAGCGGATTTTCTAATCTATCTCTTTGATGATAAGAAACTTTCTCTTAGCTCCATCAAAGGATACAGATCTGTGCTTTTGCATACCTTGGCTTTTCGTAAGTCATCACAAGTCTGTGCTGACCCAGCCATTTCGGAACTGATCCGAGCCATGGAACTTAAACGTCCTGTGTCTCGTTCTCTTACCCCCAAATGGGATTTGGCTTGTGTTCTTGGATCTCTTATTAAAGCTCCCTATGAACCCCTTAATCAGGCTTCTTTACAGTTCCTAACTTGGAAGACCGTTTTCCTTCTTACCATGGCTTCATCCAAACGTAGAAGTGAAATTCATGCTCTTTCTATCGTAGAAAGCCATCTTCGTTTTGATTCCTCCGATGGCTCTGTCACCTTGTTGTGTCAGCCAGGATTCCTTGCAAAAAATCAACTCCCCTCAATGGCTTCTAAACCCTTCAAGGTCCCAAGTCTTTCTAGAACTTGTGGTAATGAAGATGAAGATAGACTCCTCTGCCCTGTCAGGTCTTTGAAGTTCTATCTTAGTAGAGTTAAGTCTATTCGAGGTTCTCGCAAGAGACTCTTCATTCCCTTAAAAGGGGGGGGCGATGTGTCTGCGGCTTCTATTTCCCGTTGGGTAGCCTCGACTATAAAAAGGGCTTACTCTTCTCTTTCTTCAAGGGATTCATCCCTTTTTAAGATTAGACCGCATGAATTACGAGCAATGTCGGCTTCGTGGGCATATATTAATCATACCCCACTCTCTGGCGTGCTTCAAGCTGCTTTCTGGAGGAATCAGACTACTTTTTCATCTTTTTATCTTCGTTCTCTGGAGTGCCAACAGGACAACTTGTATTTGTTGGGCCCCCTTGTGGTTGCACAAACGGTAGTATCTTCTACGGCATAGGTATAATACGCTTATCCGTGAATTAAGTTAATACCGTAATAACGAAGATTAGCTGAGAACCCGATATATGGGTTCCGCTGTGATGGGGAGATTTTCGTGAACCTTCCCGCCTCAGCTGCAAATTCAGCATATGATATCAGGTAACGTAATTAAGCTATTAAAACAAATTTTTCTAGTAAAATTCAGTTTAAATTAGTAATTACTTACCTGATATCGGTAAGTCCCACCTCCAACCCCGCTCTTCGTCTAATATTTCATATTTTTTATTGGAATAAGAGTGGATTATGGGTATTGTCCCGTTTTGGTTATGCGGCTACCTGGCACTAATATGACCGCTCTGACCTACCTGATGGGTTTCTCAAAAAGTGTGGGATTCCTCGGGCGAAAAATTCCGGATAAATTACGATCCTATCGGAGTAAATAGCATATGATATCAGGTAAGTAATTACTAATTAAAATGAATTTTACTAGAAAAATTTGTTTCAGGATGATATCTCAAGAATGCTTACGCCTGGGATCATGAAACTTCATAGGAACATTGATCATGACTGGCAGATTATCCTTATTATGCCCCCCTTCGAAGAAGAGGGGGTATATTGCTTTGCTCATGTCGGTCTGTCGGTCCTGTCCACCAGGTGGTTGTCAGACGATAACTCAAGAACGCTTGGGCCTAGGATCATGAAATTTCATAGGTACATTGATCATGACTCACAGATGACCCCTATTGATTTTGAGGTCACTAGGTCAAAGGTCAAGGTGACTGAAATAGTAAAATGGTTTTCGGATGATAACTCAAGAACACATACGCCTAGGATCATGAAACTTCATAGGTAGATTGATCATGACTTGCAGATGACCCTCTATTGATTTTGAGGTCACAAGGTCAAAGGTCAAGGTCACGGTGACCTGAAATAGTAAAATGATTTTCGGATGATAACTCAAGAACGCTTTTGCCTAGGATCATGACACTTCATAGGTGCATTGATCGTGACCCGCAGATGACCCCTATTGATTTTCAGGTCACTAGGTCAAAGGTCAAGTTCAGAGTGACAAAAATCGTATTCACACAATGGCTGCCACTACAACGGACAGCCCATATGGGGTGCATGCATGTTTTACAAACAGCCCTTGTTAATTTTCGGGTCACTAGGTCAAAGGTCAAGGTCACGACTCGAAACAGTAAAATGTTTTCAGGATGATAACTCAAGAATGCTTACGCCTAGGGATCATGAAACTTCATAGGTACATTGATAATGACTGGCAGATGTACCCCTATTGATTTTCAGGTCACTAGGTCAAAGATCAATGTCACAGTGACAAGAAACAGTAAAAAAGTTTCCGGATGATAACTTCAAGAATGCTTACGCCTAGGATCATAAAACTTCATAGGTACATTGATCATGACTCGCAGATGACCCCTATTCATTTTCAGATCACTAGGTCAAAGGTCAAAGTCACAGTGACTCGAAACAGTAAAATGGTTTCCTGATGATAAATCAAGAATTGTTAGGCCTAGGATCATGAAACTTCATAGGTACATACATCATGACTAGCAGATGACCCCAATTGATTTTCAGGTCACTAGGTCAAAGGTCAAGGTCACAGTGACAAAATCGTATTCACTACAATGGCTGCCACTACAACTGAGAGCCCATATGGGGGGCATGCATGTTTTACAAACAGCCCTTGTTTAAAAAGAGCAATATCGAAGCAATAAGTCCAGAATGACTTTCCCCTTGAATATGAGAAAATTTTGAAATCCTGCTTGTTAACACAATTCCACAGTTTTCATCCAATTATTTCCAAATTTGCACAGTATCTTTATATCAATGAGGACTTGAAACCTATTGAATATGAGCAGTATCTGAGAAATAAGTACAAAATAATCTCCCCTTGAATTTGAGAAAATTCTCCTTGCTTGTGCGATTAAGTACACAGTTTCCATCTTATTCTTGCACAGTGTTTATAGCAGAAGAGCGATTCAGGCCCTGATGGGCCTCTTGTTCATAGCTTTTTGGATAATCTAGGTTTTTTATGCCCCCGGATCGATAGATCGTGGGTATATTGTTTTTGACCTGTCTGTCTGTCATTTTGTCCCAAAACTTTAACCATACAGTAAAGTTTTGCAATAACTTTTGAAATATTAAACATAGCAACTTGATATTCGGCATGCATGTGTATCTCATGGAGCTTCACATTTTGAGTGGTGAAAGGTCAGGGTCATCATTCAAGGTCAAAGGTAAAAAATTTAAAACTTGAATATAGTGAAGTTTTGCAATAACTTTTGAAATATTGAACATAGCAACTTGATATTTGGCATGCATGTGTATCTCATGTAAGGGTGTCACGTTTAAATGGTCGCGTTTCGTGTTTTGCGGAAAAAACGTTTTCCAAAACAGTAAACGTTTAAACGACAGTCAATATTAATATAATAAATATTGGGGTGCAAATAACGTAGCCGACTAGCCGTACGAAGTATATCGATGACAAACTGCGAAACCGGGTACTTGCGGTAAATCCGGGCTACCGAATTCGTCAATAATTTATTTCTTATTGGTTAGCGGATGGCACAGACATGAACAGAAACTTACCCAAAATCTTCGTTACTTTCCGAAAATCTTACAACTTGGCAATGAAACAGTGCATATGCCGCCATCTTGAAATATTTTAAGAGATTGATTAACCAAGTCAAACACTGTGGTAGCATGTTGAAAAGCAATATTTTAACCAAATTAGATATTTATTACGTTTTTGCTAGTTAACTGGTTTTTCATTTTCTGCGGTCAAACGATATACGCATTGTATTTCATATGCAAAATACGTGCATTTGTTTCGGAGTGTCGTTTTCGGAAACAGTATTTTTCATTGATTTTACATTATTTTTGACGTTCTTTAAATTGTTTTTATAGAATGATGAATACACATGTGGTGATTCGGATGCTCTGTTTTATAATATTTTTTGGTTTTAATATGAAGTCATTGTGCGAATGGGATATGCACTGAATATTACTTCCGGAAATAAAATACTATTTTCGGTTTGGAAATGCGATGGTACTGATGCTTATTAAACGGACATAGGGATACCGTTTAAACGGTAACGTTTCGTTTATTTCATTTCGTTTAAACGTTTAGAAAAATCTGTAAACGTGACATCCTTAATCTCATGGAGCTGCACATTTTGAGTGGTGAAAGATCAAGGTCATCCTTCAAGGTCAAAGGTCAAAAATTTAAAAATTTAATATTGTAAAGTTTTGCAATAACTTTTGAAATATTGAACATAGCAACTTGATATTTGGCATGCATGTGTATCTCATAGAGCTGCACATTTTTAGCGGTGAAAGGTCAAGGTCATCCTTCAAGGTCAAAGGTCATAAATTTATAAATCTAATATAGTAAAGTTTTGCAATAACTTTTAAAATATTGAACATAGGAACTTAATATATTTGGCATGTATGTGTATCTCATGGAGCTTCACATTTTAAGTGGTGAAAGGTCAAGGTCATCCTTCAAGGTCAAAGGTCAAAAATTTAAAAATTTAATATAGTAAAGTTTTGCAATAACTTTTGAAATATTGAACATAGCAACTTGATATTTGGCATGCATGTGTATCTCATGGAGCTGCACATTTAGAGTGGTGCAAGGTCAAGGTCAAGGTCATCCTTCACTTTAATATAGTAAATAAAGTTTAGCAATAACTTTTGAAATATTGAATATAGCAACTTGATATTTGGCATGCACGTGTATCTAGTGGAGCTGCAAATTTTGAGTGGTGAAAGGTCAAGGTCATCCTTCATGGTCAAAGGTCGAAAATTTAAAACTTGAATATAGTAAAGTTTTGCAATAACTTTTGAAATATTGAACATAGCAACTTGATATTTGGCATGCATGTGTATCTAATAGAGCTGCACATTTTGAGTGGTGTAAGGTCAAGGTCATCCTTCAAGGTCAAAGGTAAAAAAAGCGGTGCATTAGGGGGCATTGTGTTTCTAACAAACACATCTCTTGTAATAAAATAATTTAAAATTTCAATATATTTTTTATGTCCCCAACTATAGTAGTGGGGGACATATTGTTTTTGCCCTGTCTGTTGGTCTGTTGGTCTGTCTGTTGGTCTGTTGGTCTGTCTGTTTGCGCCAACTTTAACATTTTGCAATAACTTTTGCTATATTGAAGATAGCAACTTCATATTTGGCATGCATGTGTATCTCATGAAGCTGCACATTTTGAGTGGTGAAAGGTCAAGGTCAAGGTCATCCTTTAAGGTCAGAGGTCAAATATATGTGGCTAAAATCGCTCATTTTATGAATACTTTTGCAATATTGATGATAGCAACTTGATATTTGGCATGCATGTGTATCTCAAGGAGCTGCACATTTTGAGTTGTGAAAGGTCAAGGTCATCCTTCAAGGTCAGAGGTCAAATAAATGTGGCCCCAATCGCTTATTTTATAAATACTTTTGCAATATTGAAGATAGCAACTTGATATTTGGCATGCATGTGCATGTCATGGAGCTGCACATTTTGAGTGGTGAAAGGTCAAGATCAAGGTCATCCTTCAAGGTCAGAGATCAAATATATGTGGCCCAAATCGCTTATTTTATGAATACTTTTGCAATATTGAAGATAGCAACTTGATATTTGGCATGCATGTGTATCTCATGGAGCTGCACATTTTGAGTGGTGAAAGGTCAAGGTCATCCTTCACAATGTCAAGGTCTTCCTACAAGGTCAAACATCATATAGGGGGACATTGTGTTTCACAAACACATCTTGTTTGACTTGTTTTAAACCAGCATTTAATATATTATTATGATTGTACATTATTGTTGTATCATTATTAGATATTGATTGTATTACTGTTGATATTGATTGTATCATTGTTTGATATTGTTGTATCATTGTTTGATATTGATTTTATCATTGTTTGATATTGATTTTATTGTTGTTTTATATTGATTTTATCGTTGTTTGATATTGATTATATCTTTGTTTTTTTTGTTATTGGTGTGTACAAAAAATTATAATGTACATAAAACCACAAAACAATTTATGATTAAACAATTTAAATAAATTTAGCAGCGCAATATGTAGTCAGTCAGTGTGCACAAACTAAATTTTGTGTCTTTTTAGCCGATGGGGCTATTAATTTTCATCATTTAAACACCTCGGGCAATTTTTTACAATTAAATCATCTTGAAATTAAGACGGCAGTGCGTTACAAATAGTGGTTTATGTTGTGAATAAAGTAGTAGTGTTCACACATTTATTCCATTATTCAAATTTATTTAAAAGGAGTAGATGAAAATTAAATGAAATAATGTAACATGTTCTCTTCATGCTTTAACATTGAACACTGTGCAGATTCAACCAAAATAACGTTTATTTCACTGCAGCTTTTATTGATCTTTATCATATTTATTAATGACAATTCAGGTTGAGATTATTTTGTAGTTGTGAAGCTATCAATTACAAAAAGCCAACCTCTTTATTACTTTAATCAAAAGCATTGTTATATTATTGTTTTTTTCCTTATCAACTTTCAATACAAGTTAAGCTTATTATCCCCCGCCAGAGGTGGAGGGATATTGTTTTGGCGTTGTCCGGCTGTCCGTCCGTCCGGCACTTTTGTGTCCGGAGCCATATCTTGGAAGTGCTTTGGCTGATTTTATTGAAACTTTGTATGAGTATATATATGCATAAGAGGATGATGCACGCCAAATGGCATTGTACACCATCTGTTAAAAACAGAGTTATGGCCCTTTGTATCTTGAAAAAATGCTTTTTACTATAGGCACTTTTGTGTCTGGAGCCATATCTTGGAAGTGCTTTGGCGGATTTCATTGAAACTTCGTATGAGTATATATATGCATAAGAGGATGATGCACGCCAAATGGCATTGTACACCATCTGTTAAAAACAGAGTTATGGCCTTTTGTATCTTGAAAAAATGCTTTTTTCTATAGTCACTTTTGTGTCCGGAGCCATATCTTAGAAGTGCGTTGGCGGATTTCATTGAAACTTGGTATGAGTATATATATATGCATATGAAAATGATGCAAGCCAAATGGCATTGTATACCATCTGTTAAAAACAGAGTTATGGCCCTTTGTATCTTGAAAAAATGCTTTTTACTATAGTCACTTTTGTGTCCGGAGCCATATCTTGGAAGTGCTTCGGCAGATTTCATTGAAACTTGGTACGAGTATATATCCCCCACCAGTGGCAAAGGGGTATTGTTTTGGCGTTGTCCGGCTGTCCGTCCGTCTGTCCATCACTTTTGTGTCCGGAGCCATATCTTGGAAGTGCTTTTGCGGATTTCATTGAAACTTGGTATGAGTATATATATTGATAATAGGATGATGCACACCAAATGGCATTGTACACCATCTGATAATAACAGAGCTATGGCCCTTTGTATCTTAAAAAAATGCTTTTTTAGTGTCAAATATAACACTTTTGTGTCCAGTAGTATATAGGCGGGGGATATCAATTCAACGAATTTGCTTGTCAGATTTGTTACATAATTTGAAAACCACCATCCCCACACTTAACACTTTCTCTAAAATCTAAAGGAGAAACAATACTGACAAAAAATCTGTAAGGGAAGTTATTTCAAAATTTGATTCTGATATGGCAAGCTGGTGTGAAAACATTGCTTGAAATTGTATTTGAGAAATTCTGGATCAAGGTCACTTGCTAAAATTAATATAAAAGTTGAGTTTTAATGGAGGTATTTTATTTAAATGTAAATGGCTCCTTATATGCATTCTGAATATAACAGTCCATTTTAGGCCAATAAGTACTGGTAAACCACCTGAACTGTTGGGTCATCTTGTCATTCTAGAAAGTACACATTTTATTTCATACAATCACTGAAATTTGGTGTATATCAATAGTCACCAGAGCGCAGTAAATAAACAACATAATCTAGACAGTGTTTTGTAATAGTTGCACAATTTTGAGTGAAATCATTCATGTGCCAAGTCAGTGTATCCTCATTGAGTTCTCATATCCATCCCCTCTCCCCAGCTGCTGATCCAGGTGTGTACAGACCTGACCCTCTGCATGCTGTCCCTGATGATGTCAGAGACGCCCACTGCCATGTCCCACCTGCTGCAGGCGGTGGGCAGTCTACACGAGGCAGGACACCTTCACCTGGTACAGGGACTCCTCAGACTGTTCCTGCCTCAAGGTATGCCAGCGGTTGACTTTATGACCTGATTTTATGTGCAGTCCTTGTAGTCGTTCGCAAAGGTTTGACAGACCTTTCATGTACATGAGCCTCCCTCTGGATTAACCCTTTGCATGCTGGGAAATTTGTCGTCTGCTAAAATGTCGTCTGCTGAATTTATAAAATCAGCATTTTCTTCATTTTTTTTCAAAGAATACTATCAGAATAGCAAACAGTTTGGATCCAGATGAGACGCCACGTTCTGTGGCGTCTCATCTGGATCCAAACTGTTTGCAAAGGCCTTCAAAATTCGGTTCCAGTACTGAAAGAGTTAACTGGGTTAGATACTTCTGCTGTACATGTCACCCCAGATAAGCTTGTGCAGTCTGCACAGGCTAATCAAGGACGACACTATCTGCTTTCACGGCTCTCGCTGGGTAAAATGGTTTTTTTGCCACCCATTTTTATTATCGCCACTTGACTCATTTTGTTACCATTTTTAGCTCGGCTGTTTTTGGAGAAAACCTGAGGTATTGTCATAGCCAGCTGCCGTCCACGTCGTGCTTAAACCTTAATGTAGGCTCTAAAATCAAAATGCTTCCACATACAACTTTGAAACTTCATATGTAGATGCACCTTGATGAGTTTTACACGCCACACCCATTTTTAGCTCGACTATTATATATGTAATATATATAGTGGAGCTATCCTACTCACCCCAGCGTCGATGTTTTTCTGTTAGCGTTAGCGTTCAAATGTTAAAGTTTTCGTACTACCCCAATAATTATCATTGTCCCTTGACATATTGCTTTCATATATTGCATACTTGTTTACCAACATGACCCCAACCTATAAACAAGAGCAGACAACTCTATCAAGCATTTTTCCATATGTATGGCCCCTTTTCCACTTAGAATATGCAGCAAATGTTAAAGTTTGTGTACTACCCTGAATATTTTCAATGTTCCTTGACATATTGCTTTCATATTTTGCAAACTTGTTTACATCATGACCCCAACCTATAAACAAGAGCAGACAACTGTATCAAGGATTTTGACAGAATTATGGCCCCTTTTATACTTAGAATATGCATATTATTGATAAATCTATGTTAAAGTTTGCGTACTACCCCAAATATTTCCTGTGTCCCTTGACATATTGCTTTCATATTTTGCATACTTGTTAACAATCATTACCCCAACCTATTAACAAGAGCAGACAACTGTATAAAGCATTTTGACAGAATTATTGCCCCTTTTATACTTAGAATATGCATATTATTGATAAACCTATGTTAAAGTTTGCGTACTACCCCAAATATTTCCTGTGTCCCTTGACATATTGCTTTCATATTTTGCATACTTGTTTACCAACATATGACCCCAACCTATAAACAAAAGCAGACAACGGTATAAAGCATTTTGACAGAATTATGGCCCCTTTTATACTTAGAATATGCATAATATTGATAAATCTATGTTAAAGTTTGACAAAACAACACTTGCAACAATGCACTTCACCCACTCCATCTCCCAGGGCCCCCCCCCCTAAAAAAAATAAAAAATGTTTTTTTCTTATTTTTGAAAGATCATCTATTAATTGATCACAAACCCACATTATGCATGTACCCCCCCCCCCCCCCCCCCCCCCCCTCTCCATAATGGCTTACGTTATTCTGTCAAGCACTCGAAAAGTCGAGCACGCTGTCCTCTGACAGCTCTTGTTGGGTCACCAGGTCAAAGGTCAAGGTCACGTCTGACAAGCTTTCATTTATGCAAAACTGCACCCACAGCCAAGTGTTGATACCAGCTATGCGGTGTTCTTGTTAAATAATAGTTTTCGATGCCATAACATTATTATTCCCCCCTTTGAAGAAGAGGGGGTATATTGTTTTGCACATGTCGGTCCGTCCGTATGTCCGTCCACCAGATGGTTTCCGGATGATAACTCAAGAATGCTTAGGTTAGGATCATGAAACTTCATAGGTACATTGATCATGACTCGCAGATGACCCCTATTGATTTTGAGGTCACTAGGTCAAAGGTCAAGGTCACAGTGACTGGAAATAGTAAAATGGTTTCTGGATGATAACTCAAGAACGCTTATGCCTTGGATCATGAAGCTTCATAGGTATATTGATCATGACTAGCAGATGACCCCTATTGATTTTCAGGTCACTACGTCAAAGGTTATGGTCACGGTGACCAGAAATAGTAAAATGGTTTCAGGATGATAACTCAAGAACGCTTATGCCTAGGATCATGAAACTTCATAGGTACATTGATCATAACTCGCATATGACCCCTATTAATTTTCAGGTCACTAGGTCAAAGGTCAAGGTCATGTTGACCCAAGATAGTAAAATGGTTTCTGGATGATAACTCAAGAACACTTATGCCTAGGATCATGAAACTTCATAGGTACATTGATCATGACTGGCAGATGACCCCAATTGATTTTTTAGGTCAATAGGTCAAAGGTCAAGGTCACAGTGACTCAACATAAAAAAATGGTTTTCGGATGATATCTCAAGAACGCTTACGCCTAGGATCATGAAACTTCATAGGTACATTGATCATGACTTGCAGATGACCCCTATTGACTTTCAGGTTACTAGGTCAAAGGTCACGGTGACTTGACAAAGTAAATGGTTTCCAGATGATAACTCAAGAAAGCTTACGCCTAGGATCATGAAACTTCATAGGTGAATTGATGATGACTCGCAGATGACCCCTATTGATTTTCAGGTCACTAGGTCAAAGGTCAAGGTCACAGTGCCAATAAACCTATTTACACAATAACAGCCACTACAACTGACAGCCCATATGGGGGGCATGCATGTTTTACAAACAGCCCTTGTTTCCACAAACTCCATTATAAATAAGTTCTATGCTTATTTACATTTTATGTTTCCATGTTGTGTGGTCATTGTGTCATTTTCCAAAACACGTGTATAAACTTATCTGTATTGAAAACATGCATACCCCTTTTGTAGTTTGAAAACATTTTTTTTCCCTAATAATCCCATACAACCACAAACTCTATTTAAAAAAATAGCTTAAAGGAGGCATGGTTTCTGCTAAGTGTCTGATCAATTTTTCACTTGCTTTATACACCTCATTACATCATGTCCATCATCTTCAATCAGAAACAACTCACAGTTGGCAGTTTCAGGGAAACATAAACAAATATGTATACATAGAACATATACATATGAAAAACTCTGGCCATAATGTTAGAATGACATGCTCTAAACTTCCACATGGTATTAACCCTTTGGATGTGAAACACACTCAGGGAAAACCAGGTACTCAGGGAAAACCAGGTTTAATGGACATGCCAAAAGCATCATCACAAATATACCTGTGCAGTCTGAACAGTTTGGGACAATACTTCCTGCTTTAATACAATTTTTTGTTTTTAGGAAATCTCTTCTACACAAAAAACCAGTATTATGCTATCTGCAGAGGCTAAACTGGGAGGATAGTTTATGCACATTCATATAGACTAGCTCATATGTACTTTCTAACCTTCCATTCATAAAATGGTATTAAAGTATACATGGAGTTTGGTTTTTACAATTAAGAATTAAAAGTTGAATTAATACTGCATGTCATGTATTCTGATAGGCAATGTACTGACTTTTCTGTTGACAAAGAAAACATATTTTCATTGATTTATCAATTGTCACTGTTTAACAGCATAATTCTTTGGGCTGGTGGAAGTGTGAACCAATTGTTGATGTCCTTTTGATTATCAAAATTTACAAACAAATGTTGGCTAAGTTGCAGACTATATAATTATTTATCTTATTTTAGGACCGAAGTACATCTTGAAGCTGCAGCAGGAAGTGACTGCAATGCGCGTGATGATCTCCATGGATACCCACACCCACGTGGACGGAGCCTCCAAGGTACACACCATCAAGCGCTACCTGTCAGAGCACAAGGATGACGGGGTTGTCAACAACAGCAGTCTGCGGTGTCGCGAGCTAGACTATCTGCGGGCCTACTACTATGTGGCTATTTTGAATTTCCTCAAGGAAAGCTGTTTTTCAAGGGAGGAAACTATTAGAGAAACTAAGGAAACAGAGTCAAGTGAGAGTGGTCATCCTTTGTCTTGTGATGGTGATAAAGGTAATGAGGCAGGTGAAGTGAACAAAAACACAGACCACACTGATGTGGATTCTGAAGACAGTTCAGTGGGTAATGATACAATTGTTCAGGATTATAATTTAACTGCCTCTAAAAACAGTGTTCAGGACTCGGAAAGTGGTATAAATGAGAATGTAACGGCCAGTCACTGTGTGGAAGGAGTAGCCACATTGGAGACAGGTCCCTCCCTACAGCCACAATCAAACCAGTCAGAATCCTCATTATTGCCAGTATCAGGCAAAACCAATCAAAAGCATTCCTTGCATCGTCCGGCAATACCAGTATTAAATGTTAACCACTATGTCATAAACATTACGCTGTTGACTCGACTGGCCCATGGACTATTGTGGGACATTCAGGCCAAAAAATTTGCACTTACAGAAACTCTTGGCTACATTCATAAAGCCATATCACAGTTGCTGTTATCTAAGAATTCCCAGCCCTTAAACAAAGTGCAAGAAAACGAGACAGGGGCCAGTGAGCCCCAGGAAGGGACACAAAGTATTCCAGACCCTAGGACTAGATCCAGTGAGGACACTAAAGTGAAGGGTTGTGAAACTGGGAGTAACATTCAAGGAGGGGATAGCAGTTTTAAGAGAGGAACAATATCCAGTGAAAATGTGACATCTAATCAAGGGGAGGGAGCTGTAGCTAAAGCAACAGAGAAGGGAGATTACTCATCCTCAGGAGTGGGGATGGTAGGTCGAAGTTCGAGAGATGAGATAATTCACTTTTCTGAGCACCATTTTCAGGACCATCATCACCAGCATCATCATGAGCTTCACATGGACGGCCATGTTTGCCATGAAGTGCTGAGTCATCATTTTGACCATGTGATGAACATTCACGTGCCACATGTAGGGGAGGTTCCTATAAAAGACTGCGAGTTGGAAACTGAGACTGAGATAAAGTACAGCTTCTTTGATGTGTGCTCATCCTGTGAGGTGTTACATAAATCCAGGAAAATTCTGTTTGATGACGAGCCTCAATTTTATGCTCGGCCCGAGTCTGGCTTCAAAGACGTGACAAACATCACGAACCCAGCAAAGTACATCAATGTTCCAGACGAGTGGTACGGTATGCCGGTGGACCAGAAGTACTTCAAGCGCTATGTAACCATGGCAATACTGAAGGACGAGCAGGAGTACGTTATGACTGAGCTGAAGAGGGCTCCAGACTGTACACAGGTAGGGTGTGTGAATGGTACACAGGTAGGGTGTGTGAGTGGTACACAGGTAGGGTGTGTGAGTGGTACACAGGTATAGTGTGTGAGTGGTACACAGGTAGGGTGTGTGAATGGTACACAGGTAGGGTGTGTGAGTGGTACACAGGTAGGGTGTGTGAGTGGTCCACAGGTAGGGTGTGTGAGTGGTACACAGGTAGGATGTGTGAGTGGTACACAGGTAGGATGTGTGAGAGGGACACAGGTAGGGTGTGTGAATGGTACACAGGTAGGGTGTGTGAGTGGGACACAGGTAGGGTGTGTGAATGGTACACAGGTAGGGTGTGTGAGTGGTACACAGGTAGGGTGTGTGAGTGGTACACAGGTAGGGTGTGTGAGTGGTACACAGGTAGGGTGTGTGAGTGGGACACAGGTAGGGTGTGTGAGTGGTACACAGGTATAGTGTGTGTGTGGTACACAGGTAGGGTGTGCGAGTGATACACAGGGTGTGTGAGTGGTACACAGGAAGGGTGTGTGAGTGGTACACAGGAAGGGTGTGTGTGGTACAGAAAGGACATGATGACATGTTACATTCAGTGCTGAGTATAGAGCTGGTCTAGGATTTAGTTTACAAATTATTTGTTAATATTTACCTGGGAAACAAGCATACATGGCTCCACTTTGATAGCATACACACCTACAATTATAATTTTATTTAACCTGAAGAGAGCAAGCACTTTGTTACATTCAGCTGTTTTGGTGAGTCTTGAACGTTCAGTAGTAGAGTGGTGGACTACAAGCGCATAGAATGGGAGGTCTGATTACCTGCCTGGCTGCATAAACTGTATGGGCATTAGTCATATCAGTGATTTAATCCTCTCCTCTGAGATATAGTAGGACTTACTGTCAGCACTTAGAAGTGGTACTAGTAAGTATGCGCACTTAGTACTGGTAAACTAGCTAAGCCAGAAAGTGTTGAGTTTGAGTTTGATGACTTACAGCTGTTTTATTTTTAAAATACCTTTGAAAACAGCGAAAAATCCAAGTGAAACAAATCCCACATGTATCTGTTGTGATTTCAGGCTCTGTTCCCCAGTCCGCTGGAGTCCGTGAGGTCCCTGGTGGAGGTGGCGGGCCACTCCTCCCACATCTCCACGGTGGAGAGACAGCAGCTGGCACAGAAGGTCATCATGTGGGCACTGAACTTTGCCTGCACTTCACAGCAGAAGCAGAACTTCCTGAACCTGCTACAGGCACAGATTGAACATTAGGGGTGTGACTTTCTGTGTTTGATTATTGATGTAGCTGAAACAAGAGAGCTCTGACTGTCTCTGGAGAACATTACATCAGTTAGAACTCTGAAGGCTGTTGAGGAACAGTAATCAGCTGGGACTTTGAAGGCTGTGGCTTTCTATTGAGGAACACTGCTTCATTTTGGAGCATTGAATGTTGTGACTTTCTGTTAAGGGACACTGCTTCAGCTGGGACATTGAATGTTGTGACTTTCTGTTTAGGAACACTGCTTCATTTGTAATTGGAACACGATTGCTGTAATTCTGTTTGAGGGAAGTTTTATATTTTCTTTGGCCCAAACTTCAATATCTGTGTTACAAATGCATAAACCATCATAATAAATAAATGAATTCAATATAAGCTACATGCATTGCTTTTTGATAGTGAAATCATAGCCATAGTGTCACCAAGTAAGATCCAAAGCAAATCGCTAAACTATTATCATAACTAATGGACTTCTGGGAGAGTTGTAGATGAAACACTTAAGAAGAAGACTTTGAAAGATCATTGTTTGGTTAAATTTGTATTGAAGCTTTAGCACCAAATTATGTTTTTTACATACTTTCAAAGCTTCATTCTAATATTGACATTTCATGACACAGAACACTAGTGAAATAACCTATTGGGTTTGCACATCATATTTACTTTGAAACATTTAGATAATTGTCAAGAGTTACATCAATACAGGTAAAACGCATTCCTCCAAATCTAAATGCAAGAACAAAAGAACTCTTTGTTGATGATATATTGCACAAATTTCAAGCTAACTTTTGAAAATTCTTAACTTTATTCGTTTTGTTGATAATTTTTTCCCCAAAATTGAATGCTATGCCTTACCAAATATCAAGGAAATCCCTTCAAGAGGAAATAATAATGTTAATACTTTGAAGTGAAGGTCACTCTTCCAAAGCTGTTCCATGATTTGAAGGTTATATTTTGTTTTAGTTGACAGGAATTGTTTCCACTGTCAATGTGAAGTAAGAGTTGAAACTGCTGCGTGTTGAGTAGTGTGTTATATAGTTTTCAGATTATGGTTGAATAAGGGTTACAATTTGTAGCATAAATAGGCTATGTGCTGTGTTTGTGTCCACTTTTTTAGTTGTGTTTTGTCTCATTAACATTTTTGTCTTATGGTCATTATTAAGCATACTCTTGTATTGAATACTTAAAACAGCAGTGGTATCAAGTCCCATTTGTAAATCAAATTTGATAGGAACAAAGGGCAAAGCATCAGCATTTTATTGTGTGTAAACACTTTCACTTAACATTAGCCTTTGAAGATGAAATGTAAACTGTGTGTATTCATGCAATTGGTCCAGTTATAACCCAGCTCATTCTTTGTGTTCATGAGATGAGGAATGCCTGTGTTCAGTCTATTTGCTCAAATAAATATATTTAATCAAAACACATAATTATGTTCATCATTAACACCTTGTTTGAAACAGAGATGAAATACATATTTTGCTGGCAAGTGATTTATTGATTACCAATTGTTACTGAATCTGTATGCTGTATCTACACTATGCCATGATGAACGTCAGTGTTTGTCAAACTTTGTATTTGTCGCTTTCTTTAAAATCATTTTCATGATATCTTAATTATACCCCCACAAGCGAAGTTTAGGGGTAATATAGGAGTGAACTTGTCTGTCGGTCGGTCTGTCTGTGGGTCCGTATTAAAATGTCCGCTCTATAATTCAAGTAGTTTTCATCCGATCATCACCAAACTTGGTCAGAAGTTGTATCTACATGATGTCTAGGCCAAATTCAAACATGGGCCTTGCCGGGTAAAAACTAGGTCACGGGGTCACTTAGTGCGTTTAAAACATTCAGCATGTTGTCCGCTCTCTAATTCAAGTAGTTTTCATCCGATCATCACCAAACTTGGTCAGAAGTTGTATCTAGATGATCTTAAGGCCAAGTTCGAACATGGGCCTTTCCGGGTCAAAACCTAGGTCAGGGGGTCACTTAGTGTGTTTTTTAACATTCATCATGGTGTCCTCTCTCTTATTCAAGTAGTTTTCATCCGATCTTCACCAAACTTGGTCAGAAGTTTTATCTAGATGATCTGAAGGCCAAGTTCGAACATGGGCCATGCCAGATCAAAAACTAGGTCACAGGGTCACCTAGTAGGTTTTACACATTGAGCATGGTGTTCGCTCTCTATTTCAAGTAGTTAAAATCCAATCTTCACCACACTTGGTCAGAAGTTGTAACTAAATGATGTGTATGTCAAGTTCGAACATGGGCCATGCCGGGTCAAAAACTAGGTCACAAGGTCACTTAGTGTGTTTTAAACCTCACCATGTTGTCCGCTCTCTAATTCAAGTAGTTTTTATCCAATCTTCACCAAAATTGGTCAGAAGTTGTATCTTGAAAATGTCTAGGGCAAGTTTGAATATGGGTCATGCTGGGTCAAAAACATGGTCACTGGGTCACTTAGTGCGTTTTTAGCTCATCTATTTTTTTAATTTTTTTTAAATAAGCTATTGTCATCACCTTGGCGTCGGTGTCGGCGTCCGGTTAAGTTTTGCGTTTGGGTCCACTTTAATCATTAAGTATCAATGCTATTGCATTCAAACTTGGTACACTTACTTACTATCATGAGGGGACTGGGCAGGCAGTTAGATAACTCTGGCTTGCATTTTGACAGAATTATGTGCTCTTTTTATACTAAAAAAAAAATAAAATTTTGGTTAAGTTTTGTGTTTAGGTCCATTTTATTCCTCAAGTATCAAAGCTATTGCTTTCATACTTGCAACACTTACTATCATAAGGGGACTGTGCCGGCAAAGTTATGTAACTCTGACTGGCATTTTGACAGAACTATATATGTGCCCTTTTTATGCTTAGAAAATTGAAAATTTGCTTTCATACTTGCAACACTTACTAAATATTGTAAGGGGACTGTGCAGGCAAAGTTATGTAACTCTGACTGGCATTTTGATGAAATTATGGGCCCTTTATACTTGAAAATTTGGTTAAGTTTTGTGTTTTGGTCAACTTTACCCCTAAAGTATCATAGATATTGCTTTCATACTTGGTACACTCGCAAACTATCATAAGGGGACTGTAAAGGACAAGTTGCATAACTCTGGTTGTCATTTTTACAGAATTATGGCCCTTTTTTGACTTAGTAACTTTGAATATATATTTTGTGTTTAGATCCATTTTACTTCTTAAGTATCAAGGCTATTGCTTTTAAACTTCAAATACTTTCATGCTATCATGAGGGTACTGTACCTGGCAAGTTGAATTTTATCTTGACCTTTGAATGACCTTGACTCTCAAGGTCAAATTATTAAATTTAAAGTCTATTGTGAAACCTTGTAAACACCACCTGCTCAGAACAGCTTTGTTTGTTGGAGTCTCTGGTGAGAGCCTTTGACACTCTTGCTTCTGTAATTTTATTCCTTTGTTAAGAACAATTTTGTTGAAGTTTCTTGTTAAGACTATATAAAAGGGGTGGAAAATTGCTAGCCTTTGCACAATGATTTGTTTTTGTTTATTTGTTTGACAGATCATTTTAACGCTTTCTTGTTACAAGTAATTGAAACAGTATTATAATTTAGAGATTTAGTTTTCGCTATTAATGGTCAATATTCAAACTGCTTTGTTTTTTGACAAGATATGTATTACAAGTAAAGGCTGCTGTTTTTTAAAAACCGTTAGTTCAGAAGTTAGATTAGATCATATACCCACTAATTGGACATCATATATTACATGACATGTACGAAATATTGAATACATTTGTAGAAGTCAGACCATTTTATTTTATGTCTTACAATGGACACTAAACAATGCGTTATTTGGCAAAACATAATTCATTATGTTCCTTATGTTGTTTTGAAGAGCAGTTGATGTATTATTCAGTTGTTGAATGAGAAAATTTTGAAAAATTATAAGCAAATCCAAATATCAGTTTCTTCAATTTAAGGATAAAATAACACCCTTAGTACAACAGGTTTTATTGTACTATGTCATGTTTTACAACTCGTTCAAGTGATATTATGGGCATTTTTCACTGTTGAATTGAGCTGAAAAGAATTTACAGGTCAAAAGAGTAAGTTAAAATGTGGTTACTGACCAATTATCTGCAACTCATCTTGCTACCAGTTGTTTATAAAAAATATATTTTATATTCAATATCTTACGTGACCCACCCAGTCCTGTAAGCCGAAATGATCAGTAAAACAAAATTGTGTCGTATGAACGAATCTGCACTAAAACTAAATTTAGGTTCACATCGTACATGCATGATCAGTTGTCAAACGAAAGTACGGTTGATATTCAAATGCGTTATTTTTCTCTTTCCGGGATATCATTTTAGTATGTTGATGCTGCATTAACAAATATATATAAGTGCATTATAATGCAGTGAAAACACCAAAAATAAACAACGGTTGCGATGGACACCTATAACCTGTTAGATGCCCATAATATCACTTTAACCAAATAAAAAGACAATGTGTTAATCACTATGAATCAGTTAGTCTATTTTGTTTATTTTCTTTTACATCCCTGTGTTAAAATACATGTTATTTGGCAAATTTGTACATGGATAACATGAACACTATCAGAGGTAATTGAATTGCGTATGCCATGTTGATATGTTAGTTTCTTTTCATTGTACATGTAATGCATTCTTTC
Organism: Dreissena polymorpha; assembly: GCF_020536995.1. Taxonomy (NCBI): domain Eukaryota; kingdom Metazoa; phylum Mollusca; class Bivalvia; order Myida; family Dreissenidae; genus Dreissena; species Dreissena polymorpha. The sequence goes on along the minus strand of NC_068357.1, from coordinate 135,452,899 downwards.
TTCTGTTCAGTTGTGGCATTTGCCTGTATTAAAATCATTGAAAAACACACCAAGTTTGTTTAGTCTACTTTTTATCTTATATTCTGAGAGCTTCAAGATATGTAGATTTTTTTTCTGTACAAAGGAAAACTAAAAAGTGAACAAATAAGTCAAATAAAAACACAACAAATTTAATACGTATCACAGCCATTTACAATATCACATTCTTTTATCATATGCAAAATAAACATTACAAGAATTCAGTATTTGATAATTTCTTATAAACACATACAAACAATCTCTTGTATTTTCTCATATATTTTTTTTCAAGAAACTTCCATAAATATACAAGAGTCTGGGTTTTATATAATGTTTAACATAATCAGAACTCGACCTATAACATATTAAAGGTGAGTGTGGCCCACTGGTGACATGTAAAGTTCTGTTTTTGTGTAAGTCACTCCTCTATAACTGATGCTAGAGAGCAGTATCTCAGTAAGCTGCTGTGAAAGGCCTGCATTTTGGCGTCATTCTAAACAGACAAAAACAAGGTCAGTGGAAACAGCCTATTTTATGCTTTCCAATGATTAATGGGTTAATTTCAGCGATGTATAACTGGCAATAATACCAGTTAAAAACAGCAGTAAATAGTCACTGTTTCTTTGTGAAATGATGTCATAACTTTGATGTCATGAAGTATCATGAGATCAACTATAAATCAGGAATAAAGAATCATGAGATGGACTATAAAGTATAAATCAGGAATAATGTACCATGAAATACAATATAAAAAAGGGCTGTTTGTAAAACATGCATGCCCCCCATATGGGCTGTCAGTTGTAGTGGCAGCTATTGTGTGAATATGTTTTCTGTCACTGTGACCTTGACCTTTTACCTAGTGACCTGAAAATCAATAGGGGTCATCTGCCAGTCATGATCAATGTACCTATGAAGTTTCATGATCCTAGGCCAAACTATTCTTGAGTTATCATCAGGAAACCATTTCACTATTTGGAGTCACTGTGACCTTGACCTAGTGACCTGAAAATGAATAGGGGTGATCTGCCAGTCATGATCGATGTACCTATGAAGTTTCATGATCCTAGGTGTAAGCATTCTTGAGTTATCATCCAGAAACCATTTTACTATTTTGAGTCACTGTGACATTGACCTTTGACCTAGTGACCTGAAAATCAATAGGGGTCATCTGCCAGTCATGATCAATGTTCCTATGAAGTTTCATAATCCTAGGCGTAATTAAGCATTCTTGAGTTATCATCTGGAAACCATTTTACTGTTTCGAGTCACTGTAACTTTGACCTTTGAACTAGTGACCTGAAAATCAATAGGGGTCATCTGCCAGTCATTATCAATGTACCTATGAAGTTTCATGATCCTAGGTGTAAGCATTCTTCAGTTATCATCCGGAAACCATTTTACTGCTTTGAGTCAATGTGACCTTGACCTTTGACCTAGTGACCTGAAAATCAAAAGGGTCATCTGCCAGTCATGATCAATGTACCTATGAAGTTTCATGATCCTAGGCCTAAGCATTCTTGAGTTATCATCCGAAAACCATTTTACTATTTCGAGTCACTGTGACCTTGACCTTTGACCAAGTGACCTGAACATCAATAGGGGTCATCTGCCAGTCATGATCAATGTACCTATGAAGTTTCATGATCCTAGGCCTAAGCGTTCTTGAGTTATCATCCGGAAACCATCTGGTGGACGGACCGACGTGCAAAACAATATACCCCCTCTTCTTCGAAGGGGGGCATAATTAAGGATAAAGTATCACAAGATCCAGTATAAATCAGTGATAAAGAATCATGCGATCAAGTATAAATCAGGGATAAAGTGTCATGAGATCCAGTATAAATCAGTGATAAAGTATCATGAGATCCAGAATAAATCAGTGATAAAGAATCATGCGATCCAGTATAATTCAGGGATAAGTATCAGTAGATCCAGTATAAATCAGTGATAAAGTATCATGCAATCCAGTATAAATCAGTGATAAAGTATCATGCGATCCAGTATAAATCAGGGATAAGTATCAGTAGATCCAGTATAAATCAGTGATAAAGTATCATGAGATCAAGAATAAATTGGAGATAAAGTATCATGTGATCCAGTATAAATCAGGAAAAAGTATCAATCATAGGATACAAATTACACCATAATATTATGATACAGTATGAGTCATGGGATATATTATGAAATGGTTTGTAGGGGAAAAATATTATTCTATTCATTCACTATCTAAGAAGGGTTTAAGGTTTACAGTTACCCTAGTTTATCCTTCAACACATGATGACAATTAGGGCTTTTTTTAGCCATTTGGGGAAAAGGAGTCAGGTCTAATTAGGGTTTTTGTAATCGATTAAAGGGGCAAATTTGGGAATTATTTATCAACAAAAGGACTTAATTAAAGTAAAATATTTTGAAGGATGTTTAAACAAAGATATAGAGTCTAACAAGACTATTGCCAAGCAATATATGTCCCCTACCGGCTCCACCATTGTCAGAATTATTATTTTTTGTTGCCATATAGCAACCAGAATTTTTGACGTATGAACAAAATGAAATGACGTGCATAATGTCCATATTGCCATCTATCCATGTTTCAAGTTTCATGAAAAAATATGAAGATTTTTAAAGTTATCGCAGGATCCCGAAAAGTGTGACAGACAGACAGACAGACTCACAGACAGACAGACGCACAGAGAGCAAACCATAAGTCCCCTCCGGTGAAACCGGTAGGGGACAGTAAACATAAGTCATAAACAGATATCTGTCTTTTTAAGGGGAAAATTGGGAAGTTTTTTTATTTCGGTTTGGGATCAGGTCCGTTTGTTTTGAGATCGGGTTTTACAGCCTTTTTACAAAGCAGAAAAAACCCTCACAATCCTGTACTTACTTCTGGTCCCAGACAATAACTTAGGAGATCTGGAGTCACATGTGGCAGTGGCTGCACATTAAGAGTAGAAAAACCTGTAGACAGGAATACAATGTTATGACAGTTTTACACACAGCTACCTACATAATGTGGGACTAAGGTTTGTTGTAAGATATGTTTTACTTAAAAGCCATTTATGTTTTTCATTATCCCCAGGCTTTTTGAAAAGCGTGGGGATATTGTGGTTATCTCCGCCGTCTGTCCGTCTGTCTGTCCGTCCTAACCACTATCTCCTCCTACACTATAAGAACTAGAACCTTGAAACTTACACACATGGTAGCTATGAGCATATGTGCAACCCTGCACTATTTGCAATTTTGATCTGACCCCTGGGTCAAAAGTTATGGGGGTTGGGGTGGGGCCAGGTCAGAAATTGTCACTCATTTTTTTAGGTTATTTTACATTGGCTTCTTCATTTCTACACCGATTTACTTCAAATTGATACTGAACCTCTCTTATGACAATACGGTCAATCTCAACTATGCATGGCCCCATTACCAACCCTGGGCCGCCCCGCCCACATAGACCACACCCACCCAAAATTCCCTTTTACTATAATTTCTTCATTTCTACACCGATTCACTTCAAATTATACTGAACTCCTCTTATGACAATACGGTCAATCTCAACTATGCATGGCCCCATTACCAGCCCTTGGGTGCCCCGCCCACATAGGCCACACCCACCCATATTGCCTTTTACTATAACTTCTTCATTTCTACACCGATTCACTTCTAATTGATACTGAACTTTTCTTATGACAATACGGTCAGTCTCAACTATGCATGGCCCCATAACCAACCCTGGGGCGCCCCGCCAACATAGGCTACACCCACCCAAAATTGCTTTTTACTATAATTTCTTCATTTTTACACTGATTCACTGCTAATTGATACTGAACATATCTTATGACAATACGGTCAATCTTAACTATGCATGGCCCCATAACCAACCCTGGGGCGCCCCACCCACATAGGCCACACCCACCTAAAATTGCCTTTTACTTTAACTTCTTCATTTCTACACCAATTCACTTCTAATTGATACTGAACTTCTATTATGACAATATGGTAAATCTCAACTATGCATGGCCCCATTACCAACCTTGGGGCGCCCCTGGGTTGAATATTGCTGCGTGGGGATAGGCGTCGGCCTCTGCTGCACCATTTCTAGTTTATAATATATTGACTTTGTACTACAGTGAAAGGCACTAGGTAACTGACAGATAAATGCCTTGATAAACTATTTAAATGGCAAATATGGATTTGGCAATATAACTGATGGATGCTCCTTTATGTTCCTCAGTGAGCATTTCAAATAAACAGAGCAGGGCAGAGAGAAGGACTACAAATGACAACTGACACATAAACCTGCATGTGGACATGCAGCAGTTAACTTGCAAAATGAACACACAATATAAACATGTGTTGGAAGAATAAGACATTAAGATGTCCCATAATTCTGATAAAATATTTGAAGCAGATAATAATTCTTACACTTTGCATATAATAAAGCTTTCAACAAACTATATAGACATATAGCAAATATATGGAGGTTAAAATCTTTGACCATGAAGTATTACCTTGACATTGAGCAGTCTGCACATTGTCTCAATGACGTAAGAATTGAAGCCAGGTTTGATAAAAAAATATTTCAATAATACATTTAAAAGATATGGACAGTGAACGAAAATAACGGTACAGGCTCCAACTTTGACCTTGAAGTAGGATCTTAATCTTGACCAAGCATGACTGAATTATGACTTCTGCAAATTGTCTCAATGACCTTAACATTTTAAGTTTCATGAAAATCCTTCAAATGGTAAAAGGAGATGGGAAGCCGACACAAAATCGTTTCACACAAACAAAATGACTTATAGCTAGATGGAGGGCTATTCTATAATCCCTTATCCGCTTTGCGGCTGGGGGTTTTCTAGAGCTTTGTCACAAAACATGATTTAAACACCCACACATATACACTTCATGGTGATGAGATATTGGAAGTTGTAGTTAATTACTTGAAGTATGAAGATATATTTTTCTTCATAACCTTGCCCATGTTCAAAGGTCAAGAGAAAATTACTGTGGAATTTATGGATCATTGGGCAAAATTAGAAGCGCATTCATATAATTAGTTCATACTGATGAAAGATTTTAAGTGTAAATTCATTTGCTTGTGAAATGCAAAAGAAGATCAATGCACAAATTTGTTTTACTATATACAGACAAACCTACAGACGTTGTTTGTGTGGGTTCATCCTTGCAGATATGCTACTGTTTACACAAAGCTCAAACAAATAAAGCTTAAAATAAACTTTCATTTGGTTGAATCCCAGCCTGTAGTGGCTGGGAAATAGCTGGACAAGTATGACAGAATGACAGACAGACAAAGCTGTAACTAAAGTCTCCCCTGAACAATTTCTGGAAACATAGTACAAACTACAATTCAAAAACCCTTTCATGATATTAACCACTACAAGTTTGAGAACTTATTACACAATGTACATCTAATTTAAGTCATATCCTAATTGCGCCCAAACATGCAACAAAATACCTAAAAAATGTTTACCATTATACAAACACAAGAAACTTACCAAATCTGACTGTGAGGTACTCTTCATACAAGTGTATAGCCATCAGTGCATCCTCGAGGGTAACTTCATTCCTCAACGCCAGCTTTGCATGGCAGTAGGCCATGGAGAGGCTTAAAATCAACAACAAATACTAACATCATTTAATATCAGTCATAGGAATTTGCACAAGCCTGCATGCCATGCACTGGTAAATTTTGAACCAGGCTTGCTAAAAAACATTTGTCACAAAGATGGCCTGGCCTTGTAATATTATCTTTGCATAAAGAATTAATATAAGATTTAGTTAGTTGTTCTTTTCTTAGACCAAGAGCATTTTTTTATGAAATTATTAAGCTTTAAGAAGTGAACTGTACTTATTTCTAGGTTTACATTGTCTGATCGGCATTGACCGGAACATCTGTACCATCCATTCCTGTAGACCTTGATTTCCGACTGGACAGGTAGAAATTGTGTACGAGAGCCTCTGCTCCACGACTGAATTTTGGTCGCAACCTACTGGCAAACTTTATGAACTGGAAATTGAAAAAAATAAATAAAAAATAATCACCATTTGTGCATTTAATAGGAACTATAAGTGATCATAATGACTCAATATGGAAACAGGGATATGATCAGGAATTACCACATGCCCAAACACCTGGCAGTCATGCTTCTATTTAGAAAGCTGAATCTTCCAAAATTTAGCCAGAATTTAAAAGTGATAAAAGGTTACTTCCTGATCATTTTGTAATAAAACAGGCAAGGCTTATAATATAATAACTGTGAAGTTTGCCAAAAATAGGTATTTTGCAATTTGTATAGCTTTTTGTGTAAAATATATTACATTTTTGTGTCAAATTGTCTTGTTTCTTTAAAGTGATTCTATTTGACTAAAAATATCATTTTATAGTTGATTCCTAGTACATGTAATATTCCCTACCTAAAAATATCAACTCGCATATCAAAGTCTTGTTGAACTAATATTAAAATTTATGACATGCAGCTTTGTGTAAGGCAGATATCAATGTAGTGGTAAGACAAGAAACTGTCAGAGACGGTTGATGCTCCCCAAAGGTTTTTTTTGTCACAATATTGCACTATATATTCAGATAAAAGGAAACGTCTTGAGGGCACAGTTGTTGGGGGACAATATTTTTTTTTATAGAAAATTTCAAAGGGCCATAACTCTGTGAAAAATCATCTGACCAGACCCTGATAATATGCACATCTCCTCTTGGTCGTGAAGCTTCCCATAAAGTTTCATTGAATTCCGGTCATTTGTTGCTGAGAAATAGCCCGGACAAGAATTGCATTATATGTACAGTTGTTAATGGAAAATTTCAAAGGGCCATAATTCTTGGAAAAATCATCCGACCAGACCCCGCTGATAATATGCACATCTCCTCTTGGTAGTGAAGCTTCACATAAAGTTTCATTGAATTCCGGTCATTAGTTGCTGAGAAATAGCCCGGACAAGAATTGCAATATATGTACGTTAAATGGAAAATTTCAAAGGGCCATAACTCTGTGAAAAATCATCCGACCAGAACTTGCTGATTATATGCACATCTCCTCTTGGTAGTGAAGCTTCCCATAAAGTTTCATTGAATTCTGGTCATTAGTTGCTGATAAATAGCCCATACAAAAAATTGTGCACGGACGGACAAATATACAGACGGAAGGACAGACAGACGCACGAACAGACAAAGCGGCGACTATATGCTCCCCCCCCAAAATAAATTTTGGGGGAGCATAATAAATGTATTTGTTTTGAGCAAATTTCACAATAAGCATGTAAAAATGAGACTTCTTGATTGTGCAAATCTATGCATCCACATATAGAAGCTTCACTGCCTCATTGCAATCATATATTTCATATCTTATATCTTTCATATCTCATTTGTCTGAGCTAAGAACCCATTTTAAAAAGAAAGCAGAGCAAGTATCATAAAGCAAACAAGGGACAAAATTGTCACAAAACCAGGTTTTCATTGTGAAAAAAAAATCTGATAAAGGGAGAAAACTCAAAATGAACTTTTGAAATGAACAAACAAAATTAACCCCCTTTGTAAGTTTGTTTTTAAAAAAAATATATTTTTAGTCGTGGCGACCTTGACATTGGAGATATTGACGTGATTCTTTCGTGCGACACACCGTCCCATGATGGTGAACAAATGTGCCAAATGATTTTAAAATCTCACAATGAATGACAAAGTTATGGCCAGGACAAGCTCATTTATGGCCATTTTTTACCTTTGAACTCAAAGTGTGACCTTGACCTTGGAGATATCGACGTAATTATTTCGCGCGACACACCGTCCAATGATGGTGAACAGATGTGCCAAATGATTTTAAAATCTGACAATGAACGACATAGTTATGGCCCGGACAAGCTTGTTCCGCCCGCCCGCCAGCCCGCCCGCATTCGCCAATCTAATAACCAGTTTTTTCCTTCGGAAAACCTGGTTAAAAAGCATACAACGTAAAATTGTGCAAACAGACTTCCCTTGTTCACAAGCTTCTTCTTGAATTGATCTGCAGACCTATAAGTTTCTGACCATACATGACCCATTGTTTAACTCATCCTCTATGTCAATCTGGAGAATTTTCTAATCAAGTTTCACATAGATTGGGCAATAAATATGGCCTCTATATTATTCACAATGCAAAAGTTGAGGCTGAATGATGGATGACAAACAACAGACAAAAGGCGATCACAAAACCTCAACCTGCATGTGAACTAAAACAGTTATAAGCATAACACATCAGTTGAAGTTTGTCAATCAAGGATTTGGGTTGACAAATTATAAGTAGTTAATAATAGCACATGGTTGCATCAGTTATATAATACTTGTAATCCTTTGACAAAAACGTCAGACAAACGGAAAGCCAGAGAAAACTAAGTTCTTGGCCCATGGGTTGCAGCATCCCATCAATTTAATTTTAATCCTTGAAAAAAAAGAAGAGAAAAACAGAAAGTTGGAGCAAACTTTGTTCTTGCAACTGAACAACGATAACTGTTTAATGCATCTTTCAAAAATAGGACAAAACCACAATACCTGTATGAAGTCCTGTGCAGATATTGGCAGACTGGTCTCTGATTCACAGATCATTGCTGTAACAAGGGTGTGTTCCAGTATTGCATTCTCCACTGTCTCTATGCTGCTCATGTCACCACTGTCAGGGAAACACACCAGGCTGAAAGACCTGCAGTGATATCACATGATACCAACATAGTTAAACATAGATACATTAATTTAAGGATTAACAAATATTAGTGGTTTAAAACCCATTATTACCCATATCTGAAATAGATAAATATACAAAATATAGGTATAAACGCATGATCATGACCAATGTTGGTCCAAATAATTCTTAAACAAAAAAGATATCAATGCATACATTGCACAAATCCATGTTTTCAATGCTCTGCTTATATATTTTGATGCACATGGATGCAAAGTCTGCAAGCTAACTACCTACACAAAATTTCAGAGAATAAAAACTCAAGTCAATAAATTGAAGCGTGTTTCCCTTTTTTTAAATCTGGCATTGACCTTGACCCAACTTGCCTCACATGGACATCCAACCCTATTTTTAAATCTGGCATTGACCTTGACCCAACTTGCCTCACATGGACATCCAACCCTATTTTTAAATCTGGCATTGACCTTGACCCAACTTGCCTCACATGGACATCCAACAAAGGTTTGTATGTATGATACAAAGGACCAAATGTCAGCAATAATTCTCCATCAAAACTCAATTTATTGAGCAGAAACCTTTAATTATGTATAGAAAAATTATGTCCACCCTAATGGAATCCAAAACTAGCTGCTAACTAGCTCAAACCTATCAGGCTACCACACACAATTTCAGTTCAATACCTCCATTAAAACTCAAATTATTTAGCAGGTGCCCATTTTGCTTATTTTGTTAATATTGACCTTGGACAGGGATCTGATTGGCCCTAGATGCAATCCCTAGCAACACACACAGTGCAATATCTCCAACCAAACTCAAGTTTGAGCAGAAAATGTTTCCCTGTAACAGTGACCTTGATATTTATTTCACTGGCCCCAAATGCAATCCAAAGCTAGCTCAAGTTGAAAGCTACCTTCACCAAAAGTTTCAGTGCAATACCTCAATCCAAACAAACATTAGTAAAGAGGTGTTTTGCTTTATTAGTAACAATGACTTGACCCTGACATGACTGGCCCCCAAAAACAGTCTCAAGATAGGTCTGCATACTCAAGTAATGGAAAAGATACCATCTGCTTAACAAAGACAAAAGTAGGTACAAAATGCAAAAATGAAACTTTATATCAATAATCATTATTATATTGATAAAATCTAAGATAACTATTATACACAGTGTTCACTTGCAAAACAAACTTGAGTCTTCACACATACTCCAGTAATGTTATTGGTATATCCCCAGTCTGACAGCTCCTAAATATTGCATCTTTGGTATCTGCAACCGCCCTCTTGGATGGGCTGGAGTCCCCAAAAGCCCAGACCCGCCCTCTCAGGGCATGCTCAAGGTGGTGGGGTAGTCCTCCTGTGAACTTTGACCCCACGTCTGTCACAACCTTACTGCCGCTAAGAGCTGCAAACAAACGTCTGAACTAAGGAGGGTAGATTTTTACAGGAATTTTTTTTATAAACTCATCAGATATTTGCTGCAGAAACATTTTAAGCTCTATAACAAATGAAACTAGAAACAAGTCAACAGGACACAGATGCACCCACACTCCGCTTTTGTCACTTTAGTCAGACAAAGCTTAACCAAAATATGAAGGTGCACAAGATCACATGTTAGTTCATGTCTAAAAAGTTTCAGCCCTCTAGCATGAATGCTATTTGAGTGATGAGCGGCTCAAGTTAAAAATGCATTATTTTCCTAAAAAGAGGCCAAAACTCTGGTGGGGTTGAAAATATCCATACCATAACATGGATGTGTGTAATTCACATGCTAGTTACCCGGTAATAATGTTCAGCCTCCAAGCAGAAATACTTTTTGGGTAAAGCACCACACTAGCTAAAAAGAGCCATACCATTTTTCATGAATAATGTAAATATCTGAACCAAAATAGTGGTTTAAAAAAATGTATGTATATGTCATCTTTCTAGCACCAATACCTTTTGCATTAAGCGCACTGGGACTTATGTATGAACTTAATTTCTCTCAATAATATGAATATTGTTGCGAGTCGGCCTTGACTTTCGCCTTCAGGGGTGACTGGTCTTTGTCAGGCTTGGCCTTCGCCTTCAGGGGTGACTGGCCTTCATCATCCGTTAGTACTTTTTGGTGATTGTGAATTGTTTCTTTGTGTAATTATGAGCTAGTGAGTGATTGCTGTTGTTAATGACTCCAACTTAAAGGATTAAAGACTACAAAGAGTTTGAAAACAGTTAAGATTTTTATTGTAGAAAACTCGTTAAGATATGGCAATAATAGTATAATAAAACGTTTACACAGTTTAGTGAAGTGTAGCCTATCAAAACGTACTATTATCGAAAAGAGACTAACTTGCTCAAAGTGCGTTACAGAAATTATGATCAGATATATTCAATTCATTAAAGTATATTATAAAATATTTATTTACTTAATATTGTTTATATTACTATCCATAAGTTACTAATTAAATAATAAGTTTGAAATACGCGCACCTTTTTGCAAAGTTTTAATTTAGAAGTTCTAGTCTTAAAAAAACAACCGAGATGGAGTTCAGGCTCTTTTAGAAATGTTGGAGTCCCGAATGAACGCGCTCGGGCTATTTATACTCGTCACGGTGCCACATTGTGGCATGCCACATGCCACACACCCCAATGTGGCACCACATTGTGTCGTGCCACAATTTTTGTGGAACGCCACAGCTCCTGTGGCATGACGAAGCAAATCGACACTGATGTGGCAGCTAGGTGCGCGTCGTTTACAATAGCATTTCAAAGGCCAAAGTATTATTTTCTCGTAAAAACAACATGTTTACAAATAAATGGGTTCAAATTACACATGAGAAGTTAATTTAGCGTTTTGAAGACGAACCTCAACTCGTTTTCGGGAGAAAAACATACTTTCGCTACTTAGCCGATATTGACAGTTAAAACAAGATGGCTGCCACGAAAATGTTGGAAAGAACTCTAAGACAATATTAACAAATTACATCATCACAAAGTATTTAAAATGAACCCTACTGCGCTGTTATGTATATAAGTATACATTGTGTTGAAAAACACTAACATTTTACAACAACATCGTCCATGAGTTTGGAATCGAGCGTAACATAATTCAAGAAAAATACATGGATACGAAGATTCATTACATAGCCTAAAGTTATATGATAGTGGAAATACAACAGGCAAAACTAAATATAACTGGCAAACATATGCATTAAGTATGTTGTTTCGTGACTATTAAGAAACGACTACATAATTCTTGTAGTTCAGCCAGTGCAAAACAACAGAAGTAAGTATAAAGACTCTACAACAGAGATCGACTCAAGTCAATACAAGGTAAGTGATTTTGATCATGTTAAATTTAACAATGCTTGTTTGAGTTTCACTGTCGTCATATTTGAGTTTCCACTCTCAACAATATTTACAAACTTATTCTTAATATTTTAAGATTAAATCACATATTCTTTAAACTTGTTTAATCACATTAATTTCTACTTTTCTTGTTATTTAACTAGTATTTACATTTGGTTCGGACAGTTAAATAATAGCATCAGGACTTTTTTAAGTGTAAGTCCGTTCTTCTCTTCAAAGTGTAAAAAATGGCTTGGTGAATATAAGCTCTGGTATGAACAATAAACAGTAATAGCATCAATGAACAGTGCTTAATGATAGGAAAAACATGCACAATATTGTGTTGGTTTAGAATCAAACTCAGCTATTTTTACCCGACTGCAATTGCTGCGTGTGTGCCTTCTTCAGTCTGTTCACGTCTCCAACATAGCAGACACCCCCTTGTGAGAGATGCAAAACCCCACCTGTGTACATAGCATACAGATGTTAATAATAGTCGTTAAACATGTGAACTAGTCTGGTAGAACTTTTGCATTACAAGTCTTTTATTTCTGGTTTCTCCACCTTGCTCATCAATAATCTTTAAAGGCTTTCAGTAATTGATTCTAGCACTGGTTATGACAATCATCTTCAATCATTTAAAACAGTGGCTTCTGTTCTGAATAAATTTATTAAAAAAATAATAAGTACAACTAGGTTTGTCACAAATGTGATCTATTAGCCCACATTGCTTTGTCACCTATATCAACCATAGTAAACTCAGGACAGAGACAATCACTGGGCCAAAGAATTGAAAACAACATGTCTTGCACAACTGCAATTCATTAAAATGACAAATATGCATTTCAATTTAATTTCTTGAGTAGTGTGAAAATATTTACTACCACAAACTTATAAATTGTATGTAAACAAAAATTTACTGACCTACAGACTGACTCCAATGTACCGCCTAACATTATGTTGCAGAGAAAATAATAATAAATATTGTGATTAAAGTACTGTATAAAGTTTGTAATTTACCATCCACAAAGTATGGTGCACTATTGTACTTGTCCAGTGAGACTCTGCCAGTGAGGGACTGGCCAGCAGTGAGGGTCGTGGTGTTGTCATGGAAACGCAGCCCATACTGCAGTAGGCGGGACATCATCTCCATATCACGACCCACTGCAAGCACATGTACAGGACGGCTCTGAAAACAACAGGAATAGAAAAACAAAGTTAAACTCATATGCACTTCCATATGAGCTATGATGTGGGTAAAGCACACTTGATGCATGTGCATAAAATGTCATCCCAGATTAGCATGTGCAGTCTGCAAAGGCTCATATGAGGAAAATAGGAGAAAAAACTTTGTGCAAAGACTGTATTTTCATTTTGAAAGGACTTCCATTTAACGAAAAATTCCATAAAAGCAGAAATTGTCTCCCTTGATTAGCCTGTATAGACTGCACATGCTAATCTGAAAGGACACTTTACCTCTTTCAGTGCTGGAACCAAATTTTGAAGGCCTTTGCAAACAGTTTGGATCCAGATGAGACGCCACAGAACGTGGCGTCTCATCAGGATCCAAACTGTTTGCTATTCTGATAGTATTCTTTGAAAAAAAAATCAAAGTAAATGCTAATTTTAAAAATTCAGCAAACAACATTTTAGCAGACGACAAATTTCCCAGCATGCAAAGGGTTAAGCATGGTTATCCCAGATTGTGGCTGTAATCTATCCATTTCTTCTTACAAAGCATTACTGATTGCTATTGATGTCCTGATTTTAAATAACAAGAATGATGCATATCTGATCATATTGGCATTTCTGTTTTAAAAAATTCATGAGACTTATAAGTGAATAATACAAAAACTGTTATTATTCTATAAAAGCTATTAGTTCAGTTCTTTCTGAATTAAAACTATAACTAAGTGATTTGAATACATGGTATAAGTACACAACAATTACCTGACCTTTTTGCTCATTATTTTTTATGATTTACATCAGTTTCATCAGTACCTTATGATCCCATTTGGACATCAGACTCAGCAGGATGGCAAATTTCAGATGAAAATAGGACCCAGGAGGGCAGATATCACCTGTAATGTGGGTCAAAGATCCAGTGATGGGATATGACAATTACTTTCATAGGTGAAAACATGTTTAATGGTCTGGACTAGGGCTGTAACAATACATTCGAATAACTCAAATACGGCTGTGGACGAATCGTATTCGTTATTCGCCACCACCCAAACCGAATATTTGACGAATACAAACAACGTGGTTTCGAGTTTGAAAGTTTAATAATCTCATCTTACCTTACAAATGAAGGTTCATACAATAAACCCCTATATTCAAATGTTTGTCTCTTTATTTTTAATCATGTTTATCCCACCCACTATGTTACACAGTGAGATTACAACAAAAATGGCGGGCACCGGTTGAATATTTGATTTGTGGTCAGTATTTATGGGGTAATGAAAACTATATCTTGTTCAATACTTTTTCTATTGTCACACTGTTTTTATTCAATATATCAAATGAGCATACCGGTATGTCAGATAGGTGACATTGAAATATCATCTACATCACCTATCTGGCATATGCTCATTAAAAACATGTGAATGGGTACTGTCACTAATGTGTCAACTGTTGACTCTTAATTGTTCTACTCAAGGATTTTATTGGTACTTGTCATGTTTTCAAAACTGTGTTCAAAGTTTAAGCAGTTCTAGTCAGTGTTTTGTGATTTCAAAGTGTTATATTTTATATTTTCAGTATGCAATGATACTCAATTAATCAAAATTTTGACAAATACTCATAGTTTCATGCTATATAATGTCATGTCAAGTTGTCAGTATTACTTTTGTTCATTGAAATTCATATTCTTGAATAAATATTCGTATTTGCCACCCTGTATTCGTGATACGTATCGTATTTGTCACCTAGTGTATTCGTTATAGCCCTAGTCTAGACAAGAATTGTACCAATGGCCAAATATTTTTGAAGCCTTCATCCTGCAACTTGAAGACCCATCCTACTCAGTACAATAATAGTAAACTAAATTACTTGCAAGACAGATTCAATAATATATGTGTGCATATGTGATATACACCGTTTGTTTTTGTGTTCTTTAGATACAGTCAAATGTTGATTTCTAAAAATAAACACATGTTGATTGGACACAGCTTGCCCCCACCCCCAACCCTTTCTACTTTTGTATCCACCCCTTTCTACTATTGTATCCAAATTTGACCTTTGAATTCTAAGTGACCTTGACTTTTGAGTTTGTGAGACAGGTATAAGACATGGCATGTAATCTTATGATGGTTAAAATACATTAATATTTTTTAAGTTATGGCTGACACAGGAATGTTCAAATTCAACATTTGACCTCTTAGTATAATCTTCACCTTAATGAGAAATGGGTGTCACACACGACACATTAAAATCAGACATCTAATTCTTTTTTTACCTCACATAAGCCAGTTTCTACCTTGCAGATATATAATTGGGACAAAAGTTCTGACAGAATTTCATTCAGATTGGACAATAAATGTTATCTTTACAGTATTCTCAAAGTGAATGTTAACAACACACAATGAAAAACAGACAAAAGGCTATGACAAAAGCTCACCATAAGCATGTTGTGTTCAGGAAAACTAAAAGTGCATTTGTTTTATCTTGACAATGTAGGACTTTCAGATAATAATTCTGAAAATCACATGTTTGATAAAATTACATGCAAAATCAATGAGGTGCAGAAAGATGATTTTGTATGCAATTTTTAAGTTTAAATAACAAAACCTTGACAATGTGCGTTGTGCAGCTTGGGAGAAAATCATTCTGTAAAAGTTTTAGAAAAATCTTGTGCAAACAGAAGAATGATTTTCACATAGAAGAAATAGACGCATGAACACACACACATGCACAAACGGAAATAGAAATGGCACGGCAGAGGCCGACGCGTATCCCCACGCCGCATGTTTGATACAGGGGTGCCCGAGGATTGGTAATGGGGCCATGCATAGTTGAGATTGACCGTATTGTCATAAGAGATGTTCAGTATCAATTTGAAGTAAATCAGTGTAGAAATGAAGAAGTTATAGTAAAAGGCAATTTTGGGAGGGCGTGGTCTATGTGGGCGGGGGCGCCCCAGGGTTGGTAATGGGGCCATGCATAGTAGAGATTGACCTATTGTCATAAGAGATGTTCAGTATCAATTTGAAGTAAATCGGTGTAGAAATGAAAAAGTTATAGTAAAAGGCAATTTTGGGTGGGCGTGGTCTATGTGGGTGGGGGCGGCCCAGGGTTGGTAATGGGGCAATGCATAGTTGAGATTGACCGTATTGTCATTAGAGATGTTCAGTATCAATTTGAAGTAAATTGGTGTAGAAATGAAGAAGTTATAGTAAAAGGCAATTTTGGTTGGGCGTGGTCTATGTGTGCAGGGGGGCCCTAGGGTTGGTAATGGGGCCATGCATAGTTGAGATTGACTGTATTGTCATAAGAGATGTTCAGTATCAATTTGAAGTAAATCGGTGTAGAAATGAAAAAGTTATAGTAAAAGGCAAATTTGGGTAGGCGTGGTCTATGTGGTTGGGGGCGCCCCAGGGTTGGTAATGGGGCCATGCATAGTTGAGATTGACTGTATTGTAATGTTCAGTATCAATTGGAAGTAAATCGGTGTAAATCAGTGTAGAAATGAAGAAGTTAATGTAAAATAACATGAAACAAGAGATGTGTTTGTCAGAAACACAATGCCCCCTATTGCGCCGCTTTGAAGTCATAAATTTGACCTTTGACCTTGAACGATAACCTTGACCTTTAGCCACTCAAAATGTGCAGCTCCATGAGATACACACAAATTCCAAATATCAAGTTGCTATCTTCAATATTCAACAAGATGTGTTTGTGAAACACAATGTCCCCCTATATGATGTTTGACATTGTAGGATGACCTTGACCTTGTGAAAGATGACCTTGACCTTTCACCACTCAAAATGTGCAACTCCATGAGATACACATGCATGCCAAATATCAAGTTGCTATCTTCAATATTGCAAAAGTATTCATAAAATAAGCGATTTGGGCCACATATATTTGACCTCTGACCTTGAAGGATGACCTTGACCTTTCACCACTCAAAATGAGCAGCTTTATGAGATGCACATGCATGCCAAATATCAAGTTGCTATCTTCAATATTGCAAAAGTATTCATAAAATGAGCGATTTTGGTCACATATAATTGACCTCTGACCTTGAAGGATGACCTTGACCTTGACCTTTCACCACTCAAAATGTGCAGCTCCATGAGATACACATGCATGCCAAATATCAAGTTGCTATCTTCAATATTGCAAAAGTATTCATAAAATGAGCGATTTTGGCCACATATATTTGACCTTTGACAGTCGTCGAAATTCGCAATAGCCCGACAGCAAAAAACTAGTATTTTTTCTTTTGGGCTTGTAGGAAATCCAATATTACAAGCCCGACGTGCTTGTAAAATTCAGAAAACAAAAAACGAGTTCAACTTTCATTTTCAATATTTGTTAATACAGTTTTTAGCCGCTTATATCAACTGCCGCTTACCGGTATGTCTTTAACACATTGCGCACACGTGCTGCGCAATCAGCCGAAGCACATGTTTTTGTGGTTCCCGGATTACTATTATGAAAATAAATGTTTTGCTTTGCGTTCGGTACACAGAGGGTGTAATGGCCGAACAGTTATTGAAATACGTCGCGGGGGCGAAACCTGGAAAGCGAGCGCCAACCCAAGTTGATGGCAGGGTTGCTACACAAAAGCGATACGAAGAAAAGGGGAGAGATCGCAAATTCCTTGCTTCATGGGCCGTCAGCAGACCATGGCTAAGGTATGCCTCAGAAACAAATAGCATGTTTTGTGACTGGTGCATTGCATCTAGCGAAAACTCATCCTTCTCCAGTCCAGTAGGCTGTGACAATTTAAGACTTGGCACTGTAAAATCGCATGAAATTAGCAAATGTCATTTAAAAGTTGCACCAAGATTTTTCCCTAAAGAGGCTGATCAATCTGAAGCAAAGAAATGTATTTCAAAACTAAAAGAAACGGAAGCAAGACAGCTGTCAATCAAATTCTGAAATGCCCACTATATTGCGAAACATAACAAACCTTTCACAGACTTCAAAAACTTATGTCTTCTGGACAAAATGAAAGGACTTGATGTTGGTACAAGCTATGTTTATGATAAAGGGGCTGCAGAAATGGTTCACTCCATCGCTTCAGTAACAAGGAAAATTGTGCTAGAACATTTGTATGAAGCAAAGTTCTTGTTCACTGTCGACGGAAGCTGTGACTTTATCGGAGAAGATTTCGAAAGTCTGTATGTAAGAACATGCATTAATGGCACCATTAACGATGAATTTCTTAATATTGGGTGCTCACAGTCTGCATGTGCGAAAGATATCCATTCCCACATAGAGAATGTATTCAGAAGCCTTGAACTTGAAGAAGTGTACAACAGGAGGCTTGTCGGTTACTGTGCAGATGGAGCCGCTAACATGCAAGGTAAATACAGCTTAAGCAAAACAATTAAAAAGATCAAACGTTGTTCCATTATGCATGGTATAAATGTATTACTCATGCTCTAATCAAAAATTATTATTATAAATATGTAACTGATTTATTTTAGAAGCCTCTAATGCTTAAGTAAATCAATTATTTAGGTATAAAACAAGTATTTAAGAAACTAATTGATGAAGAAAAAAACATGTCAATGGTGAAGGCAAGGGATTTTAATATTTATTTATTTCATGGCTGATATTTTATTTCCAGGCTTTATATAAGGGTTGGCTGCTCTTCTGAAGACCTCCCACCCGCACATTGTGGTCATGCATTGCCTGGCCCATCGCCTTGAGCTTTCTTTCAAGGATGCAGTCAAGAAGCTTCCAGCATACGACAAACTGATAACATTATTACTTGGGTTGTATTACTATTACAAGTGCTCACCTAAGATGAAGCAAGGCCTCAAGCAGTCATTTGGCGCAATGAATAAACACACAGTTCTGCCAACTCGTGTAGGTAAGTTATGATTAGCATAGCACAAAAAAATTGTGTATATATAAACCAAATGTTAAGTTTTTGGTCATAGTAAAAATGCTGCTTACCTGGCAAGCCAGTGGCAAGAACTTAACTGTAAGTGATTTGAAAGACAACGCCAATATGCGATGGATTTTTTCACATTAGAATGAATATTAATATAAATGTTATGTTGAAAAAACAATTCAGTGTGTCATTGTTATAACAGTTACACAGGTTTTAACATTTTGACCATTTCATATTCAAAGGTGGGACAAGGTGGCTGTACCACATTCAGCTGTCCATTGGCAACTTCATCAAAGGTTATGTACCTATAAGACATCACCTCGAGTCAGCATCACACGTGAACGCAAAGGCTGAGGGTTTTGCACAGATCGCTGGAGATGGGAACGTCCTAGTGTTCATGTTGTCCCTTCAGGTAATTAAATTAAAAGGCACCGAACAAAAGGAAATCTACACAAAATTCTAATATTCAAGTTAATTTTTTTTAAACTATGATTGAAAGAATGTCAGTATCTATTATTTATTTTTTTAAAGATTTTTAGAAATTTCTGCAAATATGTCCTGTGAAAAATTGAAATGTTAAACATAAGAAATATGTTGCTAATTAAATTATTATTCAGGCAATCATAGCACCACTGTCCATACTCAGCAGGAACCTCCAGAAAGTGGGCCTTACCATCGCTGATGCCAACCGCCACATAAATGTTACAAAGAGGCAGTTAGCAGCCCTAATGTATGACTGAGTGAAACACAACCTGTATATATTTTCATTGTAGTACAAGATATTTTATTTTTTCAAAGTCGCTTAATTATTTTTATATAATTTTTCTGGTAGCCTATTTACCTTTTTTTAAATATTGTTTTAACACTTTCGTTACGATTCTCAGCACCCCTGAAGATATCAGTAAGGTTCTTGATGGTGTATACCAGGGAGAATCTGTAAGTTTCCGAGGAGCAAAGGCCTCTAGCTCAGTTGACTCACTCTCTGTTGGTGTCATCAAGAACATAGAAGAGCGAATACCAAATCCCCCATCTGAGGTCATGAATGCCACTCAAATCAGTGACCTAAATAACTGGCCTGTAGACCAGAGTGACATACAAGGATAACACAATGAGTTAACTGTTACATGCGTTCCTGTTGATTGTTTATTCCTTTGCAGCAGGTTTATTTCATTGTTTCTGCATGCGTCTTGTTCCTTATTCCATCTTGCAAATTATCTCAATTTTGTCGTTTATAAATTGTTTGAATAGTTGCAAGAATACATTGCTCGAAAAGTTGCAAGCAGTTGCAAATATTTAATTAGTTTTAACTTTTATAATTGTGTTTGATTTGCTAAATGACTGAATTTGAAAATGTTTGTCTTCAATCTTGGTTGCTGCTATCACTGGCAATTAAATGATGGTTGTGCAATACAAATCAATAAATTGTAAACAAGTTAATATTAAATTAATCATTGCATTTAATTTGTAAAAACAAATTCACAACTCTGCAAAAGTGAACAACATTTTTTTGTGTTTTACACATTGTTAGATAAAAAAACAGTCAAATATAATGTACAATTTATTTATTTAATTCTTAAGTCTCGCCTATTATATTTCAGTATATGGGGTTGCAGAGATCAAGACATTGCTGCGCCTATTATATTTCAGTATATGGGGTTGCAGAGATCAAGACATTGCTGAATAACTTTCAAGTTTGCCTGGTGAATGCAGATGTGGACATCGACAGCGTCTTGGAGGAATGGCAGTACCTCAAACATCTTGTCCTTGAAAAGTGGGTCTTGTGAAATAAGATGACTTCATGAAATATTTATTATCTTTTTTGGTGACAGCTATCAAAAATAGGTATGTTTTTAGTAAAACTTAAGGGTTTAATGTTACAAAAACAGTGAAATTAACAAAAAAAAACATGCGTAATGCATGATTCTAAAATTCGCTATAAAATGTTGTTGGCGTTGTTTTAATTGACGGTACGCCCAACAGCTTGAGAAAGGCAAAGTGGACTGGCCTATGATTTACAGGATGAAAATGGAGGGTCTGATCAACATATTTCACCTTCTCGATCTTGTGAGCAGCCTGCCACCAACATCGGTGCGGAATGAATGTTCGTTCTCCATCATGAAGATCACCAAGACAAAGCGAAGGGCCTAGATAAAGGAAAAACTCTGAACAACTTGATGACTGTCAATCTTCAAGGACCTTCAATATCAGAGTTTGACCCTAAGGAAGCTGTGGAGCCCTTCATGGTATAGTTGATGATTAAAGTTTAAACAAGTATGCCATGAAATTCAAATATTTGTTTTAATAATTGGAAAATACTACACTTAGGGTAAGTAGTTTCATTTCTCCTTTTTGAAATATTATCAACATTTTTTGCAGGTATCTAGTAAAAGGAGAGCAGGGGGTTATCAGAAGAAGACCAGCAGAATAGCTACATCTGATGTGCTAACTGAGGAGGGGCAGCCCCAGGTCGAGACCTCTGACATCGAAGAATGCGATTCTGAGGTAACTGTGATTGACGCATTTGTCAACTAGCTTTTTGTAGAATAATCTGGCACATAATTGCTTATATATTTTCTGGTGGTTTGCTCTCTCTTTCGCGTGGGTATATGGGATACTGTTCTGCTAATGTGTACCTAAACTTTATGTATATGAATTTATAATTTTGATTAGATTGAAATCGTGTGTGAAATTAATTTCTTCTTATTTATAACGGATAGCTAAGGACTTCGAGTCTCATTTCAATGTTAACACCATGCATTCAGTAATTAAACCATTAAACCTAGATAGACACGTCTTTCCTATTGAAACATGCCAGCGGTTTTAAATTTCCGAAAAAATATTATTTGTTTACAGCGCGAATTTGATGGTACACTGAATCAGCCATTACCAGATCGCTCGGATTACATGTGTTATTTCAGGATACGAAAGAGGCTGGATCAGATGAGGAAGCTGACTTGGAGGTCGATAAGGATGAAATAAATTAGAGAGTTTTAATGTATTCTCAAGATTGTTGAATAAATGAATGCTTCTTTTGATGTTTTGTTATTTTTATCTGCATTTTAATAAAAAATGTTTGGGCTAGTAAAATCTGAATCGGGCTAGTACAAATTTCCATATAACTAGCCCGACTTGCTTGTAGATTTAAATCTGAATTTCAATAACTGCTCTGACCTTGAAGGATGACCTTGACCTTTCACCACTCAAAATGTGCAGCTTCATGAGATACACATGCATGCCAAATATGAAGTTGCTATCTTCAATATAGCAAAAGTTATTGCAAAATGTTAAAGTTGGCGCAAACAGACAGACAGACCAACAGACAGACAGGGCAAAAACAATATGTCCCCCACTACTATAGTGGGGGACATAAAAAGTTATGACCAAACTTTAACGAACGATTAAGTTTTAGGAACAAAAATACAATGATATTTGACCTTTGACCTTGAAGGATGACCTTGACCTTGACTTTTCACTGCTCAAAATGTGCAGCTCCATGAGATACACATGCATGCCAAATATGAAGTTGCTATCTTCAATATTTCAAAAGTTGTAAAAGTTTAACCAAGGTTAAAGTTTTGTGACACACACATACAATGACACACAGGCCAAAAACAACATACCCCGATCTTTCGATCCGAGGGCATAAAAATGAGTGAAAGTCTCTGACTCTGCCCCACCCCAACCCCCATAACTTTTGACCCAGGGATCAGATCAAAATTCCAAATAGTGCAGGGTCGCACATATGCTCATAGCTACCATGTGTGTAAGTTTTAAGGTTCTAGTGCTTATAGTGTAGAAGGAGATCGTGGCCAGGATGGATGAACGGATGGCAGACAGAGATAACCACAATATCGCCACTTTTTCTCCGAAAAGCGTGGGGATAATACACCCTACATTTTCTATATCCCTATTCTGTTTCATGTTATAATAATAAATATGTGTACCTGCAAAAAGATAAGCTAACGTCAATGGGAAACTGAAGGGAGACTTTGTCTTGTCTGAAAAATAAACAGATGCAATCATAAGACCATAGCACAAATTATTGCATTATACCTATAACTGACACCCATATTTAAGTACTAGGTGATTTCATGTCTGGGATTAGTGGTGTGTAACCTGCTTGTGATAAATGTATTTCCATTTTCTACCTACCACTGTACAACTGTAAAACAGTTCTGGGTATTTCCTTGAGAAGTTTGCGAGATGACACTTCTATTGAAACCTAGAAAACAAAACAAATCTTTAATTGCAGAATAAGAACATTAATGTAACTTAAAAAGTAATTCAGATTGACATATAATTATGAGGGAATTAGTGTTGTTAGTTATCTTGGTAACTTACACCTATTTGATATGTTATATTTCTATTAAATGTTCATATAATTGACATGTATATTTTCATAGGAAAAGCACTAACAACTTTAAATAAGTGCAAACTTACCTTCTTTACATTATTCGCCTGAAAATGCAACAAAAATGAAAATAAGAATTAATGCAAACAAAATAGAAACAGCTGAAAACATAAAAGATATCTTGCTCTCATATCTCTCACTTTTAGAGGTCACATGTCCATATAAAGCATTGTCACATTTTTTCCGTTTGATAACAAACACAAACTGATTAGTGCAAAATGCATTTGAATTCTAAAATACAGTTGAAGTTTTTTATTTTGTTACTTTATCCTTTAAATACAGACTTCCCCGCACATGGTGGGGACGAATATTGTCATGTTGCTTTATTTGAGCTATAAATATGTAAAACATATACAGTTATTTAAACTTCTTATAATTCAAAATATTCTGTAAACATATCTCATAAAAAAGAAAAATGTAAAACTTGACTCATTAAAAAAAGTTTTACTTGTCTATCAAACATGTAGATTCCTTCCTGTCAACTACATCAGAGGTTATGGTATACATAATCTACTTCTGAAAGCCAACCGTGCATATCTTATGATCTTGCAAGACAGGCATTTCCATGCAGAGACATATGCCCCCCCCCCCCCCAAACAGAGCTTTTAACTAGTGACCCCAATTTCAATAGGAGTCATCTACTGTCCAAGGCCAATGCAGATGTGAAGTATCAAGCCAATCTTGCGATTCATTGACCAGTTATTGATTGGAAACTATTTTAACACTTCTTGTGAGTGCCCATAACCTTTGACCTAGTGACCCCAATTTCAATAGTGTTCATCTTTTTACCAAGGCCAATGCATTTTGGAAGAATAAAGCCAATTGGTGAATCAGTTGAAGAGTTATTTATTAGAAACTATTTCACAATTAGTTTGACAGTGACCTTAACCTTTGACTTAGTGACCCCAATTTTAATAGGAGCCATCTACTGCCCATGCCAATGCACATGGGAAATATCAAGCCAATCAGTCCCTCCATTAACAAGTTATTGATCAGAAACAATTTTCACTCCTAATGTGACAGTGACGGTCCTTGACCTTTGACCTAAAGACCCCAATTTTATTGTTAGGGGTCATCTTCTGGCAAAGGCCTATGCACACGGGAAGTATCAAGCCAATTTGTCAATCCATTCACAATCAAGTTATTGATTGGAAACGAGCTGGGCTACGAACAGACCGACCGACAGACATCCAGCAAAACAATATACCCCCTCTTCTTTGAAGGGGGGCATACAAATGTGCATATTTCACATATGGCCCTATATACACAAACTGAAAATAATAAACCTAGCTAAAGTCCTTCATCAGTTAAAAAACAAGAGATGTGTTCGTCAGAAACACAATGCCCCCTACTGCACCACTTTGAAATAAAATTTATATTTATCATTTGGCAGGTATAGAAATCATCTCCCTTTAAAGCTTATAACTTCCCTTGGAATTTGTCCAATCCAACTGAGGGGGGGTGGGGGGGGTCTGTAGACAGTCAAAAATGACCAAGTCAGACATCACTGACAACCAAGGCCTGTGGTTTATCAAAGAGATCATAGCCAGAGTTCATCATGTATCTATGGACATAAGTCCACAGGTATGTAATGAACCCTACCATTCACAAATTAGTACAGGAAAGAAATTATAATTATATGATTTTAAAAAAAACTTTGACAAATCAATCATTTGAGTTATAAACAAGAAGCCGTCGGAGACGGGTGATGCTCCCCAAAGGTTTTTTTGTCACAATATTGCACTATATATTCAGTTAAAAGGAAACGTCTTGAGGGCACAGTAGTTGGGGGACAATAATTTCAAAGGGCCATAACTCTGTGATAAATCATCCGACCAGAACCCGCTGATAATAAACACATCTCCTCTTGGTAGTGAAGCTTCCCATAAAGTTTCATTGAATTCCGGTCATTAGTTGCTGGGAAATAGCCCGGACAAAAATTGTGCAGGACGGACGGACGACGCGGCGACTATATGCTCCCCCAAAATAAATTTTGGGAGAGCATAATAATCAAAATAAAAAATCTGTACAGTAACTGTGAAAAGAAATTAAATTATTTGTAAGGAAATATATAATCTGAGATTTATAATTATATAAATTACTTCCCTTGAAAATAATTGTCTCTAACAAATCTCTATTTATAGTAGCAAATAACTAAAAGCCACTACCGTGACTGTAGATTCACCACTCAAAATGTGCAGCTCCATGAGATACACATGCATGCCAAATATCAAGTTGCTATGTTCAATATTGAATAATTATATCCCTTTAAAGCTTTTTACTTCCCTTGGATTTGTAATTTTGACCTTAGACCTTGAAGGATGACCTTGACCTTTTACCACGATGTGTTTGTCAGAAACCCAATGCCGCCTACTGCGCCGCTTTGATTGATTTAACAAAAATATATAATTTGGCAGGTCAGATAATTATGTCCATTTAAAGCTTATTACTTCCCTTGGATTTGTAGTTTTTGACCCAGCATGACCCATATTCCAACTTGACCTAGATATTGTCTAGATACAACTTCTGACCAAGTTTCGTAAAGATCGGATGAAAACTATTCAAATTAGAGTGCGGACACGAAAAGTGTGACAAACTGTCAGACAGACAGTGCCAAAGCTATATACCCCCTTTTTTCTCGAAAGGGGGCATAAAATTCAGATTATTCAGACAGTTTTCACTAATTTCTGTAACCAAAGCAACAACATTTTTTGTCCAAACAAAATAAGATGCAATTTTCTCATCTCTATCAAAATTCCAATTTTTCTCAACCTAGCTTTATTATTGTTTGAGAACCACAGGATCTAGTTTTTTTATCTACATTATAACTGGAAGGGAACTAACAAAGAAAAAAATAATTTGAACAAATGTAAACAAGAAATATAAATCTTGTGAAAACATTATTTAAGCAAATTTATAAAATCAATGTGAACTATTTCAGAAATTTAACAAAAGAGCACATCATTTTACCTCAAGTGTAAGCAAAATTCCATCCTGTATTATGTCCTTTCTGGTAACTCCAACAATATCATAGGTCTCTCCTATTTCAACAAGCTTAGTAAGGTCATCTATGAAAAAGGGGAAAAAATACACAGATATTAAACATGTATTCTATAAGATGATATATGATAAATAAATCTGGCATTTAATAAATGTATATGGTAAAGTTACTATACAGCTACAAAAAATGAGTGCATAATTATATCTTTTTTAACAAACAAATAATAACAAGTTCTTTTAAAAACAAGAAACCGTCAGAGACGGGTGATGCTCCCAAAAGTTTGTTTTTTTCACAATATTTCACTATATATTCAGATAAAAGGAAACGTCTCGAGGGCACAGTAGTTGGGGGGGGGGGGGGGGGGGGGGGACAAGAATTTTTTAATAGAAAATTTCAAAGGGCCATAATCTGTGAAAAATCATCAGACCAGAACCCACTGATAATATGCACATCTCCTCTTGGTAGTGAAGCTTCCCACAAAGTTTCATTGAACTCGGTCATTAGTTGCTGAGAAAAAGCCCGGACAAAAATTGTGCACAGACAGACGAAGCGGGAACTATATGCTCCCTCCAAAATAAATTTTGGGGGAGCATAAAAACAATGGTTAAAGACCCTTAGGCCCTCACCTGAGACCCCAAGACACTAAACTGTTTTGAACAAGTAGTGCTCACACGAAATTTATAATTAAAACATCTGGCAGCCATGCATTTAAACAATCCACAATCGATACTCTTTACACAATACTCTGCCAAGTTATCATAACAACACAATTAATAAGAAACCGTCGGAGACGGGTGATGCTCCCCAAAGTTTTTTTTTGTTACAATATTGCACTATATATTCAGATAAAAGGAAACGTCTTGAGGGGCATAACTTTGGACAAAATAATACAATGGATGGTTTAGAAACTTAAAAATTTCAAAGGGCCATAACTCTCTTAATAAATCATCTACCCAGAACCCACAAATAACATGCGCATCTCCTCAACGTAGTTAAGATTCCCATAAAGCTTCATTGAATTCCAGTCAGTAGTTGGGGAGAAATAACCCGGACAAGAATTGCACTATATGTACAGTTAATAGAAAAATTCAAAGGGCCGTAACTCTGTGAAAAATCATCCGACCATAACCGGCTGAAAATATGCACATCTCCTGTTGGTAGTGAAGCTTCCCATAAAGTTTAATTGAATTCCCACAATAAAATGCTGAGAAATAGCTCGGACAAGAATTGCACTATATGTACAATGGAACATTTCAAAGGGCCATAACTCTTTGAAAAATCATCCCAGGCTTCCTGAAAAGGCCGGACCGCCGGTCTTGTCCGGCAAAATTCTTTACGGTCCGGCGAAGTTTCTAATATTGCCGGTCCTTGTGACAGGCCAAACAAAATATGACTGAATACCGAAAAGTCTAATACTTGCCAAAAGAACGATTACACCCAATTGGAATCACTCTTTTCGTGAATTTCGAGCCTTTTTGTCATTAAGAACACTAACGCGTTACCAGTTCTTAAGAGTACTCTCCCTTTGTTGTTATTTTTCGAAAACGTCAATTTTTATTGTTCCAACATATAACCATCTATCCAATTACAAAGGTTGTAACAACAAGAGGGCCATGATGGCCCTGAATCGCTCACCTGACTCATTAAGATCAGATGAAAACTATGACCTCTATTGTCTACACAATGTTTTTCTATGATTTGACCTAGTGACCTAGTTCCTGACTCTAGATGACCCAAATACAATCCCAATCCAGATTTCATCAAGATAAACATTCTGACCACAGTTCATAAATATTGGATGAAAACTGTGACCTCTATTGTCAACACAAGGTTTTTCTATTTATTTGACCTAGATTTTTACCCCAGATGACCCAAATACAATCCCACACAGATTTCATCAAGAATTCTGACCAAATTTCATAAAGGTTGGATGAAAACTGTGATCTCTAATGTCTACACAAGGTTTTTCTATTATTTGACCTAGTGACCTAGTTTTTGACCCCAGATGACACAAATAAAATCCCTACCCAGATTTCATCAAGATAAACATTCTGACCAAATTTCATAAAGATTGGATGAAAACTGTGACCTCTATTGTCTACAGAAGGTTGTTCTATTATTTGACCTAGTGACCTTGTTTTTGACCCCAGATGACCCAAATACAATCCCAAACCGGATTTCATCAAGATAAACATTTTGACCAAATTTTATCAAGATTGGATGCAAACTGTGACCTCTACTGTCTACACAAACAAATTGTTGACGCACGGACGCACAGACACACGCAGGCACGCACAACGGACGCCGGACATCACACGATCACATAAGCTCACTGTGTCACTTCATGACAGGTGACCTAAAAATATGTGTCGGAGATGAACATGAACAGTTGTGGTTAAAATCCCATAGAAACAAGGGCTGTTTGTAAAACATGCATGCCCCCCTATATGGGCTATAAGTTGTAGTAGCAGCCATTGTGTGAATACGTTTTTTGTCACTGTGAATGGTGGTGGTAGTGGTGGTGGTGGTGGTGGTGGTGGTGTAGTAGTAGTAGTAGTAGTAGTAGTAGTAGTAGTAGTAGTAGTAGTAGTAGTAGTAGTAGTAGTAGTAGTAGTACTAGTAGTAGTAGTAGCAATAGTAGTTGTAGTAGTAGTAGTAGTAGTAGAAGTAGTAGTAGTAGTAATAGCAGAAGTAGTAGTAGTAGTAGTAGTAGTAGTAGTAGTAGTAGTGGTAGTAGTAGTAGTAGTAGTAGTAGTGGTAAAAGTAGTAGTAGTAGTGGCAGTAGTAGTAGAAGTAGTAATAGTAGACGTGGTGGTGGTGGTGGTGGTGGTGGTGGTGGTGGTAGTAGTACTAGTAGTAGTAGTACTAGTAGTAGTAGTAGTTGTAGTAGTAGTAGTAGTAGTAGTAGTAGTAGTAGTAGTGGTAGTAGTAGTAGAAGTAGTAGTAGTAGTAGTAGTAGTAGAAGTAGTAGTAGTAGTAGTAGTAGTAGTAGTAGTAGTAGTAGTAGTAGTAGTAGCAGTAGCAGTATCAGTAGCAGTAGCAGCATTACAAGACCAATACTTAAGAATGATCAAATGGGAAAAGGTAACATAGCACCAGCAGTAAATATGGGGCTCATTTACAGGTCAGATTTGGAATCTCTGCTGTAAAATGAGATTTTGAATGAATTAAAGGGAGGCAAATCTGTAATAAAAAGAACATGCATAAACCGTAGTTGTTTCCCTTGTTTGAACCATGCTAAATCCTTACAAGTTTGGAAAGAATTGGATGAAAAATTTGGACTTTATTGCATAAACACCATTTTCTCAATTCAAGGGGAGGTAATTCTGTACTTCATGGACCAATAATGCTCATTTTTTGTAGGGTTCGTGTCCTCATTGATATAAAGACACTGTGCAAATTTGGAAAGGATCTGACAAAAAATGTGGAAGATTTTTGAAAGTTTTCACAAAATAGGCAAAAACGAATAAACATGCAAAGTTCAACGAGCTCCTGCGGCCATGTTTTTTGACGAATCAAATTTCTTTGAACAACTTTTTCAGGGGAGCCCTCAAAGGTCATCCCTGTGAAATTTTTTGAAAATCTGATGAGCTGTTTCTGACAAGAAGATTTTTTAAGGTTTTTACCATATATGGTCATGGCGGCCATCTTGGTTATGTGATCAAATTTTTTTTAACAATTCTTTTGTCCCATGACCTAGGGATGCTCCACATGAAATTTAGTTGAAATTGGCTCAATGGTTTAGTAGAAGAAGATGTTTACAAATTGTTTACGGACGGACGGATGGACGCCGGACGCTGAGTGATCACAATAGCTCACCTCGAGCTATCGCTCAGGTGAGCTAAAAAACTGCACATGAAAAAAAATGCTTATACAAATGATCGAAATTGTCAAATTTGAAGTTGTCATCATCATATATAAGCATTGTTTTGCTTTATGTATCGTAGAAACGCATGAAATAACACGGAAATGTGCTTATATCAGTGTAATATCGCATAATGTCATTATCATTTTATTTTTGATAATATAAAAGAGATAGTTTTGTAAAAGATTGATATTGTACGGAGAATATATAAAAGTATATTTTGTACAAGTTGACTACATAATTACATATTATATTGAATGAATCCCATATTTTAAAATTACAGTGTGTTACATTTGCATAAGAACACATAATGATTTGATGTTATATGTTCCAAAATCAATTACTTATAGTTGTCCAATACTTATACAAAGGCTGCACATTGCAATAAATATGATTTAAACTTTACTAAATTCTTCAGTTATAAACTCACGCTGTTCGGTCAGGTGAATTTTTGTCCGGACAGGCTTACTTTTCCATCAGCCTGTCCGGTTGACAGACACTGTTTGGGACTTTTCAGGAAGCCTGTCATCCGACCAGAACCCGCTGATAACATGCACATCTCCTCCTGATAGTTTAGCTTCCCATAAAGTTTCATGGAATTCCGGTCATTAGTTGCTGAGAAATGGCCCGGACAAAAATTGTGCACGGACGGACGGACACACGGAAACATGCAAGGACAGACGAAGCGGTGACTATATGCTCCCCCCAAAATTTGTTTGGGGGGAGCATAATAATGTTCTGAGAAAGTTTCATGCGCAGTGGGGCAAAACTGTGACTTCTAAAAGGCGCAAATGGCTTTTCTAATTATAGCAACAGTAAAGGTAAACTGCCCAACCCCATGGCAAGCATGTTTTTCCACAGAAAGGAACCATGTCACTCTTTGGAGAAATCATTAGAACAAATAACTAAAAAAAGTTGCAACAAATATTTTTTTTTATAATCTTTTCCTTTATTTGTACTAGTTACCAAGTGTTTTACACCATAAAGCCCAGTTTTAAATTCAGCTGAGATATCAATGGGAGAAATGTTCACACCAAGTTTAAGTTGACAAAGTTAGCTAGTTTTACACCCCTCATGACCCAATGTCAACCTCTTCCAAGGCATTATTAAGACAAATGTTCTGACCAAGTTTCGTGAAGATTGGGGGATACATTCTACCTCTACAGTGTTCATAAAGTAAATTTTGATGACACAAAGATGACAACTAACAATGGACATGAGGCAATCACAAAAGTTTACCATTTAGCAAATTGTGCTCAGGTGAGCGAAAAAATGCAAATTTAATTTTACAATATTAGAAACAGCTCTTTCAATTTTTCTTACACTTGATATAAAGGAGTTACAAATAAAATGTACAACAAGAGATTTGTTTTTCAGAAACACAATGCCCCCTTCTGCGCCCCTTTGATCTTGAAGGATGACCTTGACCTTTCACTACTCAAAATGTGCAGCTTCATGAGATACACATGCATGCCAAATATCAAGTTGCTATGTGAAGGGACATAAAAGTTATGAGCATTTTTCGAAACCTAAATGCGAAACCTAAACGCAAAGTGTGACGGAAAGACGGACGGACGGTCCGATCACTATATGCCCTCCTTCGGGGGCTAAAAATTATTCACAATAATGATAACTCTTTTGCTTGTGAATGGGAAACACAACTACCTCTGATATACACGGAAACTGACTGTGTGCGGGATTTGGTCATGTCATGACACTGTATGGAGATGATTTGCTCTGGGATTACCTCAGCTACCACACGCTCTACAAATGACCATACCAGTATGTTAATTCATCCTCATAAAAAGAGTGCCAAACTGTTACAAGATACGCATGTTTGAAGGTTTTGCACAACTTGATAACTTTACCATTTGAGTGGCAAAATGATAGAACGAATGAAAACCGTCAAAATAAGTGTAGCATGATATCCCAACCAATGGACTGGGGTAAAAGACACAATGGTGATAGTTTTAAATGCACTAAGTGGCCCGTGACTTCTTTTTTGACCCAGGATGACCCATATTTAAACTTTACCTAGATATCATCTAGACACAACTTCTGACCAAATTTGGTTAAGATCGGATGAAAACCACTTTAATTACAAAGATCTGATAAAAACTACTTCAATTACAGAGTGGACACCATGCTTAATGCTTAAAATGCAATAAGTGACCTAGTTTTTGACCTGGCATGACCCATATTTGACCTTGACTTCGATATCATTCAGACACAACTTCTGACCAAATTAAGTGAAGAGCGTGGATGAAAACTACTTCAATTAGACAATGGACACCATACTAAATCCTTGAAATGCACTGTGACCCTGTGACCTACTTTTTGACCCGGCATGACTCATAATGGAACTTGACCTAGATATTGTCTAAATACAACTTCTGACTAAGTTTGGTGAAGATCGGATGAAAACTTTTTGAATTAGAGAGCAGACACTTCTGTGGACGCCACCCGCCCGCCACCCACCAAGGGTGTTCTTATAAAACGTCCCTTTTTGAAAACGGGCGTATAAAAATAAATGATTTAATTGCTAGAAGAACAGCAGTGGAGTGGTTCATCGGCAATTTGTCTTGTTTAACATTAAACAAGTTTCCAACAAATCTTCACAGTAATTTTTTTTCAATTTTATTGGAAGAATTGTTAATTAGGATTCAAATCAACCAGTCTACGACGTAATGGTACCAATGTGACAGATGAAAGAACAAACAATTTCACAGAAACAACCTGGAATATTTTACAGTCATCCTATATTTCAAAGCACAGTTTTAATAACAAAAGGCCACGACTTTTTTTTTTATTGGTTTACAAAAATTATTTTGAAAATGGTCCATCGGGCGGTCGAAAAAAAAAAAAAAAAAAAAAAACATCATTGGAAAAAAAAGTTAATACTAATAACATCAGAACAAAGACAACATATCTTTTATAACCTTAACACAGAGACAAAAAATCAAATTATGCAATGAAACACATCTATATCTTCAAATGAAATGAGTCCTAACAGCACCTTATGTAACATCAGGCAATTTTAAACACTCCATTACATGACATGCGTTCTTCTCCCATTAAAACGAAAAACTGCGCTTCATTTCCATAATTGGATGCGCACCATTACGCAATGCGATGCCCGTTGCATAAATCTTATATAAGATAAACTACTCATACACAAATAACCCGGTATGTGTTTGCTCTTACTCGACTTATGAGATCGTACATGAAAAAAAAATCGAGGTAGATCGATCCATGCGTCGTCGCGGTAATGTTTGTCAAAGTTGTTGTTGTCATGAAAACTCGTTGATTTACAACGCAAAACGTCTTATTTGAACTGATGCGAATTAATTTAATCATATTTGTCAACTTCGCTTTTGCTTTATTTTGATAATTTAATCCAAAGTTTTATGTTAGCAAGTGTTTTTTTTACTGGAATTGTAAACAAGGAGTCAGTTTAGTCTTCCGAAAATGTGCAGTCTGTGTGAATTGACAGTTTGACGTCATCAAAGGAAAGCCGCTTTCTGTCGGAAGCAATAAAGCGACAAATTTCGCGCCGAAAAAATTGGCTTCCTTTGTCTAGCAATCAACATGCCGAACCAATCGTGTGTTTGTTTCTCAATTGCAATCCTCCAATTTAATAAAAGCACGTGCATAGCTCCGCCTTCGAATCTTTTGCAGAGAATTGAGCTAGTGTTTTACACAAGTTGAGTTCCGATTTGCCGAAATTACTCGGCCCTAAGCATTGAAACGACAAATACATTTATCAATGATTTTCCGAGATATACCGATTTGTTCCGATTTCCAAACTTTCTGTACAGTTCCTATAAACTATGGCGGACGTGTTTACAAAATTCCTAAACACATATATCGTAAATAATGGCAGTGTTTTATTGGATTATTTATACATATTATCAAATACTATCGGGTTTGTTTAATATAATTAACATGTTAAACAATATAGTTGCGTCACAGACACGGAAATAAATTTTGATGGGGTCGACATTTGACTGACGCTGATTTTCCTATTGTCTGTAATTTTTACCCGAAATAAATTTTGAGAAGTGCCCATAAAAGGACTGGTACATAATGTGTCACATTGAAAAATATCCCGATCTCTGCAATATATGTGAACCAATCGTTGATTGTACTTACTTGATTTTATTCGCAACCGTACTCAAACCGGATCGTTTTTTTTTCTCATTTCGCTCATTTTGCAGTGCGGTCGGGAATAAAATATTTTAAAAAAAGACGATTTTCCGATTTTATTTTTTTTCCCATTTTCCAAAAATTAGGGTCGGCGGTTTTGTAAACCAAGAAATATAAAAGTCGTGGCCAAACTTTCAAATTGAAGCACACAAATCTTTAGAAAATCAGTTGCTGCTTGTAGTAATTGTGAGCAGGAATATCAAAAGATAGCTCCATAAACTGAAGTCAAAACACTTCGGTTAAT
The DNA here is from genome assembly GCF_020536995.1 of Dreissena polymorpha. Classification (NCBI taxonomy): domain Eukaryota; kingdom Metazoa; phylum Mollusca; class Bivalvia; order Myida; family Dreissenidae; genus Dreissena; species Dreissena polymorpha. Next base: position 135,418,056 of record NC_068357.1, on the reverse strand, counting down.
TAAAAAGTTGCTTTTTTCATTTCATAATCACAACATTTGTTCGTTACCAGACAGTGTGCGACTGGACTTGTCCTCCTGCAGTGTACAGAGGCATGAGGCACACTTGAAGTCTCTCCTGAAAAAGGGCAAACAGATATTTTATATTTTGACAACACCCTTCAATTGGTTAAATCTTTAAACACTACAAAGCATTCAGTGGATGAGTCTAGAGAGCCAACTAAACTTTTGTAATTGACATGACTGATACCTCTGCATAGATTTGTCAGCTATGTTATAGGGCGAAACTACTGATTTGATCAATGGGGAGAATACAAGTGCCATGAATATATACACTTCATCACAATTACATATTTTCAATTTAAATGCTTGAGAAATGTGGAGGAAGTGTGCTCCACAAAGTAAAGCTGACCAACTCAGGACTGTGAACAGCTGATACTAAAACAGGCTTCCTGAAAAGGCCTGACCGCCGGTCTTGTCCAGCAAAATTTTTTACCGTCTGGCGAAGTTTCTAATATTGCCGGTCCTTGTGACAGGCCAAAAAAATTATGACTGAATACCGAAAAGTCTAATACTTACCAAAAGAACGATTACACCCAATTGGAATCACTCTTTTCGTGAATTTCGAGCCTTTTTGTAATTAAGAACACTAATGCGTTACTAGTTCTTAAGAGTACTCTCCCTTTGTTTAGTTTTTTCGGAAACGTCAATTTCATTGTTCCGACATATTACCATCTATCCAATTACAAAGGTTGTAAAAAAAAATACACAAAAAAAAAAGTGCTTATACAAATGATCGAAATTGTCAAATTTTAAGTTGTCATCATATATAAGCAATATTTTGCTTTATGTATCGTAGAAACGCATTAAATAATACGGAAATGTGTTAATATCAGTGTAATATCGCATTATCATTTTATTTATGATAACATAAAACAGATAGTTTTGTAAAAGATTGATATTGTACCGAGAATATATATGAGTATATTTTGTACAAGTTGACTACATAACTACATATTATTTTGAATGAATCGAATATTTTAAAATTACAGTGTGTTAAGAACACATAATGGTTTGATGTTATATGTTCCAAAATCAATTACTCACTAATAGTTGTCCGATACTTATAGGCTGCACATTGCAATAAATATTAGTTAAACTTTACTAAATTCTTCAGTTATAAACTCACGCTGTTCGGTCAGGTCATACATGCCATAATTTTGCAGACCTATTCCGGGACATTGAGTTAAATTGTCCGGGACTTTTGCCGATTTTCCGGGACATGTATAAAATGTAGCGATATTTATAGACATATGCATTTTTGGTACGTTTTTTTTGTTTTGCATCGTTATTTGCAAAAGTTCGAAAGTCTATCCGAAATACACTTGATCTATTAACGTCAAATTAAACATTACTACTTCCGTTACTAGATACAAGCCACGTGTTTTCAGTGTAAGCGTTCTAAACATATATGGTGACGTCACCTCGTTATTGTTATTAAGACCGGTGTGCAACGCATAGTTGTTGATACGCCTTTATTCATTTATAAATTCATTTATAAAATTTATATAATAAAAAATACAACAATACAGTACCGTTAGATCGTCAACTCAAATCAATTCACAATACATACAACCAATCACAATAACATTTTTATATGCTTACTTTTTTACTCAATTTCTTTGTCGGTTAAACGTGCGAACATAAACTGCTTTTAATTTTTTACTCAGCGATGTTGGACTTCAGATGTGTGAACAACTATCCTTTGCCCTTACGCAGTGGGAAATAATGACGTAGTAGATTAAAGTCAATTAACAACCACATTAAACAATGCCGCCTTTTCGGTTTGACCGCGAACGTGAGACAATCGATTTGATAACAGGACCCCTGTTAATTGATCGATTTTGGCACATAGCGTAGTCTGCCTATTCGGGTAGGCATTGTCATGGAGACGCTGCAGATATACACAGATTCGAGGTGCAGTTAAGCCTAAGATAAGGTACATGTATATATGGATTTTGTAAATTCCGGGACATTTGACAGATTTCCGGGACAGCGGGACAAGTTCTTCATTTCCGGGACTGTCCCGGACAATTCGGGACGTATGGCATGTATGGGTCAGGTGAATTTTTGTCCGGACAGGCTTACTTTTCCATCAGCCTGTCCGGTTGACAGGCACTTTTTGGGACTTTTCAGAAGTCTGCTAAAATAAAATATTACTATGAAAATCTTTTGAGCGCTAGTTGGTGGTTATTCAATTAGTATATCACTGATAATGAATATACCTCTCCTTTACAAGAGATGCATAGGCCATTAAATTGTCTTTGAATGTGCTCCAAAGCAATACAGACATTTTTATAGGAAAATGTTAAAAGTTATACAGCATGAGGCAGGATAATGTCTATCATTTGTTTTAGAAGATAAAAAAATTATGAACATCGTTGAAGAAACTGATGCCAATAGTCAGTGACTGATAAGAAAAGCTCACATATGAGCACTTCCCGAAAGTCCATTTGTTGAAAAAATTATAACAAGAAAACATAAACAAAACAAAAGATTGCTGCTTGAACAAGAATGACAAATGGTAAAACTTACCCAACAGTCTGCGCCTCTGATGCCCCGGGAACATGGACTCTGATATACTGGTTGCCATAGTAACCTTCACAGTCAGTATCCGGGCAGTAGTATCGAACACTCAACCTTTTATAAATCATGGTCACTTAATTATGAATAAAGTAGATATTTTTTAATATCCGAGGCTTGCTGTTGGAGAACTAGGCTAAATGCATGTATGTACACTTACTTCTTTAAAGGACGGCATAATCATAATTGCCTCAAAGAAGTAAATACATGTAATACAATTGACATTGATTTGTACATGTATTTAATACTTCACATTTTCATATGTCTAGTGATAAAATGAAAGACATGCGTGTATTTGGTGATGGCAGATATCCCAGTGACCACTCCTCGCAGTCTACAGAAGATTCCCAGGTCATGGATTGTTGTAAGGGAACTCACATGTCGAACAGTGTTACTGGAAAGAGAACATTTTACTCTTAAAAAATCTGTCCATGAAACATTTTCTTAAAAATCATAAAAAGTGTAGCTGTTTTAATACTAAATATCATTCATAGTGTAGTTGTTTCACTTTTTAATATTCACAAGAAATGTATCTGTCAGGAAGAAAATCTTTTGAATTTTACCACAAGAGTGAACCTTTTATAATCTTCTCATTTTGATGTTTATAAGAATGTTAGCAATTAAACCACACAAAATTATTTATTTTATGCTTTCGGATGGTTAATAGGGAAATATTAGTGAATTAAAACTGAAATTTCACTGTTTCAAACAGTGAGAACAAAACAGTGTAAATTATCTATAATTTTCATTGTTTTATCAGAACTATTTTTAGATATCTATTGTTTCCCCATTGTGAACCCCATGGGCAACTACTCTGCATTGAATGTTTATAAAAACATATGGATTAGCTTCCTTTGAAAATACATGTAATAGCAGTTCTGGGTGCCAAACAGGGAACTATATTGTCTGGAATGGTAAATATACAAAAATAATCATTTACAAGCATAAAATAAGAAGAAAATTTGTTGGATTTGGAGGAATATCGATTTTAATTCACGAGTGATCATAGAATTGTTTTTATTTTACTCGCGGCGCATTTTCTATGATCACTTGTGAATTAAAATCCATATTCTACCAAATCCAACAAATATACTCTATTTTCTTTTTTAAAAGGCTGAAAATAAAACTCTGAAAAATCAAAAGACATAGGCCAAAGCCAATTAATGTTCATGCTGTCAATGCAATTTACCAGAGTTCTGGCCCCTAAGGCTGCAGAACATGTTTGGTAATTTTATAATGTGTTTAAGACTGGTCTTTAAACATTTAAGGGCCAGTAATATTTCAATGCTATATATCAGACCTTGCAAAAAATGTACTTACTTTCTAAAAGACAAAGATGAACCAGTGTGCTTACAAGATTTTTACTATTTTGGTGCATTTGGGTCTGTTTAAAGATTTGTTAAAGAGGTTGCAAAGGCGGGTGGGGGTCATTTTCTACAATAGCATGAATAATTCATCATGACAACATTTTCTTTGCAAGACTTTCATGACTTCAACCCACTAGTCATGTATTCTTACATATTGGTAAAGACTGGTAGATGAGTCAGTCTCAAGACCACAGCCACTTGAGATGGTGTCAACTCCACTGGTAACAGCTCTAACACCACAACTGCCTTGTACAAAACCTGAAATAGTTTAAGTGCAGTATTGAAAATGTCATTGAAAAAGGTTTCTGGCTATCTGCAAAATATCAAAAGCATGAATATATGAAAATAATGGGTTTGGACCATGCACAGGGCAGTCTATAGAACAACTAATATATTCACTTACATGATCTTTTAACCTTAAATTGTTGAACTTAAGGCGGCATGATTGTTTTATGCTTTCTGCAAATAATGTGATAAACATTTGGGGCAAGTCATGAAAGTTGTTAAGAAATCACAAAAGATAATGAACAGAAATGTACATTATTCAACCTGAAACTGTAACCTTGACTGAGCAAGACTGTCTCATGCCTTCAGCAAGTCTTTGAGCAAATTTTCTTGCCACTCCTATGAAGATATGGAGCAGACAATCGCATGTTTAAGGACAGATTATTAGACAAAGGGTTTACCTGTTTGGTTTGTGGCATGAGATTTCAAACAAATGGTCGATTGAAAGATAAACTACTGAGGGCAAATTTAGGGAATTACAGGGCGATAATTCTTTGGGTGACATTGCTGATATCAACTTTAAGCTGTTTTTTCATCCCCAAACACTGTATTATGTGAATTGGGAATAAGACATCAATTTGGGAATAAATTGTGTTTTATCAAAAGTGCATTATATGCAGTTTTATATGTTGTATTTATCTACTTTGACAATTTATAATTAAAACAGATACTTGCATATATAATAGTATCATTTAAATTGATTTTACTTCAAAACTGGATATTTTATTAATTTAACAAAAAATCCTCATGAAATGAAACTGTGTCCATGCCGCGCATGGACACAGTTTAAAAATACACTTTAAATGATAAAAATACAATCACTGTTAATGAAAATGTCATGGAAAATTGCTTATTAAGCTAAAATTATAGATAATATATCACAAAAATAAATGTAGATCATGAAATGAATAGTTTTGTTAGAGAAAATCACCAAAATGATGTCCATTCCCAGTTTGATGTCTTATTCCCAATTCACATAATACAGTGTTCCCAATATGTTTTTGATTCTAGTGACCATTGGATGAAAAGCATTTGCCGAAAAGCAGTAAAAAGAAATGAATATACTGCAACTGGATAATGGCATACAAATACATGTACAAATGTACTACTGTTCTAACAATAAGAAAAACAAACCTGTTGAAAAATACCAGCAGTTGTCACTGGATCACTAAGAAGTAAGTTGCCAAGATATGCTGAAATATGTTAAGCATTCTTAGACACAATCATGGAACATAATAATGATTATGAATAGTTAAACTTAAATTATTTTTTTTTACTTATCTTAACATCATCTATGACCATATTATACTTTCAATAAAGAAACAATTATTAACAAAAAGTTATTAATTTATTACATCACAAATAAGGCTATATTATTAATTTTGTTTTAATTATTTATTTTCATAAATGAGAAATATCAAACAAACCAATTGACAAGGCAAAAACAATATGTCCCCCAGTATAGACTGGGGGACATAAAAAGATTACGCTAGTATTTGACTTAGTGACCTACCGTACATTTGCGGCCATAAGTCTACCTCGGCCATAAGTCGAGGGGTATAATGTGGCTAGAAAAACTTGGTTTTTTGCCTTGACTCTGTCATAAGTCGGGGGGTAAATTTCCTCAATATCTCAGACATGTTTAAGTGACCTTTTAGTCATGGTTCTGAGGGCTTTTGCACTGGCAGTTGACATTTTTTGGGATATTAATAATAAGGATATATTTTAAACGAAACATTCAACGTTTCAATTATTTATTATCACGAAAAATATATTTTTTTGTTCAAAAATCATAATAACATATCATTGATTATTTCGAACTTAATATATATTTCACAAATCAAAATTAGTTTCCCATTTAACGTAATAACTTTCAGCGTTTATATGATGAGCAGATATTTTTGTATTAAAGTGTTAGTGCTATTGATGTGAAAATTCGTTAAAATCTTGAACGCAGAAATGCATTATATGGTCAAAATAATTGTAACTTGCTCTCAAATAATCAAAAACGCTTTCGCCATTATGCATGAAACACGTGAATTTACCAACACTCGCATCGCTCGATTTTCGACTGTTATATACATATTCGTAAATCACGAGATACCCGAGGAATATTTTCTGCATTCTGGAAAAACGTCTTATCTAATAATACTAAGCAGCTAATCGAAAGTAATTGTGTATTTAATGTGTCCAATTACACTTTTTAATAATCCAGGGTGAGTGCGTAATATTATTATAATCAAACAATAAATGAAATCATCACTCAGATAAGATCTATTGATTTACGAAACAATTATGCATAAATTGTGGGACAGTTGTGAATAAATCAACGAAACCAAACCTTCATCCAATCAAAAAATATACCATGTGAAGTTGAACAATAGCGATTGGTTAAAGGCGTATCCAACGATAGAGTAATTAATTTTGATTGGTCAGAAGTAGTTTGTAGCAGAACCGTTGTGCATATCATTAACGGATAACTATTTTAGGTGTGACGCAATAAAGAATACACTTTACACTCTGATCTTAGTCAAAAGGCCGAGAAGCGATAATTGGTGGCATAAAGACACCTGCATCTGTTGACAGTTTGTATTTACACGGATTAACTTTAAATGGGTACAAGTGTCAGCAGTCGATTTTCTATTGTTCTTAGCAGACAACGGACGATGTATCAATAGACAAATTGCTATGTATAAATTTCGCCACTTTACCGTACGTCACAAATGTTTAATATTTTCGAAGTTATTTTTACATGCTTTAATTTGGACTTATAACGAAGATTAATGAATTAAAAACCAATGTAAACATGCAGTATTTTGTTATCGGCGGACATTTAAGTAAAAGACAAGTCGGCCTTACCGTAAACAGTCATCATTCCTCCGCTTCAGAGATTTATTACTTTAAAAAAAACGGCACAGAAATATGTGTTTTTTTTAAATTTTTATTTAGTACCACATCCATAAGTCGAGTTGACTTTTAAAGTCAATTTTGGGAGCGTTTTTAGGTCGACTTATGGCCGCAAATTTACGGTATTATTGGAAACACTAATAAACCAGATTCAATCTCAGCTTAGATACTTTTAATGTTAACCTTCTGACCAAGTTTCATCGAGATTTGTAAAAAAAAGAGTGATCTCTTGAGTAGTTATAAGATAAATTGTGACACCGCATAATTATGCTCACACACCAACAGAAAGACACAGACCACATAAGCTGACCTTGACCTCTTTGAACTCAGATGCACTTAATATGTATCTGGGAGGAAGACAGTAAATTGCATTTGATTGAAAATGATGCATACCGTCAGCTTCACACAGTTCTGCTGGATTAATTAGCAACTTGAACATGTACACCAGAGTCTGAAAGAGATACAACAGTAATAATCAAAAATCTAACTTCTAACATCACACACATGAATGACATGGATGAACATTGTAAGATTGTGATTTTTGCAAATTATAAATCTATTGAAACTAAAGCTATTCACATAAAACCATTGTTCTTTTGTAAGTAGCCATGAAATTGACCTTTTCTCCATCCAAAGATATTTTAACTGGAGTTATTGTGTGTATGTTGTTTGCCTACATTTAGTTACAGAGACATTAACCCAAGTGGCTCCAAATTCAATCCAAAGCTACCTTAAACAAGATGGCCCTAGTTCACTCAATTTTTTTTACAAGGCCTTGTTCATTGCTTAGTTGAAAATTCAGTACTCTAGAACATATTAGATTGGTTCTCTGCTGTTTACTTTTGCAGTGTGAGCATATTATTAATTCTGATTGAGTACTGTCCATTTGCATGGGTTTCTGCATGCAAACATTTGCAAGTAATGCTAATTCTACATGTATTTACAATGTTTTTGTAAGATTTGGACCCCACATGACCCAATGTCAAACCTTGCCTAGATATCATCAAGAAAAACATCCTGGTCAAGTATCATCATTTTTGGACCAAAACTATGACCTCTAGTGTGTTTGCAAGGTTTTTGAAACATTAGACCACATGACCTAGATTTTGTCCCCATATTACCAAACTTCAAACTTGACCTAGATATTGTCCAGAAAAACATCCTGGTCAAGTTTCATCATTATTGAAACAAAACTTGGGCATATGGAGTATTTACAAGGTTTTTGTAAGATTTGACCTGGTGACCTACATTTTGACCCCTCATGACCAAACATCAAACTTTGCTTACAGAAATAAATATTATGACCAAGATTCATAAAATCTGAAACAAAATTGTGACCTCTGGAGTGTTTACAAAGATTTTGTATAATATCATGAAAATTTTGACAATATAAGGGCAATACCTCTGGCATTTATAATGCGATTTAGCTCATTATCAAACTTGACTGAAATCTTGTGGCCATATAGCTTCTCAGCAACTTTGATGAAGAATGCTTGAGAAATGTGATGACAGACAAAGACAGATCCTTAAACCTCAACTGAGCAATCAGGTGAGCTAAAAAGTGTGTTTTTTTCACCAATCTGAGCCATTTTTCAACTTGTCCGAGATATCAATAAAACCAATGTCTTGACTAAGTTTAACGATGATTAGGCAAACAAGAGCTGTCTCCATCGGAAGACATATGCCCCCCAAAACGCTTTTTCGAAACCTAAACGCAGATTTCGAAACCTAAACACGGACCCTAAGTTCAAGGTCAAGGTCAAAGGGGTCAAAATTTGTGCGTATGGAAAGGCCTTGTCCATATACACATGCATACCACATATGAATGTTACATCTGAAGGGACATGGAAGTTATGAGCATTTTTCAAAACCTAAACGAAAAAGTGTGACGGAGAGACAGACAGAGGGACAGTGCGATCACTATATGGGCTCCTTCAGGGGCATAAAAATGTGACTTCTAGAGTGTTCACAAGGTTTTTCTATAGTCATATAAGGAAAACTGCCCCCCCCCCCCCCCCCCCCCCCTGGCGGCAATGTCATTAAACTGATCTGGACCATTTTCGAACTCATCTGATATATAAATAAAACCAATTTGTTCACCAAGTTTCATGATGATTGGGCAAAAAATGTGACTTCTAGAGTGTTCACAAGCTTTTTTACTATTTAAATATAAGGAAAATGCGCCCCCCCCCCCCCCCTCCCACCCTGGAAGCCATGTTTTTCAACGGACTGGAACAATTTTAAACTCAACTGTTGTATCTAGAAAACAAATGTTCTGACCAAATATTGTGACTTCTAGAGTGTTCACAAGGTTTCTCTATAACCAAATATGGAAAACTGCCCTGCCCACTGGCGGCCATGTTTTTCAATGAACTAGAACCACTTTTGAACTCAACCAAGATATCATTAAGACAAACATTTTGACAAAGTTACATGAAGATTGCGCATGAAATGTGACTTCTCCAGTATTTACAAGGTTTTTCTTTTTTTTTTACCTTAGTGACCTAGTTTTTGACCCAGTTTAGAACTTGATCGAGGTATCATTGGGACAAATCTTCTGACCAAGTTTTATGAAGATCGGACAAGAAATGCGGCCTCTAGAGTGTTTACAAGGTTTCTCTATAGCCAAATAAGGAAAACTGCCCCGCCTACTGGTGGCCATGTTTTTCAATGGACTGGATCCATGAAGATTGGGCATGAAATGTGACTTATTCAGTGTTTACAAGGTTTTTCTTTTTTTTTATCTATTTTTTTACCCGGCATGACCTAGTTTCGAACTCAACTGAGGTATCATTGGGACAAAGCTTCTGAAGTTTCATGAAGATCGGACAAGAAATGTGGCCTCTAGAGTGTTTACAAACAAATGTGGACGGATCAACAGATGACGGACAAAGACCGATCACAAAAGCTCACCTGAGCAATCAGGTGAGCTAAAATAAGTTAAATATCTCCATTTAAAGCTTGCTGTATTCAAATTTTCATCAATATTCATAAATTAAAACAAGATTTCTTTGAGAAATACAATGCGCCCCAATAAGCAAAATATGAAGTTTCTATGTAGTTTATCAGGGTTGCCACCCACCTGATGAAATAAAATTCCCTGACTTTTCACTGACTTGTCCCTGACCAAATCTTGGTTTTCACTGACTAATTTCAGGACATATTCAGCCTCCTCCTTATTCTTTAACATATAATATTTAACAACGTACAAAGCAGTACTACTTGTACACTAATCTATGCATGATGCAAGGCTATATAGTAAATAATAGTAGTAGTAGTAGAAGTAGTAGTAGTAGTAGTAGTAGTAGTAGTAGTAGTAGTAGTAGCAGCAGCAGCAGCAGCAGCAGCAGCAGCAGCAGCAGCAGCAGCAGTAGTAGTAGTAGTAGTAGTAGTAGTAGTATGCATTACAAAAATGCAGTTAGCCTTACATTTGGTAAAATTTAAATATATTACAAGGGAGGCAAATGCAGTAACAATAAATTTAAACTTATTGCATTTGTTTCCCCTGTATATAACAAAAATAAAATAGTGTATTACCTCCCCTGTCCTGCTTATATTTATATTAATCAACAAAATTAAACATTAACAATATTTAATATACAAAATATACAAAAAATCTCATATTCTGATAATATTTTTACTGATCCACTGTATTTTACTAAAAGGATGATGTTTCATTGGACTGATAATTATAGATTTAGGATTACAGACCAGTTGCGTCAGTAATATTGTTCAGAGTGTGCCCTGTTGGCCGCGTATGCATTCTTGATTTATCATTCGAAAACCATTTTACTATTATGAGTCACCGTGACCTTGACCTTTGACCTAGTGACCTCAAAATCAATAGGGGTCATCTGCGAGTCATGATCAATGTACCTATGAAGTTTCATGATCCTAGGCCCAAGCGTTCTTGAGTTATCATCCGGAAACCACCTGGTGGACCGACCGACCGACAGACCGACCGACATGTGCAAAGCAATATACCCCCTCCTCTTGGAAGGGGGGCATAACTAAAGAATATTAAAGAATCCAACAGTCTGATACTATTAACCATGCCATTTGCATATCAAATAACCAGGATTTTTAAATTTGCAGAAAACCTGGTTTATAAGCAATATAAGGAACTATGTTAGAATGATTACAAGCATATACGTGTTTATATTAAAGTTACCCTCTAATTCTAATTATATTAATGATACCTTTGGCATAATAAAGCTCATTGGGTCATTGTTGACTTGAAATGGCTTGAAGTCACCTGGGGGTGACTAGAAGCCGATTCATGTCACCCTAGGGTGACTTCAAGCCAATTTTAGTCATCCGGTCGGCTTGAAGTCATTCCAGGGAGACATGAATCAGCTTGAAGTCACCCTAGGGTGACAAGAATCGGCTTCTAGTCACCCCCGGGTGACTACAAGCCATTTCAGGTCGACAATGACCCAATAAGCCATAATAAAAAATAGAATAGGTGATTTTACCTTGTTCTTTTTATGTTTCTCACACTGCGCCTTGATGAGTTTAAGATTGCCACTCTGGTCCAAGTACTCTAGCACTTTCTCATAGAGATGCAGCTGAGATTCCATACATTCAATAGATGACATGGAAGAGTTCGGAGCTAGCTTTCCAACTAAGAAAATGGACCAAGTTAGATATGTTTTTTGCCAGCGTTTCAAAGCAATCTATCTGTTTGAGGTTGGACTTCTATTTGTCCATAGGAAACAGATGACCCCACTTTAGAAGATTTGGCTGTTAATAAACAGTCTTGTATACCTACAAATAATTGGGCAAAGATCAATAGCCCTGAGAACAAAATTAGACAAATAGACTTCAATGCTGAATTGAGCACACACTTACATTGTACACATACATCATTTAGAAACAGGAAGTTATGAAGATGTACCTGAACATTAACAATATTGTTTTATCTGTAAAACGCATGTTGAAAGTGAACAGTATGCCTCAGAAACTTAAACAGAAAGTGCTCTTTTGGTAAATCCACGTTTCAACGCATTAGACCTCAGAAAGAAAATTAACTGTCAGATGATCGCCTCATTAAACCAAATGCCAGAGCCTATCATGACATTTTAATGAAGGGACTCATCCACATGCATATGATCCATTTATCTGTGCATAGTCAATTGTGTATTGAATAGTAATATACTTTCTAATTCGTAACTATAAATTGCATCGTCCCCAATTGTATGTGTGTGTTAATATATAATTTTTTTATTTTAAGAAAATTAATCTTTTGAAATTTAGTTTCCTGAAAGATCTTTATTTATTTTTCTAACAGGTGTGGAGGTGTTAAGAAGGCATATAATGGTCGAACACTCTTATAATTTTTAGAACAGTCGTCTTGCATAACACTTATAGTGGTTTTGTACATATAGATATAATTTTGAACTGCTTTACTGTGCATTTATGTACAAAAGTGGGACGTTAATAAACTTTTTTGTCTGTCATACATAATTTACTGTACATTTGATGGAAGGAGGCATGAATGTAAGGTATCTAGGTATTATTATAACATTTATGTGTTCATTACGTTATATGGTACAGGTCGTTCATGGAAAACAACTTGCCAACAATGGGGTCAGTGGCTGACACTCATTCGCCAAGCACTACAAAATGTTGTACTTATATGAGTTATGTCAGGTCTGGAACTAATGTTTTACTTGTGAACAATAGTATATAAGAACAGAAGATGAAAGGACATTATGCTTTCATAGGCAGTAACAAAGCTAGGCTTATGAACAAAGGCAGAAGATATTTTAAGAGGTTGGATGATAAGTCCCACTGGAACCAATTGCAGGATATTGAACAGAAACCATGAAATTTATCAAATTATGTTTTATTTAAGAGGAAAAAAGCTAAAGGAGAGAAAACCATGCTGCTGTCACGGGGAAGGACCACAACTTCCTGAGATGTATATGCCAGCGGCTAGGACGCAGATGGACCAGTTCATAAAGAAAAAGAAACCCCACTAATTTACTAGTCAGAATATATTGCAAACTGTGCAACTTCCAAGACTCATAAATGACAGCTAATTCAGCTATGGCGCACCAAAGGGGTAGAAACTTTAACTTCTGCTGCAGCAGAAAAAATGCTGCTCAAGCAGCATTTAAATGCTGCTCGAGCAGGAAATTGCTGCTCGAGCAGCATCTAGATGCTTAAATACAACAAATACCCTATAGGGTTTATCATATTTGTATCATTTAATAACATATAGCAAAAAAAACAAAAAAAAAACCTACTTTCCTAGAACCTGTAACCCACCTTCAGAAATCTGGGTCGGGTAACTCCAAACAAACAATTTTTTAAGGTCAGCCTCAGGTGAGCTAAAAAGTGTGTTTCACCGATCTGAGCCATTTTCCAACAAGAAATCAATAAAACCAATGTATTGACTAAGTTTCACGATGATTAGGCAAAAAATGTGACTTCTATAATGTTAGATCACAAGGTTTCTCTCTATATAGTCACATAAGTAAAACTGCCCCACCCCCCTGGCAGCCATGTTTATTGACCCATCGGGACCATTTGCAAACTCATCTGAGATTTATATAAAACAAATCTATTCACCAAGTTTCATGATGATTGGGCAAAAAATGTGACTTCTAGAGTGTTCACAAGCTTTTTTTTACTATATAAATATAAGAAAACTGCCCCCCCCCCGGCAGCCATGTTATTCAACTGAACGGAACCATTTTCCAACTCAACTCTCGTATCAAGGCAACAAATGTTCTGACCAAATTTCATGAAAATTGAGCCAACAATGTGACTTCTAGAGTGTTCACATGTTTTCACTATATACATATAGAGAAAAATGACTCGCCCACTGGCGGCAATGTTTTTTCACCGATCTGGACCATTTTCGAACTTGTCCGACATATCAATGAAACAAATGTTTTGATTAACTTTCATGATGATTGGGCCAAAATTGTGACTTCAAGAGTGTTTACAAGGTTTCTCTATAGCCATATAAGGAAAACTGCCCCGCCCACTGGCGGCCATGTTTTTCAATGGACCGGAACCACTTTTGAACTCAACCAACATATCATTAAGACAGACATATAGACAAAGTAACATAAAGATTGGGCATTAAATGTGACTTCTACAGTGTTAACAAGCTTTTTCTTTCTTTTTTTTTGACCTAGTGACCTAGTTTTTGACCCAGCATGACCCAGTTTCAAACTCGATCGAGATATCATTGGGACAAAGCTTCGGACCAAGTTACATGAAGATGGGAAAATAAAATGTGGCCTCTAGAGTGTTTACAAACAAATGTGGACGGACGGACAAAGACCAGTCACAAAAGCTCACCTGAGCAATCAGGTGAGCTAAAAACAAGAGCTGTCACCATAGGATGACATATGCCCCTATAAACGCTTTGATAGAAGTTATAGCATTTTTCGAAACCTAAACACAGATTTTGAAACCTAAACGCGGACCCTAAGTTCAACTTCAAAGTCACAGGGGTAAAAAAATTTGTGCGTATAGAAAGGCCTTGTCCATATACACATGCATACCAAATATGAAGGTTATATCTCAAGGGACATAGAAGTTATGAGCATTTTTCGAAACCTAAAGGCAGATTTTGAAACCTTAACGTAGACCCCAAGTTCAAGGTCAAGGTCACAGGGGTAAAATATTTTGTGCATATGGAAAGGCCTTGTCAATAAACACATGCATACCAAATATGAAGGTTATATCTCAAGGGACATAGAAGTTATGAGCATTTTTCGAAACCTAAACACAGATTTCGAAACCTAAACGCAGACCCTAAGTTCAAGGTCAAGGTCACAGGGGTTAAAAATTGTGTGGGTATGGAAAGGCCTTGTCCATATACACATGCATACCAAATATGAAGGTTATATCTCAAGGGACATAGAAGTAATGAGCATTTTTTGAAACCTAAACGCAGATTTCGAAACCTAAACGCGGACCCTAAGCTCAAGGTCACAGGGGTAAAAAAATTTGTGAGTATGGCAAGGCCTTGTCCATATACACATGCATACCAAATATGAAGGTTATATCTCAAGGGACATAGAAGTTATGAGCATTTTTCGAAACCTAACCGCATATTTTAAAACCTAAACGCGGACCCTAAGTTCAAGGTCAAGGTCACAGGGCTAAAAAAAAATGTGCGTATTGTAACAAGTGTAACTATTGTTACAGATACAGTAGATTTCGCTTAATTTAATAGCCCATTTGTCACGTCCGAATATTCAATTATCCGGAGTATTCAATTATACGGAATATGTTATATTTCCAATGTTAAAACTAACCGGATGTAATCCTTTCGAAATTGTACTTTTCATGCATAATCAAAACATCGTTTCGGAATTAAAAATTGAATGCATTATAAATATAATATAAATGTTTTGTTGAATTCCCAAATGAGAATACAAATTTTGTAATCCAAAACACACTTTCAAGCTTTAAATAAAACGTCCACATGTATTTCCTTTACCCGCAACAAAAAGCTAGCGAAAACCATGCAGCAATGTACAATGTCACGCCATAAGGTGCGTGTTATGATTTTTCCCATTTTCATTTTATGGCTTACCCAACGCTTACGCTAGCAACATTATCTATTACTCATGTATTGTCCTGGTAAAAAGCGCGCGAAAATTAGGGTGGGTGTATATACACTGTCGAAGGAAAACTTTGTAGCGAGGACAATGCTGTATCTTTAACGTTACGCTCTTTCAGGTAGTTTAGTATTGAAACAGATAATGTACTGTGTACTGATTTACCGGAAAATCTTGTCAATACTGGATTTAATTTTGGTTATTGTGAAAACATAATCAGCAGTGTTAAGACTGCGATGTTTTGACAAATGTGCGCGTTTGCGATTGTTTGACATCATGTTTAGATATGATTTACTGTGACGCAGTTGTGTAGGTTTATAAACACGAACTGAGAATATAGTGTAACATTCCATCACCTATTGCAAACTGTCGAGCAAGACACATCAACAGTTTGTTTCTAAACAGCAACACACTCTTTAATTGTTTCTAAGCAACAACAACAGGGCTCGACATTTACTTTTGAAGCCACTTGTCCCGTCTGTCAAGTACAAAAAAATTCCACTTGCCCTGACCATAATATCTTGTAAACAAAACAAAAGTGTGTTGTTCAGGTAACCCGACCCTACCTACAATTTTGGTCCCGACCCTCCTTTTTTTCGTCTTGCATAAAAAAAACGATCTCGTAAAAAAAGTGCCAGAAAATATATACGCATCTGCCACTTACGCGTTCGTTATCAATCATCCGACTGCACACTATAATCAAGCGTAGAATCTCATAAATCTCCATGGATATGCATCGTTTTGACGATTTTGACAGACACGCTCCATCATCCGCAAAGAGTCGCTTTCGCACATTTTAATCCCTTTTGTTGAAACATCGCAGTCTACACAATAGATCAATAGAACCGCTAAGCGTGTTTTCGCAACACCCAACACTTAATCCAGTTTCGTCCAGATTTTCTGTTGCATCAGTATACAGTACAATAACTGTTTCAATTATGACTTTTGTAAACGACCGTAGCGATAAAGATACAGCATGTTTGATTTGCAATTAATTTTCAGGAAATGTCAAATTCCAAATCATTCGTGATAGCATTCTGTTAAAATTCACCACGAAACATTTAACGGAAATTTAATACACGCTAGCTTTCCATGCGTTTGACGTGGTGTTGTACATGTAGGGAATAATTTGCGCGCGCTTTTCTCTAGAGAAAGGATTAAAACACACTGTACATTTGCAGTTTATTTGAAGAATGTGATAACGTCGATTAAAAATTTAATTGGGAAGAGTGTTTCAGATTACAAATTTAATTATGCGCATTTGAGAATTCAACAAAAAAGTAATACGGACCAATTTCTAGGACGCTCATACTTCGGTACGATGCATTTTTTCTCCACATAAATAACGGATTTAAAGACATTTTTTTAAGTTATTAAATAATAATGACCACTTGTCTGGTCGGACTAGCTGACTTTTTATTTACTTGTCCGGACTTACAATTTGGTTGTCCCGGACAGTCGGACTACCGTTAATGTCGAGCCCTGAACAAACTGTTAAAGTGTGTTACCCGACAGTTTGCATTCGAAAGTTTGCACCTGACTTCACACCGGAGACTCCAGTGTTTGCATTGTACTTGCTCGCATACTACACCTGTTAGTCAAGTGACGCTTGACAGACGCTGCATACATGCATGGTGTGAAATGAAAACAAAGGCAGTCGATTGAGCGTGTCTGTCAAAATCGTCGATACCATGCGTATCCTTGGAGATTTGTGACATTCTTTGCTGGATTATAGTGTGGATTATAGTGTGCAATAGAAAATTGGCTATTCAATTAACCGAAATACGCCATATTTGCTATCAGAATATGTGGAGTTTTTTCAATGGGAAGAGATGCAAATGGTTTGGTGTTTTTAATTTCTATTCAATTAACCGAATTATTCGATTATCCAATATTCAATTAAGTGGAATCTACTGTATAACCATAACTCAATGTTGATTCAATACATTCCATATATTTATATAACTGTTATGTCACTAACCAATATTGTAACAATGGGATTTCATTACTGTGGCAAATGTATTTATGAATATGTTGTTAATAAAATTTGGCTTATATGAGCTATATAAGCAAACGTCGAAAAAGGCCACCCTTTTATTTATTTAATATGTCATTGTTTTAGCCTGATGGCTAAATGGGGCTGTATTTGGTAAATGCATTTAATGCAGTTTTCTCATGTTATCAAAATCAACTGACTTGTCAATTGTAATTCTCATCTGCCATCTTGTTTGGAAGGTGTCAATGTCTATTTTGGAAACCGGCGTTTGATATCACATTTTTGTCTATTGAAACCATATGTGGTGCCATTTTGTTAATAAAATATTGTTCTTTCTAAATATCAAGTAAACGCCACATTATAAATTGTAAATAATTGTAGTTTTGCATCAGAAGCTAAATTTTCTCGGAATCATTCATTTTAGAACGCCAATGTCACTTTGTAACGATTGTTTTCATTGGTCTGGATTTCATAATGTGCTGCCTGATTGGCTGATACTGTCTATAAAAGAAGGAGTTTCAGAAGGCAGATTCATTCAAATTTCCAACTCTGAATCGACAACATCAAAAAGTAAAAATAAGATAAATAAAATATAATCTAAATAAATCGTTAATTATACCCAAATTTAAAACAACTTGAAATTATCTGTCAAAGGGTGAGCCTTAGATGTACTTTTTTATCACGTTATATTTATATTGTTCAACTTGTTTTGCCTGGTGAAAGACGGAAATAATAGAACGTTCACTTAACCATTGAAAGCCTTCGTTATTTACTTTATTAAAGAGCGTTATAGAAGACCGTTATAGAGCGCCGAAGGCGCGACCATATATATATATATAACGTGCTATTTACGGCCTTCGGCCTACACTAAGAAATTTACCTTCAATTTTTTTATGCGCCAAAGTGTATGCTGTAAACAATGACGTATTTCCGGCACGCACTTACATTCTAAACGTCATATCCGTTTAACATAAACAACTTTTGCAAAATGGCTGAAAGACGCATAGTTGAAGTTGCAGCTAAGAATTGGGTGTTTACCATCAACAATTACAGTGATAAAGAGTATAAAGATGTTCGCGATAATGACTGCGGTTACCTAGTAGTAGGAGAAGAACGCGGCGAAGAGCAGGGAACTCCACACCTTCAAGGGTACTTACAATTGCATAAGAAAATGCGTCTTTCTACTTTGAGAAAATCTTTCAACATACGTGCGTATTACAGCATTGCTAAAGGCAGCCCGCGTGATAACTACATTTATTGTACGAAAGAAGGACGTTTCTTCGAGACGGGCGTGCAACAAGTAAATGGAAAAACGAAATGTGATTTAGTTGCCGCGTGTAAAGACTTAGCTGAAGGTATGACAAACGAGGACTTGCTTGAAAAACACGGTTCCGGTTTTGTGCTTCACAAACGTAAGATATCTGAAATGGCGGCAGATTTGAAGGCTGACGGGATTAAAAAACGCCGGATGGCCGAGTGCGGTGAACTGGTTCTGAGGTCGTGGCAACGCGAAGTTTTGGAGAAACTGGAAGCCCAAAATGACCGCCAGATTTTGTTTGTTATGGACCCTGTCGGAGGTAACGGGAAGACAACTCTTGCTTGCTCTATGATGAGTACAATGGACGCTATACGATTTGAAAATGGCAAAAGTAACGATTTGAAATACATGTACAAGGGCCAAAAGTACCTGATATTTGACTTCTGCCGCAGCAGCATGGAACACATAAACTACGAGGTGATCGAGGCTTTAAAAAACGGAGTATTCTGCTCGTACAAATACGAATTGGTGATGAGAATGTACCACCCGCCAAAAATTAAAAACGGGCGAGGCATGGTATGGTATTGCGCAAGGGGGGGTTAGAGGGTTAGGGTTAGTGTAAGGGGTCAGGTTAGGGTTTGGGTTAGCCTAAACCCAACCCTAACCCTAACCCGAACCCTAACCCTTACCCTAACCCTTTTTTGGGGTTATCACCCCTAACCATGCCTCGCCCGTTGTAGTTTTCCGCCTCCAGTCCAGAACTGTACATGACTGTGTTGAGTCTGTCAACAACAACTTGGACAACATAAGGTACATAACAGTAAGATAGATTTAATATAATATTATTGTACTAACTGTTAAAACAGACAATCTTATGTCTAATGTTACAAACAGACAATGTTATGTTGACTTCTTTAGTTTAAACCCGGGCTGGGCACAGACAATTCTTAATAGTCGGCAACAGTAGAAAAATTTAGCTTTCTTAGAAATCCTATATATGAAAACCAGGGAATAATCTACATGCGCGTCCCGCGTCTATGACGCAAAAATATCGAAATAGACGCATAGTTTTGAAATATGTGCGTCCACTCGGACGCATTGCTGAAACGAATCTATTTGTGACATAACATAGAAAATTATATTAGGATTAATAATTTTATAATCAAATTGTAATTATATTAGGGTTAGTAATTTTATAATCAAATTGTAATACAGAGGCAAGATAAAAAAATAATTAACTACGCATTAACTAAATAAAGACGGTTAGTAATTAAGATACCAAACGAAAACAAAGTAATTAACAGGTCAAAACATACAATTAGGTCCCTTCTACGTAATACCTAAAAGTATTGTGGCTTGTTAAATGCATAGAAACAATTAAACATACATTAGTCAGGGAGAGGCGACTTCCCGAGATGTATTCTAGATGTGGATAACAAAATGGGGATGTCTATTCAATTGGAAACCCGCGCGGATAGAGACATAAAATCCGTCTAGATGATATGTCACCTGTCCAAGAGCGGCGAACCGCCCTGACAGGCGAGAGTCACGACGATGTAATTGAGTACAGAACGGGTACTATAAATAGACAGTCAAACAGAAAGATTTTACCCTTGCCTTCTCTTAGGAAATATTCATTTTGTGTTATTTACTTTGGTTTAAATTATTTGTTTATCTTAAATAAAGAACTTTATCTTTACATTTAGACTTGTGATTCATGTTACGTGACACTTAAACGCATACGCGAATCAAGATAAGTACGAACCATCTTGGGTATTTGTCAAAAGTGTAGCGATGAACGCTGAGTTTAACCGAATGAGGCTTGAAGACTGCAACATGTCTTTTGATCGGCTCTAGTCGAGCCGCTGCTGCATAATAAGAACCAATTAGAATCGACCTTTTAAATAGAGTGTGTTATGATATTTTCTAGAGTCCCCGGATGAAAACCTGCTTTAACTTTTTGTAACTGAGTCAAAAATAATACAGAAAAAATGCCTCCGAAACAAGGTGTGGATGCTAAATCCAAAACAAACAACTCTAAACTTTAATAACTGCGGGTCAACAGCTAGCAATTCGGACGTTAACAATAATATTATCAAGCTCGCAATTTGGATGTTAACAATAATATTATCATCGATTTGAATCAAGTTGAAATGTTGTAACAGGTTACATTCATGTCACAGATAATGTTATAGCCTATGTGAAGGCAAACAAGAGAGTGATAACCCTGAATTTGCTTTTTTGGTTTCAACATGTTTTTGAGATTATTAAAAGTTTAATGCAAAATATAGTTAATGAGCTAGTGTGATTTAGACTCATTTTCTTCACTACTTAGTATCTTTCAAAATTTGGGACCCATTCTTTTTCAAGGTGGACTCATTTTGGCCTGGGACTCATTGGTCTAAAATCTGCGAGTTCAGGGATCAATAGATAGTAAATTCTAGATTATTTCCTGGAAAACCCATCTCCAGACTTCTAAACCTTTTCCGAATTGCTCATGTAGCCACTGGTATGAGAAGGTGGCAAGAACAATTTTACTGCAATATTTCACATTTTATTTCTCCATTTTCTTATATATTTATCAGCCTATTAACTGAAATGTTGAAATTAAATGGTAAAATATACTGGGTAAACATATTTTCATTCATGAAGCCTTGTAGTTGACAATTGTTTCTATGAAAAGTGTTTTTTGTAATCAATATAATTACCATTATATAATGAAAGTGAATAAAAATATAAATAATAAGATAAACACTTTCTAAAATACAGTGCTTTCTCAGAGATGTCTTCTTTCTATATATTGGTATTTTGGCTTATACAGCGTTTTCATTAGAATTTCTTGTAGCAGGCTTTTGAGTTATTTGAGGAGGCCAACTTGTGCGAGCACCGAAGGAGCAAGTTGCTAGGGGGTCTGGGGGCATGCTCCCCCTGAATTTTTTTAAAATAAAGGTGCCAAATCATGGCCTCTGAGCGATTTTGGGCACATAATGTACATGATTTTGCTCATTAAAAATAGAGGATATTTATGTGAATGGCAAAGACAAAATAAAAAAAAAGTCCTCAGTTTACATCAACTCTGCAATTATCAAGATTTTAATAAAAAACAGATATACATGTATAAAAAACATTAAAACATGTAACACCAATTCGACTTTTAATAATTTATTTTACAAATAAAACAGAGTTTGATGTGATTCTAATCTAGTTGCCACAAAAATCGTCATCCGATGATTCACTATCTGATTCTGGGTCATATTCCTTTGATGCCAGATTAAGTTTTTGTATGGATATATTGACAGCTGTCTTATCAGGCTCAGCCCATTATTCCCCTCAGTAACATCGGTTTGGACCCCAGCTTCCACAAGTGTAAGAACTGGTGCTGATGCTGAGGCCATTGGCTGCTTCGGGGTAATCTTCCGCCTCTATTTTATGTCACGCTGTGGCTTGACTGCAGAAATTATTAATATGGAAATGTAGCATTTGTTTTTTAGATTGAATTTTACTTTTGAACTTCAATTCAGATTAAATTTTACTTTTGACCTTTTATTTTTTTAAGAAGAGTATAAATGGCCCATTAAATATAGAAGGCAATGTGAAAGACCATAGATGACATTAAAATTTTGCCAAAGGCCCCCCTGGAAACGATGCATACAATTTGGGCATAGGTTCTCCTAGCATAGCAATTTTAAGAAAGATTTGGCAGTTTGGCAATGCAGATTTTCCAAAAAAAAATGGAGCATAGGTTGCCCCAGCTTAGGCAATCGTAGGATTTAAATATATTGCTGAGGAAGCTTCTTTTGGTCAATTTTTTCCAATACAAATTTGGACATTGCAGTGCCAATTCAATATATTTAGCGAACTCCAACCTTAATCATGACAATATCAGGAGAGTTTGGGGCTCGATATTTTCATTTATCCTAATGAAAGACACTTCTCCTGTAAACTGTGGATATAAATAAATCCACTTACTGTTCGGAGGTTTAAAACTCCACGGAGAAACCAAACATCAGCATATTTGGAACCATCAACGAAATTTGTTGAAAATAAAAACGAAATGTAACAGGAAAGTGCATACATCCGGAGGTGGCGGTAAATGATAAACGTTAACAAAACAGTGAAACAAAATAACTTCAACAGCGAACTATTGTTCTTACTCGAAACACAAAAAAAAAGTCATTTTTTATAAATTTTTTTAGACACTTGGACATTGCCAGTTTGTGACCTTTAATCAAAGTTGTACACTCATGTTTCCCGCTTCGGGATTGGACAATTATACCGAAACGACCAATGAGAAAACAGTTAACATATATCGCTTACGGTTGTTTACTTCCGTTTCAGACAGTTTGTTTATAAACGAATACTAAATATCTCGTCATCGTCGTGAACATTTGCCGATTTTTAAATATTTTTTTCCGAATTTGAGCCGGCCCAAATAACATTTGAGGCGGTCAAATTGGCCGCCGGCCGCCTCCTAATGAAAACGCTGCTGATATTATTGTTTTTGGTCACAAAGTAAAATTAATGGTACAAGAGCTTGTCACAGTAGTGCCAAATCCCCGCCGAAATGTATTTGCTTGTATGAGAACATTTGTTTTAGTGAGTAGAATAATATTTGTAAATATGCCACCTGTGTCATCTATTTATATTTCAAGGATCAATAAGTTATATAGTGTTGGAGATATGCTGTAGAGAATAAAATATATGGAAATGAAAGAAAGGGAGGTAATTACAACAGAAGACTATAAACAGTTACTGTTCTTGATCACTGTATTTTTCTTAAACTTATCTATTCGTTTTACAGTGAATACTTCAGTGTTCAAATTAAAATATTATTGTAAAATTAGATAAAGGGCGATATTAAAAATTGAAAAGCTAAAATATTGACTATGAGATAAAATTAAATATATTTTAAAATTATAAATAAAATTATAATAAAAATTAAATAAATAAAGGGAAATAATTCAAAAACTGCGGCCGAAAGAGTTATGGTTCATGTTCACTGCACTTCTCCTAGTTGCCATATGTTTATATTTCTAGTTCCAAGTAAATTCCTTCAGTAAATTTAGAGTTATGCTCCGGACAAAAATTTAATTTGAAATAAAATAAAGGGAGATAATAAAAAAACTAAGTGAGATAGAGTTATGATTCTTAGTCACTGCACTTCTCCTGCTTGCCATCTGATTATATTTCAAGTTTCAAGTAAAACCCTTCAGTAGATTTAGAGTTTTTCTCCAGACAAAAATGTACTTTTAAATTATATTAAGGGAGATTCAAAAACTAAGGTAGATAGAGTTATGGTTTTTGGTCACTGCACTTTTCTTAGTTGCCATCTGTTTATATTCTAAGTTTTATGGTAGCGCACCTCTAATGATTTCCCGTGATTTATTTTACGATCATTGCCGATCTTCAATGATCGGTTATTTCCGAGAGATGCATTTTATTTTTTTCAAAGTTCGAATTTTGTTATATGTTTACGTAATTCCTTTAGAATACATTATTTTCACAATAAATATTGACTTTGATCCAAATATCATCTGAAAAAATACGATTTCGCGATTTCTTCAAAGATTGGCGAGCCTTTTTACCTGTTTACTTATGGATATTTAATTTAAGCTTGCACAAATGTGAAGTTGTCGTGGCCTAGTGGTTAAGGCGATCGACTCCAAATCTTTTGGGATCTTCCTGCGCAGGTTCGAATCCTGCCGACATCGCATACTTTTTGCGACACGTTTTATTTCTTTTCTAACGTAACTTGATTTAATGTAGCATATATGCTATGTTTTTTGTTTAATATGTTGAAATTTTTATGCACATCCTTCAATTTTTAACAATTAAAACAACGTTATGGCTAAATTGGGTGATTTACTGCTGAAAATACGAATGATGCATGTTGCATTTTTATTTTTATTTCAAAAAGTAAACACTAAATCTGTCTATTTCTTGGTTTTTTTGCTGTATATAGTGTTTCTATAAAAACTATGTTTAACATATAACTTAAATGCTACTATTTTGAATTTTATGACACTTTGTTTTTAACCGACCCAATTTTTACTTGGCTGAAATCACTGACATTCCATGGCGCTCTTCCGTAGATAAAAATTTGTAAAAAATAAATGTCTGTACAAGAATACTTATTTCATTTTGTTAAAATTTTAAACACCTTTACTGCATCTATGCACACCAACAGCATGCCCATATTTGGAAATTTGAATGAATTATGGAACTTTTATATACCCCAGGGGTGAAAATAAACTGTACAAAAGCTGAGCGTGGGGGTGGTTTTGAAAAAAAACGGTATATTTTTTTAAAAAGCATGGAAAGCCTATCTACAAATTTGCATGTAGTTCAGTGAAATGATGCTGATTAAGAAAATAATTAATTAGATTATATTTGGATATGTGCCCATTAGAGGTGCGCTACCTTAAGTAAATCCATTGAATAGATTTGGAGTTATGCTCTGGACAAAGTTTCGGACGGAAAGACGGATGCACAGAGGTACAGATGCACGACAGACGGACAGACAGACGGAGACTATTACTATATCCTCTCCAAAAAAATTTTGGCGGGCATAAAAATGGTTATTATTTTAGATACATCACAGCTTAAACATATTCTTCTATTTATAATTTTTCATAAAACGGGTTTCCATACGACAGAGAAGTTATTGTGAAAGAGAAAAGGGCCTTTTAAGTATAAATATATATAATTATATTAAATTATATTTTGTTGTGAAATGCATTACCATTTTAAAGTACAAATATCATAAATCACTTCACCTGTTTTCTTTTTTGTTTGACATATTAGAAAACGTTTAAATGCTACAACCATAACATATCAAGTATGAGTTAATATCATTTATATCCTGAACTCAGGGGTAATTTGCCAAAATTGCTCTCAACTGATAGCTCTTATTAGTTATTAATCCTGCTAATTGCTGGTTCCAAAACGTATTCTTTAAAGTGGGTCATTAATTGAGAAATAATGCATTTCAGGTTCATTGATGTTGTGGCAAGATGGTTGGGGTCTAGCCATGATTGAGCGGTCTTTGAGAATTCCAGAATTAAGGTGAAATAAACAAGGCCATTGTCAAGCAATATTGTCCCCTACCGGCTCCACCATTGTCAGAAATTCCACCATTTCAGAT
Source organism: Dreissena polymorpha (assembly GCF_020536995.1). Classification (NCBI taxonomy): domain Eukaryota; kingdom Metazoa; phylum Mollusca; class Bivalvia; order Myida; family Dreissenidae; genus Dreissena; species Dreissena polymorpha. The sequence continues at coordinate 135,391,871 of NC_068357.1, read as the reverse complement.
TATTTTTTGTTTTGGTTGCCATAGCAACCACAATTTTTGACGTAGGAACGTAATGAAATTACGTGCATAATGTCCTTATTGCCATCTATCCATGTTGCAAGTTTCATGAAAAAATATTAAGAACTTTTTAAGTTATCGCAGGATCCAGAAAACCACCATTTTCAGCAGTATTTCTAGTCTATTTGTTGCCATAGCAACCAGAATTTTTGACGTTGGAACAGAACAAAATGAAATGACGTGCATAATGTCCATATTGCCATCTATCCATGTTTCAAGTTTCATGAAAAAAAATATTAAGAACTTTGAAAGTTACCGCAGGATCCAGAAAAGTGTGACGGACGGACAGACGGGCTGACGGACGGGCTGACGGACGGACTGACGGACGGAGCGCAAACCATAAGTCCCCTCCGGTGAAACCGGTAGGGGACAATAATTCTTATGTATCAAATTATAGTTACCATAATTATAAGTGCACAACGGGATAACACTATTGCCTGTTGCATATTATTACAGGGCTCAACACTAACAGTGATCCGTTGACCCGGGGTCAATAAAAAATAGGGAGGACCAGTGAAACTAGAAATTTGATTGATCCATCGGACCAGTTAAAAATCCTGGCCAGCTTATTGTGAAATACTGGTGGACAGCTGTTTTCATCAATAAAACAACTTTATATGTTCATAATCCTTATATGTTCATAATAAACCGATAATTTTATTATTAGTTTATGGGCCAACTCGAGATCGTGATAAAAGTAGCAACATATTGGAAATTCAAATTTGTCTAGATCCCCGGATGACAAAAACCTGTTGTCGGATCAAGAAATCAATTTGCGTTCCGCAAATGTCTCCCGCAAATGTTTCTGGACTTCGCCGTGATCAATACACAAATGAACATAACATTCCAAGCATTCGGATCGAGAAATGAAAAAATGGTATTTATTATTTTGAAAAAGCAGCAATAATCAGCATGTTATTGATCTTAGTACCATCAGAATATACTTTGTTTACCGTGCAAATTTACACTGGAGGGCGCAAAATAATGTTTTGATATTGCTGGAGAGTAAACGTGCGAATTTTCAAGATTACAAGTTTTCGCGATGTAGAATTTCATTCAGGAAGTGGTTGAACCTCTGCTAAAAAACCTAAAACTAATGAAGGGAAGCTTGAAGTACATCGAAAACATGAAAAGGATAAGAGATAGTTTAGTAGATAGTATAGTTTTCTTTTTATAAATGCACAATACATTGTGGATAGTTTGAAAATTTAGTTCAAATTTAGGTAAAATACCATAGAAAGTGTCGGACCACTTGAAATCTTGGAGGACCAGTAATTTCTGAAAGCTGGTGGTCCTTTGGGTCAGTAGGTAAAAAAAGTTAGTGTCAAGCTCTATATTAATTATTGAAAATGATGAAAATACAAAAAATTGTAAAAAAGTTGTGAACTATGATACTTTTACTCATGTATCAACCACTACTGAAGTTGAGCAAGCAGTCAAACGCTTACAGGGGAATACTTGCCAATTGATCTGACCACCGTGATGTGACATTGTTGTTAAAAACGATGTAAAATCCAACCAACCAAACCAAAAATATATTACTACTACAAATATAATTAATTAACTGATAAGGCCACGACTTTTTTTTTTATTGGTTTACAAAAGTTATTTTGAAAATGGTCCATCGGGCGGTCGAAAAAAAAAAAAAAAAAAAACATCATTGGAAAAATAAGTTAATACTAATAACATCAGAACAAAGACATCATATCTTTTATAACCTTAACACAGAGACGAAAAATCTAATTATGCAATGAAACACATCTATATCTTCAAATGAAATGAGTCACCTAAAAGCACCTTTTGTAACATCAGGCAATTTTAAACACTCCATTAAATGACATGCTTTCTTCTCCCATTAAAACGAAAAACTGCGCTTCATTTCCGTAATTCGATGCGCACCATTACGCAATGCGATGCCCGTTGCATAAATCTTATATAAGATAAACTACTCATACACAAAGTTTGTGTTTGCTCTTATTGGACTTATGACATCGTCCATGAAAAAAAATCGAGGTAGATCGATCCCCGCGTCGTCGCGGTAATGTTTGTTAAAGTTGTTGTTGTCGTGAAAACTCATTGATATACAACGCAACACGTCTTTTTTAAACTGACGCGAATTAATACAATCATATTTGTCAACTTGGCTTTTGCTTTATTTTGATAATTTAATCCAAAGTTTAATGTTAGCAAGTGTTTTTACTGGAATTGTAAACAAGGAGCCAGTTAAAGTCTTCTGAAAATGTGCAGTCTGTGTGAATTGACAGTTTGACGTCATCAAAGGAAAGCCGCTTGCTGTCTGAAGCAATAAAGCGACAAATTTCGCGCCGACAAAATTGGCTTCCTTTGTCTAGCAATCAACATGCCGAACCAATCGTGCGTTTGTTTCTCAATTGCAATCCTCCAATTTAATAATAGCACGTGCATAGCTCCGCCTTCGAATCTTTTGCAGAGAACGGAGGCGGAGTTTAACGGTTAATTGAGCTAGTATTTTTAATACGCAAGTTGAGTTCCGATTTGCCGAAATTACTCGGCCCTAAGCATTAAAACAATAAATACATTTATCAATGATTTTCCGAGATATACCGATTTGTTCCGATTTCCAAACTTTCTGTACAGTTCCTATAAACTATGGCGGACGTGTTTACAAAATTCCTAAACACATATATCGTAAATAATGGCAGTGTTTTATTGGATTATTCATACTAATTATCAAATTGCAAGGTAATACTTTTTTATCTACTATAATATCGGGTATGTTTAATATAATAAACATGTTAAACAATATAGTTGCGTCACAGACTCGGAAATAAATTTTGATGCGGTCGACATTTTACTGACGCTGATTTTCCTATTGTCTGTAATTAAATAAATTTTGAGAAGTGCCCATAAAAGGACTGGTACATACTGTGTCACATTGAAAAATATCCCGATCTCTGTATTATATGTGAACCAATCGTTGATTGTACTTACTTGATTTTATTCGCAACCGTACTCAAACCGGATCGTTTTTTTTTCTCGTTTCGCTCGTTTTTCAGTGCGGTCGGGAATAAAATATATAAAAAAAGACGATTTTCCGATTTTATTTTTTTTCCCATTTTCCAAAAATTAGGGTCGGCGGTTTTGTAAGCCGTGGCCTAATGTTTTTAATATGAAGTACTGAAAACAATAATTTATTTGTATATTTATTTTTTATGATTTGCATTTAAGTTATCAACACAATTGTGTATGACTTAAAAAAAATGAACACATTAAAAAAGTACATGCATATTATGTTACTGATACAAAGGCTATAAAATGTTATTTATAAGTTGTGATTTGATTTTTACATGTTTCACTCTAGGGAAATCTTGATGCTACACTAAATGTAATTCTTCTGGGCGACAGTGGCTAGGCCTGAGTCCCTTCCTACTCACCCCCATAAGGAATCCTCGTCCCCAACAGGAAGAGCGATACAACCGCAGACACAAGAGGGGTTGGGAAGTTGTGGAACGTGGATTTGGGATATTAAAGTCCAGATTCAGGTATAAAAAGATTTCTTCTTCCTTTCATAGATATTCTTATTTTACATATCAGACTAATATTACTACGCTGAGTGCACAACCTACAGGTAGGCAAACATGGGCAAAGGCATATTTGAAATTAGTCAGCCACCTGGGCCTGTATTCACCAACAAATCTTTACTAAAGAAAATTCTTTATTCTTTACTTTTCTAAGAACAATCTTAGGTCGATTCTTTATCGGTATTCACCAACGCTATTTTTAGCATTCTTTACAACAAATTATTTGTTATGTAAGCGACATTGCTACCCGGCATTTTGAAAAATGCATAGAAAATTTGCAACCGCTGACGTGTCTTCTGTCACAACAAACAACATGGCTGACATGAACGCTACCGTTAGTAGAAAACGTTTGGCCGAACAGGAAAAAACAGTTATAGCTAACGAGATCATTCAGAACTATGATGTCCTGTTTGGCTCAATGACCGGTTGTGGAGTGCATAAAATTGGAGAGGTCCGGAGGAAAGAATGGGAAGTGGTGGCCAATGTGCTAAACTGGTTTGTACATTTTGGTGTTATCACTTTTCCAAATTGTGTAACTTCTAGCAGAAAGAATATTTATGCAATTAATTCATTATTTTATTTTTAATTATTGATTATAATATCATCCTTTATTTGTGCAAAGTTTAATAAACAAACAGAAGTTTAAATATTATGTGACATAAATATAACATGAGGGCCAAGATGGCCCTAGTTCGCTCACCTGAGAGGAGTCCGTTCATTCAATCTTTACCAAACATCAAACTTGACCTAGATATTGTCCAGACAAACATCCTGGTCAAGTTTCATCATTATTGAACCAAAACTCTGGCATATGGAGTGATTTTGTTTTTGTAAGATTTGACCTGTTGGCCTATATTTTGAGTTGAACCCCCTTACCAAACATCAAACTTTGCTTACAAAAATAAATATTATGACCAAGATTCATAAAATCTGAAACAAAATTGTGAGCTCTAGAGAGTTTACAAGGATTTTGTAATGAAAATTGGACAATCTAAGGGCAATAATTATGACATTAATTATGTGATATATATAAAACCAATATTTTCACCCAGTTTTATGATGATTGAGCAAAAAATGTGACTTCTAGAGTGTTAATATAAGAAAACTGCCCCCCCCCCCCCCCCCCCCCCCCCCCCCGCCGGCCATGTTATTTAACTGACCAGAACCATTTTAAAACTCAGCTCTCATATCAAAGAAACAAATTTTCTGACCAAATTTCATGAAAATTTGGCCAAAATGTGACTTCTAGAGTGTTCACATGTTTTCACTATATACATATAGAGAAAAATGCCCCACCCACTGGCAGCCATGTTTTTTCACCGATCTGGACCATTTTCGAACTCTTCCGAGATATCAATAAAACCAATGTTTTGACCAACTTTTATGATGATTGGAAAAAAATTGTGACTTCTAGAGTGTTTACAAGGTTTCTCTATAGCCAAATAAGAAAAACTGCCCCACCCACTGGCGGCCATGTTTTTCAACAGACGGGAACCACTTTTGAACTCAATCAAGATATCATTAAGACAAACATTTTGACAAAGTTACATGAAGATTGAACCTAAAATGTGACTTCTACAGTGTTTACAAGGTTTTTCTTTACTGACCTAGTGACCTAGTTTTACGAGCAAATGTTAACGGACGGACGGACGTACGACGGACAAAGACCGGTTAGAAAAGCTCACCTGAGCAATATCAGGTGAGCTAAAAAGCAGTAGATGATTATAGCACAAAAAAATTGAGCATAGAAAGGCATAATATAAATTTATAATTCTTCACTATGTTAAAATTAGCATGCTACCCGGTTTCAAAAATTCCAAAATTTTCAACTAAACCCATATTTTGTAATTTGGCATTAATGATGTATTTCTACTAATTCAATTGTTCGTAATTCATAAAAAAAAAACACACAGGAAATGTAGAATGCAACATGGAAAAGCGTTTTGAGGAATAAACAAATCATTTTATTTTGTTTGTTTTTATAATGCATATCTTAGACTCTATTTCTGATTTTAAAAAATGTGCCATATTGCATTTCATTTATTTCAGCCAATTTTCCACCTATAGGCGCAAAGGTCCGGGAGTAAAGAAGAAGTACTACAATATGAAAGACAAGAGTAAGTGAAATTAGAGAAATTTACTCCTACGTTATTTTTCTCTGAACTTGCTGCTTCTTATGTAATGAAGATACATTTAATTTATTTCACATGTAAAGTGAAACATAATAGTTACTGTGTGAAAAGTAGCTGAAATTTGTTATTGATTTTTTTGTTATAGGTTCATTATTATATTATTAGTCTATGCTGTACAAGCAATATTGTTGAGAGATCTATAATTAAAAACTTTGAAAAAAAAACTGGGAATTTTATAAAATTTTGAACATTGTTATAATAATAACTACACTGCAATTTTTCACTGGCCCAGCATACTTATAATGTGCAAATCAAGATACATGTAATCAAATCAAACATTGGTGTAACATTAATTTGCACCCAATGTTTATTTTAGACACTTAAATTACTAATTTTTTTCTCAATATAACTATCGCACGGACAAAAAATGACGAGATAAGGAGGCCAGACACTGGTGGAAGGCCCCAAATGAAGGAGTTCACCATCCCGGAAGGCATAGAAATACATACTAATAACATTAAGTAGTAAAAAGGAACATTTACCAATTGAAAATGAAAGTTAGAATTTATTGATTTGTTAATCATATTGAAAACTTGCTAATCTTTCAATGCTAGCAACATTTTGATAATCAACTTGTATATTATTCATGGAACTGAAGCCTGGAACACAATAAACACATAAACTAGATTAACGACAATTACTAAACTTGTGAAGTCAATGTTCAAGAAGCACTGCTTCTGATGCAGGTAATGAAATATGTAAATGTTATTATGTCAATATGACAAATATATAATATTATATCTGTGTCATTTCTTCAAATGGTTTTCAATATACGTTTATATGTGATATGCATGAAATTGACATAATTAAGAAGGTTAAAACGATTAGGTAAATTAAACATTTTTTAAACAACGCTAGGCTATTATGGTGTGTTCTTTGCCATGTATTTAGCACACCTATCAATTTTAAATATAATTTTATTTTTTGTTTCAGCGAGGTCAAGTTGTGACAGGCAAGCGAAAGAGAATATGAAACAGGAAAAGAAATTTTTTAATTTACTACAAATTAATCTTCGACTAAAGAATAGGTTAATACTGGCCCAACTGAAGGTTGCTAGGTTACAGGCACAACAAATTGAGGAATAGATTAACATGCTAAAAGCAACAAATAATGAATGTTAAATCTTCAGTTTTGCATTATGCAAACATAAAATCATTTCAACTTGTACATATTTGTAATGGTTTGCCCATTTCACAATAAATCATAAGCATTTTAAAATCCTACATTTCTTATGGGATTAAAAAAAACTGTCACATAATACTCTCATAATACTCTTAGCCATATTTAGCTTGAAGGAGATGCACTTTACTTGTCTATGACAGACAAACTTGACTATTTGAGGTTTGATTTGAATATGTTCATAATATTTTTTCGAATCATCATTGTGAAAGTCATCTCAAACAGAAGTACCTATGTCTGCCCTTGAAGATGCATTAAAACTCTAAATGGATGAACACAAATGTGGGTGTCTTATATAACTATCAACCAAAGCATTCAAGCTTATTATATGGGCGATTACGAAAGATGCAAATGCAAACTTAGTATTTGTCACATAATGTAACAAGATTTGATTGCCAAGGTGTAACAACAATGACAAAACATAATGATCTGCTAACTGTAAAGTTGGTTTTACAGCATGGTGCTGCTTCTCATACAACTGACTAAAACACCATTTGAAATGGCTAAGCTTTTAAACTTGACAAGCTTTTCAATGTGTAATTATTTAAATTTTGACACAGAATATGTGTCTAGGTTTTTCAGATGTCAGTAAGGGTAAAATCACCCCTCTGGCACATATTGCATGTTACTTTGTATCAGACATTTCAGATGTTTTAAATTTCTTTCAAAAAGCATGACCTTGAAGAAACAGACATATATTTAATTATTCAGGATTAAGACCCAGAAAACTTAGACAAACATGATTTGTTCTTAAATCATATCAAAATACACCATCACTTGGTCCTTATATTTGAATGTTTTGAAAATTATATATTTCTTGTTTTGTTGTTTTCATATTTTACAATTCACTTGCAGCAGCACATACCAGGGCTTGCAGACATTACAAAATTAATGTTATACATGTATTTGTATTAAAAATTATACTATCTAGAAAAACAGTATTAGTTATAACAATGAAGAAATGATTGACATCATCAAAATGACTCAGAGGAATGAACGAAACCTGCAAGGTTTTGTGAAGGGAAGAACAATGCAATAATAGCAAGCGCACATTGTTCAAATGTTTAGAAAGAATATATAACCATGATGAGGATGATAAGCAATCATCCCGAATGACTGCCCTCATGTTAAAATTTCAAGGTGGAGCTTATGCCGAACTGCCACAAAAAGTCAATTTTTAGATGCATTAATTGTTGTGAAAATGAGTTTTTTAAATTCTATATTTATTTGTTTACTACTTTATGTTTTAACTATTTGTATGCTAAAAAGATGTGCTACTAATCACCTTAATATGTTTCAATTTATTTTGAATACAGAATTGTTTTCTTAATGAATTTTGTTATCATTCAACACAGCATTTACAAAAAATAAGTGTTCCCTCATACTGAACCTCATTTGACACGAGCTTATGATCGCCCAATCAGAGTGGCAGAATAGATAAATAACGTCAGAGCAATAAAACTTGCCAAAACATTTGGTATTGCCATAAACACTTTTAGGAGAGAGTTTGTGGAAAAGTTGATATTGACACTGTCAAATCTGGCCCTTCCTCTAGCCTCAATATTGAACAGGAAACTTCGCTTAGTGGTCATATTAAAACAATGCCTGAAAACTGTTTTGGTTTATTTTTGTCATGAAGCAATTAACTCAGTCTTTAATTGTGTAATTCATTTGGGAATTAAACATGGATAGAAGTTGAGCTTGAAATTGCTGTATGGTTGTTTAAGGTAGATGGCCTGAGTTGAAGTTAAACAAAATACACAGTCACTAGAAATGACAAGGGCCAGAAGTGCTTAGAAGACCACAATCAATAATCATTTTAAAGAACTGAACAGCATATTGATTTAATATATTTTAACAGACAAGCTATGCTGAGGTTAAGATTGACAAAAAACGAGCTTAGTATTAGTCTTAATCCCCATAAAATTGGCACAGGCAGAGCCTACAAAAAACATGGATCTAAAAAAATAAACAGACCTGGACTTTCTCAAGCCATGTAGTCTGTCCTTCCAGAACTCAGTCCTATCAGCAACTTTCCTCTCTCCCATTTCCTGCAGACCATTTCACCAGCTCAGCCGACCAGACTGAGTGCTTCAAACTGATGTACCCACATCTCAACTTCAGCAGCAACACCAGCATATCACATACATCAACATTTCTGAATGCGTTGACTCTTTTTAAACAACTAATAAATGTCCTTGGAATAACAACCTATCCAACAGAAGCTGAAAATCAATCCATTCCGTCAAACCCTCCACCGTCTAACACCAAACACATCCATTCGTCTCCTGCAATAAATTATTAATTGTCCATGATCAACCTAGAAGATCCCGTGAACTCTACCAACACTTCATCCGCCTCTTCAACTGAAAGACACAAGGAACTAATGTCTGTGTTATCTGAAATCAACATCAACTTGAAGAATCTTCATTGGGAAATAAACAAACAGTATCAGTTCAACTAAAAGTGTACATGAAGCATGACAAAAATTACTTACCTTCTCCACAATCATTCAACTTGCTGCTGCCCATCACCCACCAACATGGTTTCATACTGAGTCCACTTACATCAACCATCATCACCAACCAGACCACTCCACATCACTAACATCCACCATCTGTCATCAACACAGATGACAGATCTCCATTGCGACCCAGAAATTACGCAATCAACACCAGACCACCCAATCAGCTGCCGACCATCACCCACCAACATCATTTCATACTGAGTCCAGTACTGAAGTGTGATGGTCACAAAAGCTACAGTAATTCCACTTCTGTAAATGAGTTACAAAGTTCCATAAGTTCAGTGTTGCTAGATCAGTTGATAGAGAAAGTGAACAACAGTGTAAAATTCAGTATCATGTTTGATGAGTCTGAGAGCACAGACATATCAATCCATCAGAACATGATTACTTACATTAGAATTTTAGAAAGAGACAGTTTGGGTTATTTCCATCCTCACACTTTCTTTTTGGGAATCAAATCTTTAGATAGAAAGGGCAGATTATTTTTGATAGGGTTTTATCATTGCTAGAAAATAAGGGCATCAACATTTCAAATTTGTGTGGAGTCAGTACAGATGGGGCAGTTAAAAAGCTTGGCAACAAGTCAAGTGCGGTTATTAGATTAAAAGATCAGACACCAGGGGTGTTGGCAATCCAATGACAATGCCGACAGTGAAGAGTTATCTGCCCTATAAGTAACATGTTTAACCCTCTAGTGGAAAAATCAAGCAAAGATAGAAAAATTGCAATTTTGGCAGATTATTTAGGGACTGTAGGAATGCTAGGCTGCATAGGCGACTTAAAGAGCATTTGTGGACTTCTCCCACACAATGCGCGAACAAGGAAGCAAGACTCTAACCAGCACACGTGATATGGGAATCTTGCATTGAAACACC